>NC_087361.1:29375000-30000000 GCF_030014295.1 Loxodonta africana | reverse complement strand
TAGTTGGAGTGCTGATATTCCATGGTTTAGCAGTTCAGTTTTAAAAATGCTCACCAGTTGTGAATTGAGATAACATACCAGAAGGGGATGAATGTTAGGTGCAATAACTCAGTTATTTGAGAGGCTCAGAAAAAGCAGTTAATACAGGACAATGGAATTAGATGGTTGCTGTTGAATGCCATCAATCTACTGGAGAAAGACAATAAAAGGCTTAGGTGATTAATCAACAGTTTAAGGTGAAGTGTGAATGTCAGAGGGCCTCTCATCTCCTATAGGTGAATATTAAAAAGCTGAGAATCAGTCTTAGGAGTTAATTGTAAGAGTAGCAAAGCTCCAGAGAAGACTTAATTCTCAGCCTCAACAAAACCGCTAAGTTAAGATGAACCTCTTGATTGGGAAGAAGTGGGACTCCAAGTTTTGAGGTTAAGGAAGTCTGGGTCAATGCACCTGGAAAACGTGAATCTATGTATTCATCTTTCTGAGGCTGCAGAAGCACTCTGCTCTCATATTAAAGGTCAGACTTTCCTTCTTACTGGAAAACAATGCTGTGGTCTGCCTTGTAAGACAATGCACATCCCAACCCATCAGAATCTATCTCCACCTCCAGTCCTGGCTAATAGAATTAACTATAGTCAAGTCACAATACAGCTTAGCCAGGTATGTGCTGGGCCTGCTAAGTAGCTATAGGACACATCCAACAAGCATTGGCAGGAACTGAGAGAGAATATATGGGAACTGAGAGGTCTGCACCAATGGCAAGGCTAACAAAAAATTATACTAGCCCACTACTAGGTAGGCTTTTGGAAGATGACAGGAAGGGAAGACTCTCACTAAGTGAGATACAAATGCCAAACTAACAAGTTAGATGTTGGAAGAAGGAATCGATTGACTTAAAGAAGTAGGCATGCTAGAGTAGATAAACTATGAACGGCTTGAAAAATCATCAGTTGACTATCATCTGTGAGGGCCTGGGAGGCATTCTATTTTCCACAGCAATAAGATGAGAGGGGAACCTGCATTATTTTAATCCTCATTCTTGAAGACCAGGATTAACGGCTGAAATTCTGTTATGTAACATTGGAATGAAAGCCCAGTTGATGCTGATATCTGAAGACCTAAAGCACACCTGATAATAATAGAAAATATAAAAAATAGAATTCTGAAATTATAGAGGCTAGGTGGCAGTGAGTTCCCTTGATGGTGCAAGCGGTTCAAGATCAGCTGGTAACCTAAAGGTTGGTGGTTTAAACCCACCCAGTGGCACTGTGGAAGAAAGACCTGGTGATCTGCTTCCAAAAAAAGATTAAAGTCAAGAAAACCCTATTCTATAACACATGGGGTTGACATGAGTGGGAATTGACTAGATGGCCATGGATTTGTGTTTTGGTTTAGGTGACAGTTCAACAAGTTTACAATGGCAGCCAGGGGAGGATGACTCATCTAGAAATATGGAGATGTTCAATAGAACATAGCACGTTGTATTAATTTATTAAAATTGCTGTAACAAAGTACAATTAAGTGATTTATAAGAATAGAAATTTATTGTCTCACAGTTTTAGAAGCTAGCACCCAAAATTCAAGTTTCAGCTGTGTTGATGCCTTCTGAAGGCTCTGAGGGAAAATCTGCTCCATTCTTCTCTCTTAGCTTCTGATGATAGCTGGCAGTCTTTGGTGTTGATTGTAGATCATTCCAATCTCTGCCTCTATCTTCATATGGCCATCTTCCGTCTGTGTTTTGTCCTGTGTCTCTTTTATAAAGGCACCACTGATTTAAATCCTAGGACACACTCTATACCAATATGATATCAGGTTAACTTAACTTATAACATCTTCAAAAACCTTATTTCCAAACAAAGTCACTCTCACATGTACCAGGGGTTAGGACTTTAAGAAATCTTTTTTGGGGGGGCACAATTCAATCTATAACAGAGGCATATTGTTGTTGTGTGCTGTCAAGTTGATTCTGACTCATAGTGGCCCTACAGGGCAGAGTAGGTCTGACCCAACTGGTTTCATAAGCTGTAATCTTTATGGTGTTATAGGCTGTGCTATGGATTGAACTGTGTCCCCCTCAAAATGTGTATCAACTTGTCTAGGCCATCATTCCCAGTATTGTGTGATTGTCCACCATTTTGTCATCTGATGTGATTTTCCTATATGTTGTAAATTCTACCTCTATGATGTTAATGAGACAGGATTAGAGGCAGTTATATTAATGAGGCAGGACTCAATATACAAGGTTATGTTGTATCTTGAATCAATCTCTTCTGAAATATAAAAGAGAGAAGCAGAGAGACAGGGGACCTCACATCACCAAGAAAGTAGCTCCAGCAGCAGAGTATATTCTTTGGACCTGGGGTCCCTACACTGAGAAGCTCCGAGACCAGTGCAAGATTTATGACAAGGACCTTCCTCTAGAGTCAATAGGTGGAGAAAGTGTTCCCCCGGAGCTGGAGCCCTGAATTTGGAGTACTAGCCTCCTAAATTGTGAGAGAATAAACTTGTTTGTTAAAGCCATCCACTTATGGTATTTCTGTTAGAGCAGCACTAGATAACTAAGACAGGCTGTAATCTTTACTGGAGCAGAATGCCAGGTCTTTTCTCCTGTGTTGGTGAATTCAGACTACTGACGTTTTGGTTAGCAACTGAGCACTTAACCATCGTGCTGCCAGGGCTCCTGAACACAGGCATAAGGAAAACATGATATGAGTAGCTTACAAAGCTATTGTTCAAGTCATTAAAAATCAAAGGAAATCAAGGATGGCTTATCAAGAGGCTGAGGGCTGTTGTTCCTATAAAATGTCAAAATTTTTTGCCCAATTTCATGATTGGAGACAATTTTCAGTCCCAGAATCCACTGAGTAAAGAAGAGGCCAGGTCCCCAGCAGGAAGAAACTGTCAAAACCTTAGCAAGTGTACCATGCTGTAATGACTCCAAGCCTTTATGCAAAGGAACCTGTATTCATTTACTTGAGTACTATACACTAAGGAAAGGGAAATAGCCAGACATTTTGAGCACAGTTGGATGTAGGGCTTGAGCTGACATTTATACACAAATGCTTGAAGCATCATCATGTTTATCCTTTTATAATGGGAGAATATAGAGACAGTAGTCTCTGGGTGGTTCAAAACGTTAGTGCATTTGACTGTTAACCACAAAGTTGGAAGTTCAAGTCCACCCAAAGATTCTTTGCAGAAAGGGCTGGTAAACTGCTTCTAAAAAGCAGCCATTGAAAACTCAATGGAACACATTCTACTCTGACACACAGGGGGTCACCATGATTTGGAATTGACTCTGTGGCAACTGGTTTTATATAGAGTCCAGAAAATAAATGGAGTCCTGAGTACACTGAGTATATGGACACACCCACTAGTCATTTCCTCAGTATCCAAATACGTACTTGAAATGCAAAGAGTCTGCATTTACTTCTATTGATCTGTGGACTACGGACTCTTGGAAAAGAAGAATCCCACATAGAAGCCTCAGAAACTTCCCTGACACTGGCCAAGATAGTAAATCAAGAAAATTTTGAATGGAATTTGCTTAAAATCATAAAAGATGAAGAGATACTCTTCTACATAATATCTCTATTTAATTCACCAGTCTGGCCCCAGCAGCAACAAAACCATATACAACCCAGATAATGCAACCAAGTAGTAGTCCCAAGCTTAGCAACTGTGTGAAGTATAACAAGTTTTTAAATAAATATAGAGAATCAGAAGCAATGACACACCAAACGATATCAGAGCTTGAGGTTAAAGGAAAAATCCATGATATTGGTCCTGTCTTTCTTAAAAATGTTGACATTTTGTTCATCATGGATTCTTGCATTTTTATTTTGAAAAAATGCTTTAAAATATTATTTATCCTGTTTACTGAAGTTTTTTTTTTTTTTTTTTGGTGGTGGTGTTAGATGTCATAGAGTTGATTTCAAATTATCAGTTTTGGTGTCCCCTTAAATTTTGTGTTGGAAGCTAGTGTCTTACTTTACCTCATTCCTGACCCTACACAACAGCAGCCATTGCTCTGATGAATAAATTATTTCCCATCACAATTGGGAAGCAGGACTCGAAACAGCATCCTTATGCAGAGGACAAAAATATATATTTACAGTATTATCCTAGGGCTATGTTAATTCTGCTGTCCTATGTCACAAATGGAAACCCTGGTGGTGTAGTAATTAAGTGCTATGGCTGGTAAGCAAAAGGTCAGCAGTTTGAATCCGCCAGGCACTCCTCGGAAACTCTATGGGGCAGTTCTACTCTGTCCTATAGGGTCGCTATGAGTAGGAATCGACTCAACAGCAGTGGGTTTGGGGTTTTTTTTTGGTTATGTCACAAATATAGCCTGAAAGGAAGAGGAAAATCTGGACAATCCTTGGATTACTACATTGGTCCATGTCTTAGGTTGGGTTCTCTAGAGAAGCAAAAGCAGCAAAGCATATAAATATATATACAGAGAGATTTATATGAAGGAAATGGCTGACATGACTGTAGAGGCTGGAACACCCCAAGCCCACAGATCAGGACAGAGGTTCCTCCTGATTCATGTAGCTGCAGGGGCTGGCAAACCCAAGATCAACAGGTCAGAGAGCAGGGCTTTTGCTCACAGGCTGTAAAGATCAATGAATCCCAATATCAGCAGGTAAGCCACTAGTTTAAGTCCCAAGAACTGGAGGTCAGATGAACAGGAGGAAGCTGCAGGATCCAGTGCAGGCAAAAGCCAGAACATCTGCTTATATTTGAATGTAGGCCTCACCCCCAAGGAAACTCCCTTTTGACTGATTGGCTACTCACAGCAGATCCCATCATGGGGGTGATCACATATAAACACTGAGAATCATGGCCCTGCCAAATTGACACACAATCTTAACCATCACCGTCCACTATTTCAATGACAACATATTAGGTAGACTAGATGAGGGAGAAGAAGTATGTACGTTGGTGGCCTTTTAAAGACACACATAGTGCAGGAGGTGGGAAACAAACCCTATGGAGATTCAGAGACCTGCTATATCAGTAAAGTTTTTAGTGGTTCAGTGGTTTGTACTATGCCAGATCATTTCCACAGTAAAGAACAATTTATTGTATTTCTCATCTCTCACCATTAAGAAGACACAATTCCTGGTAAACAAGTGAAAAAAGCTTTGAATTGAACACAGAACAAAAAAAGATGCTGTAGTAAATTCTGGCTTGCACAGCTAGCTCTGCCACACAGACCCTTTGCTTGAAGACAAGCCAGCACCCTATATGATATTAGAGATATTTGTGGTAGGCAAAAATCACCATGTACAGTTTATGGCACAATCCAAATGGAGTATCAAAATGTGGACTCTTTAGTGTTCTGGAGCAAGGCTATGCCATCTGCAGCAAAAAATTATGTTCTACTAGATAAATAGTCCTGGAATGCTAGTGGGTTTTAACAGAGATCATAAATATAAAAACCAGCTGCTGTCAAGTTGATTACAACTCACGGTGACCCAATGTGTTTCAGAGCAGAATGGTATTCGCCATGGGGCTTTCAATGGATGTAAGCTTTCAGAAACTGACAACTAGGCCTTTCTTTTTTGAAGCACTCCTGAGTGAATTTGAACCGCCAACCTTTTGGTTAATAGCCGAGCACTTAACTATTTGTGCCACTCCAACAAGTAACTGCAACTAGACCTGCTCATCATAAGTTGGATTCTGCCAAATTCGTCAAGCCATAGGGCTGATCAGGCCCAGTGACAGTCCATCATGCGAACATCAGGCATGAGAAGAACCAGAAGGCACAAGTAAGAAACACAAGCAAGCAACACAAGCAGATGACTCTGATTCTGTGTCATTTACCATCAACACATCTCAGCTCATACCTACATTTGCATGGGGAATTCATGACAAATAGCTGATACTCATTAAAACTTATTGCTGTAGGGTCGATTCTGACTTGTAGGGCCCCTATAGGACAGAGGAGAACTGCCCCATAGGGTTTCCAAGGCTGCAGATTTTTTTGGAAGACTACCATGGAGCTGTTGGTGGATTCAAACTGCTATGTCAGTTAGCAGCCAAGGACTTAACCACTGCACCGCCAGGACTCCTTCGAATAGAGGAGAAAAAGACTGTTGAAGCCATGGATTGGTTGGCTTAGTATGCAAGCCCAAACTAGGTTCCCTGTTCTACAGACCAACTCAGTGTGGGCCCAAAAGACAGAGATGAGGAAAAATCTTACCAGTGGGTAGAACACTGAGTTGTGCAACTTCATGTAAGGGGGGAAAAAAAGTGGCCTAAATTTAGACTATATGGGCTCATAGGCGGTGGTGCATGTATCAAAGTGTTGATCAGGTGCCTGGAAGCAGAAATAATTGAGAGTCGAGAAAAAAACTTTGCTGAGGAAGAGAAATGTGATGGACTATGAGAACGGGCATGAAGAGTAAAAAAAACTACCAGTACATGATAATTCTCACCATAAAACTTCCATCATAGAAGAAACACAAAGTAATCAAGTATACAAGATGTCTTGGTCAGTTGACATCAGCCAGATTTTTTATTAAACACCCAGTTTGGGCCAAATAGAAGCATAAAAGGAATATCTGTGGGTGGCAGGGATGCAGACTACCTGATCAGGGCATATGGAATAAGGGTCTAGGACACCAAGTAAGCCACTCTTATTAGCAGAAATTAATCTACGATAGGTAGAATATGAAAAAGATAATGCGTATCAATTCTTGCCCCTGGCCAGCTGTAGCAGCAGGAGCTGTAGTTCCTTTCATTAACATTCTTTCAAACTACCAGGATTCATTGAACATAAATTAACTTTTAAAAAGTAGTTTTGCACTTAAATGTTGAAAAAGTAAATCTAATATATAAAATAAATGTCCCTTGTTATGCCACTTTTTACTCTAATTTCTTCTCCATTACTTTTTATTTATTTATTTTTTAATTCTCTTTTGCCAACTTCAGTTAGTTTATGACATCATGGAAGGAATAAAGCTTATGAAGCTGGTTCTTTTTCGTCTCACCACTAAACAATAATTTGAACTTAGTTGAACTAAACTTTCCTGGGTAAAAATTGCTTCATTTGTTAATTGATGAGCTTGACTAAGTGAAAGATCTCTAAAGGATTTTGCAGCATTGGAATTGTAAATATTTCCTTTCGCAGCAAGCTTTTATACATTAAATCATTTTGAAATTTGGGTTATAGAGTGTTATGAATTGAACTGTGTTCCCCAAAAATATGTGTTGTAAATCCTAACCTGTATGCCTGTGGTTATAATCCCATTTTTGAATTTTTTTTTTTTTTTGTCATATTAGAGACAGGGTTAGTTTTGGGGTGTACCTTGAGTTAATCTCTCTCTCTCTCTCTCTCTTTTTTTAACCGCACATATTGTTCTATGACATTGGTTAACAACCCCAGGACATATCAACACTTTCCCTTCTTGCCCTTGTGTTCCTTATTACCAGCTTTCCTGTCACCTCCTGCCTTCTAGTCCTTGCCCCTGGGCAGGTGTGCACCTTTAGTCTCATTTTGTTTTATGAGCCTGTCTAATCTTTGGCTGAAGGGCGAACCTCAGGAGTGACCTCATTACTGAGCTAAAAAGGGTGTCTGGGGGCCATACTCTTGTGGTTTCTCCAGCCTCTGTCAGGTCAGTAAGTCTGATCTTTTTTTGTGAGTTAGAATTTTGTTCTACATTTTTTCTCCAGCTCTGCCTGGGACACTCTATTGTGATCCCTGTTAGAGCAGTCAGTGGTGGTAGCCAGGCACAACCTAGTTGTACTGGTTGAGTCAATCTCTTTTGAGATATAAAAGAGATTAAAAGCAAGCTAGAAGCAGAGATGCGGGAAGAGAGATGCCAAGTCATATGAAGATTGCCTATGAGCAGAAGCTCAAAGAGACAAAGACCTTCCTCCAGAGCCTTGAAAGAAAGAAAACCTTCCCCTAGAGCCAGCACACTGAATTAGGATTTCTAGCCTCCTAAACTCCGAGAAAATAAATTTCAGTTCGTTAAAACCATCATCTGTGGTATTTCTGTTATAGCAGCACTAGATAACTGTGAAACAAAGTTAGTAAAAGTGAAGGAAAAATACTAAAGCCATGTTTGGTTCTTATAGGGTAGGATACTGGTCCATCTAAAAACAGGTATTAGTTGTATGGACACTGTTTGATAATGTTGAGATGATGCTAATGAGACAAAAGAGAGGATTCTACATGGCAGATGACTTGCACCAGACCACATAACAATCATGCAAGTATTTCATTATACTCTTCAAGCACCTGCAATATTTGTGGTTCACAATTTGTAGACATGATTGAAATCATGATTCCTTCATGCAGCAATTACTCATCAAGTAATTACTTTGTGTCCAGACTATACTAGGCCCTGGGGCCACACAGATTGTTAAAATCCCAATTCTTGAACAGTTTGGAGTCCAGTGGGAGAGACAGAGACAACAACAAACATTACAATACACGAGGAGCTGCCATAATAGACGTACAAACAGAATGTTGCAAATGATTTTTGTAACAATTTTATGTGGACAGGATATATTTCCATAAGGATTGACTGTCAATCAGCTCAAGTATGCCTGCATTATAGCAAAGGCAATCCTGATCATTCTATCGTAAGTCAGCAAGACAACTCCTTGAAACCAACAATTGGTGTAGTCATTCCCATCAGCTCTGCAGTTCTGCTGGAACACCATAAGCCCCTTCTCTTTACAGCAGACTTTATCCAGTTTCTATTTGAACTTAAATACCACAGAAATCTTTCTTACGGGAGGAAAAAAAAAAAAAAAAGAGGAAAGGCTACTAATTGAAAATAGCATTTCTTAGACTAGAATTATGATTTCCACCTGGGCAGCTCCCAAGCAGCTCAAAGTAGCAGAATGGAAAAGGCTGCAGAAATGTCTTAGTTAGTTAGTGCTGTTGTAACACAAATAACCAAAAGTGGGTGGTTTTAAGGAACAGAAATTTATTTTCTTATAGTTCTGGAGGCTAAAAGTCCAAATCAGTGTCCCAGCCAGGTTGACTGCTTCCTTGTTGGTAGCCCCAGGCATTCCTTGTTTCTTGGAGATCCCCACCTGCATCTGTCTTCTCCAGGATGTGTCCCTTCTGTGTCTAATCTGCTCTTTTTATAACTCAGAAGTGATTAGGTTTAGGACACACCCTATACCTATATAGCCTCATTAACATAACAGAGAATATTTCCAAATATAATATATAAAATACAATAAATAAAAAATATTTCCAAATAGAATTACCCACAGGTATTGGCATTAGGATTCTAAGATATATTTTGGGGGGCATTCAATTGAATTCATAACAAGAACTAAAAGAAAAGAACAAACTATGGGGGGAGGGAAGCTTACAAAGAAAGTAAGAAGTTATTTTTATCACTAAAGATAAGTAACATTATTATAAATAAAATGTGAATTTGCAAAACAATCACGCGTTTTTTCCTTCTTCCTGTTCTAAACAGATGCACAATGTTGGGCTCTCTGGCAACTGAAAATCAGAAACAGCCTAAAGCCAACAATTCTTTCTACAATTAGTTCACTAGAGAAGTAATGCAGGGGAGTAATAAACGGTGGTGGTTGATGGATCTGGGTCAGTGAGAAGCGGTGGGGGTAGGGAAAGCCTGGTAAATTGAGGAATGCCTTTGTGGTTAGTGAACTAAAGACAGGAAATTACCTTGGATTGCAGTTAATAAAGGTCCATGTATGTCCTAGAGTAGCAAAAAGCCATTGACAGTGACATTATCATCCGAAATGACAATTCTGGGTGTAAAAGCTGGTATAAAAGGTAATGAAAATTAATTCAGATTTTGAAATATTTATGTATAGACTAACCAATTGGCTTTGTAATATCAGTTAGACCTTAAAATTATTCTATTTAATAGTGTTTTTCATACAGAAAAGTCTTATAGAAAGCAATACATACATCACGTACATTAACACTCATAGCTAAAAAATACTTTTATCATTTTTTTTTTAAATTGTGCTTTAGGTGAAAGTTTACAGCTTGTTAATTTATCATACAAAAATTTATACATATTTTGTTATGTGGCATTTGTTGTAATCCCTACAATGGGAAAGCACATTCCCCCTTTCCACCCCAAATTTCTTGTGTCCATTCAACCAGTTCCTGTCCTTTCCTGCCTTCTCATCCTGCCTCTGGACAGGAGCCACCCATTTGGTCTCATGTATCTGATTGAACAAAAGAAGCACACTCCTCATAAGTATTATTATTTTTTGTTTGTTTTGTAGTCTAGTCTGATCTTTGTCTGAAGAGAGGTTTTAGTTCCGGGTTAACAGATTCTTCAGGTGCCACAGTTTCATGGGTTCCTCCAGTCTCTGTCCCTCCCATTTTCATTGAATTGTTACCTAGTATAGTTCCCTTTTTATAGTTCCCTCAAGGCTTAAGCTGTATCCTTAGCAAAGTCATCACCAGATACCTGAAACAAGGACTGCTCAGACCATGTCAGTCACAGTTCAACACCCCCATCCTGCCAGTGAAGAAGAAAAATGGAGAATGCAGGTTCATTTAGGATCTGTGAGCTGTCAACCAGGTAACCGTTACAGTTCACCCTGTAGTACCCAACTCATACACCCTGCTGTCAACCTTGGTGCCCACCTTTTCTAGGTTCACTGTGTTAGACTTAAAGGATGCCTTCTTTTATACCTGAGTGAAGGAAAAAAGTCAAAAAATCTTTGTCTTCAAGTGGGAAGACCCAGAACAGGACAGAAACAGCAGTTGTGTTGGAAAATCCTCCCACAAGGTTTTAAAAGCTGTCCTACTTTTTTTTTGGATCAGCTTTGCCCCAAGAAGTGAGACAACTGACCCTGACCAATGGCATCCTCCTCTAACCCATGGAAGACCTGCTCACTGCAAGCCCCAGTGAGTATGACTCAGTCCAGACACCATAGAATTCTAAGCTTCCTTGGAAATGCAGGGTATTGAGTCACAGAAGAAAAAGCTCAGGTCAACCAAAAGGAGGTAATTTATCTCAGTTTTAAAATCAGACAGGGAAAGCAAGAACTCCTCCCTGATCAAAAAGACGGCATTTACAGATTGGCAGCCCCTACCAATCAGAGACAGCTCCAAAGTTTTTGGGGAATGGCCGGGTTATCCACATCTGGATCCAAAATTTTGGATGGATTGCCAAGCCTTATATCAAGCCTTCAAGCCTTAGAGAGAAAAGACACAGACCCTTTAGAATCGATGGGGACAGAAAAACAGGCTTTTGATATCATTAAAACAAAGCTGATACAGGCCCCAGCCTTAGGACTCCCCAATATGAGTAAACCTTTTAACCTATTTATACAGAAGTCTGCTGGAGTGGTAGCCGGGGTACTTACCCAGACTCTTGGGACTTGGAAGTGGCCAGTGGCTTACTTCTCAAAGCAGCTAGACTGGGTCACCAGAGGGTGGCCAACATGTCTTCCAGCAGTAGCAGCTGCAGTGTTAATCATCAAAGAAGCTGAAAAACTCACTCTTGGCCAACCTCTCTGGAAGATTGTGCCCCACTCGGTTCTGACCATCTTAGAGCAGAGAGGGTCACACTGGATTTCCCCAGGGTGAATGGCCCAGTACCAAGCAGTGCTGTTAGATGACCTAGCCAGCACCCTACAAGAGACCATCAGTTTAAACCCAACCACCCTACTGCCACATTGCCAAAGCAAGAAAAATAACGTGATTGCCTAAAGACCATTGACCTGGTGTATGCCAGTCAACCTGACCTCACTGACCAGCTGCTCCAAAACCCAGACATTGAGTTGTTCACCAATGCAACAAGGAAAAAGAAAAGTTGGGTATGCACTGGTCATATTGGAGGAGGTTCTAGAAGCTAACGCGGTTCCCCCAGGTACCTCTTCACAGAAGACCAAGCTCATTGCCATGTTGCAGGCCCTTAAAATTGCCAAAAGTAAGTAAGCAACTGTTTATACTGATTCTGAGTACTTATTTGGGGTATTGTATGCACATGGGGCAATCTGGAAGGAAAGAAGGACCCAATAGCAGTAGGAAAGGACAGTAAATATTCTCAAGAGATCTTAGAATTTTTACAATGCATTCTCCTACCCACCTAAGTAGCAGTAGTACACTGCAGTGGGCATCAAAAAGGGGTCACCAGAGTGGCCAAAGGCAATTGCAAAGCAGATGCAGCAGCAAAGAAAGCTGCAGTCCAACAGAAACCTGTGGTAGAAGTCCTGCTAATTCTACATTTAGGGTTATAGCCACCCGACTTCCACCTGGACTAGTCCCAACAAAACAAAACCATTGCCAAGACCTGGGGGGTCACTTTAAACATAGATGGATGGCTGTACGCCCCTCTCTGTGGAACGATTTTCATTCGATCAAAACTCTTGCACCCTGTCCTACAGAGAGCCCACCAGTCCACCCATTATGGATGCAATGGGCCATATGATTTGGTTAACAGGCATTTAATTGGACCAAAGGTCCTAGATACTATTTCAACAGTGCTAAAGAGCTGCCTCACTTGTATAAAAAAAAAATAATCTAAAGAACACTGCTGATGTGCCCCCAGGGGTCCAGTGAGCAGGGACACTGCCTGGAGAGGACTGGCAGGTGGATTTCACTGAGATGCCTCAAGCTCCTGAGAACTGCAAATATCTTCCAGTTTTTATTGACTCCTTCACTAAATGGGTTAAAGCTTTTCCTTGTAGGACGAAAAAGGCGACCAAGGTTGTGAAACTCCTCCTGAACGAAATCATCCCTTGATTCGGGTTTCATGTCTCCACTGACAGTGACGACAGACCCCATTTTGTGGCCTCGGTGGTGCAATAAGCGGCAACTGCCCTGGACGCTAACTGAAACTCACACACAGCCGGGAGACCAGTCCAGCAACAAAGTAGAGCAGGCTAACCCGGCTCTAAAAAGACACCTAGAAAAGCTGTGCCAAGAGACCAAGTTGGTATGGACTAAGGCACTGCCCATGGCCCTCTTCAGAATTCGGTCCACCCCTAGAGGCAAACTGAAACTTAGCCCATTTGAGATACTAAACGAGCACCCTTTATTGGAGAACCCCAATATGACCAAAATAGCTTGCCTTAATAATGACCAACCTCTCTTCCTCCAGGAAGTTGCAAATGTTCAAGTTACCAAATATTTTCAGTCTCTTCGGGTGACTCTGTCTTCCGTCCACAGGTATGCACACCTAAAAATACCACCTGAATCAGAAGTACCCCTGCATCCGTTCCAGTTTGGTAATTAGGTCTTCTGAAAAGCCCTGGGGTTGGAGGATCTCCAGCGAAAGTGGACTAGTCCTTTTGAAGTGTTACTAGCAACTGTGACTTCTGTTAAGCTTAGTGGTCTTAAAGCTTAGATCCACTGCAGTCCAGTAAAGAAAACTATTCCACCAGATATTGTTGGACGAACTCATCAGAACTGTGAGAACTGGACTTACAAACCTATTAAAGACCTAAGTATATATTTGGAAAACACCCTCCTTCATAGGTCTACTCCCAAACTAACTTTTTATCTTGTTCATTGCATTACATACACTTTTTGCCTTTTTGTTTCTTTATACTGTGTTTAAACAAGTCAGATTGATAAGACGATGAGAGCCCCCATAAAAAATAGTAATGATTGTTCCTGTCCTTTTGCAAGAGATAGATACTCATAGCCCAAGCTAAGTAAAAAGCCACCAATTTGTCCAACTTTCCAACTGTTTCCTGGGGAGATAATCTGAAAAATTGTTGCATCTGCCATAAATTCCCCACCTTCTCTGCTAATTTCGAAGTTTCCTGGAAAAGCCCTATCCCCTTATAAGACCCACTAGTCTCGGTTCACAATTGCACAATAGTTTAGAATGGGCATTTGTAGTAAGTGACCAATCCCCAAATAAAAGGAGGGAATGAGGCAGGCAGCCTCAGAGCCCAATCCTTCTAAGAAACATTTGATTGGTTTATCCTCCTACGCCAAGCAGAATAAGCTGCACATTCCTCTGAAATGATCCTTGACAAGATAACCACAGAACGGGCCACTGATGGCCTCAATCTACCTCTGGATGGAGACTTAACATCTTAATGAGAGAAAATCCACCCCTTCTCCACCCCGGAGAATTGAACCCTTGTCTAGAGAAAATGTGTAGTCATTCCCAAGCCCTGAGTGCCTGCGTGAAGGTTAATTCTGAATTTTCATGAAGAATTTGCATTTCCTTGTCTGCCCTCTGTAAAAGTCCCTCTCCCCAAGTTGCCTGCGAGCCGTCTTGGAGGCAAGAGCCACCATTGCTCCTTTCCTTGTACAAGGAAATAAAGGTGTCTTTCTGAACTCCCACCTCGGCCTCTTGTTTACTGGCTGTAACAAGTCATGCTGAGCAAAACCTGGGGTTTTCACCTGGCAACACTGATGTTTTCAATTGACTTCTCTTTGAATCCTGTTATGGAAACAGCAGTCAAGAAATCAAACTGAAGAAAATCATATGCACTGCTGCTGGCTTTGAAGCTGCGGAAAGGCGCCACAAGCCAAGGAATGTGAGCAGCCTCTAGAAGCTGGGAAAGGGAAGAAAAAGAGTGCTTCCCTAGAGCTTCCATGAGGGAACACAACCCTGCTGACACGTCAGTCTTAGCTCAGTGAAACCTGTGTCCATCCTACAGTCAACTTTAGACTCATGGTGGCCTCATGTGACAGAGTCAAACTGCCACACAGAGTTTCCTAGGTTGTAGTCTTTATGGAAGCAGATCACCAGGGCTTCCTCCTGCAGAGCCACTGGGTGGGTTAGAACTTCCAATCTTTCAGTTAGCAGCCAAGTGCTTAACCTTTGTGCCACCAGGGCTCCTTCTTTAAATCGTAATATGTTTAACTGAGGAAACACTCTTAGTACAGATACTAGGTAAGTGCAAGGTCAGAGAGCATTCTGCTAAATGGAGACAATTCTCAATTCTTACTGTTTTCATACCTCAATTTGTGATTATTTCAGCTTTGTTTTAGAAATACCATCTTTTTTGTTTCCAATATTACTTTTTTAAAACATACAAGTTTAAAGATAAGATTTGTCATATTGACTTTTTACTATTTGTCATTGATTAAATGTTTTGTTAAATTCACATACACGATACCTTGTTGTTAGTGTTTTTCATACAGAAAAGTTAGCCATGACATCAGCCTTCAACACATGCACAGCAGAACAATGCGTTGCCCAGTCTTGGGCTATCCCCATGATCCATCGCAGATTGAATTTTGTGATCCATAGGGTTTTCACTGGCTGTTTTCATAAGTTCACCTAAAAACCTGCACATTAATGTTTGGAGCAGCTTTATTCATAATGGCCACATTCTCAATTTTATACCATTTTGGCTCAACATATAAACTTTCCAATTAAAAATTGAAGCTTCATAAAAAATTATTTTTATGAATTGATATGTTTCAAATCAAAAGAACAGAATTTTCAAAATGAAATCATATACACTATTTGAGCTCTCATCTTTAACATGTTCAGTTTCTTCCTTGCTTTTGTCATGATAAATTTCAATGTCTTTCTGCTTGCAATCTTTTGTTCAATAATTTCCATTTGCTAAAAGCTTCAAAACTGAAGACATTTTGTGACCCACTCATCAAATAATTAAAGTAAGGTTTGCCTACTGACCTTGAAGAAAATACAATTAAAATTTAGAAGAGTCACTAATAAGCACATTTAACACCAGTAGAGGACAATTACGAAGAACTGAAAAGTAGTTGTTCAAATGTTCAAACAGTTCTAAAATCTGATTAATGCTGGCAGTAGGGAAAGAAAGCATGCAATCTCTTCAGAGTTCATTTTTTCTCCATCAACTTCTTGCTGTCGAATTGATCCAGACTTACCGTGACCTTATAGGACAGGGTAGAACTGCCCCACAGAATTTCCAGGGAGTAGCTGGTGTATTCAAACTGCTGACCTTTTGGTTAGCAGCCTGAGCTCTTAACCACTGTGCCACCAGGGCTCTGTAGATTTCTTTTTTTTAGTAAGAGTTCCCCCCTCAATAAGTTATGTTCACTCAAAATTCAAATTCATATAACTACGAAATGAAATTGTATCTTCAATTTTAAGCTCTTTAAATTTAAAAATATATTACAGTAATATAGTGTTTTAATCTTTGACTCAATGAACTTCCAAGTCTTTACTTTGATTTCATAGACTAAGTGAAGACAATATGTATTCAACTCTTTTGGGTAAATACCTAGCAATGTGATTGCTACATCATACAATAAGCCTGTGTATAGCTTTGTAAGAAACTGCCAGAGTGTCTTCCAAAGAGACTATACCATGTCGCATTCCCACCAGCAGTGAATGAGAGTTACTGTTGGTCTACATCCTCGCCAGTATTTAGTGTTGTCAGTGTTTTGGATTTTCGGTTTTCAAAACTTAAGAAACCTTCAATAAGATGGATTGGCACAGTAGCTTCAACAGTGGGCTCAGTCATGGAGATGGTACTGAGTTGAGCAACTCTTCATTCTGTTATACATAAGGTTGCCATGAGTCGTAGCTAACTCCAAAAAAAAAAAAAGCAACTAACAATAGATGTGTGGTAGTATCTAATTGTTGTTTTAATTTGCAATTCCTTAATGACACATGATGGTGAGGATCTTTTCATATGTTTACTTGCAATCTGTATATCTTCTTTGGTGAAAATATACAACATCTTTTTTGTATATCTTTTTCAGATTTTTTGCTTATTTTGTACTTTTTGTTTTTTTATTGTTGAGTTTGAAGATCTTCATATATTTTGGATACAAGTCCTTTATCAAATGTGTAAGTTGCAAGTATTTTTTCCTAGTTTGTGACTTATGTTTTCATTTTCTTAACTATCTCTTACAGAAGTTTCTGATTTTAATGAAGTCCAACTCATTTTTTTTTTTTAAATTAGTGGAACATACTTTCAATTTTGTATCTAAAAAGTCACAGCCAAATCCAAGCTTATCTAGATTTTCTCCTATGTTATGTACTACAAGTTGTGTAGTTTTGAGTTATTGCCTTACTTTTTATATGTGCACAAGAAAACAAATCCATTGTTGCCGGAACTCAAATGAACACATTAAACAAAAAATGAAGAGTTAAAAATCAAACCAAATTGATCAAATAAATACTCATATATTTAAAATATGCAATAAATGACAAAACTACTATGGCAAAGGCATTCACACTACTTTCTATACAGTCCTGGGCAGAACTGCTCAGTCTTCATTTTCCACATGCATTTCAAACACAATAAAAATACAATACTAATGTACACTAACCTTGCTTCCTGATAGCCTGGTGGCTTTGTTCATTTTTCAGATGACAAAATGAGTTTCATTTTAACTAGCTGGTTCAGTAAGTGCCCATCAGGGCAACTGGGTATAATTACATTCCCAACACCACCCATATCCAGAGGAAGTAAGCTGACACTAAACCTGCTCATGTATGAGTGCATTTATTTTGTTATCAGCAAACACTTGACATACTGTCCTTTAAAGAGAAGTAATAATTATGTTGTGTGTGGAAGGGGTCAGGGAAGGAGCAGTGGGCATTGCAGGTCATCTTTTTGATTTAGCCATATTTTAAAAGAGATCTCTGGTCACAGCATACGTGTTTTTTGCTTACTACTAGATGAGATCATGGCAGAAGCTGGAAGTAAAAAGTGAAATCTATCAAGCTCATCCTGGTTTATTTCAGTGTAACCATTAATTACATTTATTTATAATTTCTGCTTTTCAAGTGGAGAGTTCTCAAAAAGGACTAGCTGTGTGCTGTGCCTAGGAAGCCTGCCTGTTAGGGTTTCTTGCAGTGGTAGCTGGTAAATGTTTAACAACTAGCTCTAGGGACAGGGGAATTGAACTCATAACATTTGCCAATTTTTGTGGTGTAAATAGCCCCACCATGGATAATTTCAAACTACTAAATTGAAGTCACTGAATGCTGAGTTGGGAAGGGATGTGCACCATCAGCCCCAGCAAGCTTATAGGAGCTGAGTGCAGTCTACCACTAGCTGTCTCTAGAAAGAGTCCTGAGGACCACACACACGAGGCATGGAGACAGAGCCACATACGACTAGATTCTAAGCATTACTGGCAATGACCACTATGGAGTGCTTATTAGAACTTCTTTGCTTTTCTCTTGGCTTCACCTATGTCTCAGAGATTCTCACAGGATCCCATGTGTGTTGGCGGGGGGAGGTGGCGAGGGAGGTTAGGGGCACCAACTATTGGCTGACCTAGTATCTCACCTTTAAAAAAGATGAAAGCAACAATATATCTTACACATCTAATTTTGCAGATTGAAATTAAAAACAAAACAGAACAAACAAAAACCAGTCACAATTGAGTTGATTTCAACTCATGGTGTGTCGGAATAGAACTATGCTTCATAGAGTTTTAAATGGCTGATCTTTTGGAAGTAGATAGCCAGGCCTTTCTTCCAAGGCACCTCTGGGGGGGACTCAAACTGCCATCTTTTTATTTAGCAGCTGAGGGTTTAACCATTTGTACTATCTAGGGACTTCACACTGAGATCAAACCCCTCAAAAAAATCAAACTCTTTGCCATTGAGTTGACTCCAACTCAAAATAGTTATTCTTATAAAGCACTCTCTAGTCTCTGTAACACTAGGTTTTGCAAAATAGATTATGATTAGGTGAAGTTCATGTAGAATACTTAAAGAATAACCAGTTATTTTAAAACATAATATAAACCAACTGCTGCAACAAGTTTCCACAAACTTAGTGGCTTACAACAACACACGTGTTATTTTCCAGTAGTGTCGTCCAGTTCTATAGGTTCTGTGGGACAGAGACAGGGTTCATTGGGCCAAGATTAAGGTGTCAGCAGGGTAGTGTTCCTTCATGGAGGCTCTAGGGAAGCATTCTTTTTCTTCCCTTTCCAAACTCCTTGAGGCTGCTCACATTCCTTGGCTTGTAGCGCCTTTCCACAGCTTCAAAGCCAGCAACATTGCATATCTCTGCTCACTTTTCCAAAGTCACATTTCCCTCTCTTAGACAACACCTAAGACAGGTTCTCCTCTGCAAAGGACCCATGTGATCAGATTGGACCTTCCAGGCTACTCCAGGATAGTCTCCCCATTTCAAGCTCCTTAATCACTTCTTCAAAGTCCTCTTTGCAATGTAAGGTAACATATTCACTGGTTCCTGGAATTAGGGTATGGACATTTTAGGGAATGGAGGGCATTATTCTGTCTACAAACAAGAGAATATTTTCTTGTCAAAGAATGTATTATATTTGTGAGAAAGACTGTGGAGCTCATTCTTTTGTCACTGCTCTGAAAGAATAGAAAATAATCACTTAATTTTGGACTAATTTTTAGAACAATAAATCACAAATAAAGATCTCAATATGTTTTTTTCTTCATGCATCAGATACTACTTTTCCATGTAACATCAAGATGAGACTATAGTCAGATACACGATCTAATACTGCATAATTCCTTCAGCACTGTTCGACGGCACTGGGTTGTTATTAGGTACTGTGATTGCTTGAAAATTTTGTTCTTGGTAGCCAGATATCTATTGTTTGGTTAGGAATTAATTCAGTAATCGTTTAAAAAAAAAAAATGTTTCCTGTCCAAGGTCACACATGTGGCTCAGGTGTATTTCAACAGCTCTGCTTTTAGTTTCCCTGATTAGAGCCAGGGTACTGGATGCACACATACTTCTTTTTGAAGGCTCCATGCCCACTCAATTAAATGAAAGAAATAATCACTGAATGAAGTTCCTTTAGGCCTTAGGCAAATATTACATTAACTTAAAAATTATTTCAAAGATAAACACAAAGGTATATGTGGCAAATTTTGTTTGAAATTTTCAATTATGTAACTATGCTTCGACCAACTATAAACTTAAATTGCCATGCTACTGACCATTTATATATAAACATGTATTTCTGTTTATTATAAGTGCATACATAAACATAAAAAAGTCATTTACCATGGAGTTGATTCTGACTTATGGTGACCCCAGGTGTTTCAGAGTATAAAGTGCTCCATAAAGTTTTCAATGACTGTGATATTTTGAAACTAGATCTCCAGGCCTTTCTTCTGAGATGCCTCTGTATGGATTCAAACCACAAACTTCTCGGTTAGTAGCTGAGCTCTTGTTTGCACCACCTAGGGACTCCTTATATGTAATCACAAACCTCCACAAAATAAAATATATACATTTTTAGAAAAAGGTTTCTAGAAATTTCTTGGAATTGTGTTCTCTCATATAATTATTAGAAAGAAAGTAAAGTATATTTGGAAATATAAATGATACAACATAACTGACCACAAGGAGATAATCCCTCATATAGATACAAGGAAATCTGTGGTTGTCTGAAAATGTTGAAACTGGGTGCATTTGTGAAGGGAAAACAATTTATAAAAGCACAAGATAAATTCAGTTGAACATATGAAGCAAAACTCATCCCCCTGAAGATATAATTCTACTTTCACCATCTTGAAATGTCAAGAAGGGAATGTTTTTTGAGATTACAAACTCTCAATAAAAATAAAAAATCAAAGCCATTTAAAAGTATGTTATTTAAAATGAAATTTAAAAATTGCATTTTTCATTTACACATAGTTTTTTTTTTTTTCATTTTCAAAATTCTTTATCTCATTGTATATGAAGACTTGTTGTTTTATGAGGCTTAGGGAAAAGAGCCAACGGAGAGCTGGTGTGGACACTTTTATATCATTTTTAATGGAGTAAAAATTAGTCTAAATTACTAAACCCATGCTTACATGTGGTCCCCAATGTAGTCCCCTTATTATTACTTCCAAAGAAAGAGTTTGAATGTGGTTTTAGTGAACTGATAAAGTTGAATATATTTGAAAATACATTTTAAGGTATAGATATATATTCAATAAAAGAAGGAAGGTGTTGATAAATGGGTCAGAATCCAGACTTTATCTTCCAATCTCAAATCCCAGTTCTGAGTAAGTCTCTATTATAATCATCTTTAGGAAATTAAAGAATTAGGCATGTTTTTAGTGTTATCCAATCTGTTCTGATTGTTCCTGATACTGTACTAAATCCTGTCAAAATTATGTACATGTACGGGGTTGACTCAAATATTTTGTAGAACAAGACAGGCCATGAGTGAATAAGTAAATAAAATGCATGTACATATTGAAAAGTCATCTTTCTTAATGTAAGCAATGCACAAGTTAAGATAGGTTTCTTTTAGAAAAAAGTAGACCAAGATGCAACTCTTAAAATTGTCTATAGATTCTACTTTTTGGAAACTCACATATACAGCAATAGAATTAAATTAAGAACTTACCTGTGCAGAAATTTTTAAATAGTCACCCTCCAAATGTAAAGAGTTTCAGAGAAGGAAAAGCCCAAGCACTTATTCCAAAGAGTGCACCTTGTATTGTATTGGAAAACAGATTAATTATTTAAATTACATGATTTTCTGCTCACATATAAAACACATTCTCCTTTAAGCTGCCACAAATCATTTTTAGAATAAGATGGTGATCAAATAAATAGTCTCTCTGCCTCTGTGATTGTGTGGCTCCCAAGATTCTATGACAAAACAGGAACCCTAGAACCCAGCCTCACTAAACACACCATGTGGTTCTTTCTTTCTGAGGTCTTGCCACTTGCCAAGAGCACTGTCATAGAGTGGTTCACGGTCCAGGTGAACCATACACATTCTGATTTGCCTGGGACAATCCAGTGAACCTTTGCTGTGTTCATTTGTGTAGCATTTGTCCTGAATTGTTTATTTTGTAATGATTCATTAATTACAAATAAATGCATTAAAATAAGCCAGAATAGGCTTGGCAAACTTACATTGTACTTCCAGCTTTTGTCAAGGTCTTATCTACTAGTGTGTAGATCTCACATGCAGCAATCAAGATTCTCTCTTAGCATGTAGTTAAACAAACAAACAAAAAAAAAACATAGCAACAGTAACTCATTGCTCTTTCCTGACTCCTAGACGTAACACACCGCCTCTTTCAAGGACAGTATTCCAGGTTCTTGTCGATTCTAAAACAATATGTGCTTAAACATGGTGGGCTTACGGTCAGCTAACTCCTGACCACACCACGGCAGTAGCAGTGAGATATTTATATTAAAGGGCAACGGTTTTAGAATTTTTTTCTTACCAAAATACCAAGATGTCACATAGAAACTCATGCATACTAAATCAACTTATTTTTTCATTTCATCCAGGAATGTATTTTGAATACCAGTCTTTTCACTGAGGGAAAAGAGATACTTTTTTAAGGTAAAAACTCACTGCATGACTCTCCTCTCGCTTGGTTATTCCTAATTTTACCAGCTACTTTCAACTATCTAACAAAAAATTGAGAGAAAAACAAAATAACCGACCATATAAAATGGCATGCAATGGCATATCAGCAGAATTTGAAGCAATCAGACAGATGGCTGGCCCCCCAAGGGAGAAGAAAGCTATTTGGCTACTTGACTAATCATACGCACTAATAGATTTCCATTGGGCCCTCTGGTTTTTAAGAGTTCATTTAATTGCCGAATCAAATTAGGTGTATTTTCAGACTCTGCTCATGACCAGGGTGTACATGCAGAAATAGAGGAAAATCAGAAAACTTGGGTTCAGACTTTGCCACTTCCTAATCTTTTTTGGGAAACCCTGGTGTCGTAGTGGTTAAGAGCTATGGCTGCTAACCAAAAGTTGGCAGTTTGAATCCACCAGGTGCTCCTTGGAAACCCTATGGGGCAGTTCTACTCTGTGTGTAGGGTTGCTATGAGTCGGAATCAACTCAATGGCAACGGGTTTGGTTTTTTCGCTTTAGTCTTCTTTGAGTATTCTGAGCCTCAGTTTCATTACCTATATAATTTAGATAATTTAGCTCAAAAAACTGAGGATAACCATGAGAAAGATAATTGTAAAACAAACAATTATATAAATGTAAATGAGAGTATCACTTTTAATTTACTTCCCTAGTATGTTTGTTAGTATGTACATATGTTTTTTTTTTTTTCCATTGTGGATCTTATAAAACTATTTCTCTCTCATTTTAAGATATAAGTATTCACCCCTTACTGATATTTTATAATTAAAAGTGATACTAAACCTAAAGTGTAGAAAAATATGTTTTATAATGTTGTTCAATAAAAGCAATCCTATTAAAAAATGAATAAAATTTGTTGCCTGGGGACTCAGACTCAGTAAAGATAGTGTGTTTTTTCTCTACAACCAAACTTATTCAAGAATCAGTATTATTTGAAACTTTCCCACTAACTTCATTTGGGTTATTATCCCAAATTATCCAAATCACCCTAGCAATTTAGTGGTGAAGTGAATAAATAGCATTTGATTGAGCGTCAATTATATAAAGACGCTAATACAAATTTATCTGCATTTGTCTGTATATTCTGCTAGTATGGAAATTCAGCCAAAGCAGGACCACGTCTTCTATTTCTATTGTTATTTCTTGTGACATGGCTAACTTTTAAAGCTCAATAATATGTTTTGAAGGATTAAGAATCAGGAGGAATCTCTATGAGATATCTCTTTGAAAATAGCATGCAGTGATTGGATAAGTTGCCTCATACTCTGCATCAAATCATTAGATATCACTCTGTAATGTTAAATTTTAGGCAGGTAATAAGGTGATGCATATGACAATATTTAAACGAAGACTGAATTAACACGGGCTTGCTCATAGTTTTGTGATTACTAATGTTCAAAAGTCTGATGGTATTTCTCAACCGCTTTTAGGTACCAGTATATACCAGGTTTCAACAGCAAAGTGAAATGGAATTCAGGGATATCTCTCTAAAGAACAAAACAACTGCTGTCTATTTACCTTGGTAAAAATCTAAAGCTGCCACAATTTTTTTTTCTCTCTCATTATTCCTGTGGCCTCCATTAAAATGTTACTGTTTCCAATAAAAAAAAAAAAATATGCAAACTTGTAACCTAGTATGCCTAACCAGATCATAATGAACTACTTTATTGAAAGTAGCATTTTGTTATGGAACATGGTTTTCACTTGTACACCTATTTCTGTTCATTAACACAGTGAGCATATCATAATGAATAATACATTTTTATGCCATTTATCATATTCACTACTAAAATGCCAATACTGACCAAAAACTGACCTCATCATTTCCATTGCCCATGCAAAAAACACTGAGCGGACATCTAGAAATTGTTAACAAAACAAAAGGTTAGGTTTCCCAGAGGCTGTTGACATCTGTATGTATTCAGAAACCTAAACACTATTCATTTTAGAGAGTAGAGAAAATGAACAGATGGAATTTGACCTTTTGTGGCATATGGATAAAATAAATCTAATTTACTTTGTGCTGAATATCATTTCTTTAATTATAAAAAGGTGCTTTTTTCAGAAATGAAAATAACTAGAAATGATTCTTAAAAGTAGAAGGAATTCTTTTGCCACGCAATTCATCAGTTTGTACGATATTTCTAAGGAATAGTAAGTCACACAAACCAATATACATATAATAATATGTGACTGACCTGATGCCATCAGGAACTAAGGTGTTACATGTTGGTAATTATTTTGAATTGAACTGTTTCCCTCAAAATATATGTTGAAATTTTAACCCCTGTACCTGTGAATGTGATACTGTTTGGAAATAGATTTTCATTGTTGTTATATTAACGAGGTTATACCAGAGCAGGGTGGGTTCTAAACCTAATCCCTTCTGAGTGGCGTCTGATAAAGGTCAACACGCGGACAGACAGATACACAGGGAAAGACTCCATGTGAAAACTGGGGCAGATCATCTTTAAGCAGCAAATGAACTCCAAGTATTGTCAGCAATACCAGAACCTAGGAGAGAGGACCACAGACAGAAGCAACATTGTCAAGGCCCCGATTTGGGCTTCTAACCTCCAGAACCGTGAGAAAATAAATGTCTGTTTTTTAATGTGAGGAAAACAAATAAAAAAAAAAAAACACTTTGAACTTTGCGGTATTTTGATATGTGGGGTTTTGTTGGTAAACTAAGGCAGTAATTTTACAAACCCTGGTCTTAGTTTACCACTTTAGACACAAACATTGCAAAATGTTAACCGTATGTATTGGAATTCTTTTTAACCTGTGTTATATACTTCCTAGCCTTGTTAAACATAATTTTAACTTCTGTTGATTGCTCAGCAGCAACAGTATAATGACAAATAACTGTATTTAAAATGGCAACATGATTACTTCAAGTTGTATATAGGACTGTTAACCGTTAACATGTTTGATGATTCCAAATTCTGGGTGTTTGCCATTCCAGTGTTCATTTCATAGACTTCTCTGAATCCTTATTTTCAATTGTCTATATTTGGCACACATTATTTTCAAAGAAATTATGGGGAAGCATTTATATTTCATATAGACCAAAGTGTATTTTTGTATTTTTGACATTCTTTTCTCTTACTGTTCTTCAAATTTTAGTTGTTCACTTGTTTGGTTTTAGTTTCCCTTTGAGATTGAGCATTTGACTTTTTAATAAATTACTACAAGTGTTCTTGTCCACATGGAGTTTATTTCTCTACATAAATCTGCATATTTGCAGCTCTCAATCTTTGTTTCTCAGGCATACACATGCCTGTGACACACACACAGAGAAACACACACTCACATATACTAATGACGAAATCAATAAAACGGATGTTCTATAATGCCACAAGAAAAAAGTGATGACTGACTTTCTCTGATCTAGTTGACTTTGTTCTTTGGCAATTTGCTTATACTTTCGACTCTTCAAAATTGATCTAGACAAATGTATCTTCAGTCTAATAATCTATTTTCAAAATATATAGATAAGCACGTGACTGCCTCATAGTTTTCCAGAAGATTTATGATTTGTAAATACTGTCTCCAGATTAGCAAATAAGAATGCAAGGATACCCAGTTAAATTTGAATTTTAGATAATAAGCAAATAATATGTTTTAATATATTTTATACGATATTTCAGACATACTTATACATAGATATTTGTTGTTTATCTGAAATTCAAATTTAACTAGCTGTTCTGTATTAAATTTGTCAATTCTATCTTTACATAGAAGAAATATGTTTTTAGGCACTCCCTAATTTTTATATACCCAGACAACATAAAACATCTGAGAGACTTTAATAAATTATTTCTTTTCTATATATGTTAATGATTGACTTACAATCCTGAGTTATATATAGAGGAATATATATGTATCTAAATGTCTAAAACACAAATAATTCACATTTATACAAAGAGGAAGACAGTTCTGGTAGATCAGGAATTTCAGGTTTATTTATGTCTGGAAATTTATTTTAATGTAGTGACTGCTTTAAAGTCAATTTATTTATTTTGTCTGCACATTACACTTAAATACAGAAAAAACAAATTGTCATAAAGTAACTCATTTTTAAACTATAAAATAAATTTGTATTTAATAAGAATATATCACTGTATAACAAACAATTTGAACTGCAAAGTTAAGAAAATAAACTTTACTACATTTTACATACTCAAAATTAAATACAAACAAAAAACGAGTAACTTAAAATTTAGATAAGTGGTTAATTTTTCAATTAATCCTAAAATAAAAAAAAAATATATACAAAAATATAAACGGCATATTGAAACATAATTAAAGAACATTACTAAAATTATAGCTCTTGACATTGATTAACTGGAATTGAAATGATCAAAATTACTAGAATTTTGCTTATTAATTTTGGTTAAATATTAGCTAATTACAAAGATAAAATTAGGATGAGTGAAAGGGATACCCGCTTACTCTCTAATTTATTTTAATGATGATTTTTCCCACATGTATTATCCAATGGAACAAAGAATTTGAGGGAAAAATTGGTATGAGTAGGAACCTTAGAAGAGGAAGAATGGCAAGTAGCAATAATATATGGTCTCAAATCTCTCAAATGTGTATAATCAGTAATTACTTCACAAGAACTAATCCATAGTTAAAATCATCAACAACATCCTGAACATTTAAGAAGGAGATGAGATAACATAAGTTAATGCCAATTAAGTGGACTAGAAGAGTCCAGAAAAAGCTTTGTGGGATGAGATTAGACTTAAATTGACCTATAAGTAAGGAGGGACTTAGACAAATTGAAAGGATGTCAGGTGGTGTTCTTTACATGATGTGATGGTTAAATTTGTGTGTCAACTTGGCTGGGCCATGATTATCAGTGGTTTGATAGTCCATGATGCTCAGTGATTTGATGGTTCCATGATGTTGTGATCACTTCCATGATGACATTTGATGTCATGTGATCACCTCCATGATGGGATCTACTGTGAGTAGCCAATCAGTTGAAAAGGAGTTTCCTTGGGTATGTGGCCTGCATTGAATATAAGTGGATATTCTGCCAAGCCTTGTGCCTGTCTTGGGTTCACCTGCCCCTGTGGCTACGTGAATCAGGAGAAGCCTCTATCCAGACTCAGGGACTTGGAACATTCCAGCCTCTACAACTGCATGAGCCATTTCCTTGATACAAATCTCTCTGTCTCTAAAAAAAATAAAAAAACCCAGTGCCATCTCTCTATATGTATATGTATATATTTATATGCTTTACTAGTTTTGCTTCTCTAGAGAACCCAGTCTAAGACACATAAATATTGATGGTGTTGTTGTTGGTAAGTGCCGGCGAGTTGGTTCTGACACATAGTGACATTACGCACAACAGAACGAAACATTGCTGGGTCCTGAGCCATCCTTACAATCGTTGTTTTGCTTGAGCTCATTGTTGCAGCCACTGTGTCAATCCACCTTGTTAAGAGTCTTCCTCTTTTCCGCTGACCCTGTACTCTGCCAAGCATGATGTCCTTCTCCAGGGACTGATCCCTCCTGAGAGCATGTCCAAAGTATGTAAGACACAGCCTCGCCATCCTTGCCTCTAAGAAGCATTCTGGCTGTACCTCTTCTAAGACAGATTTGTTTGTTCTTTTGGCAGTCCATGGCATATTCAATATTCTTCACCAACACCATGATTCAAAGGCGTCAATTCTTCTTCAGCCTTCCTTACTCATTGTCCAGCTTTCACATGCATATGATGTGATTGGAAATACCATGGCTTGGGTCAGGTGCACCTTAGTCTTCAGGGTGACATCTTTGCTCTTCAACACTTTGAAGAGGTCTTTTGCAGCAGATTTGCCCAATGCAATGCATCTTTTGATTTCTTGACTGCTGCTTCTATGGCTGTTGATTGAGGATCCAAGTAAAATGAAACCCTTGACAACCTCAATCTTTTCTCCGTTTATCATGATGTTGCTCATTGGTCCAGTTGTGAGGATTTTTGTTTTCTTTATGTTGAGGTGCAATCCATACTGAAGGCTGTGGTCTTTGATCTTCATTAGTGAGTGCTTCAAGTCCTCTTCACATTCAGCAAGCAAGGTTGTGTCATCTGCATAACGCAGGTTGTTAATGAGTCTTCCTCCAATCCCGATGCCCGGTTCTTTTTCATATAGTCCAGCTTCTTGGATTATTTGCTCAGCATACAGATTGAATAGGTGCGGTGAAAGAATACAACCCTGACACACACCTTTCCTGACTTTAAACCAACCAGTATCCCCTTGTTCTGTCTGAACAACCTCCTCTTGATCTATGTAAAGTTTCCTCATGAGTACAATTCGGTGTTCTGGAATTCCCATTCTTTGCAATGTTATTCACAGTTTGTTATGATCCACACAGTTAAATGCCTTTGCATAGTCAATAAAACACAGGTTAACATCCTTCTGGTAGTCTCTGCTTTCAGCCAGGATCCATCTGACATCAGCAATGATATCCTGGTTGCAGGTCCTCTTCTGAAACCGGCCTGAATTTTTGGCAGTTCCCTGTTGATATACTCCTGCAGCTGTTTTTGAATGATCTTCAGCAAAATTTTGCTTGCTTGTGATATTAATGATATTGTTCTATAATTTCCACATTCAGTTGGATCACCTTTCTTTGGAATAGGCATAAATATGGATCTCTCCTAGTCAATTGGCCAGGAAGCTGTCTTCCATATTTCTTGGCATAAACTAGTGAGCTCCTCCAGTGATCCATCTGTTTGTTGAAACATCTCAATTGATATTCCATCAATTCCTGGAACCTTGTTTTTCGCCAATGCCTTCAGAGCAGCTTGGAATTCTTCCTTCGGTGCCATCGGTTCCTGATGTATGTCACCTCTTGAAATGTTTGAACATTGACAAATTCTTTTTGGTATAATGACTCTGTATATTCCTTTTCCTTCGATCTTCTTTTAATGTTTCCTGCGTCGTTTAATACTTTCCCCATGGAATCCTTCACTATTGCAACTCGAGGCTTGAATTTTTTCTTCAGTTCTTTCAGCTTGAGAAACACTGAGCATGTTCTTCCCTTCTGGTTTTCCATCTCCAGCTCTTTGCACATGTCATTATAATACTTTACTTTGTCTTCTCGAGAGGCCCTTTGAAATCTTCAGTTCTTTTACTTCATCAATTCTTCCTTTTGCTTTAGCTGCTCAACTCTAAAAAGCAAGTTTCGGAGTCTCCTCTGACATCCACCTTGGTCTGTCTTTCTTGTCTTTTCAGTGACCTCTTGCTTTCTTCTTGTATGATATCCTTGATGTCATTCCACAACTCGTCTGGTCTTTGGTCACTAGTGTTCAATGCGTCAAATCTATTCTTCAGATGGTTTCTAAATTCAGGTGGGATATACTCAAGGTCATATCTTGGCTCTTGTGGACTTGCTCTGATTTTCTTCAGTTTCAGCTTGAACTTGCATATGAGCAATTGATGGCCTGTTCCACAGTCAGCCCCTGGCCTTGTTCTGACTGATGATAATGAGCTTTTCCATCATCTCTTTCCACAGATGTAGTCAGTTTGATTTCTGTGTGTTCCGTCTGGCTAAGTCCATGTGTATAGTCACCATTTATGTTGGTGAAAGAAGATGTTTGCATTGAAGAAGTCGTTGGTCTTGCAAAATTCTATCATTTGCTATCCGGCATTACTTCTATCACTAAGACCATATTTTCCAACTACTTATCCTTCTTCTTTGTTTCCAACTTTTGCATTCCAACTGCCAGTAATTATCAATGCATCTTGATTGCATGTTAGATCAATTCCAGGCTGCAGCAGCTGATAAAAACCCCACGTATCTGTCAGTTTGTCATACTGTGGGGACTTGCATGTTGCTCTGATGTTGGAAGCTATGCCACTGGTATTCAGATACTAGCAGGGTCACCCATGGAGGACAGGTTTCAGCTGAGCTTCCAGACTAAGACAGACTAGGAAGAAGGATCCAGCAGTCTACTTCTGAAAAGCATTAGTGAAGCAGTGGAACATTGTGTGATATAGTGCTGGAAGATGAGCCACCCAGGTTGGAAGGCACTCAAAAGATGACTGGGGAAGAGATGCCTCCTCAAAATAGAGTCCACCTTAATGATGTGGATGGAGAAAAGCTTTTGGGACCTTCATTTGCTGATGTGGCATGACTCAAAATGAAAAGCAACAGCTGCAAACATCCATTAATAATCAGAACCGGGAACGTACCAAGCATGAATCTAGGAAATTTGGAAATCATCAAAAATGAAATGGAACACATAAACATCAATATCCTAGGCATTAGTGAGCTGAAATGGAATGGTATTGGCCATTTTGAATTGGACAATCATATAGTGTACTATGCTGGGAATGACAACTCGAAGAGGAATGGTGTTGCATTCATCGTCAAAAAGAACGTTTCAAAATCTCTCCTGAAGTACAACTCTGTCAGTGATAGGATAATATCCATAAGCCTACAAGGAAGGCCAGTTGATACAACTATTATTCAAATTTACACACCAATCACTAGGGCCAAAGATGAAGAAATAGAAGATAGAAGATGAATATTGATGTGAATAAGTAATGCTAAAGGAAAACATGCATTTCCCTATTTGGGGGAGTGTATACATTTCTCTATTTGGGAGAGCGTTTAAGTTTATAATGCTATATTGACTTAGATACTGAATTTAGAAAAAGCATTGCATTTACGTAGTTATTAATTTAGTTCTCCAATTTGAATATTTTTTGCATCTTCATTGTCATGCATGTCAATCAGTTCTGGACAACAGCCAGTAAAATGGCAAAAACTCAGGCTTAAATTAGAGAAAGAAAATTAAAAAAAAAAACAAAAAAAAAACTATGGCTTTAACAATTACATTATTTGTCTTTTAGTGGTGGAGTATATGGGTTTAGCTATAATTATGAATTAATCTTTGTGGTATTTTATGAACAATAGAGTTAACTATCACATAACTTAAAATCAAACAACATCTTTCAATAAAATTTTAGGCTGAAATATATTCAGATATATTTATTAAGAATGACCTTAGTAAAAACAATTATTTTTGAAGTCCAGGCAATGTAGGCATTTTTTCTTATTTAAAGATATTTTGTGGAGTAATTTTTAAGATTAAATTATCTTAGGGATAAAGCATATAACTACTTATGATTCATAGGAAACATCACAATTGATAGAAAATTATTCATAGAATAGTGATGAAGAATTTGGGCTTTGGAGTAATAGAGACCTGGTTTCAAATCTCAATTCCCTAATTTACTCCTATTTGAAAGTGGTGAACTTGGTTTTCTCAACAATAAAATGAGGATAACAATCAATGTCCCTTAGTGTGTGAGTGTGATATATATATAGAGAGAGAATTGATAGGATAATGCCTTTATTACACTTAGCACTGCTGCAAATGACCTTTTTAAAGTGTTGAAAAGCAAAGATGTCACCTTGAAGACTAAGGTGTGCCTGACCCAAGCCATGGTGTTTTCCATTTCTTCATACATATGTGAAAGCTGGGAGATGAGTAAGGAAGACCAAAGAGTTGATGCTTTTGAATTGTGGTGTTGGCAAAGAATATTGAATACATCATGGACTGCCAAAAGAATGAACAAATCTGTGTTGGAAGAAATACAGCCAGAATGCTCCTTAGAAGCAAGGATGGTGAGACTGTATCTCACATACTTTGGGCATGTTGTCAGGAGGGATCAGTCCCTGGAGAAAGACATCATTCCTGGTACAGGATCAGTGAAAAAGAAGAAGATCCTCAATAAGGTGGATTGACACAGTGGCTGCAACAATGGGATCAGGCACGACAGCGATGGTGATGATGGCCCAAGACCACGCAGTATTGTTCTGTTTTACATAGGGTCACTATGAGTCGGAACTGACTGGAGGGCACCTAATAACAACAACAACACAGTCAGCACTGTACCTGCCTCAAAGGAAGAGCTTGGTGAATGTTAGGCACAGATATTATTCACTCTTTGTTACACGTTTTTTGTCTGTTATACGAGTTAGCTATTGGTACAGTTTAAAGTTTGCTACGTAGAAGAAATGGGTTGCAATCCCAGATTTGCAGCTAACTGATTGAGCTAGTCACTTAGTTTCTCTGGACTATAAAATTCCTTCCAATACGTTTGAGGGTACTGCTAATTCCCTTTCAGAATTCTTGCCATAGTAATGTCACAAAATTAGTTATTTCATTATAAATTCCTTTGCATTTTTCTGAAAGATCTTTGAAGGCAGAGACTGTACCTTTTTATCTTTGTATTCCTAAAACTAGGATAATACCTTTGGTGTTAGTACAATTTTAGCTTCAGGCATATTTTGCTTACTGACTGATTTGTGCTTCACCCCTTCTCACCGACTCAACACCACCACTATGCGCCAGGCCTAATGCCTGATTGCATCTATCACTGACTTTGCTAGATAAGATCTTGCCCTTTGCTTCCTCTGTGCCTATGCTTTGGGTATAAGAATGGATATGTTTGTTGGTGAAACACAGACTACATTTTACACTACACAATTAAACAAAAAATGAGTAACAAAATTTTGATAAATGGTTAAATTTCCAATTAATCCCCCAATACAAATATTATATAAAAATATAAACAATATACTGAAACATGAGTAAAGAACATTACTAAAATTACAGTTCTCAACACTGATTAACTGGAACTGAAATGATGAAAACTTTTAAAATTCTCCTTATTAGCTTTGAATGTCTATGAGTAGAAGAATATATATGCCTGTTGGTGAAACACAGACTTTGTGTTTAGACCAAAAACATAGATTTTTAAGCCATGCATTAAAGTACAGACAGGCATTGAGTGTCTAGTCTACTGCTGCAGGCTCCGTGCCTAGAAGACTGACTACCACAGAACAACCTGTTGCTATTGAGTCGATCTCGACTCATAGTGACCCTATAGAACAGAGTAGAACTGCTCCATAGGGGGTTTCCAAGGAGTACCTGGTGGATTCGAACTGCTGACTTTTTGGTTAGCAACAGTAGCTCTTAATCACTACACCACCAGGGTTTCCAAAGACTGACTAGCACATACAAAAAACTTTGTAAACAATTCATAACAATTCAGAATAAAGAATATCTTACTTCCCAAGCCCATGGGCCATTTTTTTGTTTTTATTTTAATGTAAATTTTATATTTTGAATTAATTTTAGATTTACAGAAGAGTTGCAAAGAGTTCTTGTATACCCTTCGTCCAGCTTCCCCTAATGTTAATATGTACCATAACCATGATACATGTATCAAAACTCAGAAATTAACACGTGTACAATACTATTGACTGAACTACAGAGTTTATTTGTATTTTACCAGTTATTCGACTAGCGTCCTTCTTTTTTGTTCCAGGATCAAATCGAAATATCATGTTGCATTCAGTTGCTATGATCTGTTTTCTCCTCCAAACTGTAGCAGTTTCTCATTCTTTTCTTGTTTTTCATGACTTTTATAGTTCTGGCAACTGCTGGTCAGGTATTTTGTAGAATGTTCCTCGGTTTAAATCTGTATGATGTTTTCTCATGATAAGATTGGGGTTATGGAATTTGCGGAAGAATACCACCATGATGAGGTGTCTAGCTCATCACATATTATTATGGGTGTACATGATATAAGCCTGACTGTTTATTGGTGATGTTAGCCAAGTATATGCCACCTTTCTCCATTATAAAGTTATTTTTCTCTTTCCAGATTCAGTTTATTAGAAGGAGTCACCAAGCCAAGTGAACACTCAAGGGAGAGGAATTAAGCTCCACCTCTAGGATGGAAGAATTTTTCATTAATGTTAAAACCACTCAGTAATTAAAACTATTTTGGTGGAAACAATTTGAGGCTGTGCAAATATCATTTCTTTTCCTTGAAATTTTGACCACTAATTTTAGCATTAATCCTTGGATCATGCCTGCAGCATTTATTACCACAGTGGTTTTGTTTTTCTCATTCCTCTACATTTATTTCATTTTTTGAAGTCCTTTGGGAAGGAAGATTTGTCCTTTCCCACTCATTTCTTTCTTTCTTGGATCCTTTATTTGTATCAGTATGGACTCAGAGATATCTATTTTATTCATTGAGTTGTAATCAAACACTATTATTATTTATCTCTTTTTTGGTCAAATTGTTCCAGATTTGGCCATTGTGAGCCACCATATTTTATTATTTTATTTAATTTTTTAAAAAAACAATTTCCTATCTTCTGGTACTACCCATTTCTCTATCTATCCATCTGCATGTACTACAATAAATAAGAGTCTACACTGATATCTCTGGTACTAAGCCAGGACTACAGAGTTCACTTTTATCTTTCTTCCTGGCTTATTTGTAACTTTTTTCTTGGATCCCGTTACCTATGATTTACTTATTTGTTCAGCCCTAAAAAAAAAAAAAAAACCTTTTTTTTTTTTAATATACCTGTAAGGAAACCCTGGTGGCGTAGTGGTTAAGTGCTACGGCTGTGAACCAAAGGGTCGGCAGTTGGCATCCACCAGATGCTCCTTGGAAACTCTAAGGGGCAGTTCTACTCTGTCCTATAGGGTTGCTATGAGTTGGAATTGACTCAACGGCACTGGGTTCTGGGTAGTATACCTGTAAGTTAATTTCAGAATTGATAATCTGTACACCTGTGAGAAACAAATTTACCTAACTAGAGCAAAATGTGTATGTGAAGTTCTTTTTTTTTTTTTTTTTGTCTTTAGTCTTACAGTATTCAGTCAAAACAGTGCTTTCCAAAGTTATTTAGGTCAGCTACTTTTTCCCTACATCTTTCAATGAGGTTTAGTCACACATTTACAATACATTTAAGATTCATTTGTCACAACACCACCAAATTTTTGAAGCTTTTTGAAGCATAGTGGCAAATGACTCTCAAAAAATGTTGCATAGTTCTATCAGTGAAGATAAAGATGGGCAATATTTTTAGGTCTGATAGTTTTAAAAGCATTTCTGCTGTGAAAAAAGCCTTGGGCTGAGGTATAATAGGCCCTGCCTAGGTACTAGCTGGAGTCCCTAGGTGACACAAATGGTTAAGCGCTGAGCTGCTAACTGAAAGGTTGGTGGTTCAAACCCACCCCAGAGGCACGTTAGAAGGCCTAGGAATCTGCTTCTGAATGGTCACAGCTTTAAAAACCCTATAGAACAGCTCTACTCTGTGCATGTCAGGTTTCCATGAATTGGAATTGACTTGATGGTAACTAAAAACAACAACAAAACTAGCTACTAGACACTGATTTCATTATAAATGCTCTAGGCCTGTATTTCCCCATCTCCACAGTAAAGCTTTATAAATATATACACATATATATACATACGGAGTGGCAGAGTGACAGAGTGGTTAAGAGATCAGCTGCTAACCAAAAGGCCAGCAGTTTGAATCCACCAGCTGTTCCTTGGAAACCCTATGGGGCATTTCTCCTCTGTCCGATACAGTTGTTATGAGTCAAAATTGACTCAACAGCAACAGGTTTGATTTGGGTTTACATATATATATATGTATATACTCTTTGCATATGTCATATATATGTATTTATATATGTATATATGTATGTGTATATATATATATATATGTAAACTCTGGTGGTGTAATGGTTAAGAGCTACAGCTGCTAACCAAAAGGTCTGCCGTTCTAATCCACCAGATATTCCTGGGAAACCAGATGAGGCAGTTCTACTCTGTCCTATAGGGTTGCTATGAGTCGGAATCAACTCAATGGCAGTGGGTTTGGTTTTTGGTTTGTGTATATATATTATATACACACACACACACATATATATAGTTGGCAAATAATTAAATACTAAAACAGGTCAAAATACAAGTCTTATATCTGTGAAACAACTGGTTGTAGTAGCCGTGGAAAAGAAGAAAGTTATTTATTATGCAAAGATCACACTTGATCCAGGTGCATGATTCCTAGGCTGGACACAGTCATTACAGATGTCCTGAGAAATGGAGTTTGAATAGACAGAGAGAAAAAGACAATATTACTACCCTAATCAGCCCTAGTCCACAGAAACCAGGGATGTTTGAAATTCCTTTCGTCTAGTCTATAGAACTAGGCCTTATTATCCTATGAAGATATCAAAATTTCTTAAATGTTAACAATGTCTCTTCAACAGAATATTGGGCTATAAACAATCTCTACAGTTTTCTAACTATAAAAAAAAAAAAACACTATAGGTTAGTTTAATCAGATACGTCTGTAGCTGTGGAGATTAAAAACTTGCTTTCACTTGACCTTGTACCCTCCTTTGCTTTGATTCTTTCCGTTTGTTTGCTCGTTTCCCTTTTGCCTGGTGTCCAGTGTTTTACCAGTATGAGCATGCTTTGCTACTTGTCGCACATCCTGAAAATCATGTTTAGCCTGATTCCCAGCAAGCCTAGGTCTGAGATCCTGAGGATACCGTTTCCAATGTTTCCTTTATAACTATGCCTCTTATATGTATTAGAAACCTGCCTCCAATCCTGTGACCTAATTTTCAAGGTCAACTTCCTTTTAATTTGCACTCTGACCTTAACATTATCAATCTTTTCTTATAACCATTTAGTGACTTTTAATTTTAATCAAGAAGAATAATTTTGAAAGAACTAGCACGTATTTTAATAGGATAACATAATACTATACTTCTATATAAATACTATAATACTAGGACAGAAGCAGCAGCTAATACTTTGGATGAAAACTAGATGAAATAAATTGCATTTCATCAGATAATTCTAGAAAATTGAAAAAATAATCTCCAGTTTGGTTGAAGGAAATGTGGTGGTTTGGCTTCCAATCAGAGAGTTAAATTTTTTTCCAGATAATAAATAAAACTATGAAATTAAAACCAAAATACCGTGAACTTGATGAGGATTGGGAGACATTAATAGACAGTAACATTCAAATTTGTAATCAGTAGGAGGGTGGAAATCAAAAGGCCATTCAATCATTATTAAAGAAATTGTGAGTTCATTATAGACTAATTTCATTTTCATTTCTGATTGGTAGTTTAAGAGAAGTTTTACATAATAAATATGAATGTGAGCAATGCATTTAACATAGTAATTCACAAGCATTCGAAAAGTTGTCCTCTCCCACTGAGAGGGGGGGAAGAGAAGTCTATGATGTCTATGAGAGCAAAATAATGGATTCTGGCAAGAGGTAGGCTTGTTACAACTGGACAGCCATTACAGCCTTGACATGATATCTTTGTGGATAAGATGCAGGAACACAACGGATGCTAGTAAAGTACAGTGGATTGAAGGATAGGTGATTGCTGATTAATGACTCATTGTCCACTATGATAAGCTCTTCAACAATATGTTTCAGAGCTTTATTCCTTTAAAAATGTCTCATTCAACATTTTTATCAATGGATTTTCTGAACACCCAGAAATCCTGATCACTTCATTTGCAGGTGACACAAACATAGATTGTTAGTTAAAACATCAAAATTTAGATTCTAAAGATCCTGTCAAGTTTGAAGAACAGTCTAAGTCAAACAAAAACATGAATAATGCAAAACTCTACATTTGGTCTACAAAAAAAAAATCAAAAGGCAAAATAAAACAAGCAAACAAAACCTCAGAATTAAATTAAAATAAATCAATAAATATAATTTTATGTGAAAAAGTAATTTTGAGAACTCAGATAATTAACACAAATTAAAATGATCTATGACCAACATAAATGAATTTAGAATGCATTCATAGAGATATAGTGCAAAAGAAAAGGCTAAACTATACTGTGTTGGGGCAATGGTGGCTCAGTGGTAGGTCCTCATCTTCTATGTGGAAGACCCAAGTGATGCCTGGCCTATGCACTTCAAGCAGAGCCACCACTCATCTCTCAGTGGAGGGTAACATGTTGCTACGATGCTGAACAGGTTTCAATGGATCCTCCAGACTAAGACAGACCAGGAAGATGGTCCTGATGATCTACGTCTGAAAATCAGCCAATAAAAATCCTATGTGATCTGACCTGCAACCAATCATGGGGATGTTTCAGGACTGGGCAGTGTTTTGGTCCATTGTGCATGGGGTCACCATGAGTCAGGGGCCAACTCTGTGCCAGTTAATAACAATGACAATATACTTTGATCACTGCCAATGAATATAAAGTACATGCCTATAAATATAGGTACAGGACAAAAATAGACCCAGTATTTTTTACTTTGTGTTCAGCAGTATAAATAATATTTTAAGGAAATTGTAGACACAGTAAAAATTGTGTGTGATTGTGAAATACAAGTGCTGTATGAAACACCCCAAATGAAACGGATATTGAAGCACATGTAATGATTTATATGGCAGAAGGTGGCAAAACATTAAGGCCTAGAGGTTAGTGAGTAGGACATAACCAATGTTTCACTAGAACCCAAGTGTAAGGATGGCTTCAGGAGGAAACACTGTGCACTTGAAATCCGTGCCCATCGAATGACAACTTTGTTCAGGAAGTGCCTTTTAGTTACAGATGTTATCAATTGAGACTTGACTGCCCAGAGGGAACAACATAATTAAAGTGACAATAGGTGAGTTGCTCTAGGGAAGCCAGGAATTATCAATAACGTAACATAAATGTCAGAAATGATTTTTCTGACAATTCCTAACTGTGGTAGATTACATTATTGTTACAATTATCAGAAAAATCATCCCTGACATTTAAGGTACATCTCTCACAGGGAGACACAGCAGTCATGGCAACTGGCAGACATATACAATTCTCTTTCAGGGAAGGCTGCACAACTTCGAGTGCTTCCCTGTGAGAGGAGTTTTCTCTTCTTTAGGTTTGGCCATGGGACGTGCTTCAACCAATAGAATGCAAGGGGAAGCGACATATAAAACACTGGAAAGAAGTTTTAAGAGCCATTGGGAGGGTCAGCCATTTTTATTTTTCCTTTTATCAGGAGAACAAAATTGGAGCTGTCCATCAGCCTTTATCTGAGAAGGCAAGGAACATGAGACAAAGGTTAAGATTTGTGACCAACTCCCAGCTGAAGTACAATGTGAGGGGGTAATAGGCCTTTGCTGTAGGTTGATAAAATTAGGGGATTTACCTTACCTGGCAAACCTGATAAAACAATACAGAACCCTGGGTAAGTAGCTCAGATTACTGAGGTGAAGCCCTTGAATAATCCACATCAAGAGTCCATGATACTATTTGACTGATTAAACTTAAATACCAAAAAAACAAAAACCAAATGCCTTGCTGTAGAGTCGATTCCAACTCATAGCGACCCTACAGGATAGAGTAAAACTGCCCCATAGGATTTCCAAGAAGCAGCTGTGGATATGAACTGCTGACCTTTTGGTTAGCAGCCATAGCTCTTAACCACTGTGCCACCAGGTCTCCAAACTTAAATAAGAGACTCGGAAAACTAGCCTCTACTCAAGAGATGATTTAGGGGACACAGATACCCACCTACACACGGGAAGAGTGTTCATACTTACTTAGTATTTTCCATAAGGTAGAGCTGAATAAAGAAGACAGATTTGTTCTCAATTTAATAATGAACTATGAAATAATAAGAAATGTTTAAAAGTAGCATGGGTTTTTACTGAGATTGGATGCTTCCCATTACCTAAGCAAGGCACGTAAAAAAGGAATGACCACTAATGTGGGATACTGGGGAGAAGAATCACAGTAAAGCATTAGACTGGATGGCTTAATAAAACTCTGCACTCTAATACAAGGACTAACATTCTCTCTTCTGCTTCAGTAAGAGCCCAAAAGACTTGCCTTGGAAAAATGGAAAGATGGTAAAATTCATCTTTGATAGATCTGTTCTCTCAGTGTCCTTTTCTTGTTTTCAGTTGCTAGCAGAACTAAACGCTAGGATTTTCCCACTCCTTTCTGTACCTTACTGTGAAAGGCCTGGACTCCATCAAGGTAATAGGAACTTTGTAGTAGAATATCCAAAAATTGGTCTAAGAATTCAAGAATGGTTTCTATTTTACTAGCATATTATTCCCTGGGGCAGATAATTTTAATCCTTGTGAGTTTAGCGTATATATTAATACTTCTGCTTCCTCCTTCACAGTGATGTTGTAATGACTAACAAAAATCATATAGGTTGAAAGTGCTTGTAAATAATTTAGGGGTTCACAAATATAGACAACGATTTTTATCATCATTGTTAGCACCATCTCACTAGGGTTTATAATACTCTAAAACAATGACCTTTGGAGAACTATGCTAAACAATAAGAAATTATTACTTAATGTGGAAACACCAATGATTTTTTTTTTTTAAGCTGGGAGGAGATCCTTATCAGAATCTGTCAAACTATACTACTTACCAAAAACCCACTGCCATTGAGTCGATTCTGACTCATAGCAACCCTGTAGGACAGAGCAGAACTGCCCCATAGAGTTTCCAAGGAGCGGCTGGTGGATTTGAACTGCTGACCTCCTGGTCAGCAGCTGAGCTCTTAATCATGGAGCCACTAGGGCTCCTTAGGTAGCAACATTTTCTGCCTACCTGTCAGATTTCCCTAAGTGAAAAGGCAATTATTTAATTTTTGAAAAGTGATTATCAGATAATTAGGACATGTTTAAAATATTATAATTTGTGATTTACTATAGAGTCTATGGAAACCCTGGTGGCGTAGTGGTTAAGTGCTATGACTGCTAACCAAGAGGTCGGCGGTTCGAATCCGCCAGGCACTCCTTGGAAACTCTGTTGGGCAGTTCTACTCTGTCCTATAGGGTTGCTATGAGTTGGAATTGACTCGATGGCAGTGGCTTGGTTTGGTTTGGTATACAGTCTATTGACTATGAATGTTTGCTTCTGATTTATACTCAGGGCCATCATTCTCGTTAATGATTTGTGAATAAAAATTGAAGGACCCAAGGCGAATTGATCAAGAAAACACAATCTGATGACAATATAGAAGGCAACAAAATAGAAATGTAAGACATTTGAGAAAATTGAAGTAGGCTTCATACAAATGCAACTTGTTACAAATCAATTGCTTTAAGTAATTCAAAGACACATGCATAGCGAGCATGTTGATACTAGACAAAATGTAGTATTTGGCACTGTTCATTTTCATTTTGTGCTGCTTTCCAACATCCTAGGATTGTCTTTTCATAATCTTCAGCCTGGTACATGTTTGTATTCCACATTCAGTTCTTTTCCCAGACTTCATCTGTACTCCCATCCATAAACACTCCCAAACTATTAAGTTGCCTCTTTCTCCCCCATTAAATGCCTCACTCCCTCGATATTATTTATTTCAGGGTAGTATTAAAGTGACCTGGTAATATATAACTGAAAACCACAGGTTATGACATTATGAAATAGGCTATGTATAAATGAACTAACAGTGAAATTTCAGTAAGTTCGACAAAGTTAAATGAATTTTACAGGTAGTAGATACATAATACCTGAGAACAGGTATGTCTTTCTAATATCATTTGATTCAAATTATAACAGTAGCCTGGTTTAGGGAAGAATTTGGAATCTGATTGCAGCAAAGATAGAAAAAGACGTGAAAAACCAGAAGAACCCTTCAAAAGGGATAGATTAAGAATTAAGCAGTACAACCATAAAAGTTGGTTTCTTCTTTTTCTCTCCAGCACCTACTACATAGGAGTTAAATTCCCTTTGTGTTGTTACTGCTCTGTAATTTACGTAATTCTGCCTCGCAGTTTCTAAGTACCATCTATTTTCCTGTACAAAGTTAGCAGCAGTTGATGCATCTCTGGGTTGGAGTGTATACTTTTCATGGGCAATATACCCTTAGAAGACAAGAGAGATTGATAAGCACACTTTAAGGAAAGATTTTTTAATGCACTCTGTATTCTCTTTTATAATGTGTTTGAGATTCTTAAAATTTACTCATGCTGTGATAGGAAGAAACATAAGTTTAAAAACAGTTAATAGTTTTATTTATTTTCTTCTCTCTATTTACTGTATATTGTTGAAATTGATGTGTGGTAGTGTAATAAATGTAACCAATTTCTTGAAGCTAATAAGTAATCAATCCTGAGTGAATCTGAACCAATGCTATAGCCCATTAAGTTTCAAACCATGGTTATAATTTTCTTTAACAGACCCAGACACAAGCTGTATTTATTCATTATCATAAACCTGAAGAGGAGACTGAAAGTGGAAAGATACAGAGGCTTACATAGTCCACGCAAAGGCTCTTGTTAAAAGGCAAGAAATAGTGCATTAGAAAATCTAAACCTACGTTTTGGTTCTGATCTCCTCTTTGACTGACTGTTAAATATGCAAGACTGTCAAGCAGGAGGCACTTATGGAAATAAGTCAGGAAGGAACCAGGACTCACCAACAGTATAAACAACAGAAAAGAAATGGTCTTTAAAGTCTTAGTAAGTGCACACGTCTCCGCTGCTAACTAGGTTATGTGAAACAGAACAGAAGGCATCTCTATTCAAGCAAAATATTTTTATTTAATACCAAAGCACAAAAAGGCACATCTCAGTGTTAGTAATACCTTAAGCATTACTTTTTTTTTTTTTTTTAACATTTGGAATGTAGCCACATTTAGAAGAGAAAAACCAATATAAGTCAAGTGCCCTTTCTTTTCTGGTGCATAGCTTCCAGAAATATGTTTATTTTGCATCTCCGTATTTGCATACACACCACTCTCCTTGTTTCTTTGATAAAAGTTTTATGGGTAATAAATTATATATCATGCTTATGTATAATTTATCCCTTTAAATACATATTTTATTTTTTGGCTTTTTAAATGAAAACCGTCTTTAGCTTTGTATTTTTAAGAGATTCAAACTCAATACTTTAAGAAATTCATGAATAAAGCATGTTTCAACCTTAATTTGCATTTTTATAGTGTCTGCTGTAGAACAGTATAGATTTTGCTTTCTGAGTGTACTCTTTCAAGCAGACACGATACCCTGAAGAATAAGCCTTGAGAAAATTCACTTGCCCTTCATAAAACATACATTTCATTATCTCCCTATAAATTGGACACTTCCCTAACATGGTTGTGCATTTGTGCCTACTCCCTGACTATTGTAATATTCTCTAGTTCACACACACATCCCAACACAAACAGAAAATGACTGTTTTATTGTGTTGAATTCAATGGCAAGCAACCTGACATGAATCCAAAATGCATTCTACCTCCAAGAAGAAAGATAATCTTGAGATTATTCAATCCTTTAAGTAAGAAAATCCTGTGGCAGAAATTAGTTTTCCTTAGCTGTAATCACATTTTAGACTTGGCTTAATATTCTAATACATACTGAAGAGAACTATTTGTTTTCAACATATTTAGAATACCAAACTAAATAACTTCATTGGAAAACTAAAAGGAACAGGTCTCTTCATACTTTTGGAAAATGAAGCTAAGGGCTGTAGTTAAAAAATACCAAGTTTGAAAAATAGAGCCTTGTATTGGCTCATCTAGAATCAGGTATGAATAGCATAGGTAACGTTCTCTTTTCTCTTCCTTTCCTACCATAGGCCTCTTTCTTAGCAACTATCATTATTTAAAAGATGGCGCAGGACCCGGCAGTGTTTTGTTCTGTTGTGCATAGGCTCACTATGAGTCAGAACTTTGTAACTTGCGGTGAAGTTGCATTTTCATGTGGCTAAGGCTTTTTTTTTTTTTTTTTAAGGCTTTAGGGTCCGCATGAGTTGGACCCGACTCAACAGCAATCAACAACAACAGCAAGGCTTTGGGGAAGAAAGAAACCAGAGTTATTATCTGAGAAGCACAAGCAATAACATTAATAACCTCTAATAATTTCCCGACATTCACTCTTCTTTTCTAATATCAGAATGCCTTGTAGTCACAGTTATCTTTGAATAATCTGATCACATATTTCTATCTTACTTAAAGGTATTTGTTTCTCGTTGGTCTTTGGATAAATCTTCTAATCTTTAAGGTACACTGCTGGGCCTTTCAGGATCTGGGCCCTGTTTACCTGTCCAGCTTCTAGGTTAATAATTCACTCATTCCCACTCTATAGTGCAATTGTAGTGGCACCTTTCACTTCCTTAAAGTACCACACTTCCTCATTTTCTCCCACCTATAATCTCCATCCTCCTCCCTGCAATGTTAGCACTAAGACAGGGAGCAAAGTCCCTGAGATCGGAGGGTGCCTGTTTGAGAAATAGCGAAGAGACTGGTGTGGTTAGAGGAGAAGCAAGTAAAAGAGAAATAAGCTATACCATAAGGGAGGTAACAGGGGTTTGAGTGTGGAACCTAGAGATTTACCAAGAAAGAATAGGGGGGCCTCCAAATCTGCAAACAAAATAACGAGAAATGGGCCAGGGCGCAGGAACAAAGCCATTCCCCAGAACAGTGGGGTAGGGTATCTAAAAAGAGCCCGCAAACTTCTTTAAAGTTGCCTTTCAGAAGCAGCTGGAGAAAACCAGGCCCAGGGACATGCACAGAACATCCTGTGACTGCTGTGTGACCTTCCACTAGGGGCAGTGAGGAGCTACAGCCCCACCGGGGGAATTGAACCCTGGGAGCGAGAGACTGTGCAGGCATGACACCCCATAATAAGCCCCGCTACGAATCCCAAGGGCCTCCAGGACAGGAGCCATCTTGGAAAGCTGCTGGATGGCACCTTAGTTAACATATTCCTGCCTATGCCTATGAATAAACATGAATCTTTTCCAGCCCAAGAACTTTTAAAACGCAGGCCCGTCTTTTGTTCTGTGAGATGAGGGTGAGCGTTGCTCTAGGCCCTGCTGTCCCCGCTTCCTAGCCTCTTTAATAAAGCTTTGCTCCCAGCCTCTTCAATAAAGCTTTGCTTGTGTGGAAAACTATGTGGCTTACCTGCTCATTCTTGACCAGTGAGAGGCAAGAACCTTATTCCGGTAACAGCACCACCATTTTCCCTAAAGAGATTGTAAAGATAGAAAGGAATTATGAGTTAGAATAGACTTGACAGCACTGGGTTCGGTTCAGGTTCGGTTTATATAGCCAAGCGGAGACCTTGTGGTGTAGTGGTTAAGAGTTCAGCTGCTATCCAAAAGATTGACAGTTCAAATCCACCAGTCACTCCTTGGAAACCCTATGGGGCAGTTCTATTCTGTCGTATAGGTTTGCTATGAGTCGGACTCGACAAGAACATTTTTTTTTTCCCCTTGACACATCCCTATTCCAATTCGTATGACTAAATCCTAATCATACTTTAGGTCTGGACTTTCATATTCCTTGTTCTGTCAGAAGGTCTTCCTTGTTCTAGTCTCTCATAGTACCCCACTCCTCTGTCATAAAACTCATCTCACTTCTCTAATTTAATATCTGCCTTCCTTTTAAGATTGGATGTGTCTTTAGGGAAAGGTCGATATCTGTTTTATTCCGTGCTTTTTTTTTTTTTTTAGCTCTAGTAATCATTAGCTACTTAATAAATATTTATTTAACAAAGAAACAACTGAATGAAGCTCCCTGCCTCTCTCCTTCACCTAGGTTAGTGTTTTTACAAGGGCCAAAGACCAGAGACATGTTAGAGTAAATTTATAAGATTTGTGGGACTGTGGGTATAAACTCAGCTGCTTTGGGGTCTAGAAGAAAAGAGTTGCGTGGAGTGGAGTAAGTTATTTTCTCTACCCGTGTATGGAATGTAGTAGTCTTCTGCCACCCAGGAGACAGGTAGCTTTGGTGACCTGAGGAAATACAGCATTTGGTAGGGACATTGGCATTCTTTAAGTGGCAGAAGCTTCAGTGGCATTCACAATGCTTCTTCCAGTAAGATCACAGGCAGAGGACATGGGCAAACAATTTTGAGCAGGAAAAGAAGTTGAACGGCAGCCATCTGAGAAGGCTGCAGCCGAGAGGACTTTATATGGACTCTCTAAGATACCAGAGAGACAATTTGAGGGGAAAAATGGTGAGCTCAGATCTGTTGGAAATGGAGAATAATTGTCAAGGTAAGCCCATTTTTATTCACAACTTGGTAAGGCCAGGTGAGATTTAGGTTGCAGCTCTAATTCAGATAAAAAATGAGATATTTCATACTTGTATGAAATAAAACACAAGAACTTTTTAATTAATCACATTAATATGAGAAAGATGAGATGAATAGTTGAAGTTCATAGAATCTTCTACTTAATTTTAGCCTTAAATTGACCATACTTTTTGCCATTGACATTACTATAAAACAGAATCAATGAGTGATTTGGGTCTCTTCCTCTGATTGAAATCACTTCCTAGTGAGGTTAATTAGAAATAGAAATAGTAAAAGGCATAATCAATCTTATATTTAGGTAGAATAACTCCTTTGACTTGACTAACAGCCCACTATGATGTTCTAAATTACTTTGGGTTAAGACAGAAAATACTATTGTAAACTATCATATTTTATATTACCAGTCATTATCTGCCTGCTAGAAATCAATTTTATTCTGATATATTCCAATATGATTATGTACTGGGCCAATGTTCTTGGCTGCAGAAGGATTAAATTAGTATGGCATCAAGGTCGTGGTGGTGGATACAACAAAAAAAGAAGAACATGGAATCAGAATTCCAGGTTTGCGTCCTAAGTAGTCATGTAGCCTTGAGTAAATTACTTAATCTTTCTGATAAACTCAAAAAGCTTTCCTAGCTCTTCTTCTACCCTGTGATTCTAAAAAGGAAATGTATAAAAAGGTCTACTGTGACTTTTGCAGCATTCTCTTAAGAGGGCAGATCTGTCTGTGGCACTGCAGATGAGGGGTTCTACGTTCCACGTGATTGGCTGAAAGGCTCTTGGAATCTACAAGAGTTGATTTCACAAGGAGTCTCAAAGGTTTTCAAAGTCAAATTAGCCCACTTTGCCTGGGGCTGACCACACAAGGGAGTCAGACAGAAAGAGAGAACAAATCAAATAGAAGTTTTTAGATTTCATACATAGAAGGAAATAAGTCTATGGACTAAATGTTTCCTAAAATTTACTAGTTAAATACTGGAAGCTTGTGTTATGCTTGTGAAGAGTCTACCATTGCTCAATCCTTTTGTTACCTATCTCTTAATAGTCACACCCAGATGTAGGATGTGTATACTATGTAAAGAATTCTTCATTGGTTCAAATCGATCGATCTACCGATCTACCGATCTACTGATCTACCTACCTACCTATCTATCTATCTATCTATCTATCTATCTATCTATCTATCTATCTATCTATCTATCTATCTATCTATCTATCTATCTATCATCTATCATCTATCTATCTATCATCTATCTATCTATCTCTATCATCTATCTCTCTATCTCTCCTCTATCTCTATCTCTCTATCATCGATCTATCGATCTATCGATCTAATCGATCTATCAATCTATCTCTCTCTCTCATCTCTATCTCTCTCTCTATCATCTATCTATCTATCATCTTTCTATCTATCTATATCTATCTACCTATCATCTATCTTTAAGACTATCGGAGATGAAACTAGAAGTTTCCTCAAACCTGAAGTTAAAATTTTCTGAGGACTCTTTTTACATCTGAGGCGAGCATTTCTTACCACTCTTTTATAACAAGGACTTATTTCAAACTTGCATATATATCCTGATATCCATCATAGGGTGAAAAAGAAATGAAAAGTGAAATGTTCGGTTACCATATCTTCATGAGAAATATTTTAAAACTGGAATATTTAGCACTCTCTTTTGTGGCCTAAGCTAGCTAGTAGAAGAACAATGGTCTTTATCATCATTTAGTATCAAAACCAGTTCTCTGCTTCAAAACATGATTTTAGGTAAGTTGTATTCTCTCATAATAGTCAGCTGAACCAGCAATGATTATTCAGTCAATTTAGATGAGTCATTGCACAATTACTATGTTGTGAAATATAAAACATTTTTGGAATAGTAATTAAAAATAAGACAAGAAATTTTAAAGATAATTAGCAGAGAGGGAATCCGAACACTTCTACTTTATAAAATACGTGCCAATAATACTTGTATATCTAAACATCAATCAACTGTATGTACTCATATTTTTTGAAGAAATAAATTAGAAATGGGTAGTAACATTTTACCGTAATAATCAGGCTAGAAAACTGTTTTCTGGCTTCCATTACTACCTGTACCAAATGAAAAGATTGTTCCATATTTTTTATTAAATTTTACTGAACACCACTGTATTATATAACACTAAGAAATTTTGACCCTCATGATAAGCGTATTATGCCTGATGTGAAGTCAACTGTTTATTATCATAGTTGAAATAAAGATTATTCACTGCATTACTTGTTAAACAAAGAAGCCTAAAATGGCATGATCAGGAAACTCACACACAAAAAATGCAGCTATCCAATAACCATATGGAAACTTGTCTAACTAGATTAATAATGAATAAGATACATGTTCAGAGAAGATGATATATTCATTTGCTGATTAAATTAGAAGAGATTAAATAAAATAATGATAATCTATTTGGTGAAAAGCCTCAAATTTTAAAGTCATTCAAGAAGGTTTTTGGTCACAAACAGAAGCTGTATGATGTACATACAGTAATTTTACTCTGGGATTTTATCCTAATACAATATATAGATAATAAATACAGCAATTATTTCCTATGACTGAATTATTCCCAGACATAGACAGATGCTTTTTTTCAATCATTTCCTTTAGTCTTTGCAACCTCCCTGGTCTGAAGCTGAGGACTATGGAATTAAAGTCACACAGAGATAAAACAAAGGAACTCAGGTTTGAATCCAGGTTTGTCTTATTCCAAAGTAACCACTCAGTCATCCTCTTCTCTTTACTTTCTCATGTCTTTCTTTTTAACATAACACAATCAAAGTAACAATTAAAATTAGGTGGTAGAAAAATGTATGTTAACCATGGCAAATGTGTGCTATATATTTTCAAGGAAAAAAGAAAGCTGTTAAAAAAGTGTACAGTTTGATCCGAACTGTACACGTGTATTTTCTTTATGTATTAAAAAAAAAAGATAAGAGGATTATACCTACACGCTAATGATGTTCATATTTGAAGAGTGGGATTATGGCTGAATTTTTTTCTTCTTTTCTTGTTGGGGTTTTCATGAATATGTAAATATTTCAACATTGGATCTACATGGATTGAGTACTAACAATTAAAACCCATGTTGGAAACAACAATAAAAAAAAAAAAAAACAAAGGGGAACAGAATCTTAGAAATCAGAAGATAAGCAAAATATAAGTAAGCAAGCACAGAAGAAACCATTGATAAATCTGTTTTAAAATTTTACCCATTTTTACCATTTTTTAGTGACCACAGATAATATATTTTCCTATTTATACTATTGCCTGGAATAGCCAATTTTAATAATGAATAATAAGAAAACGTGCTCTTATTCTCTGTATTTTATCTTCTTATTTCCCACCATCATTATGTCATAATAACGGTGATTAATACTATTTGAGGTGAGGTCTCTTCATGCAGGGGATGACGCCCAGCCACTACAGTAGCTCCTTCAGAGTTTCTCTGGTTCCTATGTTTCAAAAGTTTATGCCATCTAGGTAGAAAGTATAATAGATATGGAGAGGGAGAGAGATTTTTATTTATTTATTTTTTTTGAACTTGTCACCTTGGAAGAGAAAATGACTATTTTGTACCTCAGACAGGAGGCAAACAGCACATGGCATTGCTGGCTGAGTTGCAAAATCAAAATTGACAAATCCTTAGAGGAGAAGAAACTTGCCGTTGCAAACTCAGGCATTGCGGTGCAGGCTGTCTGGACTTCCCCAGCGTCCTTCTGCTGCTGCTCAGCTGCCCCCAAGGTCCAGGTGACATTAGTCTGGCTTCTCAGAAAAGTCAAAAAGGGAAAGATAAATTTACCATAAACAAATAAAGGGGTTGGCACAGAAGACCAGCAACTCTTGTTGCTCTTATGATGATGAGGGTCAGAGAGAAAGGCTGATGCTAAAACTCGTCCTGGGGTAGGAGAACATGAGGAAGAACTGGATTTGTTTGTTTGTTTGTTTGTTTTTTACCCATTATTCTTCTTAAAACTCACAACTCAAGAGTTAATAGAAAACGTTCACTGACGGCAAGAATGCAGTTAAAATGATACACATCCATCACTGGTGGCAGTGAATTTTAGCATAACTCTTCTGGAAAGATGGAGACCTGGTGGCGCAACAGTTGAGATCTGGGCTGCTAACCAAGAGGTCGGCAGTTCAAATCCACCAACAGCTCCTTGGAAACCCTACAGGGCAGTTCTAACCTGCCCAGTAGGGTTGCTATGAGTTGGAACCAACTTGAACACACGTGACAACTTCTGGAAACCATTTTGACAAGAGCTATCAAGAACCATATATGTGTTCATACATTTTGATATATATAAAAAGCTGTTTACACCCCTGAAGCTACTGATGTTGGTATTAGACATTGGAAAAACTGAAGCCAACTAACCATAGTTTACCAACCTGATGTTGACAAACATTACGCAGCCATTAGTAGGGCAATGTATACAATGAAGTCCTTGAGTGGCACAGATGGTTAAACGCTCAACTACTAATGGGAAGTTGGGTGGTTTGAAACCAACCAGAGATACCTCAGAAGAAAGGCCTAGCAATCTACTTCTGAAAGGTCACACCCTTGAAAACACTATGGAGTATAGGTCTACTCTGCATCACATGGGGTCACCATAAGCCAAAATCAACTTGATGACAATTGTTTTTTTATGTGTACAATGGTTGAAATTTTTTGAAAAACGTGTATGTATATCCAAGGAAAAAGGTTTATAAGAGGAAAAATAAAAATAATTGTGTAAAGTAATGAATTAATGGAGATTTTACTCCCTTCTATTTTTAAAACTTTTGCAATGTTATAATTTTTAAAAAAAATCACAAAAAAATAATCGCTCCAGATATTGTTGTTGTTAGTTGATCTTAACTCATGGTTATCCCATGTGTTGCACAGTAGAACTTCACTCCATAGGGTTTTCAAGGCTGTGACCTTTCAGAAGCAGGTCGCCAGGACTTACATTTTCGATTCTCTGATTGGGTTTGTACCACCAACCTTTTGGTTAGTAGTCCAGCATTTAACCATTTGCACCACCCAGGGACTCCTGTTCCGAGGGTTAAGAGGATCAAAGTTAAGCACACTTGAAATCTATTCCTTGGGAAGCTCAGGAAATACACAGCATAAAGCCATGAGGGTAAATTGTACATTTGATGAGAAAGTTTGTGTGTGTGTGTGTGTGTGTGTGTGTGTGCGTGCATGTGTGAGGGAGAAAGAGATAGAGAACGAAACAGAGGCGATCAAAAGCTGGAACTGGGGTATGGGCTTACAGAAATTCATCCTTCTGCTGGGATTTCACATTACTTTGTAAATTTGGTTTGAGTGGATAATTGCGTTAAGAGCGTTTCTCCCCTTGCAAATCTCTGCAGGATGCATGCGTTGTCTTACCCTATGGAGTTGAAAGCAAAAAAAAAAAAGGCAGCCCCTAGCTACTTAGGTGGAAACCCTGGTGGAGTAGTGTGGTTAAGAGCTATGGCTGCTAACCAAAAGGTCGGGTTGGAATCCACCAGGCCCTCCTTGAACACTTTACGGGGCAGTTCTACTCTGTCCTAATTTAGGGTCGCTGAGAGTCAGAATTGACTCCACGGCAGCGGGTTAACGGTTAGTTACTTAGGTAACACAAATATGTAGGCTTATAATCTTTTTCTTTTTCCATTTATTTCTTAATAAAATTGTCTGCATTTAATAGCTGTTGAGATTCATATTTTGTATAATCATGGATAAGTTTATGACCCTTTGCTTACTAATGACGGAAACCCTGGTAGAATAGTGGTTAAGGGCTAAGGCTGCTAACCAAAAAGTTGGCAGTTCCAATCCACCACGCGCTCCTTGGAAACCCTACAGGGCAGTTGTACTCTGTCCAATAGGGTCGCTGTAAGTCTGTAATCGACTGGACGACCGTGGGTTTGGTTTTGGTTTTTGGCTTATTAGTGACAGACGATTTATTGGGAGCAAATGTACTCTAGAAATCCTCCAAATGTAGAAAATGATAATTAGAACAACTGGCCTTACTTGAAAGGATATACAGAAAAAAAAAAAAAAAAATCCTCGAGTTCAACAGTGTTCTTTAAATCTATATAAGCATCAAGCCAAGAATTTATCCTATCTTTTTACTATTTATTTTATGAAGTTAAGAGGGAATGATTATGAGGACTTAGAATATCAGTTATTAATCTTAGATTGTTTAAGTATAAACAAATACTCTTTTTCTCTTTCAGTTGCTAAATTAAAAAAAAAGAATAAAAGATCTGGTGCAGTGTAATAGAAGCTGAGACATGTATTGACCACTCATTTCATCAATTTCCTCCAGCATAAAAATTGCTATTCAGGAGGATTCAAGCCTTTTTAACACAAAGAGGTTAGAAAATTTATTGCTATGGATCTCCTATTTACAGTTCAGAATAGTAATTATCGAACTATTTTTTCCTGAACTGTGTGGTTCAGAGATTCTGCAAAATTTTAATCCACTTTTTATTTTTATATATACTTGAATTATTTAAAAATATAATAAAAATTAACATGTGTTTTCAAAAGCATTTACCAAATATTAACAAATTAGAAACTACTGTTTTGTTGTTATACCTGCACTGATAATTGTCTTACCATTTTTACCTTATAGAAGAGTGTCCTGCAATTATTCAGTAAGCCACTAGTTTTTTTGTTGTTGTTGTTGTTTGTTTCTTCTTTTTGTTCTGTTTTTATTAACCTCTTATTTCATTCAATGAATGGAAAATCCTATAAAGTTTGTAAACTCTCTTTGGCTAAATGGACTACTGAAAACTACACATACACATTCTTTGTTATGGCTTGAAAAGATCTTACTTTTTTCTGTCTGTATGATGTAGTTCTTTAGGTAGCTGGCAAACACGCTGCCCATTTAGCAATTATGCAACTCCCTCTTTGTGCCAGGGATGGATTCTTTGTGTCTTTATTCTTAGGCTTATTATACTGAGTTAAGAAGATTAATCTACTGGTGGAACTCTATTATTCCCTACATTAGTTCAGAAAAAAAGGATTAGTTTTGCAGAGAAATATTATAAGGCAACAGTCGTATTTGATACTGTTTTTCCTGTTGTTTTAATTAAGCTATATATACTGGATTCTAAGCAATACATATATTAATAATAAATTTATTTTGGAGGTTGGAGTAAGCCCTGATGTCTGGCATTAATTTGGTGTGTGACATTATTCAAAAGGTTTAATCTTTATGTGCTTCATTTTCCTCATTTATGTCTTTCCTTGTGTTGTCCCACAATGCTGCCTTCTTCTACTCAACATACGTTGTTGTTGTTTATGCTAGTTGTAGATGTGTAGACCCCAGGCTTATGGGACCCAGCACACAACTGGATCAGACCATTGAAATTTATAGGGTTTTCATTGGTTGACATTTTGGAAGCAGATTGCCAGGCCATTCTCCCTAGCTCACCTTAGTTTGGAAGCTCTGCTGAAGCCTATTCGGCATCATAGAAACACACAAGCCTCCACAGAGAGACTAGTGGTGGCTGTGCTGAGGTAGGCGCACTGGCTGGGAGTTAAGCCCAGGTCTCCCACATGGAAGGCATAAATTCTACTACTGAACCACCACTGCCCCAGTCAACACATATGTATACTTAAATATCTTCCATTGGAGAAATCATTCTATATTTTTCAACACAGAATTCTCTTTGTGATTACTTAAATGAGATGAGAAAGAAAATAAAAAGTATATTTATGATTTACAAGTTCTACTCTTTAATTTACCTACATGTCAGGCAGTTTGTTGTACTGTGATGGCTTGCATGCTGCTGTGATGCTGTGAGCTGTGCCACCAGCATTTCAAATACCAGCAGGGTCACCCATGGTGAACAGGTTTCAGTGGAGCTTCCAGAATAAAACAAACTGTGAAGAAGGACCTGGCAGTCTACTTCTGAAAATCACTAGCCGTGAAAATCTTATGAATACCATTAGAACACTGATATAGTGCTGGAAGATGAGCCCTTCAGGTTGGAAGGCACTCAAAGTACGACTAGGGAAGAGCTGCCTCCTCAAAGTAGAATCGACCTTAATGATGGGGATGGAGTCAAGCTTTCAGGACCTTCATTTGTTGAGCGGCAGGACTCAAAATGAGAAGAAATAGCTGCAAACATCCATCAATAATCAGAATATGGGATGTATGAAGTATAAATCTAGGAAAATTGGAAGTCATCAGAAATGAAATGGAATTCATAAAGAACTATACCCTAGGCATTATTAGTGAGCTAAAATGGGTTGGTATTGGCCATTTTGAATCATATGGTTTACTATGCCAGGAATGGCAAATTGAAGAGGAATGGCATTGCACTCATCATGAAAAAGAACATTTCAAGATCTACCCTAAAATACAAAGCTGTCAGCGATAGGATAATATCCATATGCATACAAGGAAGATTGATGAATATGATTATTATTCAAACTTACCCATCAACCACTAAGGCCAAAGACGAAGAAATTGAAGATATTTATCAACTTCTGCAGTCTGAAATTAAACATTCAGTCAAGATGCATTGATAATTACTGGTGATTGGAATGCGAAAGTTGGAAACAAAGAAAAAGGAACAGTGGTTAGAAAATACGGCCTTGGTGATAGAAATGATGCCAGACATAGCATGACAGAATTTTGCAAGACCAATGACTTCTTGATTGTAAATTCCATTTTTCAACAACATATACAGAGACTATACACATGGACCTCACCAGATGGAAGACACAGGAATCAAATCGCTTACATCTGTGGAAAGAAAGGTTGGAAAAGCTCAATATCATCAGTCAGAAAAAAACCAGGGGCCAACTGTGGAACCAATTATTTATATGAAATTTCAAGTTGAAACTGAAGAAAATTAGTCAAAATATGTCCTTGAGTATACCCCATCTGAATTTGGAGACCATCTCAAGAATAGATTGGATGCATTGAACACTAATGACCAGAGACCAGATGAGTTATGGAGTGACATCAAGGGCACCATACATGAAAAAAGAAAGAGGTCATTAAAAAGACAGGAAAGAAAGAAAAGACCAAAATGGATGTCAGAAGAGACTTTGAAACTTGTTCTTGAAAGTTGAATAGCTAAAGTGAACAGAAAATATGATGAAGTAAAAGAGCTAAACAGAGATTTCAAAGGGCAGCTCGAGAAGACAAAGTTTTATAATGAAATGTGCAAAGGCCTGGAGTTAGAAAGTCAAAAGGGAAGAACATGTTCAGCATTTCTCAAGCCAAAAGAACTGAAGAAAAATTTAAGCTTTGAGTTTACAATAATGAAAGATTCTGTGGGAAAAATATTAAATAACACATGAAGCATCAAAAGAAAATGGAAGGAAAACACAGAGTCTCTGTACTAAAAAGAATTGGTCGACATTCAAACATTTCAGGAAGTAACATAGGATCAAGAAGCAATGGCTGTGAAAGAAAAGTTAAAGCTGCATTGAAGGAAGTCATTAGTGAAAAACAAAGCTCCAGGAATTGACAGTATACCAATTGAGATGTTTCAACGAACGGAAGCAGCACTGGAAGTGGTCACTCTTCTATGCCAAGAAACTTGGAAGGTAGCTACAGGTCAACTGACTGAAAGAGTTCCATATTTGTTCCCATTCCAAAGAAAGGTCATCCAAGACAATGTGGAAATTATTGAACAACATCATTAATATCACACACGAGTAAAATTTTACTGAAGATCATTCAAAAGTGGTTGTAGCCATACATCAAGTGTGAACTGCCATAAATTCAAGCTGGATTCAGAAAAGGACATGCAGCAAGGGATATCATTGCTGATGTCAGATGAATCTTGGCTGAAAGTAGAGAACACCAGAAAGATGTTTACCTGTGTGTTGTTGCTATACAAAGCATATGACTGTGTGGATTATAATAAAGTATGAATAGCATTGCCAAGAATGGGAATTCCAGACAACTGAATTGTGCTCAAGAAGAAGCTGTACATGGTCCAAGAGGCAGTACTTCAAACAGAACAAAGGCCTTCTATATGGTTCAAAATCAGGAAAGTGTGTGACAGTGTTGCATCCTTTCACCATATTTTCACCGAGAAGGTGGACTACACGGTTGGACTATACCATCGGGCTATCAGGATTGGAGGAAGACTCACTAACAACCTGAAATATGCAGATGACATAACCTTGCTTGCTGAAGTGAAGAGAACTTGAAGCACTTACTGATTAAGATCAAAGACCACAGCCTTCGATACGGATTACACCTCAACATAAGAAAAAAAAAAAATCCTGACAACTAGACCAATAAACAGCATCATGACAAACAGTGAAAAGATTGAAGTTGTCAAGGATTTCATTTTACTTGGATCCACAATCAATGTCTATGGAATCAGCACTCAAGACATAAAAAGATGCGTTGCATTTAAATGCATTCCATTTAAAGACCTCTTTGAAGTGTTAAAAAGCAAAGATGTCATCTTAAAAACTGAGGCTTACCTGACCCAAGCCATGGTGTTTTCCATTGCCTCATATGCATGTGAAAGTTGGACAATGAATAAGGAAGACCTAAGAAGAACTGATGCCTTCGAATTAGGGTGTTGGTGAAGAAACTGAATACCTCATGGACTTCTAGAAGAATGAACAAATCTGTCTCAGAAGAAGTACAGCCAGAATGCTTCTTAGAAGCAAGGATGGTGAGACTTAGTCCCATGTACTTTGGACATGTTATCAGCAGGGACAATCCCTGGAGAAGGGCATAGTGCTTCATAAAGTAGAGGGTCAGGGATAGAGGAAGATCCTCAATGAAATGGTTTGACACAGTGGCTGCAACAATGTGCTCAAGCATAACAACGATTGTGGGGATGGTGCAGAACCAGGCAGTGTTTCATTCTGGTGTACATAGCCTTGCTCTGAGTCGGAAGTGACTTGACAGGACCTAACAACTCTTTAATTTGATCTTTTAATAAATATCAATTAGACTCATGTGTTAGAGTATAATCTTAAAATTTTATTATGCACAGGTTACTTAACAAAGTCAAAAGTTAACTCTACTTCTTTCTCCCAAATACATATTAGTTGGGACCTTTTCTAAATATTCTTCCTTGATCTCATTCTGCTTCATGTTTTCTACTACTAATGTGCTGATAACTCTCAAATTTATACCTGTGATTCAGATTCCTCCCCTAAGCTTAGATCTGTGTAACTCTATGGGACACTTTGCATTTGCTTTACTACATTTTTTTTTTATTACACTTTACATTTAATAACTATATCAATGAATTAATTTTGTTTCCTCAAACCATTGTTTCCACCCATATATATTCATTTCTGATAATGTCACGAACGACAACTCAATTGCCCAGCCCAGTTCTGGATATTACCCTAGATTCTTATTTCTCTTGTACTTTCCACACCCAATCATTTCCTAATTTCTGCCAATTCAACCATTTTTACATGTCAGAATTTTTTTTCTTCCCTTTCTATGTCAAATACTATTTTAGTAGTTTGCAGTGTTGTCACTCAAATTCCAGGATTGCTTTCTCCAATATACTCTCCAGGTTTTTTTTCCATATTTGTCCTATGACTAGACATATCAACAGTTTTTTTTGTTTTTCTTTTTAATTGCCAACAGGATGATCGACAGCCCACCTGCTTCTATAACTACCATCTGTTTTCCTATATATACTTTATGTTCTACCCACACTGAACTATTTACTATTTTTGAATTGTGTTTCTGGACTCCATGATGTTGCATAGACTGGTCCACCTGCCTTAAGTAATCTTCTGTAAATTGATCCCTTAGAAAATTTCTACATATCTCATACTTCCCAACTTAATAATTGTTTAAGAATCAATCCCTAAATTACCAATGTTCTTTCTTTTCCTTATACCCCTTCCATTTTGCATAATAGTCATTTGTCACATTTCTTATTTTTGTAATGCCATTGTAGGCACCATCTAATTGGCTTTGATTTATAGTGACCATATGTACAACAGAACGAAACACTGCCTGGTCCTGTGCCATCCTCACAATCATTGTTATGCTTGAGCTTCTTGTTGCAGCAACAGTGTCAATCCATCTCATTGAGGGTCTTCTTGTTTTTTGCTGACTGTCTTCTTTACCGATCATGATGTTCTTCTCCAGGGACTGGTCTCTCCTGTAACATGACCAAAGTATGTGAGATGAAGTCTATCCATCTTTACTTCTAAGGAGCATTCTGACTGTACTTCTTCCAAGACAGATTTGTTCATTCGCTGGCAGTCCATGGTGTGTTCAGTATTCTTCACCAACACCCTAATTCGAAGGCATTAATTCTTCCTAAACCCCCCCCCCAAAAAAAAAATTCTTCTTAGGTCTTCCTTTTTCATTGTCCAGCTTTCACATGCATATGAAGCAATTGAAAACACCATGGCTTGGGTCAGGTGTGCTTCAGTCCTTAAGATGAAATCTTTGCTTTTTAACACTTTAAAGAGGTCTTTTGCAGCAGATTTTCCCGATGCAGTGCATCATTTGATATCTTGAGTGCTGATTCCATGGACATTGTGGATCCAAGTAAAATGAAATCCTTGACAACATCAATCTTTTCACTGTTTATCATGATGTTGCTTATTGGTTCAACTGTCAGGATTTTTGTGTTTTTATGTTGAAGTGTAATCCATACTGAAGGCTGTGGTCTTTGATCTTCATCAGTAAGTGCTTCAAGCCCTCTTCACTTTGAGTAAGCAAGATTGTGCCAATTGCATATCTCAGGTTGTTAACAAGTGTTCCTCCAATCCTGATGGTGACTTCTTCAAATAGCCCACCTTCTTGGATTATTTACTCAGTTTACAGATTTGGCAAGTATGGTGAAATGATACCACTCTGATGTACACCTTTCTTAACTTTAAACCACACAGCATTCCCTTGTTCTGTTCGAACTACTGCTTCTTGGAATATGAAAATTTCCTCATGAGCAAAATTAAGTGTTCTGGGATTCTCATTCTTCTTAATGTTATCCATATTTTGTTATGACCCACACAGTCAAATGGCTTCACATAGTCAATAAAACTCAGGTGAATATCTTTCTCGTGCTGTCTGCTTTCAGCCAGGATTCATCTGACATCAGCAATGGTATTCTACTTCTTCTTCTGACTCAGGCTTGAACTTCTGGCAGTTCTGTGTCAATGTACTGTTGCAACAACTTTGGTATGGTCTTCAGCAAAATTTTACTTGCATGTGATATTAATGATATTGTTCGATAATTTTGTCTTCCATTGGATCACCTTTCTTTGGAATGGGCACAAATATGAATCTCCTTCAGTTAGCCAGGTAGCTGTCTTCCAAATTTCTTGGCATAGACTAGTTAGGACCTCCAGTGCTGCATCCATTTGTTGAAACATCTCAGTTGGTATTAAGTCAGTTACAGGAGTCTTGTTTTTCACCAATATCTTCACTGCAGCTTGTACTTCTTCCTTCAGGATCATCGGTTCTTGATCACGTGCTATCTCCTGAAATGGCTGAACATTGACCAATTAATTTTGGTAAAGTGACTATGTGTATCCCTTCCATCTTCTTTTGATGCTTCCTGTGTCATTCAACATTTTCCTTTTGGAATCCTTCACTATTGCAACTCGAGATTTGAATTTTTTCTTCAGTTCTTTCACCTTGAGAAATGCCCAGAGTATTCTTCCCTTTTGGTTTTCCAACCCCTGGTCTTTGTACACTTCATTATGAAACTTTATTTAGTTTGAAATCTGTTTAGCTTTGTTATTTTATCATTTTTTCCTTTGCTTTATCTGTTCTACATTCAATAGCAAGTTTCAAAGTCTCTTCTGACACTCATTTTGGTCTTTTTTTATTTTCTGTCTTTTCAATGACCTATTGCTTTCTTCTTTTTTTTTAATTTTTGATTGTGCTTTCAGTGAAAGTTTATAGCTCAAGTTAGCTCCTTATACAAAAATTTATACACGTATTGTTATGTGACCCTAGTTGTTATCCGTATAATGTGACAACACACTCACTCTTTCCACCCCTGATTTCCTATGTCCGTTCACCCAACTCCTATTCTTTCCGCCTTCTCATCTTGCGTCTGGACAGGAGCTGCCCATTTAGTCTTGTGCATCTACTTGAACTAAAATGCGCACTCTTCAGGAGTATTATATTATGTTTTCTAGTTCAGTCCAGTCTTTGAAAAGTAGACTTCAGGAATAGTTTTAGTTCTGGGTTAACAGAGGGCCCGAGGCCATAAGTTCGAAGGTTCCTCCAGTCTCTGTTAGACCATTAAGCCTGTCTGGTCTTTTACATGAATTTGAGTTCTGCACTCCACTTTTCTCCTGCTCCATCAGGGACTCTCTGTTGTGTTCCCTGTCAGGGTGGTCATTAGTGGTAGCCGGGGACCATCTAGTTCTTCTGCTCTCAGGCTGATGAAGTCTCTGGTTTACGTAGCCCTTTCTGTCTCCTGGGCTCATAATTACCTTGTGTCTTTGGTGTTCTTCATTCTCCTTTGCTCCATGTGTGTTGGGACTAATGATGTATCTTAGATAGCCGCTTATTAGCTTTTAAGACCCAGAGCCACTCACCAAAGTGGGATGCAGAATATTTTCTTAATAAACTTTGTTATGCCAATTGACCTAGATGTCCCCTGAAACCATGATCCCCAGACCCCCACCCGTGCTACTTTGTCCCTCCAAGTGTTTAGTTGTGTTCAGGAAACATCTTAGCTTTTGATTTAGTCCAGTTGTGCTGACTTCCCCTGTATTGTGTGTTGTCTTTACCTAAGATAACTTGGATTGAGATTGCATTGTATCTGTACATAGCTCTGAGTAAGATTGATATTTTCACATCGAGTCTTCCTATCTATATGTTTTTCCACTTATTTAGGCCTCTTTTGGCTTCTTGCAGTACTGTCTTGTAGTTCTTTTTGTGTAGTTCTCTTTGTGTAGTCTCTGGTTAGATTTATTCCTAAGTATTTTATCTTCTTGGGGGCTATTGTAAACAGTTGATTTCGTGATTTCCTTTTCAAAGTTCTCTTTGTTGATGTAGCAGAATCCAAATGATTTTTGTATGTTTATCTTGTATCCTGATACTTTGCTGAAATTTTCCATTAGTTCCAGTAGCTTTCTTGTGGATTCTTTGAGGTTTTCTGTGTATAAGATCATATCATCTGTATATAAGGATACTTTTACTTCTTCCTTACCAATATGGATGACTTTATTTCTTTTTCTTGCCCAATTGCTCTAGGTAGGACCTCCAGCACAATGTTGAATAAGAGTGGTGATAAAGGACATCCTTGTCTGGTTCCTGTTCTCAAGGGGAATGCTTTCAAACTCTCTCCATGTAGGATGATGTTGGCCGTTGGCTTTGTATAAATGCCCTTTATTATTTTGAGCAATTTTCCTTCTATTCCTATTTTGCTGAGAATTTTTATCATGAATTGGTGTTGGACTTTTTCAAATGCCCTTTCTGCAGCAATTGATACGGTCATGTGGTTCTTATCTTTTATTTATGTGACAAATTACATTGATTGTTTTTCTAATGTTGAACCATCCCTGCATAACTGGTATGAATCCCACTTTTTCATGGTGAATTATTATTATTATTATTACTATTATTATTTTTGATATGTGTTGAACTCTGTTGGCTAGAATTTTGTTGAGGATTTTTGCTTCTTTGTTCATGAGGGATATTGTTCTATATATATATATTTTTTTTTTTTTATATTTTGTGTGTGTGTGGTAGATTTACCTGATGTTGGTATCAGTGTTATGCTGGCTTCATAGAATGAGTTTGGGAGTATACCATCCTTTTCTATGCTCTGAAATGCCTTTAGTAGTAGTGGTGTTAACTCTTCTGAAAGTTTGGTGGGATTCTCCAGTGAAGACATCAGGGTCAGGGCTTTTTGTTGTTGTTGGGACTTTTTTGATTGCCTTTTCAATCTCTCTCTCTCTCTTTTTTTTTTTTTTTGTTATATGTTTATTTAGTTGTTCTACCTCTATTTGTGTCAGTTTAGGTAGGTAGTGTATTTCTAGAAATTTGTCCAATTCTCCAGGTTTTCTAATTTGTTGGAATATGATTTTTCATAGTATTCTGTTACGATTTTTTTAATTTCGGTTGGGTCTACTGTGATGTCGTCTATCCCATTTCTTATTTGGTTTATTTGCTTCCTCTCTTTTTTACTTGTCAGTTTGGCCAATGGTTTATCACCTTTGTTGATCTTTTCAGAGAAAGAGATCTTGATCTTATTAACTCTCTTGATTGTTTTTCCATTCTCTAATTTATTTCTGGTCTAATTTTTATTATTTCCATTCTTCTCATGCCCATGGACTTCTTTTGCTTGCTACTCTCTTACTATTTATTTGAGTTGTAGGGTTAATATTTCTATTTTGGCACTTTCTTCTTTTTGAATGTGTGCATTTATTGATATAAATTGACCTCTGAGTACTGCTTTTGCCATATCCTGAAGGTTCTAGTAGGGTGTGCCTTCATTCTCATTTGATTCTGTGAATTTCTTTATTCTGTCCTTCATTTCTTCTATAACCCAGTGGTTTTTGAGCAAAGTGTTGTTCAGTTACCATGTATTAGATTTTTTTTCCTGTTATTGATTTCTACTTTTATGGCTTTATGGTCAGAAAAGATGCTTTGTAATATTTTGTTGTATTCTGTTGTTTTGCTTTGTGGGTTAATATGTAGTCTATTCTAGAAAATGTTGTATGTGCATTGGAAAAGAGAGTATGCTTGAACGCTTTTTGGTAGAGTGTTCTGTGTAGTTCTACGAGATCAAGCTGGTAGATTGTGGCTTTTAGATCTTCTGTGTCCTTATTGAGCTTCTTTCTGGATGTTCTGTCTTTCCCTGAAAGTTGTGTGTTGAAGTCTCCTCCTATTATTGTGGAGCTGTCTATTTCTCTTTTCAGTGCTGTTAGAGTTTGTTTTATGTATTTTGGAGCCCTGTCGTTGGATGCATAAAGATTTATTATGCTAAAGCCTTCCTGGTGTATTGACATTTTAATCATTATATTAGTGTCCTTCCTTTTCCTTTGTGCTGGATTTTACTTTAATGTCTATTTTGTCAGATATTAATTTTTCCACTCCTGCTCCTTTTTGATTGTCTTTTGCTTTGTATATACTTTGTTTGTGTCTTTGAGTCTAAGTGTGTCTATCATAGGCAGCATATGGATGGCTTGTGGTTATTTACCCATTTTGCCACTCTCTGTCTCTTTATTGGTGTATTTACATCATTTATATTCAGCCTAATTATTGATAGGTATGAGTTTACTGCTGTCATTTGTATGTATTTTTGTGTGTGTATATGTTATTGACAGTTTCTTTGTTCACCTTAATTTTCTGTGCTGAGTCATTTTACTTTATGTATTTTCTTTTCCTTGTTTTTGATTTTGAATTTGCTGAGTCTGTATCTTTTTTATTTTGTGGTTACCTTAATATATACCTCTACTTTTTTAAGTTTAAACCGCTCTTCTATTTCTCAATATCACTTTGACTTCCTCTCCATATGAAAGTTCTATGACTATGTTGTTTAGTCCCTGTTTTTTGTTTTAGTGTTATCATCTTTTACATATTGATGTCTCTGTTTCCCTATTTTCAATGTTTTAGCTTTGATTTATTTTTGTGACTTCTGTATCTGGGTTGATATCTGGCTATTCCGTCCTGTGTTCTAGTCTTGGGTTGTTATCTGCTGTTATTGATTTTCTAACCAGAGGACTTCCTTAGTATTTGTTGTAATTTTGGTTTGGTTTTTATAAATTCCCTTAACTTTTGTTTATCTGGAAATGCCCTAATTTCACCACCATATTTGAGAGTCAGTTAGCTGGATATATAATTCTTGGCTGGCAATTTTTTCCTTTAAGGCTTTATATATGTCACCCTGTTGAGTTTTTGCCCACATGGTTTCTACTGAGTGGTCAGAGCTTAGACTTACTGACTCCCCTTTGTAGATGACTTTTCACTTATCCCTAGCCACTCTTAAAATTCTGTCTTTACCTTTGGTTTTAGTAAGTTTAATTATAATACGTCTTGGTGAGTTTCTTTTGAGATCTACCTTGTGTGGGGTTTGATGAACTTCTTGGATAGATATCTTCTCATCTTTCACAATACTATGGAAGTTTTCTGCCAACAAATCTTCAACAATTCTTTCTGTATTTTCTGTTATTCCACCCATTTTAGTACTCCAATAACTTGAAGTTTCTCCTCTTGACAGAGTCTTACAGAATTCTTAGGGTTTCTTTGTTTTTTTAATTCTTTTATCTGATTTCTCCTCAGATAAGTTGGTGTCAAGTGCTTTATCTTCAATCTCACTAATTCAAACTTCCATGCCTCAATTCTGCTCCTATGGCTTTCTATTGAGTTGTCTAATTCTGAAATTTTGTTGTTAATCTTTTGGATTTCTGTTCGCTGTCTCTCTATGGATTATTGCTGCCAGTTAAATTTGTCATTACACTCTTGTATAACCTTCTTAAGTTCCTCTGTTTCTTTGTCTGTGTGTTCCTTGGCTTGGTCTGTGTTTTGGCTGATTACCTGCTTAATCTCTTGAAGAGCTCTGTATATCAATCTTTTAATTCTACATCTGGTATTTCCAAAACTTTATCTTCCTCTGGGAGGTTTTTTGGTTCTTTGTTTTGGTCACTTGCTGAAGTCACCATGGTTTGCCTCTTTATATAATTTGGTATTAACTGTTGTCTCTGAGCTATCAATAAGTTATCAAATGTATTTATTTTATGTTTGTTTACTGTGTCATAGCTTCTTGTTTTGTTTTGATATGCTGAAATAGGCTGGTCATGTGAGCTACTTTGATTACTGGCATAATTGAGGCTCTCACATTCTGTCACCAGGTTGTTAGAGCTGTTAGTAGGTATGTGAGCCTAGGAGTCCTTTTACTTTTCTTGTGTGGCTTCAGCTAGGTGTACAGGTCAACGGTCACTGAGTGTGTAGTACAGGCTCTCACATACAGTCTTTCATAGGCAGGAGTGATTAGAGTAGGCACAGGTATCTGGCTGCTGTAGGGGAGCATGTGCTGAGCAAGGCAGGGGGCTGATGGGTGCCCCTGAGTGCCTACTTGGAAGGTGTGTTCCTGTTCCCTAGACTGCTTAGGTGGGTGAGTTTTGCAGACAGGTTTGGGCACCCAGTGCTGATGGCTGTAAGGACTGGGAGACACTACTTATTCTTGAACCCCAGTCCTCAGGCCTCTGATATGAATAGGTGAGGATCCTGCTTAACGGGCAGGACAGTGTCAAATGTCATGAATCTGCCAGTCCCCCTAAGCTATTGCAGTTGAAAATAAGCTTCAGGTATATACCCTGTTGTATGGTGCTCATGAGGGCTTACACTGTTGAAATGGGCCCACACAGGCATAGGCAGGGGTGAAAGGCATTCAAAGTCTGCATACCCCTTATGCCTGTGCCTAAGCAAAAGGACTGTGCCTGCCCTGAGTTTCTTGCTTAGGGGAGCTGGCAGATTATTTTGTCCTGTTTGTTAATTTATTCTCTCTCCAAAGCCAGGAGAATGGCTCGGGGTACATGAAGGGTTCTACTTCAGGCCCAGGTGGTGTAGCTATTGCTGAAGCCGAATTGGGACTAGAGCATAGTGGGAAGGGAACAGGTAAAGGGAAGAGAGATACTCCTGAAAGGGATTAAGGTTTTTTTTTTTTTTTTTTTAAATCTGCACAATAGTTTAGACGCTTGTATCTGTCTTTCACCAACGCAATGCTGCTTCTTCCTGGTTCTGGAAGCTTGAGCAGACTCTCTACCACTCTGTTTTTTCCAATGTGGAAAACATGTCCCAAGCACTGCTGCTTGCTTCAGTCCACACACACCTGCTAATTCAGCCTGTAGGGTAAATCCTCACTGGCAAATCCTCACTGCTTTTGACCATCCCTTCCCCTGCCTCCCAGTTAGACTCCTCAACTTTGTCTTTGATGTTCAGTGCTCCTAGATTGTTATATATAATCAATTCACTTGTACAATTTGAACTTGCATGTGAGTAATTGATGATCTGATCCACAGTCGGACCCTGGCCTTGTTCTGACTGATGTTATTGAGATTTTCCATCATCTCTTTCCACAGATGTAGTCAGTTTGATTTCTGTGTATTCCATCTGGTGAGGTCCATGTGTATAGTCAACATTTATGTTAGTGAAAAAAGGTATTTGCAATGAAGAAGTCCTTGCTTGCAAAATTCGATCATGTGGTCTCCAGCATAGTTTCTAACACAAGGCTATATTTTCCAACTACTGATCCTTCTTCTTTGTTTCCAACATTTGCATTCCAATCACCAGTAATTATCAGTGGATCCTGATTGTATGTTCAATCAATTTCAGACTGCAGAAGTTGGAAAAATTTTCAATATCTTCATCTTTGGCCTTAGTGTTTGGCTTATAAATTTGAATAATCTTTGTATTAATTCTTTGGCCTTGTAGGAGTATGAATATTATCCTGTCTCTGACTGTGTTGTACTTCTAGATATATCTTGAAATGTTCTTCATGATGAATGCAATGCCAGTAGTCTTCAATTTGTCATTCCCTGCATAGTAGAAAGTATGATTCAAAATAGCTAATACTGGTCCATTTCAGCTCACTAATGCCTAGTATACCAATGTTTATGTGTTCCATTCCATTTTTGATGATTTCCAACTTTCCTAGATTCATACATTTTACATTAGAGTTTCCTGTTATTAATGGATATTTGCAGCTGCCTTTTCATTTTGAGTTGTGTCACATTGGCAAATGAATGTCCTGAAAGCTTGACTCCATCCACATCATTAAGATCGACTCTACTTTGAGGAGGCAGCTCTTCCCCAGTGATATTTTGAGTGCCTTCCAACCTGAGAAGCTCATCTTCTGGCACTATAGCAGAAAATGTTCTGCTGAGATTCATAAGGTTTTCACTGGCTTAATTTTTTCAGTAGATCTCCAGGTCCTTCTTCCTAGTCTGCCTTAGTCTGGAAGCTCCACCTGAACATGTCCACCTTGGGTGACCCTGCTGGTATTTGAAATAGGTGTCATAGCTTCCAGCATCACGGCAAAATGCAAGCCACCACAGTAAGACAAAGTGACAGACCTAAATTTGTGATAGACTGTGAGGAATAAACATGCATGGTAGAGTTCTTGTAACACAATAGCAACAGCATAGTCTGTGGAGATAGAAAGGCTTGCATTCTTGAGTACTGCTTCTTTGATCATGGGCAAGTTATTCAGCCACCTTTAATGGGGTAATAAGTTATTGTCAGGGCCAAACATAAGGCTCAAATATGTATATATTTTCTTCAGATTAGTTACAGGCATGTAATAGACACTTAAATGATAGATACAATGAAAATGATGATGCTAATTGATGTTATAATTGATATTTAGCTCATAATCTGACAAACTGCAGAAGTCCAATAAATGATCAAAAGACTAAGTGAATGCATGACTAAGTTAAATGAAAAAATTACATAAAATTAGTGACTGTAAACTGTAGCTGTTCCTCAGAGTTAACAGTAGAACAATTTTTAAATAATAAATGCTTCTAGGTCATTGTGCTGCTTATGGTCTCTTCAGAAATCTTAGTGTGGACATTCCATAGGTAGGTCATGGTCTCCAGAAGTCAATATTTTTTAATTGTTTTGTTTAAAAAAATGCAAAAAATGTTGAAAACATATCTTAAGTAATTTTAGTTTTTTTTTTGTTTTTTACAATTAGTTTTACAAGTAGTATTAGTTTTGATGAGCAGTGATTTCTAAACACATTTATTTTGAATTTCTTTCTATTTTCCCCGAATCTGTGCAACAGAGATAAGCCTAATTACTTTAGTAATAATGTTTCAAATAATCATAATCTAATTATATTTAAGTCCAGCTATACAAAACATTTATTAAATAAAGAATAGCACAGAGATGTTCTCCAACTTTGGTGTGCGTGACAAACACTTCAGTTCCTTGCTAAAAATACAAATTTCCAAGCCCAATCTAGGAGATCCAGATTTTTTAATTCTCAAGTGGAGATGGGAACCCACTCACTATGTTAGCAGGTCCAGGAAAAAAGAGACATAACTTTTTTTTTTCTCCTAACAATTAGATACTTTTCTTACTCAAATATTTAGTAGCAGACAAGCAGTTAATGATTTAGTGAGCAAAATGCTATAAAATCTTTTCTATTCTTTCTAATTTACACTAATAACAAGTGTTTATATAGCAAGCATTCTTTATTCTCTAATTTGTAGCTCTACTTTCCCTATTTTTTAACTTTGTTCAAGGTTGTTTTGTTTTATATTTATATTTAAATAAGATCACTTACAGAATAACAAAAGAGCATAAAATGTGTTTGTGTGGGGAAAACAAGAAAAAACTCTACTGGTTATACTAATATGCATATATGAGTGTCTATATACATTTATGAGTGTATATATATCATATATCTCCATCATATATCTATCTAGATAAATATAGATATAGATTCTAGCAGGAGCCCTGATGGTACGGTGGTTAAAGGGCTCAGCTGCTACTCAAAAAGATCAGTGGTTTGAACCCACTAGCCACTCTACTGGAGAAAGATGTGGCAGTCTGCTTCCATGAAGATTACAGCCTTGGAAACCCTATGGGGCAGTTCTACTCTGTCCTATAGGGTCATTATGAGTCGAAATCAACTCAACAGCAATGAGTTTTTTTTTGGTATATATATATATTCCAGTTATTAATATAATTAAAAAATTTCAGTGCTTTCAAAGTTTCTCTGATATTGCTAATAATTTTTATATTATATTTATAGCATATGATAAAATGTTTCTTTCGAAGTATGGTGTTTTTCCTGCTTTCACACACTTACAAGAAAGCTGTTAAAACCAAACCATGTTAGTTATAAATATTTATAAAGTAAAATCACATCATGATTTTAAAACCACATGCTACTTTTCACTACTCTGCAACTGTAATTAATATGAACTAAGTGGAAGTTGCCATTTTACTGGTCCTTCAGTTTAATCATTTATAATTAGAAGTGAACAGAGATTGAGATGTTCTCTTAAAAGAAATTCCTCTCATGGGATACTCAAATATTTGACTTATTTACCTCAGCTGTGTTTAATTCACCCCAACAATGTCTAGTGTGTTCTTCACTGTTTTTCTCCAGATTATGGGATCATTTCTAAAGTAGTTGATCTTTAAAAGAATATGAACAATCAAGTGTATTCACCTTTATCCATTCAAAACTTTAAAATTGTTAAAAATAACCAAAACACAAAGAAATTGAAACATGAGGTTTATTCTGAGTGGTTAACTATATGCATGTAAAAAGACCATTCTGATTAAAAAAAAAAAAAGCTGTAAGTAGGCTAGTTACAATGAAGCTTATAAAGAAGAGGGAGAAGAATAGAAGATCAACTATTGGCTAATCTTAACATGATTAATGAACTGATAATCAACTGTTATCAGGTCGCAAGGTGGTTTCTGGCCCTCCATCCATCTGCAGCCATGATATCTTCTGAAATTTAAGGTAAGTAAGCCTGGTTTAGAACAGAACAGAAAACGTTAGCAACTCTGGTGAAAAAAAGCCACTGGCAGAATTATTTTTGGATCAAGAATTATTTTACAGCTAATATTTGGTTTTGTGGGCAAGAAAAGCCTTAAGATCAAAGTAAGATGTCTGTTATTAATTCTTCTCTTTGACTTAGTCATACAATAATAAAGGCATATGCAGGAAATGTATTTATAAATCAACAGGCAAAGTTCCTTCACTGAGAAATCATATGGGAGTTTAGGTGAAAAGAGGCATATCAAATTAGACTCAAGATTGGCAGCAAGAGACGGGTCCTACTTTACTTGCTCCTTCTTCAGTACTTTCAGAAGTGCCCTTGCCTTTGAAAGGCAGGAAATTGAATTAAACCTCAAGACTATTTCTTAAATTAATGGATGAATTGCCCACTCTTATTTCTCCCCACCATTTTGAACTCTCCTTAGAGGCTCACTCTGAGGACTACCTGATTCAATGGAAGTAAATATGAATTAAAAGGGCATAATCATCTAAACTCTCCTTCTAACCTGAAAATTAATTAGCAATGCCCTGGTATACCAAAAACTGAGATCTTGTTGTATAAGTAGTTGGGAGAATGGCAATCATTCACCATGATTGACCTTCGCTTAGCATTTCGATTAGCTACTGTCCTTTTTTATTGGCAATTTCTCAATTTCCTCCTTTCTTCACTTTGCTCATTGGTTAAGAATGAATTCTGTTTGAAGAGATATCATTTTCCAAATGAGTTTTTTCCAAGTCCTAACCCTGTAACAGAGTTCTGGTGGCACAGTGGTTAAGAGCTTGCAAAATGTCAGCAGTTCAAATTCATCAGATGTTCCTTGGAAACCCTATGGTGCAGTTCTACTCTGTCCTATAACGTTGCTGTAAGTCAGAATCAACTCAAAAGCAATGGGTTTGTTTTGTTTAATTCTGTAATGATACCTCTTAAGAAACACTGGTTTGATTTATGTTTTTTGTATTGGGAATGGAGAAAAAGCTGAATTGTCTTTGAAGTTGTGCCTGGATGAACTCGGTGGACCCTGATGGAGAACCTTTTATTAGAGTGTCTCTCAATTCCTACCCCAATGCTAGGGCACTGTCTGTTGTTGTAGCTGGGTGCCGTCAAGTCTCTTTTGATTCCTAGTGATCTAGTGTAACAGAGTAGAACTGCCCCATAGGGTTACCTTGGCTGTAGTCTTTATGGAAACAGATCCTCAGTTCTTTCTCCCAGGGAGCTGTTGGGTGGGTTAGAGCTGCTGAGCGGGTTTGAACTGCTGACCTTTCAGTTAGCAGCAAAGAATGTTAACTGTTGTACCACCAGGGCTCCTCATGCACTATTTAAGATCCTAGAGTTATGGAACAACGCTAGGGCGGGGGTGGGAGTGGGTGGGAGGCATGTTCTAGAATAGGTAAGGTTAAAATTTTTCATCAGACACATAGCATGAAGGCATGACATAGTATGAAGTCAGAAATTAAACACAGTCATAGAAAAAATAAATAATATATTATTTCCTAACACATGAATTTGTGGGTTGAGATTCATACATAAAATGTTATAAATTAATATGAACCTTTTATGTTTTAGTGATTTTTTTCCATCCACAATTCAAGGATATTAACTACTGAAGTAAACCAATGTAACTTCTGAAAAGACCACACAAAAAAGAAACACAAATCACAAAGATGTGAAAGCTTGAAAGAAAAGAAGATATAGGGACATATAATAAATACCTTCTTATCCTACTGCATTTGAAGAAGTTTCTTCAATAGAATAATGGCTCATTAGCTTTGTTTCATCTCCAGGTGCTAGACAATGGGAAATAATTTTAAATGCAGGCTTTGACAGTGTCAAGCTCAACTATTACAAATACATTTTTTTGACTTTCCTTGGTGAGTATACGAATATCTTGGCCTATGAGGAACTGCAATGCACAAAAATGAGAAGAGTAAGGCTTTTAGGGTGCAAACTTTAATTGAGTACTCACTCCCAGGGTCATGGAAGTACTGACCCCATGCTTTTCTGGCCCTGAAATTGAGTACATCCTTTAATTTTGCATCCTAAAATCATCACCCCCCCACCTTAATCTCTGCTTTATTAGTCTATATTTACATAAACCATGCAATGTAGAAGCAGATGTACCTTTGAAATGAGGCTAATGCATTAACGTCTAGCACTAGAACACTGTCGTAGTTATCTAGTGCTGCTATAACAGAATTACCACAAGTGGACGGCTTTAACAAACAGGAATTTATTTTCTCACTGTTTAGGAGACTAGAAGCCTGGATTCAGGGTGCAAGTTCTAGGGGAAGGTTTTCTTTCTCTTTTGATGCTGGAGGAAGGTCAAAGACCATTAGCTTTTGCTTGCAGGTTCCTTGGAGATTGCCATGTGTCTTGGCATCTATCTTACTCCATCTCTACTCTGCTAGCTAGTTTAATCTCTTTTATATCTTAAAAGAGATTGACTCAAGACACACCCTATGCTAATCCTGCCTTATTAATATAACAAAACCCATTTCTAAATGGAATTATAATCACAGGAATAGAGCTTAGAATTTATAACACTTATTTTAGGGGAAATAATTCTGTCCATAACAAACTCCTTGTTCGTACTAAAAAAAAAAATGTCTCTGATGGTGCTCTTTCTTTCACTCTTACTATTGTGGTTGTCTTCAGTTTGAATGCTATATTGACTTGACATACCATACAAATAGGCCAGCACAGATATTTCAGGAAATGAGTATTTGAAAATTTGCTTTATTGATATCTAAGATAACACTTGATGATGATAAAATATATTTTAAAGCAAGCTAAGTTTTCACTTAGCGTGCATTTTATAAGTCATACAGACTCTCCCCTTAAGCCCAAATACCTTTGGTGCTTAAAATCACTAATTTGTTCCACACAGAAGAGTTTTTTGCCTGCAAATCTGTTTTAGGGCTCATATACCGTGAAGGTTCAAATCTACCTTTAAAAGACAAAATAGAGTACTATGACAATATCACTCTGAGTTGAACAGTCGTTAAAAAACCTCTGTAAGGCTAAAATGCAGAAACTTTGGGGAAGGTTTCAAGTCAAAGACACTTTAGGATGAATGAAACCCAATTATATCTAGACTCTGTCACAGCTAACTTATCCACTAGGCACAGTGGACACAGTGCCCATAGGCAACAATACTTTCAGATACCCACAAAAATATTTTATTGTTTTAACAAGAAGAAAAAGTATAATCCAGCCTGCATAACATTTATGTTAAATGAAGGAAGGGGACCAGAAAGGCAAAAGTTCTTATAGCCCACAGAAGTTATAACACGGCCCTGGTCGTCGCCACTATATGGGCTTTATATTCCTGGTAAGAAGCATCCCATGTCCTTGTTTAGGTTACGTTCTGCTTGGCAAAGTGCTGGCAGAATTTGAAATTGAGGCATGATTAAGAAGTGCAGTGGGTCCCAGGTGGCCAACTCCCCTTCCCACCCACCAGGCCGCCCAAATAAAAATCAACAAATGTCTATTTTACATTGGTAGTTGGGCATTATGAATCCTAATACAGGGTTTACATTTGCCTCAAATAAGTTTGAGGAATCACTGGATGGAAACTGCCTTTTTTTTTTACTATCAGGCTTGTGTTTCTGGTGAAAGGTTGTAAAATTTGTATTATACCTTATGAATGTCTGAGCTAGATCGTTTAAAGATACTAACAAAATAGTTTTCCATCTACCAATTTGCCATTCTATACTTATGAGTCGGAATCGACTTGACAACGGGAACGGGTATACTTTATAACATAATTTAGTAGTAATAACTTTTTTAAAATTATGTGATATCCCCAATTATCCCTAAACAACTTGTTCTTTATGAGGCCTTGGGAAGGAACCTATACTATTCTAAGTATAAAACATGCATTTAAATTATTACTACTACAAGTTTTAATATTTATGTGAACTATGGAACAGGAGGGCCTTGAGGGCATAGGCTTCTGTCATTCATTTAAGGCCAGAGAGCATTTGGGCCACTGTGATAATAACATGTTGAAGAACATTATTTTTATTTTAATAGAATCAATAAAAGCATTTCCTATAAAGCCGTGTTTCTAACATTGTGATCCATGGGTCATTTACATCAGAATCACCTGACATACTATTTCTTGACTCTATCTCAAAACCTCTAAAACAGGATATCTGTAGTTGGGGATCCAATAATCTGCATTTTTACCAAGAATTCCAGTTGATACTGTTACACAAGTTTGAGAATTGCTCTAGAGTCAAATGACATTTTCTCCTTTTCCTTTTTGCTTTAACGGCTTTCAGAGTTTGCATAATAATTTTTCTTCTCATCCTGTTTCCATCATTCCTTGGGTTTCCTTTTGCTGTTGTAAACAGTGCTGTAATGAACATGGGTGTGTATATACCTATTTGTGTGATGGCTCTCATTTCTCTAGGATATATTCCAAGGAGTGGAATTGCTGGATCGTATGGTATTTTGTTTCTAACCTTTTAAGGAAGCACCAGATCAATTTCCAAAGTTGTACCATTTTACATTTCCACCATCAGGGCATAAGATCATGTGGTTCTTATCTTTAGTTTTATTTATATAATTGATTACATTGATTCTTTTTCTAATGTTGAACCATCCCTGTATACCTGATATGAATCTCACTTGGTCATGATGATTATTTTTGATATATTGTTGAATTCTGTTGGCTAGAATTTTGTTGAGGATTTTTGTGTTTATGTTCATGAGGGATAATGGTCTATAATTTTCTTTTTTTGTGGTGTCTTTACCTGGTTTGGCATCAAGGTTATGCTGGCTTCATAGGGTGAGTTCGGGAGTATTTCATAATTTTCTATGCTCTGAAATCCCTTCAGTAGTACTGGTGTTAACTCTTCACTAAAAGTTTGGTAGAATTCTCCAGTAAAGCCGTCAGGCTCAGTGATTTGTTGGGATTTTTTTTTTTTTTTTTAAATCACCTCTTCAGTCTCTTCTTTTTTTTTTATAGGTTCATTTAGTTTTTCTGCCTTGGTTTGTGTTAGTTTACATAAGTATTGTGTTTCTAGAAATTTGTCCATTTCCACTAGGTTTGCAAACTTGTTGGAATACAATTTTTCATAGTATCCTGTTATGATAATTTTAATTTCAGTTGGGTCCATTGTGGTATTGCCCATCTCAGTTCTTATTCAGGTTATTTGCTTCATCTTCTGGTTTTCTTTTGTCAGTCTGGCCAATGGTTTATCAACTTTGTTGATCTTTTCAAAGAACTGCTTTTGGTCCTGTTGACTCTCTCAATTGTTTTTCTATTCTGTATTTCATTTGTTTCTGCTCTAATTTTTATTATTTCCTTTCTTCTTGTGCCTGAGGGCCTATTTTGCTGCTCTCTTTCTATTTGTTCGAGTTGTGTGGTCAATGTTTTGATTTGGGCCCTTTCTTCTCTTTGTATGTGTGCATTTCATGCTACAAATTGACCTCTGAGCACTGCTTTTGCTGTGTCTCAAAGGTTCTGGTAGGATGCGTTTTCATTTTCATTTGATTGTGTGAATTTCTTTATTCCATCCTTGATTTCTTCTATAACCCAATAGTTTTTGAGCAAGATGTTATTCAGTTTCCCTGTATTTTTTTTTTTTTTTCTTTTCTTTCTGTTATTGATTTCTACATTCATGGCTTTACGATCAGTAAAGATGTTTTGTAATATTTTGATGTTTTGGATTCTGTGAAGGCTTGCTTTGTAGCCTAATATGTGGTCTATTCTGGAGAATGTTTCCTGTGCTTTGGAACAGAAAGTATGCTTGACTGCTGTTTGGTGGTGTGTTCTGTATATGTCTATGAGATCAAGTTGGTTGATTGTGTCATTTAGATCTTCTGTGTCTTTACTGAGCTTCATTCTGGATGTTCTGTCCTTCACCAAAAGTGGCGTGTTGAAGTCTCCTATTACTATTGTGGAGTCGTCTATTTCTCTTTTCAATGCTGTTAGAGTTTATTTTATGTATTTGGAGCCCTGTCATCAGGTGTGTGAACATTTATTATGATTGTGTCATCCTGGTATGACTCTTTAGTCATTATATAGTGACTTTCTTTATCTTTTGTGGTGAATTTTGCTTTAAAGTCTATTTTGTTGGATTAATATTGCCACTCCTGTTCTTTTTTGACTGTTGTTTGGTTGGTACATTTTTTTCCATCCTTTGTGTTCCAGTTCGTTTCTGTCTTTAAGTCTAAGGTATGTCTCTTGTAGGTAACACATAGATGGATCATGCCTTTTTTTATCCATTCTGCCACTCTCTGTCTCTTTATTGGTGCCTTTAGTCCATTCACATTCAGTATAATTATTGATAGGTATGAGTTTGGTGTTGTCATTTTGATTTTTTTGTGTGGTGTTGACAGTTTCTTTGTTCCACTTAATTTTCTGTGCTGAGGTTTTTTTTAATGTATTTTCTTTTCATCTTTTTTCATTTTCATTGATTTTGCGTTTGCTGAGTCTTTATGTTTTTCCTTTTTTTTGCTTTGATGTGTAGATTTGTTAGTTTCCTTTGTGGTTACATTAAAATTTACTTCTATTTTTCTAAGTTTAAACCAAGCTTCTATTTCTTAATATCAGCTTAACTTCCTCTCCATATGAAAGTTCTATGACTACAGTATTTAGTTCCTCTTTTATGTTTTATTGATGCCTTCTTTTACATATTGACACCTCTGTTTCTCTATTTTCCGTGTTTTACCTTTGACTTATTTTTGCGACTTCCTTATCTGGGCTAATATCTGGTTGTTCTGTCCTGTGTTCTAGTCTTGGGTTGTTATCTGCTATTATTGATTCTCTATCCATAGAATTCCCTTTAGTATTTCTTGTAATTTTGGTTTGGTTTTTACAGATCACTTCAACTTCTGTTTATCTGGAAATGACCTAATTTCACCATCATATTGGATAGACAGTTTTGCTGGATATATAATTCTTGGTTGGCAATTTTTTTCCTTCATGGCTTTATATATGTCATCCTATTCCCTTCTCACCTGCATGGTTTCTGCTGAGTGGCCTGGCCTTGGTCTTATTGATTCTCCTTTGTAGATGGCTTTTTATTTATCCCAAGCTACCCTTAAAATTCTCTTTCTATCTTTGGTTTTGACAAGTTTGATTAAAACATGTCTTGGTGGCTTTCTTTTGGGATCTACCTTGTGTGAGGTTCAATGAGCTTCTTGGATAGATATCGTCTCATCTTTCACAATATTAGGGGAGTTTTCTGCCAAAAAATCTTCAACAATTCTCTCTGTATTTTCTGTTATCTCCCCCCCGCCATTCTGATACTCCAATCACTTGTAGTTTATTCCTCTTGATAGAGTCGCACATAATCCTTAGGATTTCTTCATTTTTTTTTTAATTCTTTTATCTGATTTTTCCTCAGATAGGTTGGTATCAAGTGCCTTATCTTCAGCCTCACTAACTCTGACTTTCATTACCTAATTCTGCTCCTATGACTTTCTATTGAATTGCCTGATTCTGAAATTTTATTGTTAATCTTTTTGGATTTCTACTTGTCTCTGTATGTATTCTAGCAGCCTGTTAAATTTGTCATTCTGCTCTTGTATAAAAAAAAACAAACAAAAAAAACTCTTGTATTAGCTTCCCTAAATTCCTCTGTTGTTTTGTCCGTGTGTCCCTTGGCTTGGTCTGAGTTTTGCCTGATTTCCTTCCTGATCTCTTAAAGAGCTCTGTATATTAATCTTTTGAATTCTACCTCTGACAATTCCAAGACCATTTCTTCCTCCAGGAGGTTTCCTGGTTTTTGTTTTGGTCACTTGCTGAAGCCATCACAGTCTGCCTCTGTATGTGATTTGATATTGACTGTTGTCTCTGAGCCATCAATAAGTTATACTTATTCTTGTATGTTTGCTTACCATGTCCTAGCTTCTTGTTTTGTTTTGATACGCCCAAATAGCCAGGGCACATGAGCTACTTTGATTACTGGCATCTTTGAAGCTCTTGCATCCTGGTACCAGGTGATTGGAGCTGCTACTAGGTATGTGAGCCCAGGAGTCCATTTACTTTTCTTGGGTGGATTCAACTCAGGTGTTCAGGTAGTTGGTCACTGTGTGGTGCAAGCTCTCACCTACAGTCCTAGATGGTCAGAGCTACATAAGGGTGATTGGAACAGGCGCAGGTATATGGCTGCAGAAGGGGGTTAAGTGCTGAGCAAGGTAGGAGGCTGAAAGCTGCCCCTGAGTGCCTAGGTGGAAGGTACATCCCTGTCCCCCAGATTGTGTACGTGGGTGGGTTTTACAGCTGGACTTTGGGTACCCAATGCTGTTAGCTTTAAGGGCTGGGAGGCACCAATTATTCTCAGACCCCTGTTGTGGTTGGCTATGTGGAATGGATGCAGTCACCAGTCCTTAGGCCCTTGATGTGGGTGGGTGAGGACCCTGCTTAATGGGCAGGGTTGCGTCAAATGTCATGAATCTGCCACTCCCCCTTAGCATTTGCTGTTGAAAATAGGCTTTAGGTATATAAACTATTGTACTATGTTAATGAGGGCCTACTCTGTTGGAATGGGCCTACACAGGTCTAGACAGGGAAGAAAGGCATTTGAAGTCCCTTATGCCTGTTCCTAGGTGAAGGGGCAGTGCTTGTTCCAAGTTCCTGGCTTAGCGGGTGGGATGATTTTTTTGCAGCCAGAAGACTGATTTCGGTGTGGTTATCCCTAAATTCCTAGCTTAGGGGAGCTGGCAGTATCTTTTTTGTTGTTCTTCAGTTTGTTTATTTGTTCCCTCCCCAAAGCTGGGAGAATGGCTCTGGCACAACAGGTCCCAGTTCCAGCCTATGGTGTGTGGAACCACTGAACACTGCTGGACTGGGACTGGAGCAGAGTGGGAAGGGGACGGGTGAGGGAAAGAGAGGCACTTCCCAGGGAAGGATGGGTTATTTTGATCCTGTGTGGTAGGTTAGATGCTTGCACTTAACTTTCGCAGATCCAGCACTGCTTGACCCTGTCCTCGGGGGCTTGTACAGTCTCTCCAATGCTCTGTTTCTCCTGAGGTGGTAAAACACATCCAGTGTGCAACTGCTTGCCTCAGACTGTATGGACCAAATGATACAGCCTGCAGGGTGCTGGCTAAGTCAGGTCTGGCACTTCTTCACCACTCCTGAACTGTCCCTCCCTCCCCCTTCCTCCCTGTCTGACGCTTCAACTTTGTCTTTGATGTTCAGGACTCTTAGATTGTCATACATAATCGATTCACTTGTTTTTTTTTTTGGTCTCTGTTGTAAGAGGGACCATAGGAATCATCTGACTATTCCGTCATCTTGGCTCCACCTCTGGGTTTGATTTTACTTTGTTTATTTCTTCCTTCCTCCCTCCCTCCCTTCCTCTGTTTCTTTATTTCTTTCTCTCTATTTCTCTTTCTTTGTGTCAATCAATCTACCTACACACCTACCTATCTCTAATCTTTATCATCTACAATATACTGATCACCCTGAGCTCACCACTCAAATCAAGAACTAAAGCATTGTCAGTGACTTACATCTATTAACAAGTTCTCCCTTATTCTATCTCCCTGACCATCTAAGGTGAAAATTACCTGAATTTATACATATCATTCTCTTGCTTAAAAAAAAAAAAAAAACTAAATATATGTATATGAACACACACGTATACATAAATATATTTTTTAATTGCTTTCAACTTTAAAAAAGACATAAAGCTGTGCGTAATCTTTCTTAGCCCTCCTTCTTCTAAAACACTGTAATGAATTTCACCTATTCTGAATTGCTACAGGTAGCTTTATTTATTTTTTTATTATTATTTCACTGTTATAGAATTCTATTAAGTGTATGTGCTGTAATTTAATTATTCATTCTCCTCTTTAAATGGGTTAATTTCTAATATTTTCCTTCTATGAATAGTGTTGCTGGTAAGATTCATGTGTATGTATCCACGTACCCATATACAATAGATACTATTAGATATATACCTGGAAGTTGAAATATTGAATAGTAGGACATGAGAATGACAACTTAAATGGCATTGCCAAATTGTTTTCCAGAATGATATTAGCAATTTATATTTCCACCAATAATGTTGACACTGTTATCTCTAATGCTTATTATTATCAGAGTCCTTTATTTTTGTCAGTCAAATGGATATGAAATGGTATCCTTTTCTTTTCTTGATTTTCATTTTCCTAATCACTCTTCATACTCTTAATGTTAGTATATGCATTTCTTTTTCTATAAAATTGCTGTTCATGGTTTTCATCTTTTTTTTTTTTTTTTGATTACATTGTCCTTTTCTAATTGATTTTTAGAAGAATTTCTTTCCTTTTTATATATCCTTGGTCCTATTCCTTTGTCAGATTATTGAATGTATCTCCTACCAGTTTATGTCCTGTATTTTTACTTATTTTAAGGTGCCTTTTGAAAAACAGAAGTTCTTAATTTAAATACAGTCAATTTTATGAATCATTTTTCATACAGTTAGTACTTTTTCTGCCTTGTTTGAGAAAATCTTCTTAATCTCAAGGTCAGAAAGGTATTAATCTGGATTTTCTGCTAAAAGTTTTAAGGCTTCATTTTTGATACTTTTGTTTTTAATTTACCTGGATTTGCTTGTGTGAAAGATATGAGGTTTAATTTCTTTTTCTTTCTTCCTTTTTTAAACATATACATGACCGTTTTTCTTCAGTTCTATTTATTTTTTTATTTTCATTTTCAACTTGTCTTTCATGCCACCCTTGGTATGTATTAAGTTTCCATATATGCATGCGTCTATCTAAACTTTTTGTGTCATTTAACTTGTTAGTTTTTGAATCCCTAACACAACAGTGGGGTCCCTGGGTGGTGTGATGGATAAAGCTCTCTACTATTAGCCAAAAGTCCACTTATGAATACTGTTGCTAGTAACACTCATGGTGGGCAGTTCAAACCCACCTAGAGATAGGCCTCGCCAGTTACTTCCAAAAGGTCACAGCCTTGAAAACCCTGTGGAGCAGTTCTACTCTGCACACAGGGGGTGCGTGAGTTGGAATTGACTCTACGGTAACTACAACAATAATACAACACTACACTGGCACAGTGCTATAAAATAGCATCATAATAAATCCTGATATCCGGTGGGGCAAGGCTTCAATCTTTGTCCTTTTTCTACAAAAGGCTCTTGGTTATTCCTGGCCATTTTATCTCCCTTGAAAATTTCGAAATCAGCCTGTGAAGTTTTGTGAAAGCTGTTGGTATCAAGTGACAGAAAAAAAGACAAAAAACTTAGCAAAACAAAACTTTTCTCTGTGACTCAGAGAAAAGAAAACAACTATTACTTTGGTCTCTAAACTACTCTATTGGAATCATCTGATATTTATAAATATTTTATTTAGAAAATATATCCATAAATAGTATTTACTTTGGGACTTAAAATTATGTTCACTTAGGACATTAAAGGGAAAATTGTAGTTCAAAATTAGAATTTTTTATCTGTCCTGGTGGCTTGCATCTTGTGAGGATTTAGAGTGGTGTTACTTCAGCTTCATTTGTTCAGCCATAATGGATCATTTTTTTGAAAGCTTCTTCATCCTTTTTATTTAATAGTCAAGTAGCAAGGACAATACTTTTGCCTGCAAGGTGGGTTATTTATTATTAATTGAAAATAAATGAACCCTTCTCCTGCAAATCTTAAAACTGTAGTATTTGGGCAACTCCAAATTGGCTTAACATTTCCAATCCTCTCAATGATAACAGAATGCTACTGATTACCTCATGCACACCCCCGTAAGAAGAATTTAAACATGATGTACGACTTGTGTGAGCAAACATATCATGGCAAACACAGTACGACTCTATTCTCTCATTGTCCTATATATTCATTGACTGTAGGTTAGGGGGCACATAAATCTGCAGCAGAGATTTACAAAATAGAAATCAGGAGATCAAAGGGCATTTATTCAGTTTCTTAAAATGTGGTATTTATTCACGTTAAGTAGTTTAGATATTAGTAGAATTTAGTTAGTACATATGTCTACTTTATTGTATTTGTGTTAACAAAGTGTCGGGTTTTTTCCCAGTTTTTTTTCCCCCCTATTTTGAATTTGCTCAATGACATAAAAGGTGAAGACATTTAGTATTCTGGTACAGTGTACCACGTTCTGTTAAGCCTTTTTATGCTGAGAGGCTAGAATGTGCAAAGGTTGTAAAACAAGGAAATATATTCAAATGGTTATTTCTCGTTTGGGTCTAATCTCATTATAATACAGAACCAATAAGCATGGTGGCTAAGATAATCAGAGTGTGAACCAGACTATTTGTGTCTGAAATTCACTACGACATCAGTTCTAATTTACATTAAGTGAAAAGGTATTTACAATGTACAAAACAAAAGTAGAAATTAAAAAAAAAGAAACTTCCATTCTTGTGGGTTTTTCTTTTTTTCATTCTTCTGTTCTGATTATGTTGTTTGTGGTGAGCTTTGTTTGGGTTTAAGCTTTTGCCTTGGACTGAATCAGTTAGGAGGAATTGGATTCTAGGACTTGAGATCTCCTCATTGAAAAATCAGTAAACAGAAGGGAGGGAGAAAAGCAAACTAGGTAATTGAGAAAGATTAAAATCCTTCCTGTAAATGAGGTTATACACAAGATCAGATCGCAAATGAACAACTGAAATGAAAGCCTGAGTCAACGGCATATAGGACATACTGCAGGACAAATTATGTCTCCAATACTGATGATATCAATTTCATGAACAATTTATTAGTGCTGTCATGGATGGTCTGTCTTAAGACAGAATCTAGGTGATTTGAGTTATTTACCTATAGCAGTACCAAGTGGTCTTTTAGAACACTTTCTAAAACTTGCTTGTTCTCTAAGAAGCTTGTTAAAAATACAGATTAGTTGGTTTTTTTACCCAAGACCTACTAAGAATTTGCAGTGTAGGAATCTGGGGATCCTTATTCATTGTTAGTTAAGTTTGGAAAACACTGCTTTAGAAGAACATAATACAGGAACCAGGATGGCACTAACGGTGTGTGTGTGTGTGCACGCATGCTCGCACGTGTGGTGCTGTTTTACAGAGTGTAACATTTTAAGTTTTAAGATTGTATCTTCCTAACAATGCACAAACTGGAAAGAATAATGTAGCTAATATTCTGTCGACTTTAGCTATTTTCCTAATGAGGTTAACAATGGCTCTGGCTTTTTATTTTTCTTTGTCAGGGGAACATCCCTGTGTTAGAATGAAACCTGGGACTTCTCAGCTAAATAAAGTATATTAGAGCCTTGATGAACTAGGCAAGTTCTAAAATTTTATCTTCCTATGCTAAGTAGAAAAGGGTAATTTAAAATATACTTTTTACTTATCTGTCCTAAAGCAGCCAACATGAAGCGAATTTCACATGTCTGATTTTCTCAATTAATAAGTGTAACAGAAAGCTGTTTAAAGCGACAACAACAAAACAACCCTACAAGTTCCATTCAATAATTCCAGAATGTGTTCTCACAGATAAAACCTTATGAAGGGAATTTTGATATAATTACATATGTAACATTTACACAAACACATTTTCCTTTGAAATTAGAGTATTTTCATATGTAACTTGTCTATTTGGGAATTTTTTACTCTCTAGAAGGAGATATATTTTTTTACAGCAAGATAGCCATTTTTTTTTTTCTTTTTTTTTCCCAGTGGGAGGATAGGTTCGGAGATTTAGCAACTTGCTTGAAGGCACACATCAGTCGATAGGAAAGTCAGAAATAAGTGAAGTATTCTTCATTGACCACCCAGACTCTTACAGAAATGTGTTTGTTGTAGTTGTTCTTTCTGAGACAACTTAGCCCTAGAGAAATCCACATTTTTTGCTTTGTTGTTCACAGTGTCCCTTCCCTTCAACACTGTAGTGTCAAAATTGCTTTTGAGGATGATTAGTCAAAATAAATGCTCTTTTCTCTATATTTTAATCTTCATAGAGCATTTCCACAGAAGCCAACTTGAGGGGCAGATGCTCCATAGCGCACACCTCATCGTTTCCTCCTCCTGTGACCACCTGCCTCCTGCCTCAGCACTTGGATCTACCTCATACCCCAGCTGCTACCTCTGTTCTAGGCCCCATGGCTCCCTCACTCATGGCAGAAGTGCTGTGTGAGCAGTGACCCTTGTGGCTTCTCTGTCATCATCCAGCTGCCTTCAGCCTGAGCACTGACTGTAACAGATTCCCCTTGCATTTCTGCTGTCAGCCTGATGCCAGACTTCACAACTTCCTGTGTCCATTTTACTTGCCTCCTGCCTCCGTTCAGAGCATCAGGGCTTCTCTCACATGCCTCATGCTTCCACTGAAGCCTCACAGTCCAACTGCATAAAGAGTTCACACTGCCTACCTCCTTGGTCTACCTCCACCGTCATCTCCGAGGAGAAATACAGTTCTTCTACCCAGTGGAGGAAATGACATGCAGGATGCTTCTCCAAGATGTAGTTCACAATGTCATTCAGCTAAGGTTCAACCAATCTGAATTTTGTGAAACTAGACATTAGAAATATGCCTAAATCATGTCTAAGTCAGACACAAAGCTTATCTTGCAGCAAGCTTGGAAGTCAAGCACATTAAGAGATAGGTAGCATAGTTGCAGTAGAAAAATCACCACAACAAGGATCCGAACATGCCAGCACAGTGGGTCTCTAATTTCTCCGTAACTTTTAGAGCATTTCTGGCCTCAGGAGTCTCTTTGCTCATCCAAGTCTCAAATACCTCATTAATAAATTATAAATAGTAAAATTTTTCTGCCTAAGGGCAATGGCCTTGGACAGTTAAAAAACCAAACCAAACTCATTGCCATGGAGTCCATTCTGACTCATGGTGACCTTACAGGACAGGACAGAATGGCCCCATAGGGTGTCCAAGGATCAGCTGGTGGATTCTAACTGCTGAACTGTTGGTTAGTAGCTGTAGCTCTTAACCACTGCACAACCAGGGCTCCACTAACAGGTACAGGTTTAAGTTAAATTCATTTCACTACATAAGTGTCATCCATTAGTATTATAAAAATATTTAACATTTCACAAAATTTGACAACACTGAATTCTGTTTAAAAGATAGCATCTTATGTTATACTTGTACTGAGAGAACAACACTACTTTGAAAATACATGAAATAAGAAACAAATCTATTTCAGTAACATTGTTGGCATTTTTAGCTTTTTTTTTTTTTAATGGCTACACAGAGACCTACATTCTCTCTTACTCTATCTGACATACACACATAATTACACTCTTTCTGTACATTAATTTCACCCTGATTTTCATTTAAATTATATGCCATAATTTCAGCTAAATTTTATCATAAGCATAAAAAAGGCATAGCTCCATTTTAGTTTTTATAATCTTAGTTTTAAATTATTATTGTATTATATTACATTAATTATTCTCTTATCATTTGATTAATTTTTTTGTTATCATTAAGTTATATTAACAGCATTTATTATTTATTATGTTTTTATGTTCCAGGTATTGTAAAAATTATTTTCTGTACAGTATCTTATTCAGTGAGCATCCAATTTATTTATATCCTGTTTGATTTCCCAAAGTCTTGAAATATAAAACAGCTTACAAAAATATAAAATAACAGAATGAAAACAGCTCCTGAGAAAAATCAAGGAAAAATAAGCTCAGAAAATGAGCATAATGAACTGAAGAGATATGAAATGCATGCTGTGAAGTTTTTTATATTCATTAGAGATGTACATCAAATTAGATTTTGGGTTTTTAACCACCAAACCTGGGGGGTGGGGTCAGTTATTTTGATAATTCACAGTGTTTATAAAAAAAAATTAAACCAATAACATGGAAACACGCAACTCTTTTTGAGTTGTAGAGGTCGGTTAATGAAGTTGTTTGATTATACCCTTTTACAACAATTTTCAGGTTAAAGAATACATATTTACAACGCTTGACATGTATTGCCAATTCCTCTCCCAAGTCCAGCATCGAGTATTGTCATATAGATTTCCCAGTACAATAGGTACAAACAGTTCTTTGTTTTAATTCCTATTTTTCAATTGCTAGTGAGACTGAATATTTTTCTCATGTGTCTGCCTGTAGTTGTATTTGCTTGTTTATGAATTATCCAGTCCCTTCTTTTGCTAAGATTATTGATGTAGGGGGATCTCATATGAGGAAGTTTTGGCCCATGGAGCTCTGGCATAATCTATATAGGTAGACATCTAATAGTACGCTAAGATTCAGCTCACCAGAGTGGGTTTCAACACAACTGAGATGTTGATAGCTAATTCCGATATTCTTGATTATGGTGGATTTAGTCCTTTTTTTTTTTTTTAAATATAAATTTCTAAAAGGAAATGACACCTGAAATTCTGGTACTCTCTGGGTTTCAATACATCACTTAAAGTTGAAGAGAAAGAGCAGATAACAGCTTGACAATGCATTTTGTCATTTTGTTTATATAGGCCAGGCAGGTCTACTGTAAGTTTGGAATCTAGATATGCTTGTATTTTGAACCAGTTTCAAACTTTTTATCAATTACATTTTTAGCCACAGATATGTAAGTTTTCATTCACTGTATGACAATAGATTTTTTAATGTGGCTCACTAGTAAAAAAGCTATTATCTAATTTTCTTGATACTTTTTCCCCTTATCAAAACTTTAGGAAAAGTACTATATCTGTAATTTAAGGACTCATATTAACACACTATTCTTGTCACTTTTCTGTGTTGTGCTGTTACCCAAAGGGTTTCAATCTTCTGTGAAAAACAAAAGCGAGTCTTTTTTTTTAAGTTTTTATGTCTTAAGAGTAATGCTAACATTTATTTTAAAACCAAAACAGCATGTTTTAAACACTGCTTTTAATCAGATATGTCTCTTAGCCTGTGGCCCATCTAACCTAGAGCATTCTCTTAGGATATATTTTTTAATGTTTTCAAGCAATGCTGGTCACAGTGCTCAGAAAGGCAACCTGCTCATAGTCCATCATGTCCACTGCATCTGCCCAGCCACATGCTCCAGGAACTTGAACTGCTGGAGTCAGGAGAAAAATCACATCATCATGTGCTATGATGCTTTCACTGGAAACACATATTTGTGAAAATTCTGAAAGAGCCAAACAAATGGGGCAGTGGTGTAGGAGGACAAGCACATGCCTCTGTATCCAGCCTAGGTCTTTAGAAGACTGTTACCTGAGTTTCTGTTCCACCCCTTTGATGGATGTGAAGAATATCCATTAGCCTGGGGGATGGAGCAAAATAACGAAGAAAAGAATTTTGAATCCTTTAGTCTGAAGAGAAGGTTGAGAGGTTAAAGAGTGGCTCATTAATGAATTCAAGTTATATAGAAGTTTTGTCATCGAGTCAAAATGAATTAACCTTTTTCAGAGGCAATTTTGATTTCTGTTCCAGTCGTTTTAAATAAGAACAGTGGGGAGGAGTGAAGGAGGAGGGGATGATAGAACTTCCGTGAGAGGGAGAGAGCAACTTTCCCTGGATTTTCCTTTATCTCACCTTGTGATACTGCTCTAGGCCTTCTCAGTCTAAGTTGTGTGTGTGTATGTGTGTGTTTTCCAGTTCCTCCCCTTCTATCTAGCCTTTCACCATTTATATCCGGAGTGAAATATTGTCCAGCCAAGACTGCCCCATGCACACTACTGCAGAGAGATATTCAGAGATTGGTACCACTGCTTTCTGATGCTAGAAGGAGAGAAAGTCAACCTGTCAGATGCCACTGAGCAGGGTTTTATTTTTGTGTAAAGCAGACATTTCTGATAGTGATGCTGTTGAACACCAGAGAGCTGTTGGGGAATGGATCTATGCCTCCCTCTCCCTGCCCATCCCTCTCTTTAGCCACTTTAGAGAGACTTGCCTTGAAAAGCAGGAGATGCCCTAAATGGCTTGTCAGACTTTGTAACTGGTGTTCAGAGAGTTGAAACAATGTAAACACCATCTTCCTAAATCCCAGATTATTTGTAGTGCCCTGTTCCTCCAAGAAAATACTGTAGTTTATGATTTCTACCATTTTGGTCATTGGCTTGTCATTTTTAGTTTAAAATCTAACCTGTGGGAGCATTATTATTATTGATCATGATTATAATCTGAATGATCAAAAAGCATTTAAAAGGTAAGCAAGTTTTGTTTGTTTTTGAGAAACTAATGCAAGGCCATATTTTCCAATTTTGTTTAATTTTGGAGGGCCTTGAAAGATTTTTTTTTTTCTCATTCAAAAATTTAAACACAATTGTTTTGTGACCTTGGTTGCAATCCCCACAATGTGTCAGCACTCTCCCATGTCCATTCATTCGGCTTTTCTGTCCCTTGCAGGCTTCTCATGTTTGCTTTTGGGCAGGTGTTGCCCTTTTGGTCTTGTACACTTGATTGAACTAAGAAGCACATTCCTCACCTGTGTTACTGTTTGTTTTATAGGCCTGTTTAATCTTTGGCTGAAAGATGGACTTTGGGAGGGACTCAGTTCTGAATTAGCAGGGTGTCTGGGGGCCATAATCTTGGAGGGTTCCTCCAGTCTCTGTCAGGCCAGTAAGTCTGTTTTTTTGTGTGTGTGTGAATTTGATTTTTGTTCTACATTTTTCTCCCACTCTGTCTGGGACCATCTATTGTGATCCCTGTGAGAGCAGTCAGTGGTGGTAGCTAGGCACCATCTGAAGGCTGTGATTCATGTGTTCCGTTAGACTAATATCTTCCTCTTGTCTTTGTTTTCTTCATTCTCCTTTGCTCTGGACTGGATGGAGCCAACAGATATATCTTAGATGGCCACTCCCAAGCTTTTAAAACCACAGATGCTACTTATCAAAGTGGAATGTAGAACATTTTCTTTAGGAGCTATATTATGGAAGTTAACCTAGATGTCTCTGAGATCATGGTCCCCAGCACTCAGCACCAGTAACTTGGTCCCTCAAAGTGTTTGAATATGCCTAGAAAGCTTCTATGACTTTGCCTTGGTAAAGTCGTACTGACTTCCCCTATATTGTGTGTCATCTTTCCCTTCACCAAACTTAACACTTGCCTAGAATCTAGTTAATGATTTTTCCCTCTCACTCCACCCCTCCCTTGTAAACATCAGTTTTTTTTTCTTTTCCTGTGTGCAAATCTTTTCTTGGATTTTTTGTAACAGTGGTCTCATACAATATTTGTCCTTTTGTGACTGACTTATTTCACTCAGCATAATGCCCTCCATATTTATCCATGTTGTGAGTTGTTTTCAGATTCATAATTCTTCTTTATCATTATGTAGTATTCCATTGTGTGTATGTATCATATGTAGTTTATCCATTCAAATATTGATGGACACACGTTATTTCCACTTTTTGCTATTCTGAATCATGCTACAATGAGCACTGCTGTGCGTATATCTATTCATGCAACATCTCTTATTTCTCTAGGATATATTCCTGGAAGTGAGATTGTTGGATCATGTGGTATTTCTATTTCTAGCTTTCGAAGGAAGGGCCATATCAGTTTCCATAGTGGTTGTACCATTTTACATTGCCACCAGCAGTATATAAGAGTTCCTATCTACCTGCAACCTCTCCAACATTTGTTAATTTCTTTTTTTTTTTAATTGTGCCAGTAATGTCAGGGTGAGATAGCATCTTGCTGTAGCTTTGATTTGCATTTCTCTAAAGGCTAATGAGGAGCCCTGGTGGTGCAGTGGATAAGAGCTATGGCTGCTAACCAAAAGGTCGGCAGTTTGAATCCACCAGGCACTCCTTGGAAACTATGGGGCAGTTCTACTCTGTCCAGTAGGGTTGCTATGAGTCAGAATTGACTCGATGGCAATGGGTTATGGGTAGTAATTCTATTGAGGTTCCCCCCATGTGTCTCTCAGTTTGATGTACTGTGGTGGCTTGTGTGTTGCTGTGATGCTGGAAGTTCTGTCACCAGAATTCTAACGCCAGCAGGGTCACCCATGGCAGAGGTTTCAGCTGACCTTCTAGACTAAGACAGACTAGGGAGAAGGAGCCGGCAGTCTACTTCTGAAAAATAATTAGCCAGTGAAAACCTTATGGATAGTGGTGGAACACTCTCTGACATAGTGTGAGAAGATGAGCCCTTCAGGTTGGTAGGCACTCAAAAGATGACTGGGGAAGAGATACCTCTTCAAAGTAGGGTTGACCTTAATGACTTTGAGTCAAACTTTTGGGGCCTTCTTTTGTTAATGTGGCATGACTCAAAATGAGAAGAAAACAACTGCAAACATCCATTAATAATCAAAACCTAGAATGTACAAAGTATGAATTTAACAAAATTGGAAATTGTCAAAAAATGAAATGGAAAAATAAAGATTGATATTTAGACATTAATGAGTTGAAATGGACTGGTGTTGTCATTTTGGACAGTCATATGGTCTACTATGCCAGGAATGACAACTTGAAGAGGAATGGCACTGCATTCATCAATTAAAAGAATATTTTAAGATTTACCATGAAGTACAAGAGTGTCAGTGATAGGATACTATGCATAAGCTTAGAAGGAAGACCAATTAATACAACTATTATTCAAATTTACACACAAACCACTAAGGTCAAAGATGAAGAAATTGGAGATTTTTACTAACTTCTGCAGCCTGAAATTGATCCAACATGCAATCAGGATGCACTGATAATTGCTGGTGATTGGAATGTGAAAATTGGAAACAAAAAAAAAAAAGGATTGGTAGTTGGAAAATGCTGCCTTGGTGATAGAAACGATGCTGGAGATTATGTGATTGAATTTTGCAAAACCAAAAACTTCTTCATTGCAAATACCTTTTTTCACCAATATAAACGGAAACATACACGGGAATCAAATCTACTACATCTGTGGAAAGAGAAGATGGAAAAGCTCAATATCATCAGTCAGAACAAGACCGAGGATAACTGTGGATCAGACCATCAATTACTCATATACAAGTTTAAGTTGAAACTGAAGAAAATTAGAACAAGCCCAGAAGAGGCAAAGTACAACCTTGAGCATATTTCACTTGAATTTAGAGACCATCTCAAGAATAGATTTGACACGCTGAATACTAATGACTGAAGACCAGACAAGTTGTGAAAGGGCATCATTCATGAAGAAAGTAAGAGGTGATTAAAAGGACCGGAGAGAAAGAAAAAACCTAAATGTATGTCAGAAGAGATTCTGAAACTTGCTCTTCAACATCAAGTAGGTAAAGTAAAAGGAAAAAATGAAGAAGTAAAAAGCTGAACAGAAATTTCAAATGGTGCCTCCAGAAAACAAACTGAAGTATTACAATGACATGTGCAAAGACCTATAGATAGAAAACAAAAATGGAAGAACACACTTAGCATTTCTCAAGATGAAAGAACTGAAGAAAAAATTCAAACTTGAGTTGTAATACTGAAGGATTCTATGGGGAAAATATTAAATGGCACAGGAAGATTAAAAAGCAGTTGGAAGGAATACACAGAGTCTCTATACCAAAAAGAATTGGTCAGCATTCAACCATTTTAGGAGGTAACATATGATCAGGAACCCATGGTACTGAAGGAAGAAGTCCAAGCCGCACTGAAGACATTGGCAGAAAACAAGGCTTCCAGAATTTATGGAATACCATTTGAGATGTTTCAACATGTGGTGGCAATGCTAGAAGTGCCAACTTGTCTATGCCAAGAAATTTGGAAGACAGCTACAGCCAATCAACTGGAAGAGATCCATAATTATGCCTATTCTCAAGAAAAGTAATCCAATGGAATGCAGAAATTATGGAACAATATCATTAATATCACACACAAGCAAAATTTTGCTGAAGATCATTCAACAGTGGCTGCAGCAGTATATTGACGTGGGACTGCCAGAAATTCAAGCTGGAGTCAGAAGAAGATGTGGAACCAGGGATATCATTGCTCATGTCAGATGGATCCTATTTGAAAACAGAGAATACAAGAAAGTTGGTTGCTTGTGTTTTATTGACTATGCAAAGACATTCGACTGTGTGACTCACAACAAATTATGGATAACATTGTGGAAAATGAGAATTCCGGAACACTTAACTGTGTTCATAAGAAATCTGTACATGGATTAAGAGGAAGTCATTTGAACAGAACAAGGGGCGACTACATGGTTAAAACTCTGGAAAGTTGTGCACTAGGGTTGTATCCTTTTACCATACCTATTCAGTCTGTATGCTGAGCAAATAATCCCAGAAGCTGGACTATATGAAGAAAAATGGGGCTTCAGGATTGGAGAAAGACTCATTAACAACCTGCATTATGCAGATGACACAATTTTTCTTGCTGAATGTGAAGAGGACTTGAAGAACTTACTGATAAAGATCAAAGACCACACAGAGCCTTCAGTATGGATTACACCTCAACATAAAGAAAACAAAAATCCTCATAACTGGACCAAAAAGTAACATCATGGTAAATGGAGAAAAGATTGAGGTTGTCAAGGATTTCATTTTACTTGGATTCACAGTTAACATCATGGAATCAGCAGTCAAGAAATCAAAAGACCCACTGCATTAGGCAAATTGGCTGCAAAAGACCTCTTTAAATTACGAAAAACAAAGATGTCTCCTTGAGGACTAAGGTGCACCCGACCAAACCCATGGTGTTTTCAATGGCTTCATATGCATGCGAAAGCTGGAAAATGAATAAGGAAGACTGAAGAAGAATTGACACCTTTGAATTGTGGTGTTGGTGAAGAACATTGAATGTATATTCAATACCACGGACTGCCAAAAGTAGGAATAAATCTGTCTCGGGAGAAGTACAACCAGAATGCTTCTTAGAAGCAAGGATACTGAGACTATGTCTCACATACTTTGGACATGTTATCAGGAAGGATCAGTCCCTGGAAAAGGACTTCATACTTGCTAAAGTAGAGAGTCAGTGAAAAAGAAAAAGACCCTCAGCTAGATGGATTGACACAGGGCTGCAACAATGGGCTCAAACATAGCAGCAGTTGCAAGGATGGAGCAGGACCGGGCAGTGTTTTGTTCTGTTGTGCATAGGGTCACTATGAGTCGGAAGCAACTCGACAGCACCTAATAACAACAACAACAACAACATTGAAGTTTCCAGCTGAATACAATATTTTAAATCAAAGTATAATTTTTTAAAACATGAATTCTATATTTAATTGAGCAAAAAGAAAACTTCAAACCTTTTTGAAATTAGCACATCTCAAGTTAATTTTGAGAAGTATTCACTAAGGCCATGATTTAAAATAATGTAGGTGTTAAGGGTAAAGCCAGGCAAGGAAACGTGTTCATAGACAAATACACAATAAAATTATTTCTTATTATATTAGCATATTATCATATATTTCTGGGAGGATGATAATATATAAAATAAAATCTATAACTCAAACATTGACTTGTTAATTAATAGAATAGTTTGTATAAAATACCATGGGCCACAATTTGAATTAAAATTAAAATATATTAATATTATTAGAAAGAAAAAAACTCAATGTTCAACAAAAATGGAATGAATAAATGAATGATTAAATGGACATGTAGCCATTATAACAGTGTTCATAAAATATTTTCAAATTATGGAAAATCACATATAGAAATATTTAACTATAATAAAAAGAAAAATATTAAAAAAATAATAAAGACTGTACAAATCACATTTACAGTATATATAATCTTATGACAAACATTGCCTATCAAATATTCAGTTTACTCCATCTTCCTCAATGGGTTTGTTCAGGTGGAAGGCCCAGCTAAGCATTATCCTGCATCAAATCTCTTTAATGTTGTTAGCTATCATTGAGTAGGCGTCAACTCCTGGTGACCCATGTACGATGGAAGAAAATGTTGCTCAGTCCCGTACCATTTTCATCATCATTGGCATACTCAAGATCATTGTTGTGGTCATTGTATATTTTGAGTGACTTCCAACCAAGGGGGCTCATCTTCCAGCATTATGTTGTTGTTAGTTATCATTGAATAGATTCTGAATCATGGCAAGAACTGTTTCATAGGGTTTTCAAGGCTGTGACCTTTAGATAGCAGATTCCTAGGCCTGGCTTCTGAGGCACCTCTGGGTGGGTTTGAATTGCCAAGCTTTTGACTGAGTGCTAAACTGTTTGTGACACTTGGTAATTCCGTCCAGCACTGTATTAAACATAACTCTTTTTTTTTTTTTTTAAATTGTATTTTAGATGAAGGTTTACAGAACAAACTACCATCTCCTTGAACAGTTGGTACACATATTCTTTTGTGGCATAGGTTACCAACCCCACGACATGTCAACACTCTCCCCTTCTTGTCCTTGGGTTCCCTATTACCAGCTTTCCTGTCTCCTCCTGCCTTCTAGTCCTTGTCCCTGGGCTGGTGTGCCCCTTTAGTCATGTTTTGTTTTATGGGCCTGTCTAATCTTTGACTGACCCTCAGGAGTGACTTCATTACTGAGCTAAAACGGTGTCTGGGGGCCAAACTCTCAGGGTTTCTCCAGTCTCTGCCAGGACTGTAAGTCTGGTCTTTTTTTGAGAGCTAGAATTTTGTTCTACATTTTTCTCTGGTTCTGTCCAGGACCCTCTATTGTGATCCCTGTCAGAGCAGTCAGTAGTGGTATTCAGGCACCATCTAGCTGTGCTGGACTCAGTCTGATGGGGTCCATGGTAGTCGTGGTCCATTAGTCCATTGGACTAATCTTTCCCTTGTGCCTTTGGTTTTCTTCCTTCTCCTTTGCTCACAAAAGTGTGAGACCAGTGGAGTACCTTAGATGGCCGCTCACAAGCTTTTAGGACCCCAGATGCTACTCACCAAAATCGAATATAGAACATTTTCTTTATGAACTATGTTATGTCAGTTGAGCTAGATGTTCCCTGATACTATTGTCCCCACAGCCCGCAGGCTGGTAATTCAGTCCTTCAGAGAGTTTGGGTGTGTCTGTGGAGCTTCCGTAACCTTGCCTTGTACAAATTGTGCTGGCTTCCCCGGTATTGTGTACTCTCTCACCCTTCACCAGTTACCACTTATCTATAGTCTATTTAGTATTTTTCCCTCTCCACCCCTTCCCTCCCTGGTAACCATCAAAGATTGTTACTTCTTGTGTAAAAAACTTTTCATGAGTTTTTATAGTAGCGGTTTCATATTTGTCCTTTTGTGATTGACTTATTTCACTCAGCATAATGCCGTCCAGATTCATCCATGTTGTGAGATGCTTCCCAGATTCATTATTGTGCTTCATCTTTGCATAGTACTCCATTGCGTTTACGTACCATAGTTTTTTTATCCATTCATCTGTTGATGGGCATTTAGGTTGTTTCCATCTTTTTGCTGTTATGAACAGTGCTGCAATAAACATGGGTGTGCATATGTCCATTTGTTTGATGGCTCTTATTTCTCTAGGATATATTCCTAGGAGTGGGGTTGCTGCTTTGTATGGTATTTCTATTTCTAACTTTCTAAGGAAGCACCATATCATTTTCCAAGGTGACTGCTCCATTTTGCATTCCCACCAGCAATACATAAAGTCCAATCTCCCTGAAGCCTCTCCAACATTTGTTATTTTGTGTTTTTTTGATTTGTGACAATAATGCTGGGGTGAGATAGTATTTCATTGCGGTTTTGATTCGCATTTCTCTAAGGCTAGTGATTGCGAGCATTTTCTCATGTGTCTGTTAGCCAGTTGAATGTCTTTGGTGGAGGGTCTGTTCACTTCCTTTGCCCATTTTTTAATTGGATTATTTGTCTCTTTGTTGTACAGGTGTTGGATTTTCCTGTAGATTTTAGAGATTAGACCTTCGTTTGGTTTGTCACAGTTGAATTTTTTTTTCTCAGTCAGTAGGTTCTCTTATTACTCTTTTGGTGACATCTTTGATGAGCACAAGTGTTTAATTTTTAGAAGTTTCCAGTTATCTAGCTTATCTTCTGGAATTTGTGCTGTTAGTTAGGGTTCGTATCCTGTTAATGCCATTTATTAGTGTCTCCAGTGTTGATCCTATTTTTCCATCTATGGTCTTTATAGTTTTTGGTTTTGTATTTAGGTCTTTGATCTATTTTGAATTAGTTTTTGTGTATGGTGTAAGTTATGGGTTCTGCTTCATTTTTTTGCAGATGGACATCCAGTTTTTCTGGCACTATTTGTTAAAAAGACTGTCTTTTCACCATTTGAGAGATTTTGGGCCCTTGCCGAGGATCAGGTGACTGTAGGAGGATTGATTTACATCTGGGTTCTCGATTCTGTTCCATTGGTCAATGTATCTGTCTTTGTAATTAATAGTACTAGGCTGTTTTGACTACCTTAGCTATATAGTAGACTCTGAGGTCAGGTAGTGTGAGTTCTCAGCCTGTATTCTTCTTCAATACCATTTCATTTATCCGAGAACTCCTCCCTTCCCATGTAAAGTTAATGATTAGTTTTTCCATCTCTTTAAAGAAAGTTGTTGGTATTTGGATCAGGATCACATTGTATTTTTAGGTGGCTTTTTTTTTGGGTAGAATTGACATTTTCACAATGTTGAGTCTACCTATCCATGAACATGGTATGTTTTTCCATTTATGTAGATCTCTTTTGGTTTCTTGCAATAGTGTTTTGTAGTTTTCTTTGTATAGGTTTTTTACATCCCTGGTTAGGTTTATTCCTAAGTATTTTACTTTTTAGGAGCTATTATTTTTTATTATAAATGGTATTGTTTTCCTGATTCCCTTTTCATCAATGTCTTTATTGGTGTATAGGAATCCAGCTGATTTTGTATATTTATCTTGTCTTTTGCTTATCTGCTGAATCTTTCTATTAGTTCCAGTAGTTTTCTGGCATATCCTTTTGTGCTGGCTATGTATAGTAGTATAGTATCATATCATCTGCAAATAGGGGCAGTTTTACTTCTTCATTACTAATTTAGTTGCCCTTTAATTATTTTTCTTGCCTAATTGCTCTAGCTATGACTTTCAGCACAATGTTAAATAGGAGTGGTGATAAAGGACACTCGTGTATTGTTCCTGTTCTCAAGGTGAATGTTTTCACCCTCTCTCCATTAAGAATGATGTCAGCTGTTGGTTTTGTATAAAAACCAAAAAAACAAACCCGTTGCTGTCAAGTTGATTCCAGCTCACGGTGACCCTATAGCCACCCTATAGGACAGAGTAGAATTGCCCCATATGGTTTCCAAGGAGCGCCTGGTGGATTCGAACTGCCGACCTTTTGGTTAGCAGCCATAGCTCTTAACCACTATGCTATCAGGTTTTCCTGTATAGATGCCCTTTATTATGTTGAGGAATTTCCCTTCTATATCTATTTTTATTGAGTTTTTTTTTTTTTTTTTTTTAAATCAGGAATAGGTGTTGGACTTTGTTGAATGCCTTTTCTGTGTCAAATGAGATGATCATGTGATTATTTTATTTTATTTATGTGGGAAATTACATTGATTGGTTTTCTAATGATGAACCATCCTTGCATACCTGGTATGAATCCCACTTGGTTGTGGTGCATTATTATTATTATTTTTGATATGATGCTGAATTCTATTGGCTAGCATTTTGTTGAGAATTTTTGCATCTACATTTCATGAGAGATAAATTGGTCTATAATTTTATTTTTTTGTCGTGTATTTGCCTGTTTTTGGTATCAGAATTATGCTTTGGTATCAGGTTTCATCAAATGAATTCGGAAGCATCTCTTTCTTTTCTATGTTCTGAATCAGTTTGGGTGGTACTGGTGTAAACTCTTCTCTGAAAGTTTGATAGAATTCTCCAGTGAAGCCATTTGGGCCAAGGATTTTTTTTTTTTTTTACCATTTCATTCTCTTCTCTTGTTATGGGTCTGTTCAGATTTTCAACATCATTTTGTGTTTTTTTTTTGGGTAGGTGGTGTGTTTCTAAAAATTTGTCCATTTCCTCTGGGTTTTCAAGATCTTCATTGTACTCTGTTATGATCCTTTTTCTTTCAGTTGGGTCTGTTGTAATGTCCTCCATTTCATTTCTTATTTAGGTTACTTGTGTTCTCTCCTGTTTTACTTTTGTCAGCTTGGCCAATGGTTTGTCAATTTTGTTGATCCTTTCAAATAACCAACTTTTAGTTTTGTTGATTCTCTCTGTTGTTTTTCTATTCACTATTTCATTTATTTCTGCTGTGATCTTTTTTATTTCCTTTCTTTTGGTGGCTGTGGGCTTCTTTTGCTGTTCTTCTTATTTGTTTGCATTGTGTAGCTAATATTTTGACTTTCTTCTTTTTTGACATGTGCATCTATTGCTATAAATTGACCTCCGAACACTGCCTTTGCTGTGTCCCAAAGGTTTTGGTATGATGTGTTCTCATTCTTGTTTGAGTCTAGGAATGTTTTAATTCCATCTTTGATTTCTTCTATTACCCAGTGGTTTTAAAGCAGGATGTTATTCAGTTTCCATATATTTGATTTTTTTTTTTCTTTGCTCTTCCTGTTGTTAATTTCTACTTTGATGAGATTGTGATCAGAGAAGATACTTTGTATTATCTTAATGTTTTGGATTTTGTTGAGGGTTGCTTTGTGGCCTAAGATCTGATCTATTCTGGAGAATGTTCCATGTGTGTTGGAAAAGAATGTGTTCTTTTTAGCTATTGGGTGGAGTGTTCTAAATATATCTATGAGGTCGAGTTGGCTGATTGTGGCCTTTAGCTCTTCCCTGTGTTTGTTGAGTTTCTTTATAGACTTTAGGTCCTTTACCAAGAGCAATGTGTTGAAGTCTCCTACTATTATTGCAGAAATGTCAATTTCTCTTTTCAGTGCAGTTAGTTTCATGTATTTTGGAGATCTGTCATTGGGTGTGTAGATATTTATTGTGGTTATATCTTCATGATGGATTGTCCCTTTAATCGTTATATAATGCTTTGCTTTGTCTTTTGTGGTGGATTTTGTTTTAAAGTCTATTTTATCTGAGATTAGTATTGCCACTCCTGCTCTTTTTTGGTAGCTGTTTGCTTGATATATTTTTTCCACCCTTTGATTTTTATTAAACTTATGTCTTTGTTTCTTTGGTGTGTCTCTTGTAGACAGCATATTAATGGAGACTTTTTTTTCCATTCTGTCATTCTCTGTCTCTTTGTGGGTGCACTTAAGCCATTTATATTCACTGTAATTATTTATAGATGTAAGTTTATTGCTGTCATTTTGTAGGGTTTTCTTTTTTTGTTGTTGTTCTTCTTAACCTTTATTCCTCTTACCCTCCTGTGCTCAATTCCTTTTGTATGTGGGTTTTTTTCTTTATTCATTTTTGTAGATTTTCTGTTTACTGAGACTTTATGATTTTAGCCTTTATTCTGATTAGTAGTTTTGTTAACTTTCTTTGTGGTTACATTGAAATTTATGCTTATCTTCCTAAGTTTGAGCCAGTCTTTTATTACTTGGTATTGCCTTGCCTTACTCTCCATTTGAAAATTCTATACCTATACTGTTTATTCTCTCTATTATTGTTCTGACTTTGTTATTGTTTACAGATTAACCTCTGTGGTTCCTTATTGTAAATCTTTTAGTTTTGATTTTTCCTTGAGAGTTTATTACCTAGGTTGGTATCTGGCTGATGCGGGTTTATGACCTAGATTCAACCTGTCATCTGACATTGTTGGTTCTCTAACTGAAGGACTCCCTTTAATAATTTTTGTAAAGTTGGTTTGGTTTTTACATATTCACTTAATTTCTGTTTATCTGGAAATGTCCTAATTTCACCATCATATTTAAGTGACAGTTTTTTTGGATATATAAGTCTTGGTTGGCAATTTTTTTCTTTCAAGGTTTTATGTATGTCGTGCCATTGCCTTCTTGCCTGCATTGTTTCTGTTGAGAAATCAGAGCTTAGTCTTATTTTTTCTCCTGTGTATATAACTTTTCATTTTTCTTGAGCTGCTCTCAGGATTCTTTCTTTGTCTTTGGTTTTAGCAAGTATGATTATGACATGCCTTTGTGATTTTCTTTTGGGGTCTATTCTATATGGGGTTCATTGAGCTTCTTGGATGTCAGCTTTTTATCTTTCATGATATTAGGAAAGTTTCCTTTCAGAAAATCTTCAATGATCCTCTCTGTGTTTTCTGTTTTGTCCCCCTGCTTGGGAACTCCAATCACTCTCAAATTTTTGCTTTTGATTGTATCCTACACTTTTCTCAGGGTTCCTTCATTGTTCTTTTCTCTGATTTTTCCTCAAAGTTATATCCAAGTATTTGTCTTCAATTTTGCTGATCCTGTCTTCCATTGTTTCTACCTGCTCCTCAAATATTTTATGACACTGTCCATTTCTGAAATCTTATTATCTTCTAGATTTCTAATGGCTGTTTTTGTATGATTTCTAGTTGTGAATTTGACATTTTGTTTCTGAATTATTCTATTGTTTTGTCTGTCTTTTCCATGATTTTGTCTATTTTGTCCTCATTTTTGCCCACTTTTTCCTAGAACTCTTGTACAGCTCTGAATATCAGAGATTTGAATTTCCTATCAGTTAGTTCCAGTGCCTTTTCTTCTACTGGAAGATCATCTGATGTTTTATTTTGGACACCTACTGGAACCATCCTGTGTATCAGACAATAGTCTGTTTTGATCCATAGAGTTTTCATTGGCTAAGTTTTACAAGTAGGTCACCAGTCCTTTCTTTCTAGTCTATCTTAGTCTGGAGGCTCCATTGTAACCTGTCTAGCATGAGTGACCATGTTGGTATTTAAAATACAGATGCCATAGCAAAGTAAAAATGAAAAGGAAGAAAACATAGCAGATATCAAAGATATATTTCCAGAGGGTCTTTAGTGAAAATGCTAGGGATGGCACATTAGTTTATTACTGACCATTACATCTTTGCCACACAACAAATATGTCTCCATTCTCACTCAAAACTCTTTAGAAAAGGATCTGTGGACCAAGAAGTTCACAGAATAGGCTTCCTCTTTTTCTCTCCTTCTTCTTAATTGTGTAAGCCTCCTATTCAAAAGGCACTTTGGCTCTAGAAAATATAATGGTAGAACACAATGAAAAGAAGCAAGGAGAAAATCTGGCCATGGCTGTGTCTGAGCAGCCTGGAATGAAATAGAAAGATTTGGCCAATCTAGATACATGTAGAGATGAAGAGGGTGAGGTGAAGAAGAAGCCCTCAGTACCAGTAATGGGAATGACTTTTCTGGAGTTAGATGTCACATTTTCTGTCTTAATTTTGGCTGCCAGAAAGTATATCAATGTAACTGAGGAAGGAAACTGTCCTATTCCTTTACAATAGGTATTGCAGAAACAGCATAAAGTTTACAGCCAGATTCTTCTGGGATTTGACTTTCAAGTCTGTCTATCATCAACCAGCTCTGCTATTGTGCCACCAGGGCTTCATGTGCTTATTACTAAATCTCATTAATATCTTGATTTTTCTTCTATGGACTATAGGAAATATCTCTCTTAAGGGATTGATATGAAGTATAAATAAGACAATGTATAAAAATTGCCAAACACATAACATACCAGCTACTATAAGGTAAACGAGAAGGTCAAAATAAGAAACATTTCATGGAGCTCTGTACTTGTTTGGTGATGCTTCTAGTTGCTTATTTATTGTACTTTTCTAGGCATTTGCCTAATGGATTTGGAGTATTGACAGTTGTAGAGCCGTGGATTTGAGCAGTATAGAGTAAATATCTAAATGTTTGTTTGTTCTGTGCACACACAAAGAAAGTAAACGTGGGAGTCTTTTAAAATCATGAACAACTATAATAGAACAACTCAGGTTAGGGCAGAGTCTAAATCATCCTCACATCATCCTCTAAAATAGCAGAACAAATAGGCTCTGAGCTTAGTGGTGCTTGGCTATTTTCACATTGACTACTGCCATATAATGCCCCAAATATTACTCCTTCAGTTTTGTTCACACTGTGTACACATCACCCTTTCTCTTCAATCCTTGAAATTCTTCAAGTAGTATAATTTAACCCAGTAGATAAACCTCTGAAAATTTGTATTTTTCACAAGTTTTATTGTCAATTGCCCAATACCTGCCAATTTAGGGCAAGTTAAATAAGGCTCAAAAGCTGAATGATTTCCTTTCCATTTTTTTTCCTTGTGCCTCATTAAATTATAGTGCAGGAGAAACTGAGCCATAATGAAGGCACACAATGATGTATTGGAAAATCATAAGGAAGCAAGATGAGATGACAAATATTAAAGGCTGGGGAAGATGATAACAAGGATGATGCATATAGGAAAACAAATGAAAAAAGAGATTATCACACTAATAAGGCTCCTTTTACTTTGTGATCTCTTTCAGTAAGAGACTCAAAGTAACTGGCTTCGAAATAGTATATATTTTTTGAGAATATATTCATGCACGGCTTCTCTGTTGAAATTCTGCTGGTTCATTTAGCCATCAGAAATTTTGTTTAGACTATGTTCAGGCTTTTCTATGATAAAAAAAAAAAAGATTTTTACATGTACCCAGAAATTCATGGCCAAACACACTAAAGGCTGTGAAAACAGATGTGTGTATCCACCTTACCAGGATAATCACTGTGCCAGTTACGGTGAGAAAATCAAGAAGAATCCATCAACTTAAAAATAAATTTTGCATTCATACAACTTTCTTTGACCTTGTATTTTCATTGCTAACTTTGAGTCAAAAGAATTAATAATTTGGTAAACCAATAATGCTGATTAGTGTAACTAACAGCAACAGCACACCCTTCTCCACAACAGTATGAATATCATCTTCTGGAATTTTAAATTTCTGTAGTTTTAGAATGTAGAAACTTGACCTTGTAAAGTCCAATTACATCCCGTTGAGGATAAGCCAGTTGTATAAACTCAACAAGTAGCATACGAATATAAAAGCATACTTTAATTCCACAAAATAATTTTATAAATTAGGCTCAGGTGTAACATCCCATTATTTATCTATCTTCCATCTTTTATATGTTCATAAAGTACACAGTACTATTTTTTTCAAAATCTGACTTGAATATTAGCAGACCTGTCATGTTTATTTTGATGGCTATAAACTCAAAAACAAAAATACGGCACGTTAATCTATACTGTTCTGTTTTTAAGGTTCCCTTATCCATTAATGCCAGTGTTTTTAACTAGACAAGAAATGCATCCCCACAGTATGCTGCAAAGATTGGTGATAAAATGCTTGACAGCTGTTAGAGACGAGCAGACCGCATTTTTCCTTTCAGAAAGAAACCTGAACACCAGGGATTCTTCCCCTACTGTTAAGTGTCTTTTGGTGAGTTAAGTAGCCGACCATCACAAGAGAAAGCTGACATTCTTGCTTTTTCTTTCCTACTCTTTTTTTCTTTGACAAGTATTGTCAGATCTCTTTTTTTTTTTTTTGCTGTTGTTTAGGTGAGGGTCTAAATGACAGAAGAAAATCTGGAGATACAAGGAAAATTTTTGGCTTCTTCTGTTTGTTTCTCGAAAAAGGAAGATTAGAATTAAAATTTTTTTTCTTAAATGTCTGTAAGTTTCCTTTTCAAGTGAATCTATTTTCAGTTCATTTGAGTGATATTTGTTTTAAACCTTTAGTCAAATAAGAACTTGTCATCATAAACAAATCAGGAAAGAAGGCAAGAAAAAAGTTATTTTACTCGTTTATTTTTGTTTTTCTTCTCTGGCAAAAATATATACAAATAAATTAACCATACAAAATTTACAGTTTGGAGTTTGTGTGCATGTTTGTTTCTAAGCAAACACTGTTACTCTAAAGCCAAACAGTAGTTCTATTGTGAGGTGTTACTTTATGCCACAAGATAGTCTATTTAAATACATGAAATTTATAAATGTAATTCCTCTTTTTCCACCACCCTAATTTTTTTTAAATGTATTATTGCCTAAGTTTCTGCCTTTAAGCTCTTATCTCCATACTCTCTCTTTGCGATGGAAACCATTTCCATATATTCGTGAATACTGTGAGCTATTATCATTCCTGGGACCTGTTGATACTCCTCACTAGTGGCCTGTGAGGCAAGGAAGAAGTGCCCTTGAAACAGCTGAGCAAGAGGTCCTTACATGTTACTGGACCTATTGTCTCCAACAGAGTTCCTTAGTTTGGAACACACCAGAAATTTGTAATGGCCAACTCTCCGGAGTTATCCTCATTCCTGGGACAATTCGATCGATTCTTCTCATTAGTTGCCTTGAAGATAGGGCAGGTATGTCCCTAAAACACCTGAATAAGAAGTTGCTACATCTGACTGAAACTCTGGTCCTTAACAGAGTTCCTCTGTAGAGAACATGTGTGAGATTTATTATTGCCATTTTTATGAGATACCACAGTATCAATCTATCTACATCTCGTGTGATAGATGTATGTGAAAATCCCCAAAATATCTCAATGATGCTTATCTCCAAAAGAGTGTCCTGTGTAAGTCTAAACATCAAGAAGGTGAGATGTTTCACAAGAGAAAAATAAAAATGAATTACAGATCATGCCATGGCAGATGAGAAAGTCATGGCCTCATAACTTCTGCAAAAAAAAAAAAATTTAAGTTGTTCCTCAGCCCAAGGTTCTTTTTCACAGATGGTGTTTATCTTGACAAATATGTGTTCCAAAGTCCTGCATTCTACATAAAACCCTCAAAATTTGAGCGCATTTGGAGACTACATGCATGATTTGACATGCCCCCACCACTGTCACATAACTCTTCTGACTCACATATTCCTGAGTCTGACATAATATACAGTCTAACACTAGAACTTAATCTTCTTTTAGTGGGTTAAAAATACACTTCTTCAAACAGCAGAGTCAACTGAGTAATGTCATAATTAGAGATGTATGAATGCATCATTTCGCTGTTTGAAAAAGTGTGTGTATAGAAAGGAAAGGCTGTAAAACTGAGTTTGGAAAGACTCACTAAAGTTTGAGGAGTTTGGAAACACTAATAGCAGGGTGAGTTCTAGTTTTAGACTCTATAGTGTACCTCTTACCTGCTGTGGCAGATTATATTCTACCAATAACTGCACACAATTTTCCACCCTACATGGTCTTCTTACAATGGGATTTGCCACTCCTTCACTGAAAATTAGGTCTATATTTCTTCCTTGGACCTGGGTGGAGACTATAGCTGTTCTGATCAATAGAGCACAGCAGTAGTGATGCTATGTGACTTCTCTTAAAAGATAAACAATTAATATGGTCATTTCTTGGCTTTGAGAGGCATGAGCCACCAGACTATGAGAAAGGTCCAGCTAGCCCACAAGGAAAGACCACAGAGGGGAACCAAGATCCTCAGGCAACAGCCAGCATCATTCGTCTGATCAATGAATGAACAGACTATAAGGTGATTCCCCAGGTTTCAAGTCTTCCTGCTGAGACTATAGACAATATGGAACACAGATAAGTGGTCCATGCTGTCTAAGCCTTGCCCAAATTCCTAACCCACAGAATCCATATGCCCAATAAATGGTTGTTTTATTCCATTAACTTTTGGAGTAATTTGTTATATAGCAGTAGAAACTGAAATACCTGCTTTCTCTTAAATGAACTAAGATGAAATCAATCATTGACTATTTTACATTTATGTTGACTGACTAATAATTTCTTACAGTACATTTAGAACCATATGTCAGATATTTTTGAGGGTATGTACATTTATTATTAACCATCTTTTAAACAAAACAAAATATTAAAAAAATAACAAGTCTACTGTTTACATTTATAATTTAATTTTTTTGGTCATATTTCCATCTCTGGTTTCTTGACCTACACTGTATCTAATCTTGGGTTTCTTTGTTGAGACCACAGGGCCCCTCCATGAGCTCTGGTTTCCATTGCCATAATAAACCACTCATGACAGTATGCAAAATTTTTTCACTGCTTCCTGTATTTGTTCACAGGTTATAGATACTATCTGAGAAGCTATTCCTTAACAGCATCTGTCTTGAAACTCCGTGAAACTCTGTAAATGCCCATTTATACTTATCTCTTTTGTGGTAGTGGTCAAGAATACACACAGCTGACCACCCCCAGGAGACCAGACAGGAAGTGGGGAAAGTTTGTGTCTCAAAATACAAGCTTTCAATTCTTAATATGCTAACTGATTTGATTTCTATCTACAAGAGAACATAAAAAAAGAGTATTTGAAATGTTTGATTTACTTAATTGTATATTGAGAAAGGACAGAATAATTACAACTAGGAAAATATACTCTTTTTAGAATGCAATTTCATCACCTTTCTGTCAGTTTTTTGTACTGCGGTGACTTGAATGTTGCTGTGATGCTAGAAGCTATGCCACCTGTATTTCAAATACCAGCAGGGTCACCCATGGTGGATAGGCTTCAACAGAGCTTCCAGACTAAGACAGATTAGGAAGAAAGGCCTTGTGATCTACTTCTGAAAATTAGCCAATGAATACCTTATGGATCAACAAATTATTGTCTAATGTAGTGCTGGAAGATCCACCCCCTAGGTTGGAAGACACTACATAATAGTGCAACAATAGACTCAAACATAGCAAAGAAACCATGAAGATGTTACAGGATAGAGAAACATTTTGTTCTGTTACATATAAGGTTGCCATCAAATTGGAGTCAACTAAATGGGAGCTAACAACAACAAGAACACAGTTATAGAATACAGTTATATAGAGATGTACTGTAATTGTTGATGTATATTCTGAACAAATTGAAGATATTTTGAAATGTGAACTTCTTTAGATGCTAACAGCACAATCCCAAATGGTTTCTTAAAGTCTTTTTTCCCCAAATTGATTTCCTTTTAGAACCGCGTTAACAGAAATCTCTCTTTTAATGGTGATGCAAGTAGTAATAAAAAATAGCACTGAGTATTCTTTTTGAAGAATAAGAGCCTGTATGATCACTGTTTTTCCCAAATATCTTAATATTTTTATGTCATAGTTGCTAAAGTTTATCATAAAAGATCTACACAAATGAGCAATAAGTTTAAAGAGTATTGCAAGGGTGTTGTTGCTGTTGTTAGGTGCCATCGAGTCGGTTCTGACTCATAGCGACACTATGCACAACAGAATGAAACATTGCCTGGTCCTGCACCATCCATACAATTGCTGTTATGCTTGAGCTCATTGCTGCAGCCACTGTGTCAATCCATCTTGTTGAGGGTCTTCCTCTTTTCCGCTGAACCTGTATTCTGCCAAGCATGATGTCCTTCTCCAGGGACTGATCCCTCCTGACAACATGTCCAAAGTATGTAAGATCCAGTCTCGCCATCCTTGCCTCTAAGGAGCATTCTGGCTGCACTTCTTCCAAGACAGATATGTTCGTTCTTTTGGCAGTCCATGGTATATTCAATATTCTTCACCAACACCACAGTTCAAAGCCATCAACTCTTCTTCGGTCTTTCTTACTCATTGTCCAGCTTTCACATACATATGATGTGATTGAAAATACCATGGCTTGGGTCAGGTGCACCTTAGTCTTTAGGGTGACATCTTTGCTCTTCAACACTTTGGAGAGGTCCTTTGCAGCAAATTTGCCTAATGTAATGTGTCTTTTGATTTCTTGACTACTGCTTCCACAGCTGTTGATTGTGGATCCAAGTAAAATGAAATCCTTGACAACTTCAATCTTTTCATGATGTTGCTCATTGGTCCAGTTGCAAGGATTTTTGTTTTCTTTATGTTGAGGTGCAATCCATACTGAAGGTTGTGGTCTTTGATCTTCACTAGTAAGTGCTTCAAGTCCTCTTCACTTTCAGCAAGCAAGGTTGTGTCATCTGCATGATGCAGGTTGTTAATGAGTCTTCCTCCAATCCTGATGACCCGTTCTCCTTCATATAGTCCAGCTTCTCATATTATTTGTTCAGCATACAGATTAAATAGGTATATGGTGAAAGAATACAACCCTGACACACACCTTTCCTGAGTTTAAACCAATCAGTATCCCCCTGTTCTGTCCGAACAACTGCCTCTTGATCTGTGTAAAGGTTTCTCATGAGCACAATTAAGTGTTCTGGAATTCCCATTCTTCCCAGTGTTATCCATAGTTTGTTATGATCCACACAGTCGAATGCCTTTGCATAGTCAATAAAACACAGGCATACATCCTTCTGGTATTCCATGTTTTCAGCCAGGATCCATCTGACATCAGCAATGATATCCCTGGCATGACTCAAAATGAGAAGAAATAGCTGAAAACATCCATTAATAATCAGAACCTGGAACATATGGAGTATGAATCTAGGAAAACTGGAAATCATCAAAAATGAAATGGAATGCATAAACATCGATATCCTAGGCGTTAGTGAGCTGAAATGGACTGGTATTGGCTGATTTGAATTGGACAATCATATAGTCTACTATGTGGGGAATGACAACTCGAAGAGGAATGGTGTTGCATACATCATCAAAAAGAATGTTTCAAGATCTATCCTGAAGTACAACTCTGTCAGTGATAGGATAATATCCATACGCCTACAAGGAAGACCAGTTAATATGACTATTATTCAAATTTATGCACCAACCACTAGGGCCAAAAGATGAAGAAATAGAAGATTTTTATCAGCTGCTGCAGTCTGAAATTGATTGAACCTGTAATCAAGATGCATTGATAATTACTGATGATTGGAACGCGAAAGTTGGAAACAAAGAAGAAGGACCAGTTGTTAGAAAATATGGCCTTGGTGATAGGAACAATGCCAGAGATCGAATGATAGAATTTTGTAAGACCAACGACTTCTTCGTTGCAAATACCTTCTTTCAGCAACATAAATGGTAACTGTACACATGGACCTCCCCAGATAGAACACACAGAAATCAAATTGACTACATCTGTGGAAAGAGAGGATGGAAAAGGTCAATATCATCAATCAGAGCAAGGCCAGGGGCCGACTGTGGAACAGACCATCAATTGCTCATATGCAAGTTCAAGCTGAAACTGAAGAAAATCAGAGCAAGTCCACAAGAGCCAAAATATGCCCTTGAGTATATCCCACCTGAATTTAGAGACCATCTCAAGAATAGGTGTGACGCATTGAACACTAGTGACCAAAGACCAGACGAGTTGTGGAATGACATCAAGGACATCATCCATGAAGAGAGCAAGAGGTCACTGAAAAGACAGGAAAGAAAGAAAAGACCAAGATGGATGTCAGAGAAGACAAAGTAAAGTATTATAACGACATGTGCAAAGAGCTGGAGATGGAAAGCCAAAAGGGAAGAACATGCTCGGCGTTTCTCAAGCTGAAAGAACTGAAGAAAAAATTCAAGCCTCGAGTTGCAATAGTGAAAGATTCCATGGGGAAAATATTAAATGGCACAGGAAGCATCAAAAGAAGATGGAAGGAATACACAGAGTCATTATATCAAAAAGAATTAGTAGATGTTCAACCGTTTCAACAGGTAGCATATGATCAGGAACCAATGGTAGTGAAGGAAGAAGTCCAAGCTGCTCTGAAGGCATTGGTGAAAAACAAGGCTCCAGGAATTGATGGAATATCAATTGAGATGTTTAAACGAACAGATGCAGCACTGGAGGTGCTCACTCGTCTAGCCACAAAATATGGAAGACAGCTTCCTGGCCAACTGACTGGAAGAAATCCATATTTATGCCTATTCCCAAGAAAGGTGATCCAACCGAATGTGGAAATTACAGAACAATATCATTAATATCATACTCAAGCAAAATTTTGCTGAAGATCATTCAAAAACGGCTGCAGCAGTATATCGACAGGGAACTGCCAGAAATTCAGGCTGGTTTCAGAAGAGGACATGGAACCAGGGACATCATTGTAAGTGTACATCTTACATATTTCTAGAACCCAGGTCTGAAGGTAAATATTCTAAATATAACTTATTAGAAGGGTACTGCTATAATTAGTTGCGTAGTGGTTAAGTACTACAGCTGCTAACCAAATGGTTGGCAGTTCAAATCTGCCAGGTGCTCCTTGGAAACTCTATGGGGCAGTTCTACTCTGTCCTATAGGGTCGCTATGAGTCAGAATTGACTTGACGGCACTGGGGTTTTTGGGGGCTATAATTAGAAATGGATTGAAATTATTTTTTAATGGTTTTCTAAACTCATGATTCTTTGAAAATAATGTTTTACAAATCCTTTACACAGAGAAATAATAGAATATTTCACTCAATTTTTTAAAAAGCTTCCCTAAAATAGAACTAAGCCACACTGAAAAAGGCATTATGGAAAGAATTGTTGAAATTTTTAAGAGTGTCTATTACATATATATGTGTGTGTATATGTATACATACATATATATATGCATATGTATATACACACACAATGAATATTTTGAAGAGTATCTTTAATGTTTTTTACCAATTTTAAACAATACATCAAAGGTTAAAACTCATAATAGCTTCATAGGAATTCGATTATGTCTGTAGTTTGAAATAAACACAGACGCATTTATTTTGATGATTAGATCTCTAAATAAATACATGCAGTGAATTTATTTGAATTTGATTACATATTTACAATGTATAAAGACACAAACCGTACGTAAAGGCGTATCTCATCTTATATTACACATTTTTGTTCAACAAACACAGTCTCTGAACAGAGATTCTTATCCCAGGACTCTGTCACTTAGATAGACTGACAGAATTTTCCTACATCTGAGACTTAACTCTTCATAGAAATAAGAAAGCATTTCTTCTTCCTAAACTATTTGACCTTGTACCTTACTTTTACAAAACTTCCTAGGAAATGGCTGAGTAATATACACACATACATATATATATAATTTTCATTATTAATTTTTACTATTTTTGTTTTTCTGTGAAGTTTGGGCCATTTTGAAGCTCATTGCTGATTTAAGAAAACAATTAAGTACTAGGATAAATGGATGTCCCATCCAACTGGTGTGCTTCAGGGCTCTAAAGAAGGAAAACAAATCAGAAGATAATTTGCATTACTATTCAATGAGAAGTAATGCAAATTGAGATCCATTTAATTTAAAATACTTTTATGTGAAAGGCAAACTGAGAGATGAAAGAGTAATTTTATGAACACTGATGACAAATGGTGTTATAATTAGAAAGGACATGTGTATCAAAGAATGTTTCTTCTCTAAATCTTTTGGAATGTGTTAATGACATTGGAACCATACATTAAGTACTGAAAGAAATAGGAAACAATAGTCTGAAGGAAAAAATTGAGACTGCATGTATACAAGTATTTTCTTTTTTGGTGATTTACTTCTAAAATATTTTAAGTCATGAAAGAAAGGAAATAAAGTATTATTAAAGAGCAAATTTATCAATATATTTATGCTAAAAAATTATAACTATCTCCTATTTATTACTTCACTTAGATTTTATCAGAGAAAAAGAACTATAAGAAACAAGCAAAAAAAAAAAAAAACAAAAAACAATTCAAGTTTACTCAATTGTGCAAACTCATTAAGCAATGCAGTTCTAGATTTTGCTCCTGTTTCTTGTGCTGGACTTGGCGTCTGCAGAGCCAGCAGTAGGGAAGGAAAGGTTAATGTGAAATAGGAAAGAGCAATGGCAAACTTAAATTCCTGAAATCTAAAAGGTCAACCCAGGAACTGTCTTACTCTCTTACTCCTGCAACCTTGATATGGGAGATGTGTGGGGTCTGCTAGGGCCCTTCATCAACAGAGCAATACACAAATACCTGGCCCAGGATTTGTAGAAGGTGAAGGAAACAATCTAGCAGGAGCTGGTGAAGCTGCAGGACCAACTTGTGCCCCAGGCCAGCAGAATAAGCCGGCAGATCAGTGTTCCCATTCACAAGCAGCAGCATCAATTGACCCTATTATATTCATGGTGTTGATATCATCTTCAAGGGTCCAAAATTCAGTTCAGGAAGGGACAGAACACACATAGGTATTAAAATGTTTCTTGGGCATCCAAAACTTAAAACCTACTGGATAAAATCCTGCTCTTTAGTGCTTAATTTCATGGCGTGGGTTGCAGAGGCGTAACTAGGATACAGCAAGTATGGCAGGTATTGCCCTGGCCCTGGGCGCCTGTCACCACTGAGCGCTTTCTATTAACCTAGTATGGCCAGGGGTATATCTACAGAAAATGGTGCCTATGGCACGCACTGACATTGCGCCCCTGTCCGAACATCTGACACCCCTCTTTTAGATAAATTTAGCATAATACCAGCTCAAAAATACAAGTCAAACTCATTAATCTTTTAACTAAAACATTACTGTGCTTGAGGAAGGATGTTGGGCCACACCTGGTTAATAGAAATTGCTCAGTGTGGTGCCACATGGCTGGTGCAATACCCTAGACACTACACTCATGAGGGAGAAACAAATAGGAAAAAAGATACCTTTGGGGGAAAATACTGAAAAAAAAAACATAATGTCGAGAAACACTGCTTACACCAACGCTCGTTTAATTTCAGATCCACATTAATACTCTGCACTAGTTGCCTGACATTAGGCAAGTCATCCAATATTCCTAAAGGCAAAATAGGAATTATATTCTTGCCTCCCACTGCTGTTGTGAAGTTAAGTGAACCACCACAAATGAAATCACCCATGTAATGTGATCTATGAAGGTAAGCAGAATCTTATGGGTAAACCATTTGCTATGTGATATATAAAATTAACCAAAAAATGGAAAAACAGTTGCTATTAAGTCAGTTCAGACCGATGGCTACTGAACTGTCCTCCACAGGGTTTTCAACAGCTGATTTTCTTGAAAATAGATCACCAGCTCTTTCTTTTGAGGCCCCTCTGGGCTACTCAAACCCCTAACATTTTGGTTAGCAGCCAAGCGTGGTCAGTAGTCAATATGTTAAGGTTTTGCACCACCTGGGGACTCCTATGATACTAAACACAGTGACTTATTAGCATTTAAATGTTGGAGAAAACTCTGGATATTCCTAGGTTTTGATCTTTAATACAACCCTTTTAAATCTTGGAGTTGTGGAGATTTGTTTTCTAGACAGGTTAGGTCATTTGCCCTAGCTGGTCAGTGGCCAAATTCTAGGTATCTTCCAAACCAAACCAAACCAAACCAAAAAAAAACCCAAAAAAACCTATTGCCGTAGGTTCTGACTTATAGTGACCCTATAGGACAGAGTAGAACTGCCTAAGGGCTGCTAACCGACAGGTATCTCCCAGACATCTAAAATCTCAATCCAGACTTTTTTTTCACATACTCTACCTCCCATAAGTGTATGAATCACTATGGTATTTTTAACTAATCAATTTTTTTCTTAGTAATTTTGAGAGATTATTTTCTTTGGATGTCAGACAAATGGGCAAAAGATAAGAGTGGCAGGTGCTCTGGTGTTCAGAGTATAAATTTTGGAGTGAAAACTGAGGTCTTCTGATCCAAGTTTCATAGCTCACTGAACCATGATTTTTTTTCTAAATTAATTTCCTTCTTCAGTTCACTTATATAAAATGGGTTTGAAACAGTGAGATGAGGAAGGTCAGTGTTTAGACAGTGCCTGGCACACAATAAGCTCTAAGCAAATGTAGCTTTTTTTTTTTTTTTTTTTTTTTTAACCCCTATAGAGCTTTAACATCAATGTACTAATGGTAGCAAAACTTATTTGCTTGATGAGAACCTAGGGAGCAAAGATTTATTTGAGTTTGGTTTAAAAAATAGGTAATATTATGCAAAAAGTCATGTCCTCTCTGCAATTCCTTAATTCTAGAGATAAAAAAAAGTCCTTAATTCTAGAGATACAACAGCTAAATTCAGAGAGCCAATAGTGCAAGACATTTGAAAACCAGTGGAGCATGAGGTTGGACAAAATACGCATCGTTATGTGAAAGGCTGGCTGCAGAGGCTATAAGTTGAGAAATTATTGTTCAGGGTGGGTGATCCAGGTGATATTGCATAACATTATGCTGAGAAAGCCCTGCTAAAGTAGATTTTGCTACAAGAGTCTGAAAAACTACTCCTACACAGTAGAAGATGTGAGCTTATTATGAGGATAAAATTGTTAGAATTTTTTCCACAGTGATCAGGTGATTTCAAACTTTCATGGAAAATTGACTTGCTGAATGGAAGGCATTGATTATTATTCTCATTCTAGATTTCTCAGGGGTAGTTATACTGTATTCTGTTTTATTACATTCCTTACTAATGCTAATAGCTACTTCTGCTTGCATTAGCAGTTTTATCAGAGATTTGTAAATGAAAGAGACTGAATGTTTAGCAGTACCTAACTCTAAACATGTTCTACAATTCCCTACATGCCAACCTTTCCAATTCAATTCAGCACCTTCTGATATTATAGACTTATAAAATTGAACTTATCTACTCTAATATTTTCTACAGCTACAAATTACCATCAAGGGTGCCATCTACTTATTTAATATTGACAGCAGCCTTGCTGTGGTCATTATTATTTCATTTTTACAAATTTGGGGAGGTAAATGTGCTTTCCTATGTGTCATATGTAGTGGAGACAGAATTCAAACCCAAGGCTCTAAGCATCACACATTTGTCACACCTCAACAGGACACTAACACTTGAAGCACGTTCAAACTCAGCAGGGTTTTCAGTTTGACTTTTCTCTTTTCTTTTCAGGGAAACCCCCGTGGTGTAGTGGTTAAGTCCTGCAGCTGCTAGCCAAAAGGTTGGCAGTTCAAATCTGCCAAGTGCTCACTCTACGGGGCAGTTCTACTCTGTCCTATAGGGTTGCTGTGAGCCAACTCAGTGGCAGTGGATTTGGTTTCCTTTTCAGAGTAAAAGTCTTAGTTTAAAGCTGTTGTTTGCTGTGTCAGTTCCCACTCATGGGGATCCTATGTGCATAGAGTAGAACTGTTCCACAGGGTTTTCAAAGCTGTTACCTTTTAGAATCAGATAGCCAGGCCTATCTCTCAAGGTGCTTCTGGGTGGGTTCAAACTGCCAACCTATAGGCTAGCAGTGGAGCACTTAACTCTTTGCACCACCCAGAGACTCAAAGCTAACCAATGTTTTTTTTCTTGTTTCATTTCTCTTTGTCCTATGGACAACATTTAAAGTTCTTTGACTAATATTGACTATGTGAATTTCTTGCCATTAGTAGAAAATACTAATAATGACTCTTAGAGTGACTATATGTCTCAGTTCACCAAAGATGATCTGGGTTTTTTGGCTATTGTCTGAGTTCACAGTCTTCATTAGCATTTACCCTAATTGCTCACTTTTTAACAAAGCATTATTATTACTAACTGTTGTATTACAATAAGCTGAGATGAGTTTGCTAGACCATATACTTGCAGCATGGACCATAAAATCATTTAGGAATTTGTGAATTTCATGTGTAGTGAACAAAATTTTCACTTCTGACACATGGTTAAATCTGAAAAATAAGCTGTCTCTCTTTTTCTGACCATTTTGAGATTCTCTTTACCAAACCTTCGTTCTTGAGACAGTATTCAGTAAACATCTTAATTAAAATAAGAGAATCTAAACCAAAAAAAGCCCAGACTCATTGCCGTCAAGTTGATTTCAACTCAAAGCCACCCTTTAGGACAGAGTAGAACTACCCCATAGAGCTTCCAAGGAGTGCCTGGTGGATTTGAATGGCCAGTCTTCTGGTTAGCAGCCATAGCTCTTAACCACTTGACCACCAGGGTATCCCTAACAGCTGCTAAAAGAAACCTGGTGGCACAGTAGTTAAGTGCTCAACTGCTAACTGAAAGGTCGAGATTCAAACTCACCAGCTGCTCCACAGTAGAAAGATGTGGCAGTCTGCTCCCCTTAAAATTTACAGCCTTGGAAACCCTATGAGGCAATTCTACTCTGTTCTACAGGGTTGCTGTTATGGATTGAATTGTGTCCCTCCAAAATGTGTATCAACTTGGCTAGGCCATAATTCCCAAGATTGTGTGGTTGTCCACCATGTTGTGATCTGATGTGATTGTCCTGTGTTGTAAATCCTAACTTCCATGATGTTAATGAGGGACAAGAAAGAAAGAAAAGACCAAAACTGATGTCAAAAGAGACTCTGAGACTTGCTGTCGAACATCGAGCACCTAAAGCAAAAGGAAGAAATAATGAAGTAAAAGAACTGAACAGAAGATTTCAAAAGGTGGCTTGAGAAGACAAAGTAAACTATTATAATGACACGTGCAAACAGCTGGAGATAGAAAACCAAAAGGGAAGAACATGCTCAGTATTTCTCAAGCTGAAAGAACTGAAGAAAAAATTCAAACTCGAGTTGCAATACTCAAGGATTCTATGGGGGAAAATATTAAATGACACAGGGAGCATCAAAAGAAGATGGAATAAATACACAGAGTCAGTATACCAAAAAGAATTGGTCGATGTTCAGCTATTTCAAGAGGTGGCATATGATCAGAAACATGGTACTGAAGGAAGAAGTCCAAGCTGCACTGAAAGCACTGGTGATAAACAAGGCTCCAGGAATTGATGGAATATCAATTGAGATGTTTCAATAAATGGATGCACTACTGGAACTGCTCACTCATCTATGCCAAGAAATTTGGAAGACAGCTACCTGGCCAACTGACTGGAAGACATCCATATTTATGCCTATTCCTAAGAAAGGTGACCCAACCGAATATGAGAAATTATTGAACAATATCATTAATATCACAAGCAAGCAAAATGTTGCTGAAGATAATTCAAAAGTGGCTGCAGCAGCATATTGACAGGGAACTGCCAGAAATTCACACTGGTTTCAGAAGAAGACATGGAACTAGGGATATCATTAAAGATGTCAGATGGATTTTGGCTGAAAGCAGAGACTACCAAAAAGATGTTTACCAGTATTTTATCAACTATGCAAAGCCATTCGACTGTGTGGATCCTAAGAAATTATGGATAACACTGCAAAAAATGGGAATTCCAGAATGCTTAATTGTGCTCATGAGGAATCTTTACATAGATCAAGAGGCAGTTGTTCAGACAGAACAAGGGGATACCGCATGGTTTACAGCCAGGAAAGGTGTGTGTCAGGGTTGTATCCTTTCACAATACTTATTCAATCTGTATGCTGAGCAAATAATCCAAGAAGCTGGACTATTTGAAGAATGGGGCATCAGGATTGGAGGAAGACTCAATAACCACCTGCGTTATACAGATGACACAACCTTGCTTGCTGAGAGTGAAGAGGACCTGAAGCACTTACTGATGAAAATCAAAGACCACAGCATTCAGTATGGGTTATGCCTCAACATAAAGAAAACAAAAATCCTCACAACTGGACCAAGGAACAACATCATGATAAATGGAGAAAAGATTGAAGTTGTCAAGGATTTCATTTTACTTGGATCCACAATCAACAGCCATGGAAGCAGCAGTCAAGAAATCAGAAGACTCATTTCATTGGGCAAATCTGCTGCAAAAGATCTTTTTAAAGTGTTGAAAAGCAAAGATGTCACCTTGAAGATTAACGTGTGTCTGACCCAAGATGTGGTATTTTCAATCACATCACATGCATGCAAAAGCTGGACAATAAATAAGGAAGACCAAAGAATTGATGCCTTTGAATTGTGGTGTTGGCGAAGAATATTGAATATACCATGGGCTGTCAAAAGAATGCACAAAGGTGTCTTGGAAAAAGGTATAAGCAGAATGCTCCTTGGAAGCATGGATGGTGGGACTGTGTCTTCCATACTTTGGACATGTTGTCTGGAAGGATCTGTCCCTGGAGAAGGACATCATGCTTGATAAAGTACAAGGTCAGCAGAAAAGAGGACGACCCTCAACAAGATGGACAGATACAGTGGCAACAACAATGGGCTCAAGCTTAACAACAATTGTGAGTATGGCGCAAGACCAGGCAGTGTTTCGTTTTGTGGTACATAGGGTAGTTATGAGTTGGAAATTAACAACAACAACAAATGTTAATAAGGGCAGAACGCAATCTACAGGATTCTGTTGTGTCTTGAGACAATCTCTTTTGAGATATAAAAGAGAGAATCAAGCAGAAAGAAGGGTGTCCTTAAACCACCAAGAAAGAAGTGGTGGGAGCAGAGTATGTCCTTTGGACCTGGTGTCTCTTCACTGAGAAGCTCTTAGACCAGGAAAAGATAGATTACAAGGACCTTCCCCCAGAACTGACAGAGAGAGAAAGATTTTCTGAGAGCTGGCGCTCTGAATTCAGACTTCTAGCTTCCCATACCGTGAAAGATTGAACTTCCATTTGTTAAAGCCATCCCCTTGTGCTATTTCTGTTATAGCAGCACTAGATAATTAAGATAGTCACTATAAGTTGGAATCCACTGGACAGCAATGGGTTAAAGAGAGCTAACATTGTCTGGTCCATGGCAATGATGCCAGAAACAGTTGTTACTTCGGTTCCATCTGCTGGTTTTGTACCAGCTAGCTACTATGACCCATACAGGAAAATCTAACATGCAAAATATTACAAGGCCACCAGTCAGTAGGGTCAGTGGGAAACATGGTAAATTACAGGATAGGTGCACATGAATATGTATGAGAAACAGAGGCTGTGCGGTCACAGTGTTGTATAGAAAATATTTGGAAAGCTCTCACTACAATGGAATAAATCTACAACTATTAATTTTAATGTTTAGTGATGTTCTTAATTTTATAATAAACTCATTTGCCATCAGTAAGTAGCAAGGGAAATGAAAGCGATTTTAAAATGCAAAGAGTAAGGAAGCTTTGATAATTAAATATTAAATTGCACAAAATAATGACTCAACATTAATGATCCAATGTGGGGAGCCACATAAGAACCAGAAGACAAATAACGTTGAAGTACAAGCTTCTACTTCAAAACTTAAGAAGTTATTTTACAAGTATGTGCTTGGAGGTGACAGTTCAACACATGCAGCTTACAAAGTTGTGTTTAGTCATCACTCTGTGAAGCATGCTATTTCATTTAGAACAAAACACAGTTCTAAATTATTTCTGTTAATTGTTGAGGCCAAGTTTTATCGGTTTTTATTAAAAGTGAGCTGTAACTGTTATTAAGTTGATTTCACTAGCAGAAGAAAGTATTTGAAAAGAGTGAAACAATGAAGGCTTTATCAAAATGTTATCCGATGTTTCACAAAGATTATCAGTTAATTTCTATCAGAGGGTGAGGCAATCACGTGGCTGCAAAACTCAGATATCCATTCAAGAGACTTTGATGGGGCAGTGTAGAAGGGTCTGTGCTTCCAACTGCTGCACCTTCAGATCCACTGTCATTCATGCCAAAGTTCTGCTTCTCCCCAACACCTTCCATTCAGTGTCCGAACCTGGCAACGGCGCTAGAACCAGACAATTCCTGCTCAATACAGTATTGTCAGTATTGGTCAGTCTCTGCTACGGGACTCCTCATGGGCCTGGCTGAGACTCTCTTAAAGCTGAAGCTCTTTCTACCCAATCTTTCTTCCTTTACACTTTCCTTTCACAGGTTTCAGATGTGCGTCACAGTCTGAAGGCTTTCCCTGTCTTCTATTGCTCTCTTCCCCTTATTCTTCACCTATGTTTCTCCAATAATTCTTTGCACATCTAATCTTGTCTTAGTTTCTGCTTTTCAGAGCATCTGAAATGACAGAGGTAATAGTCTACCAATTGAAATAGAAGCTATGGCTATCAAACATTACAAATATTTTTATACATAGAATAACTGAGCTACAGACATGTTTGCTGAAAGCTGATAAAATATACATATATCTATACATATATATGTATATATATATATATATAACTTGGCTGCTAACTGAAAGGTTGATAGTTCAAATCCACCAGCTGTTCCTTGAAAACAGAGTTCTACTCTGTCCTGTAGGAACTCTATGAGTTAGAATCAACTCAAAGGCAACGGGTTTAGTTTTTTGGTTTTGCATGTGTATTTTTCATATGTATATATGTAAAAAATTGCATATATATGTAGCTTTTTCTTTTACAATAATCTATTTCAATGTGACAGTATGTGCTTCCTCTATTTGGTGCTTCCTATGGATGGATTTATGGTGCAATGGTTAAGCTCTTGTCTGTTAACTGAAAGGTTGGTTATTCAAAACCAGCAGCCACTCCATGGGAGAAAAGGCCTGATAATCTCTTCCCTGTAAGATTACAGCCTAGGAAACTCTATGGGGCAGTTCTACTCTGTCTACTAGGGTTGCAATGAGTTGGAATCAAATTGACGGTACAGAACGCCACCATAGTTTTAGAATTATTTAACCCTTTGAAATTCTATAATTTTACTAAGAGTACCTCAAGCTGGACAATGAATAAGAAAGGCCGAAGAAGAATTGTCCCCTTTGAATTATGGTTTTGGCAAAGAATATTGAATATACCATGGAGTACCAGAAGAACGAACAATTTTATCTTGGAAGAAGTACAGCCAGATTGCTTTTTAGAAGCAAGGATGGTGAGATTTCATCTCACTTACTTTAGACGTATTATCAGGGGGTACTAGTCCCTGGAAAGAAACATCATGCTTGGTAAATTCACTGTAGGAGTCATTAGTGTTTTCTATAGTAGCTTCAATGATGGACTCAAGAATAACAATGATTGTGAGGATGGCACAGGACTGGGCAGTGTTTCATTTTATTGTACATAGAATCACTATGTGATGGAACTGACTTCATTGTACCTAACAACAACAATAACAATCTCAACTTAGGGGGAAATTTTTTTTTCCTTTTTTTTTTTATTATGCTTTAGATGAAGGTTTACAAAGCAAGTTAGTTTCTCATTAAAAAATTAATACACATATTGTTTTCTGACATTGGTTGCCAACCCCACGACATGTCAACACTCTCCCCTTCTGGGTCTTTGTTTCACCATTACCAGCTTTCCTGTCCCCTCCTGCCTGCTCTTCCTTTCCCTTGGGCTGGTGTGCCCATTGAACCTAGTTTTATTTTATGGGCCTGTCTAATCTTTGGTTGAAGGGTGAACCTTAGGAATGACTTCAGTAATGAGTTAAAAGGGTGTCTGGGGGCCATATTCTTGGGGGTTTCTCCAGTCTCTGTCAGACAAGTAAGTTTGGTGTTTTTGTGTGTGTGTGTGAGTTATAATTTTGTTCTACATTTTTCCTTCAGCTCTGTCCAGGACCCTTTATTGTGTTCCCTATCAGAGCCTCAGAGCAGTTTGTGTTGGTGGCCAGGTACCATCTAGTTGTGTTGGACTCAGTCTGGTAGAGGCTGTGGTACTTACGGTCCATTAGTCCTTTAGACTAATCTTTCCTTTGTGTCTTTGTTATTCTTCATTCTCCCTTGCTCCAGACAGAGTGGGACCAGTGGGGTATCTTACATGATTGCTCGCAAGGTTTTAAGATCACAGATGCTGCTCACCAAAATAAAATGTAGAATATTTTCTTTACAAACTATGTTATGCCAATTGAGCTAGATGTCCTAGGGGGAAATATTCTGATAGAGTTCCCCTTTTATTGATATAAACTTATACCAGTACAAAATGGTATTGAGATGTATGGTTTTTAGACACTGAAATTTGTAATATATCTGAAGAATTATACATAGAGATAATTTATTTGGCAAGTTTTATCTTGCATAAGTATTTGCCAAAGAACTTTAATGGAGGCAAAAATACAGTATCTGTGGAAATACTTGGGCTGAAATATTTACACATTCAATATGAAAATTAGATTTCAATATGAAAATTAGAATTAAGAACATCCTACATTTAAAAAATTTGCTCTGAGCTTACTAGGTACTTTGATAATTGCTCGCAATTTAATTAAAAAAAATCAAATATGATAAGATAAAATTGAAAAAAGATATTCTTTAGATATAAAGAACGTAGTGGCAGAATAGTAGAGACAAATATGGCTAAGAATATTATTAAAAAGTGATTATGTGGTATCTTTTTGACTAGCGGTTCTTGCTTACTGTTGATTAGGCTTAAAAAAAAAAAGTCAAGTTGACTCTACTTTTTATCCCACTTGAACTCAGCAAGTCTTGTCATGTCAGTTTTCAATATATATCTCAGGTTTGACAACTCACCATCCCTCCTGCAAACACGATGGTTGAAATCACCATCGTGTCTCACCTGTGCTATTGCAATTGACTTTTAATTGGTTTTGTACCTTCCAGCCTTGTCACCACCTAACCTAGGCTCAACACAGAGCCCTTTAAAAATGTATGTCTGGTCTTTTTCAGACTTCTGCTCAAAATATTCAAATGACTTCCCATATCAGAATGAAATGAACAGTCCTCACAATGGCCTAGCAGGCCTTAAGTGACCTCCCTGCTCCAATTCCATGACATCATCTTTTACTGCTCCCTGATACCCACACTTACTGCACTGCAGAATGGCAAGCACGCCCTCCTTCAAGACCTTGGAATTTATTCCTTTCAGTTGAAATCTTTTTCCCCAGATATCTACTTGACACCATGTTTACTATATTAAGTGTTTTAATCACAGTGCCCTCCTCTGATCACATATTCTAAAGTACCATCTATCCATTACTTTGTATCCCTTCACTCTGATTTTCTTTTCATAGTTTTTATCACCATGTTGTATGGATGAATTCTGTCCTGTAAAAAAGATATATTGAAGTCCTAACCTTTGTACCTGGGAATATGACATTTTGGGGGAAACTGAGTTTTCTATGAAGATATCAGTTAAATTAAAAAGTCATACTGGAGTACTTTGGGTCCTAATCTTAATCCATTCTGTGTGGCCTCTCATAAAAGAAATGAACAGTCAGGGAAACAGTAACACACAGGGAGAAGACAGCATGTGAGAATCCCTCTACAAGGCAAGGAAAGCCAAGAAATGCCCAGAGCTGACAAGGGGACACCATTGCCCTACTGAAACCCTGAAATCAAACTTCTAGCTTCCAAAACTGTGAGAAAATAAATTTCTGTTCTTTAAAGCCACCCACTCACTGGTATTTTATTGTAACAGTCTTAAGAGTCTAAGACACCAGCTAACACACATATCTTATGTGTTCATTTTCTGCCTCCCTCTTTAGAAAATATAAGGTTCTATAAAGAACCTTCCATCACCAGAACATACATCAATACCTTGTCCAAAATAGGGACTCAATAAATGTTAATCGAACTACTCAGTGACTGAATTATAGTCCTAATCTTGTACTCCAAGATCTTCTTTCATTTTCCCTAAATGGCAATTGTTCTTTTTAATTCTCATAATATTCTGAGTACAAATAACTGCTGGGAGACAATTATTCATGTGTTTCTTGCTTTTCTACACATCTTGCAAGCAAAGCCACTGACGGACTTTGTTCTGGGCTAACTTTATTAGGATATTTGGAGAGAAAAGAGCCTTGGAACATAGAGATCAGGTCTCTCTTTGGGGCACAAGGGCAGAACTGATTCCTGACTAGTATAATAAAGGTAATATCTTTCAACCTCAAAGATTCCACAAGAAAACTATGGAAACTAATGGAAAGAATCAGCAGAGTAGTAGGATATAAGATTAACATAAAAAAATCAATTGAACTCCTATACACCAACAAAGAGAACTTTGAAAAAAAAAACCAAGAAAACAATACCATTTGTAATAGGCCCCCCAAAGATAAAATACCTAGGAATAAACCTAACCAGGGACATAATATACCTATAAAAAGAAAACTATAAAATACTATTACAAGAAACCAAAAGACACCTACATAAAGGGAAAAACATTCCATGCTCAGGGATAGGAAGTTTCGACATTGTAAAAATGTCAATTCTACCCAGAGCAATCTACAGATATAATGGAATTCCAATCCAAATACCAACAACATTCTGTTAACGAGATGGAAATACTAACCGCTAACTTTATATGGAAAGGAAAGGGCCTCGGATGAGCAAAGTATCACCGAAGAAAAAGAACAAAGTAAGAGACCTCACAATATCTGATCTCAGAACGTACAATACAGCCATGGTAGTCAAGACAATCTGGTACTGGTACAGCAACAGACACATAGACCAATGGAACCGAATTGAGAACTCAGACATAAATTCATCCACCTATGGTCTTTGACAAAGGACCACAATCCAATAAATAGGGAAAAGGCAGTCTTTTTAACAAATGGTCCTGGCAAAACTGGATGCCCATCTGTAAAAAAAAAAAAAATGAAACAGGACCCACACACCCCACCATACACAAAAACTAACTCAAAATGGATGAAAGGCCTAAATATAAAACCTAAAACAAAAAAGATTATGGACAAAAGAAAATAATAATAATAATAAGGACAAGGCTAAGGATTCTAATACATGGCATAAATAGAATACAAACCATAACTAACAATACAGGTAAACTAGATAGCCAGGTGCTCCTAAAAATTAAACACTTACACTCATTGAAAGACTTCACCAAAAGAATAAAAAGAGAATTTACAGACTGGGAAAAAATTCTGACTACAACATATCCAACCAGAGCCTAATCTCTAACATCTACAGGGTACTTCAACACCTCAACAACAAAAAGACAAATAATCCAATTTAAAAATGACCAAAGGATATGAACAGACACTTCATCAAAGACGGCTGATAGATATGATCATTAACCTTTAGAGAAATGCAAATTAAGACTACAGTTATATACCATCTTATCCAAACATTACTGGCAGCATAAAAAAAAAAAAACAGAAAATAACAAATGTTGGAGAGGTTGCAGGGAGATTGGAACTCTTATGCATTGCTGGTGGGACTGTAAAATAGCACGACCACTATGGCAAACAATATGATGCCTTCTAGAAACAGAAATATCAAATGATCCAGGAATCCTGCTCCTAGGTATATGTCCTAGAGAAATAAGAGCTGTCATGTGAAGAGACATGCACATCCATGTTCATTGCAGCACTATTCACAATAACTAAAGATGGAAACAACCAAAGTGCCCATCAACTGATGAATGGATAAACAATTATGGTACGTACACACAACGGAATACTACACAATGATAATGAACAATGTTGAATACATGAAACATCTCACAACATGGATGAATCTGGAAGGCATTATGCTGAGTGAAATAACTCAATCACAAAAGGACAAATACTGTATGAGACCACTATAATAAAAAACCAAGGAAAGGTTTACTTACAGAAAAGTAAGTTACTGGGGCTGAGGACTGGGGACCATGGTCTCAGGGGATATCTAGGTCAATTGGTATACCACAGTTCATAAAGAAAATGTCTACATCCTAGTTTGGTGAGCAGCATCTGGAATCTTAAAAGATTGAGAGCGACCATCTAAGATACATCTATTGGTCCCATCCCACCTGGAGAAAAGGAGAATGAAGAAAACCAAAGACACAAGAAAAATATTAGTCCAAAAGACTACATGAACCACAGCCTCCACCAGCTTGAGCCCAGAAGAACTATATGGTACCAGGCTACCATCACCGACCCCTCTGGCAGAGATCACAATAGAGGGTTCCAGACAGTCAGAGAAAAATGTAGAACAAAATTCAAATTCACAAAAAAAGACCAGACTTACTGGTCTGACAGGGAGTGAAGGGACCCCTAAGATGCGGTCCCTGGACACTCTGCTAACTCAGAACTGAAGCCACTCCTGAAGTCCACCTTTTAGCCAAAGATTAGACAGGCCTATAAAACAAACAATAACACCCATGAGGAATGTGCTTCTTAGTTCAATCAAGTAGAGGAGACCAAATGGGCAACACCTGCTCCAAAGCAAAGATGAGAAAACTGGACAGATGCACACGGGGAGCCCGGGGTGTAAAGGAAAAGGCAGAGAGTGCTGACACATTGTGGGGATTGCAACCAATGTCACAAAACAATTTGTGTACAAATCTTTGAATGAAAAACTAAACAAAAAAAAAAAGACAATGTCTTTCAGGCAAAAGTCAAGCCATTTCACTCTTAATTAAAAAAGATTTGGGTTCTCAAAGCTCAAGGTTTCTCTCTTCAATGAAACCCATGGCATGTGCAGCATCACCTGATCCTCTTTCTGTCACCTGTAGAGACTGGAGCTTGAGGAACTGAAACAAATTCTGATCCTCTGGCTATTGTTATTAACGCAGTAAAGTCCTTTGTCACTGGCTCAGTAGTCTCCTATTGTATGCCAGCATTCATAAATCTGTGGCAGGCTAACTTGTTAGCTTGAAAATAGGTTAAAATTTCAGATTAAAGTTCTGGAAAATAAATTAAATTTTAGATTAATGTTCTTGAAATAATGATACAGTCATTATCAACTGCATTTGTTTTTCGATCTATAACTCTCAGGATTCTATTCTGATTATTCCAATTCATTGGAACAAACAACTTCTGGAATCCTGGTGGCACAGTCGTTAAGAGGTTGGTTACTAACCAAAAAGTAGTTTGAATCCACAAGCTGCACCTTGGAAACCCTATGGGCCAGTTCTACTCTGTCTATAGCGTCGCTATGAGTCGGAACCAACTTGACAGCAATGGGGCAGCAACGGGGAAATCATGGTACGTGGAGTTCCTGTGTGTTGAAAAAAGGTTAAGTGCTCCACTACTAGACGAACAGTTGGCGGTTCAAACCCTTCCAGAGGCACCCTGGGAGATAGACCTAGTGATCTGCTTCTGAAATATCACAGCCTGGAGTCAGAATTGTCTTCAGGGCAACAAACAACAACAACAATCCAGGTACAAGCACTGTGCTAGGAACTCTGGGGAGATACTAAAATAGAAAAGAAAGATTGGGACTGGCAAGAACAATTCTTGAAGGAGTAGATTGAACTAGGCTTTTCAGAAAGAATTCAATGGGACCAGGAGGAGAAACGGGAAGTAAAGGGCATTCCACAACACTGACAACAAAATGAAGCAATTGTCAGCAACCTTGTTTTACTTGAGCTTGACATGCATGTCAAGGAGGGCAGAGAATCTGTAGAAGGATAATATCAAGGAGTCATATAAATTCAAGCTAGAAGTCAAGGTTACGTTGTGAACGGTCCTAAATGCTATTCTATGGAATCAGGAATGAATATTAGAAATCCACCAAATATTGTTTGTATGTGTGTTGTGTGTGCATTTATACCCCCACCAACTTTTTGAAGAAGAGGTAACATAACCAACTGTGTTTTTGATGTTGTTTTTAGGTTCATGAATTTTTTTGTGAGTTAACTACATATGTAACAAAACATTTGACATGTCAACATTCTACACATGTAAAGTTCAATGACATTATGTTCATGCTGTTGTCCAACCATCACCCTTTACAGTTCGGTGTTCCCTAAGCACTGAGTTCCTCCCTGGAATGGGCAAGTGCGTGTGTAGAGATCAAAGTTTATCAGTAGTTACCAGCTGTGTTTTACTGAGAGAGCTCCAGTGGTCTTTTGCAGGAGGGGAAAAAAGTAGAGACACTTGTACTTTGCAATAATCAAATTGAAGAGACACTTTAGTTGCGGAACAAGGCACATGTGATTAACAATTTGCTCTCATGACATAAAGAAGAGGAAAAGTTGAAGATGATTTAAAGGCTTTCAGCATGAGAAACTGAAAGAGTGATTAGGACATCAGCACGACAGTGAACATAATAAGAGCAGCGTGTTTTTGAAGAGAAAGTAATGAGTTTTTTTGTGCACCTATGGAGTTACAAATGTTTTCAAGGTATCTGGGGAGTAATATCTAGCAGTCATTTAGAAATGGTGTTCTGGAGCTCAGAGGAAAGTTGGGAATTAGAAATATAAACTACAAAATTTAGCATATCATTGACTGCTATGAATTAAAAAAAATATTTTTTTTCTTCCTTATTAAGATAAATGCTGAATTTCTTTTGCAATATTTTATTTTTAATAAACCAATTATTGGTTTCCTTTTCTCATATCGTCATTGTGACTGAATCTCACAGGTTTTTAAATGTCACGCTTTCATTACTGTTTTTTTCCTATTTAGGCTATTTTGGGGCTATTGTTTCAAAACCTTCATTTTTTTATTTATTCTTTAATTATAGTCAGACAATATATATGATGTGGCCACTTTTGGCCATTTTTTAATGTTCGTTATAATGGAATATTAACAATTTCATCTCCTTCAACCTAATAAATTTGGATAATTTATCAAAGTTTTCCTTGTGATCTCTACATCATCAGTTGCACATTTGTACCATGGCATTTGAAAACAATGTTTATGCCTCTTTTAGTATATTTAATATTATATTTATATTATATTAGTATATTTAATATATTTATTTCACATACTCAAATATTTATATTCTGTATTCAAAACTATTATATGAGAATTCTGGATAAACATGCTGTATTTAACATATCCCGATATTCAGAACAAAGAGACTTACTTTACATTATTAACTGAGAAGGGCATGAAGGAGAGAGGAAAAGATGATAGCAGAGGAGGGTGGGAATTCAACTGCACAGCAGAAGGTGGTGGGAGAAGACATTTAGAAAAGCCAAGAGATAAGTCCATTTATGTTGCAGAATCCAGGAAAGGCTCTAAAACAAAAAATGTCATATACCACTTGTGAATGTATGGAGAGGGAAAAGTGAAGCTTTGCTGTAATCACAGCGTTGGTTAAAAGTCTGTATAAGAAGTTCCTAGACTCTTAGATTAGTGTCCTCACTCTACACATCCAGGAAATTATCTCCCACTACTCACTTTCAGCGTAGTGGTTAAGACCTACAATGGCTAACCTAAAGGTCGGCACTTCAAATCCACAAGGAGCTCCTTGGAAATCCTAGGGAGCAGTTCTACTCTGCCCTGTTGGGTCATTGTGAGTCAGAATTGACTCAATGTCAACAGGTTTTGTTAGGTTTGGTTTACTTAACTTCAAGAGAGAGTTTTACTCTCTGGAGAGGTTTAGCCAGAGGGCCTCTGGATTCTAGGGCAGCAGGCTCAGTTTGTGGGAGTGCCTTACTGATGGCATAAACGGAAGTCTACACCAGCAAGGATGAGATCTCCACCACTCTCTCTCTATTGGGCTTCAAAATCAGTGGCAGCCTAGCTGTGTTACCATGGCAGTCAGTCACGCTCACGCACATGGGACCGCGATCAGCTATTTAGGGCGTCGTTCTCAAACGTAAAGAGACGTTCAGGGATCACAATTAACTTTGAAGAAAACCTTTAAGCATGAAAGAATCAGATGATCTTTTATGTAATCACTTTCTGTTTTTGCCTACTGGTTTTGTCCGTTTCTGGGAGCGAGGTGTCAAAACATTTAGGTGGAAATTCTAGGACCCTTAAAAAGTTATGTATAGATGTAAATGTAATTATTTTTTCATGCTATTTCTGATTTATCAAGAAATAGGGATCAGTAAAATAACCCAATTTTTTTCTGGCTTAAAATGACAAATTTAACTCTTTGGGATAACATAGATAAAGGAAGACACCCATAACTCTAAACTATAAATACGAAAAGTAAAATTAAATGAATACCAAAAAAAAAAAAAAAATGAAGCAAGGAAATAGCTTCCATTTATCAACTGACTGACTGACTTGTTCTCACTCATGAGGTGGATGACTAATTTAGAATCAGTCTATAGAGGGGGAATAAAGAGGAATTTTCATATATAGGTATTACTGAATATAGGGCAGTTATTTTAAAATTGAGTTAATTTTTGACACATTTGCTTTACTTCATTTATTTTACGTCTTAGAAAAACACTTGCAAAAAATAATTTCTTTTTCGTTTTAGCCCAATGATCAATTAATACTTCTCTTTTTCAAAATTTTACCCCCTTACGAAGATGTATTCAGTCCATTTAAATTTTGAAAGAGTGGTTCGGTTGCTATGATTCAGAGTCAACTCGAAGGCAACAGGAATTTGTTTTAATATTATGGAGCCCTGGTGGTGCAGTGGTTAAGGACCAAAAAGTTGGCAGTTCAAATCCACCAACTGCTCCCTGGAAACCCTATGAGGCAATTCTACTCTGTCCTATAGTGGTGCTGTGAGTTGGAAATCAACTGGACAGCAACGGTTTTACTGACTGTAACAGATTTATCTAAGAGAAGGTAAATTTTGTATAAAGTACATGTTAATGACATTGTAACACACACACACAAAAAAAATTTAAAGACTTCAAAAATCAAAGAACGATATAAGAAGTCTCTTAGAAATCATGACAACAAATTGTTGTAAAACTGGCCACAATAGTAAGTGCCCATAAGTGACAAAATAAATTGTTCTGTTTTTTAATGAACTGGAATAATTGCTTTAACTTGAGGAGAAAACAAGGAAGATTAGAGATGCCTGGTAAATTGCAAGATTTGCACTAGGGACTATCAGATTAAAAGAAAAGATACAAATTAAGTTAAAAATGTTCAAATTTGGTAATAAAGTAACATTAATCATTCTACTTACATAAACCATAACAGATGCTGTAATATGTGTATGTTTTCCCATATCCACATCTGTTATATATGTGTTTATGGATATGAAAGCATTTCAGAGAATTACTTGCATCTTTATTATTATTGGTGTTTCTTACATGCTTTGGCGTTTACTTCATGGAATTTAACCCTGTAAGAAATTTATCTATAGAAATAATGGTTAAAAACATAAAGACATATTTTAAGAAATATGACTATCCTATGGAATCAAGGAAATAGACTGGTTTGTAGTTATTAATAGTTAATAGTGCTTAACAGTAGGAACCAATCTTAAATCCCGGTTAGAAGAAAATCATGTCTATCCTACCACCACGCTCTATAACAAACAGGAAAAAATATCTAGATCTTCAGACAAAAGTTTACCCTATTAAAAACAACTACAGCAACACCTATGCTGTTACAAAGGGGCCATGTGTGCTGTATTTTGATATCATGTAGAAAAATATTAAATAATTAAAAAAAGTTGGAAGACATGGTTAGGGTTCTAAAATCTTTTTTTTATCTCCTAATTTATCCATCTTTGGGGTCCCTATAACTCGAAATCCACTCAATGGCAATGGGTACCGTTTATCCATCTAGAAATGTGTGTTAAAGATTAACATGAATTAAAGATTTTTATCTAAGGATTTCTATCAAGATGATACAAAGTTTAGATAGTGTTAATACTGAGATAATGAGTTTAAAAAAAGAATCTCTGAAGAAAAAATTTTACAGCTTAGGAATAAACAAGGCTATGAATTCAAGTAATTTAATCAATTAATTAATTTCAATATTAATCCAATTAACTTCAACTGAATACTACCTGCAACATTTTTAGCATTTTATTATTTCCTTCTTTCACTCATTTGTTCATTCAAGAAATGAATTTATTCAATAAAGGAGGCAGAGATTAGTAGTTGTCTACCCCACTATCCATTCTCCATGGCGTGGCAACCAGGTAAACTAGGGTTTATCCTTTCAGATGTAAAAGAAAATATCATGCAGTATTCTAGGAGATATTTTAAAAGGGAGAGGATATACTTTTCTCATATTCTATTGAAGGAAATAGAAAAAATAACTAAGTAAACATATTTGTTGTTGAGTGCCTTCAAATTGATTCCAAGTCATAGAGACCTTTTAGGACAGAGTAGAACTTTCCTGTAGGGTTTCCTGGGCAGCTGGTGGATTTAAACCTACTAGTCTTTCTGTCAGCAGCCGAGCTCTTAACTATTGCACCACCAGGGATCCTGAGGTAAGTGTTAAACCCAAAAAACCAAACCCACTGCCATCAAGTTAATTCTGACTTATAGCAACCCCATAGGGTTTCCAAGGCTGTAGATCTCTGTGGAAGCAGACTGCCACATCTTTCTCCCACAGAGCTGCTGGGGATTTCGAACCACCCACCTTTCAGTTAGCAGTAAATCCCTTTAACCACTGAGCCACCAGGGCTCCTTTAATATATACTAGGTGTTAATAGAAGCCCTGGTGGCCTCGTGGTGACCAGATCGGCTGCTAACAAAAAAGGTTGGCAGTTCAGATCCACCAGCTGTTCCTTGGAAACACTATGGGGAGTTCTATTCTGTCCTATAGGGACGCTATGAATTGGAACCGACTCAAGGGCACCTAACAACAACGACAGGTGGTAACAAGCCCCAGCAAATGCACCTCATGTGCAGCCAGCACGTGTCAGAGGTGGCTTGCCTGCTGCTATGATGCTGAATATGTTTCAGCAGAACTTCCAGACTAAGATGGCCTAGGAAGAAAGACCTGCCAATCTACGTCTGAAAATCAGCCATGGAATACCCCGTGGATAAAAATGGTTTGGTCCAAAACCAATCATGGGGATGACACAGAACAGGGCAATTTAATTTCTTTGTGTATGGGGTCACCATGAGTCAGGGGTTGACTTGATGACAACTAACAACAGCAACAACGGTACCATTAGGAAAATAAAGCAGGGTAAGCATGTTGTATAAGCAGAGCTGGGTGCCATTTTTATCAGTGAATTGTTTGGTGAAGTGGAATTTGAACAGAGACCTGAGTGACAATTTGTGTGGTCTATTTGAGGAGAAGCAGGAACATAGTGGACATGAAGGGGTTGATAAAGAGGTGTATCTGGGCTCGGATCACATAGGACCTTGAAACCATGAGAATTGGTTGTTTTACTCTACATGTACTACAGAAAAAGTTTAAAGCAGAAAAGTTACATGAACAGACTTCTATTTTAAAAGAGCCATTCTAGCTACTGAACTGACACAAGATAAAATTAAGTAAGAGTCAAAGCAAGGAGACAGTTAATAGGCTATTGCAATAGTTCAGGTGAAAATTGTTGTTTATTGTACTACGGTGGGGCCACTAGATGTGGAGAGAGATGACCAGACTTGAGATATATTTTGAAGAAATTGCTGTTGGGTTAGACACAAAGTGTGCGGATTATTGTTGCACTAGCGTCCACTCCACTTTAGCGGTGGTTTACAACAAATACAGTTTTAGTTCGTTCTTTAAATAGTCTAATGTGGATGTTTCTTTCTAGTCAATGTGTGTGGTGGTGGGGTTGGTGAGGAGTACTTCCTGCCACACAGTCATTCAAAGAGCCAGACTGATGGAGGCCCTACTGATGTCAATACGTGGCTTCTGAAGTTTTTCAGGTATTAACACCCAGCCATTGGGAGAGGACAAGAATATGCATTCCCTTCTTAACTACACCGTCCAAGAAAAACAAATTTATTGCTTGTGTTTACTTGCACTGACGAAAACCCGCTACAGGACCCCCAGTTGTATGCAAATTCACTGCCATCTAGTCAATTCCAATTCATAGAGACCCTATAGGACAAAGTAGAACTGTACAATATGGTTTCCAAGGATATAATCTGTATGGAAGCAGATTGCTGTATCTTTCTCCCTTGGAGCAGGGGGTGAGTTTGAACCACTGACCTTTCAGTTAGCATCCCAGCACTTAACCACTGTACCACGAGGGCTTCTTAGTTGTATGCAAGAGGGTGGTACTGGGCAACTACCGTCCTATAACAACTTTATTCTATGTAAAAGGGAAAATGAATCATTAGTGGAAAGTTAGTCATCCCTGTCATGTGAAATATGAGGAAATAGAGGAGTCAAAAATGGTCAGAATTCGGGGTTTGTGCTACTGAATGATTGTTATAATACTGGATGGGTGAAGAGAAGGCAAGTTTTTTTTTTTTTTTTTTGCATATCTTCATTTCAGACACCTATTACATACCTGGAGCCCTGGTGGTGGCCAGAGGTTACAAGTTCAGCTGCTAACCCAAAGGTCGGCCATTTGAATCCACCAACTACTCCTTAGAAACCTTATGGGGCAGTTCGACTCCTGTAGGGTTGCTATGAGTTGGAATTGACTCAATGGCCATGGACTTCGGTTATTAGACACTTAAAGGAATCCTGGCAGCACAGTTGTTAGTGCTCAGCTGTTGACAGCACAGTTGTTAAGTGCTAAGCTGTTAACGGAAGGGCTGGCAGTTCAAACCCACCATGCTGTTCTGCAGGAGAAGATGTATCAGCCTGCTTCCATAAAGATTACGGCCTTGGGAACTCTATGGGCAGTTCTACTCTGCCCTATGGGGTGGCTCTAAGGAGGCAATGCTTTCTTTTTAAGTTAAATACTCAAATGGATTGTCAAATATGGAGATAAGTAGAAAAGTTTTCCTTGAGATACATATTTGGTAGTAATCAGACCAAAGAGGAAGCATAAAGTCAAAAGACTGTTTGAAATAATTTAGAAAGTACATACGAATAAAGAAGAAAAGTAGGCCCAAGGATTTTGCAGCTGTCAAGGATTTACTAATGAACCCTTTCTATACCTGAAAAAATTAGGAAAATAAGTTAAATGAAAGAAAGAGTATCAACTAGAAAGAAAAACAGTATTAGTCATCACCCTGTTCATATTATTTTTAGAAATGGTGGGTGACTTAAGTAAATGGTTATAAGAGAAAACTAGTTTTCTCAAGGTAGCCTGTTGATGGTAGAAATCCCAACTTTTTTTCCCCCTAGCTGGTTTCTCGTATCTCCATTTTTATTCTATGGGCAGATTCCTTCTTTGTTGATGGTCACACTCAATAATGGACACTTCTTAGCTCTAGGGAACTGCTCTGTTTTATTTTTAATTGAATCTGGGACTTTGAAAGTTTGAAAGCCACTTCTCTTTTCACAGCAGTGGTTAAATTAAGAAGAGATTGCAAAATAGTGCTTGTCAGAATTTTTTGCCTTGCTATGGAGAGATGACATATAATCCCCATGTGAAGTCACAGAGGCTGCTTCAGAGATACTTTATTTGTTTCTCATACCAAATACTTCAGAACAGATGCATTGCTTTCCTTGATGCTTTGGGACTTCCTAAATGTGCCGTATACTCATTTTTTTTTCTCTTTTCTCAGATTTGATAACCAAATAACACTGATATTTAATATAATAGATATTTTTCTGGATCTTATGGTTTTGTATTTCATAGAAGAATCATTATTATAAATCTTCAAACCAGAGGAAATACTGTATTATTATTATTATTTTCACTGTGGTGGTCTATTCAAATTAGAAAATATCATATAACCATACATTATTATTTTCTAATATAGTATACTTATCCATGTCAAGTTTTCCAATAGTCACTGGTCAGACAACCATTTTGCTAGTTTATTATTGTACTCACAAAATGATTATGAGTAGTATAAATTGAAGGGGTAAAATTCTGGTTGTAATAAATAAGAAGCCTGTCTTAATTACATAGTGCTGCTATAACAGAAATACCACAAGCATATGGCTTTAACAAACAGGAATTTATTCTCTCACAGTTTAGGAGGCTAGAAGTCCGAATTCAGGATGCTGGCTTTAGGGGAAGGCTTTCTCTCTGTGTTGGCTCTGTGGAAAAAGCCCTTGTCTTTTTTCAATATCCGTGGGCTCAGTGTTCTTTAAAGATCTCCGTGTGTCTTGACATCAGTCTTCCCCTAGGTCTAGGGGGTTTTCAGCACAGGGACTCCAGGTCCAAAGGACATGTCCCACTTCCGGCTCTTCTTTCATGGTGATAGTGAGGCCAATCTTCTTCTGCTCACTTCTCTCTCCTTTTATCTCTTGTAAGATAAAAGGTGTGACTCAAGCAAGGGCATGACTTGAGTAAGGTCATGACTTAAGTGAGGAGGTGTGACTCAAGATACAGCCCACCCTAATCCTGCCTCATAGAGGTTTTAGGATTTACAACCTGTAAAAGGGAAGAGTTACATAATATCACAAAATGGAGGATAATTACATAATCATGGGCTAGCTAAATTGGCACATATTTTGGGGGGACACAATTTAGTCCATGACAGGGACATTTTACAGTTGTCTTAGGTGTGTAGTCAGACACTAAAGTGATTTATAAGATAGATGTCAGGAGGTAAAAAGCAAAACAAAACAAAACAAAAAGGCTTAAGTATTAATAAACTCATCAATAGCTAATTTTACTTATATTTATTAATTTTATTTAAAATATTAGTTGTTCGTCTCTTTATATAGAAAATCACTGACATGTAAGACAGTCATAGAAAAAGAAACTATAACAGCTACAGAGCAAATAAATACACAAATTTGCTCTCTGAATATAAAGGTCTGTGAATAAATTTCAATATCTTTAAATGACATGAAATATCAGTAAATAATACACTGTTTCTTGAAAATGGAGTTAAATAAATAAGTAGGAAAAAAATCAGATTTTCATATAATTATAGAGATATATGAAATCATCCTGTCATTTCACAAAACAAAAGTGTCCTTTACCAAAATTGCTTAACAACATTCAAATTTTGTTTTAGAACAGTATAGTACATATTTGGACAATCTTTCCAAAAGCTATAATGAGATACAGGGTCCCCTTGGCACATTTCAATGTATCTAAATGAAAGGGTTGTCAAATGCAAACACTTTCATTGTAATTATTATAATTCAGAGAATATTGTTAACATATGATGTAGCATAATGGATTAATAATGAAAAGGTATTTTGAAGTCCTAGAAAACAGCATCATGTGGCTATTGAGAGAAAGTAATACACTGCATTAGTTGTAATACAAAAAATTTAAACATGATTTGCTGAGTGATCTATGGTGTTATTGACAAAAGCAGAGATATTAGCAATTGTAAATTTCCATAAAAAGCCCTGCATTATTTTCTTTCTATGTTTTAGATGTTAGCTCAGGTGACATAAGAAGTTATATGATCTGTTTACTAACCAGTCATGTTTATATTTTACTTGGATGCTATCCATAAACATCTCTTGCTGGTCAGCCTAATCAAGATGGTATTAAACTGTCCATGGTGGGGAAGAGGAAACTTATTAATAACATCAGTTACACTGGCTAAAGGGAGAGATAAAGTTGAGGGATGAATGGTAGTGTAGGCAAACAAAGAGTTTAGAAAAGGGGCACTAAACAATATTTTTCTTGCAGGAGTTGCAAACATGTAGTTTATTAAACTTAAGAATAAATAGAAATGAATTTAGTTTGGCTGGAACTGTATTTTAACACTTCTTTGTTCACCACAATCTCAGCTCCTCTGAATAGTCATATATGATTCACATATTTTCTTTATTTGGCTAGACCATGTAGGAAACTGAGTTCCTTCTCCAGATTTCAGTTTCACGTGCCTAAATGTGCCATATGAGTAAGATGCAGTCAGTGAGATCTAGTTACTTACCTATCCGTCTTTCTTCTTTCCATTCTTTCTCTCTCTCTTTCTTCCTTCTTTCCTTCCTCCCTCCCTGCCTTTCTCCCCCACTCCCTTCCTCCCTATCATGTATCTATCAATCATCTCTCTATATCTATCTACACATAAGTCAGTGCTACGTTATGTCCATTCAGGCAACATCTGACCACATGTATGCCCTAAATTCAGAAATCCCTATCTGAATGCAGGATGTAGCAGATATAACCAGATGTAGGGAACACAACAGCTTCCCACATGCAACAATGTGTTCATATCTAACATCAGCTAGTCAAATGTTTGTCTTAGTACATAGTACACCTTTTCCTCACTTATTGACTATCTCGTTATCTGATATTTTGCATTGATGACAAGGTAAAACTCTGTTACTGACTATTTTGCACATTAACTATGTACATCTGGCAGTGATGAACGCAGAGGTACCAGGTGAAAGTAACACTGGCTTTGAAGGTGAAGGTTAGTGTCAACTTGGTTGGGTCATGATTCTCAGTGGTTTGGCAGTTATGTAATGATGTAACTGGCAGCTTTGTAATGATGTAATTCAGCAGTATGTAATGATGTGGTCATCCTCCATTTTTTCATAACACCAATTTCACACAATGACCTGGTCTTTGGACCCTAACCTTGTCAATAAGTGAGGAGAGGGTGTATATAGTATACTTTTGTATGCATACAAAATATCAAAGAAACACTTCCAGATACACTAAAACATCTTCAACATAATAATATAGTAATAATAATGTTTTATGCATGTCACAAAGTAGCAATCATTTGTTATTATGAACCATTATAGGTACCTCAAATTTTTCATAGAATATGATTTATGGGTGTTGGTTCACAACTATGAGTTATAAGTAAGTCAGACTTTCAAAACCCAGGGAATGCCTGTTTATAATATGATGTTTGCACAATGCCTAAGTCACATAGCATCTTATTTCACAGAATGTATTGTGACATTAAGCAAGGCATAAGTAAGAGAGTGGTAAAGTGCTTGGCTGCTAAATGAAAGGTCAGTATTTCGAACCCACCAGCTGCTCTTTGGGAGAAAGATGTAGTATTCTGCTTCTGTAAAGATTACAACCTTGGAAATGCTATGGGCCAGTTCTTCTCTTGTCTTATAGGGTCACTATGAGTCACAGTTGACTCAACAGTAATTTTTTTTTTTGTTTATGTATTCTTATATATCTTTATAAATATGTGCATATATTTACATATTTATACACACACATATTGCATATGTGATAAATTTTAGGTGTTAGGTATCATGAGTGACCTGAAAATATAAGACAAATATCTTCAAAAAACTTACCATCTAGTAAATTTCACTGGACATATTACAAATCACTAGGTGTCGTGCAGAGGAATATCCTAGGCCAAATATTCTGTGCTAGATGGGACCCCATTATAATTATTCCTATAATATATTCAGGGAAGAATAGCATGATAATTAAGAAAATCTAATTCTTTGGGAAAATTTTTGTGATAAAATAATAGTAAGAGGACAAAAGACATACAAGTGTAGAGTATGACTTTGATTTTAAAGTGTATGTATAAGCTACATATAAAACAAACAAAAAAAAACTATATTTGAACAGTAACAATGATTTTTATTTTGTTTGTATGCATTTTTAAACTTTTCAAATATTTTACATTAATAATTCATACTTATATCATGAGAGAAACCAGATTTGTGTAACTGAGGGCACAATGACCTAGGAAAGCATACACACAAAGACAAGAGATGAAAATGCCATCATAGAATGATATATATATCACCAGGGTTGGTAAGGAAATTAAATGACATATGCCTAAATCAGATCATTAGATGATTTAGGAAACAGATTTGCAAAGTTCTACTGTAAAGGACCAGATAGCTAATGTTTTAGGTTTTTCAGACCATAAGGTCTTTACCCCCACCCCCCCCCCAAAAAAAAGATCTTCAGCAACTACTAAACTCTGTAGTGCAAAAGCAGCCAAAGCCAAGACCTAGACAATGACCATGGCTGTGCTTCAATACAACTTTTTATTTATTTATTAAACAAAGAAACAAAAACAACAGCAGAGGGGATTTGGCCCACAGGCTGTAGTTTGCCTTTCCTTGAACTCAGATACTCCTATGCACTGACACCTATCTGCCTAGAGTCTGTCTAGAAAAATGTATGACATGACAAGTTTCTTGAGGATAAGGTATTTGTCTTATACCTTCAGATCACTCATATCATCTAAGATTGACTAGTGCAGAGAAGACAATAGATAGAATGTTCATTGAAAGAATGGCTAGCTTGATGAAGAAAAAGTTCAGTGATGTCTACATGTCCACCATTGACAGCTGTTTCTGGACAGGCAGGACTCACAGTCAGAGAAAGCAGCTTGATGTAATGGGAAAAATAAGGGCTTTAGAAGCTGATGAAAAGGCCTGAGTCTAAACCCTTGATCTGGGACTTATAATTGTTATACACTGGACAAGTTATCTAACTGCAGTCAATTGTAAATTTTATAGTTGTTAAAGGGGATTGATGTTGGTGACGTAGTGACATGTTTGTAAGCTGAGAAAATTGAGGGATCCATTAAGCAAGATGTTTATTTGTTTTGTTTTTTGGTGATGGTTAGAAAATGTTAGCTTTCATCGTCTTCAACTGGGAGTCATAAGTTAGTTTACAACTTTGCAGGATCATAAAATGATAGAATAGAAAGAGTCTTTAAAGTAATTTAAGGCCTATCATACTTTTTCATCCCCATTCCTAAAGGTGAAAAAAAAAAAAAGTCAAGGCCTAGAGAGATTAAAGTTTGGCTATTAGCTAGTTATATGATATATAAGTAAATACATACACAAGATATTGACTTATTTCAGCCTGTTTCCTTGACTAGTGGGCCTAAGCAGTCTTTAACTTCTTCTCAGTGTTAATATTCTATACCAGAACTGTCAAATGTGCTAGTCCATTTCTCTCCAATCCTGCTCTCCCCTTGGCCACAACACACACACATGCATACACACACATACACGTGAATTCTGAGTGTATTCAAAATCATTTACCCTGAGAAATAATTTAAATGAAAAACAGAATTAAAAAAATTCCAGAACCGAATTTTGTGAAACATAGTATGCGAAATAACTAAAGTAAAACACAAAACCAAAACAGATTGGGTTTCAAACGAGAATGGCTTTTGTGATTACTATGATAAGGGAAGTCCAGTCACTGACGATAAGGTAAAGCTCTGCCGAGTCAGGTGTTTCTACATAGCTAACATTTTTATATTCCTTGGTCATGCAATTTCTTCTGCAGTCAGCATAGATGGAGAATAAAGATCAATTTCAAAAGCAGTCTATTTACCATCCTTTTCATAATGGTTCTATTCCCCTCTTTTCTTCCTTAAGCACAGCTGCAAGTTTAAGTAGTCAAGCAAACTATAATCAGCCACTTTTAGCAGCTGCCGAACCACAGTTGCGTCCAATTTGCCTGTTTAACTTTTTTTCTTACCTGAATGGCTTTGATTCTCCCCTTCTCAAAACGTCCATGATGACAACCAGACATACCAGGTCTTTGTGATGCTGTGAGTGCATCAGAGACTACTCACACAACACCCACACACACAAAGTATAGTAATGTGGTCAAAATATTGTCATTTGAGTACATTTACTCTTTCCCTGTATTTTTTTGTGTTGAAATTAATTACACACTTCTCATAGTGCTTAATTTTGTGTCTAAATTTCAAATACACAGTTGATTTACTGATAATTTTCTTGAGGGGCTGTATCTGTGTGTGTTTACTGTATATAACTATATATAGTTTTATGGTTTATAATACTAAGAAGTTCTAATTTTTTTTCTTTTGATTATAAAAAGAAAAACCCTAAAGTAAAAGCAATTATTCTTTTAGACCATGGCAGACAAAGAATGTTCATTCATTCTTAGAATAAATAGTAAGTCTAACCCATTTTCACCTCCCTCCTCATACTTACAATGATAAAAAAAATGTTCAGTATATTAACTTATGTCAGTTCTGAGAGAAGAGGAAAAGTACTATGATAAATGTAGCTACAGTGACCCTATGACATTTTTATCTCTGTAACATTTCTTAAAGAGATCAAGTTTTAATGTCATAGAGGGATAGATGTTAATATGGTAGAAAGGGGAAGATAAGATAGTTTCATCATAAAGATTTAGTATACCAATAAAAAAAAATTTCCTGTGGGGGAGGAGGGGCTAGAAACAGAGAGAGAGAGTTTTTGCTTTCTTTCACTTCACCAAAGAAACTTAGTTTACACCTTATAGTCTTAACATGTGGTGTCATACATTTAAATACATTACAAACCTGTTTTTAATATTAGTTGCTTGTGGTGCAGTGGTTAAGAGCTCAGGCTACTAATCAAAAGACGGGAAGTTGGAATCCACCAGCTGCTCCTTGGAAACCCTATGGGGCAGTTCTACTCTGTCCTACAGGGTCACTAGGAGTCGGAATCGACTCTCACAGCAACAGAACGGGCTTGCAATGAATCCAACCTACTGGATATCTCCTTTTTGTTTTTGCATCAATCATAAAATTTATTTTTCTTGAGAGTTTGCCCATCATATTCTGCTTTTGAATGCTAAGATATCCACAATAGACATGTTTGGACTATTCATTAAAGACTAAGGCTAAACCCTCTGTTTCAGTGCTTCTCTGACATAAGCATGCAAACTAAGTCCTTAAGCCCTTAGAAACTGTTAAAATGAAGATTCTGACTCAATTCATCTGGGGTAGTGGCTGGGATTCTGTGTTTCTAACCAGCTCCAAGATGATTTTGCTGCAACTGGCCCATGAAATACACTTTGAGTAGAAAGGTTTTATTTCAAATTAACAATGATTTCATAATAACAATGACAATAGTGATAACAATAAAACAACAATTTTATATAAATTTTATCTCTAGGGAAAACAGTAGTTAATATGAAAATTAATAATCAGGTATATAAGAAAATTGAATTTATTGAGTGCTGCCTATATAGAGCACTTCCATAGAGCTGCTGCAATTCCATATTAATACTGAAGTTCTAAAACTGTACTATGGCTCCTTTATCCAACAATGACTTGTTGGTGGTTTTATACATATTAAATTACGGCAAATAATAAGACTTGCTTATTATAGCCAAAATATTACTAAAAACTTTTTGAGAAGAAGGTTATTAGGGAACAGGTGAAATATTTTTAACTTCTTATAAAGACTTTCAGAATGCCAATGAATTGAACTAAAAACTCATTTGCATCTTAAAGGTACAACTCATAAGATATGAATGAAAAGCCAACTACGGACAAAAAAAATTGGTATATCCTGTTGTGAATTAGTATAAACGTCTGTATTTTGTCTAGTGATAGAAAGCACTCACTCCAGATGCTATGGGTTAGGCTAGATTTGTTCTGAAAGCTAAGCAGATTGTACTCCAGTGAGGGATTCAACAAAGATGGTTAGCTCTAGGGCTGTGCGTGTATAATAGCCATCATAAACCTTGTGCGGAGAAAATAAAAGAGAATTTATGTAGGAATGGAACATCTCTGACTATAACTCCTAAAATATTTGGAGTTAATGGGTGATAGACTTCAGAATGTCAAATTCCTCAAATGTCTTAATCCAAAATAAGCTTTTAATAAAGTGAACCATTGATCTGACAGCTACATATTATTGTGCTCTATGTTTAATGTGCTGCTTTAGATATTTCCATGACAAACTTCAATTCTTCCCTATACATATTTATAAAATGTAATATATATTTTGTATAATGTAATACAATAATGATTATCTGTGTAGTAACTTGTTTACACTTTGGCTGAAACAATAAGAAAAAGAAAATATTTTTGATAAACCAAGTGGTGCATAACGTTTTTTTCTTTTAATGAACCTGATTTATTGGTAACAAAATGCAGTGATAGGATAGGATAAGATTAATCAGTTAAAAAAAAAATAACAGCACACAGTTATTGAAGACTGACTTTTTGCAAGACACTGTGATAGGCATTGTGGAACATTTATACAAAATAATAGTACAAAACAATGTTATTTCAAAGCCACGTGTAGTACTGAAACGATTGTCCGGCCAGTAGGTCTTTTAGGTCAGTGTGAGTATGAGGTCGTTATTGGTTAGGACAGCTTGTGAACACTAATCTCTGATTCCATTTAGAATCCTGTATCAGTAAGAAACCTAGCTCAACACTCTTATTTTACAGTTGAGGAAATGGAGGCTTCCCCAGAGAAGTGAAATGTCTTGTTCAAGGTTACCAAATTAGTCAGTTGCAGCATCGGAAATTAATCATATATACCCTGAATTCCTGACTGGGTTTTTTTTTTTTTTTTTTTTTTGCCTTTTCATTTCGCTTGACCACATCACCAACACAAATCTTACATTCTGCCTACAGATATTGAGTCTAGAGCTCTACTTGAAGAATGAGTAGCAGCAATGACAGGAAAGGCAGAATTTACGGCTAACATATTTCTCTTTCTCTTATCCAGGTCTTTTGGTTGGGTAAGCTTTGTCTGAGCCAGGAAATAGTCTCAGGAGGAAAAATAGAGTGAGTTAGTGCAACCAAGGCCTGAGTCTGGATGCGGTATTATAGTCCTTATTTCTGACTTGCTGGTATAAGAGTAAATCCACATTCTCAGAATTCCAGAAGTTTGACCCTTGGCATAGTACATGAATCATTCTTAACAGAGTCAAACTTTATGAAGTTTCGAACATGTGTTGATGAAGTTTGTTATCTTATTTTTGACAGCAGTTTGGTAGACAGTATCACATATGCAGCATCTGAGAACAAATGTTTTAATAGTTAAAAGTTTATCATCCTGAAAAATAAAATGGTAATACCATTTTCTAGGAAAAAAGGAAATCACAGCAATTTCTGGATATATAGACCAAATGACATTACCAAGATTGATATTGACAAATACATCCTTTTTCCTAGCAACAAAATGTATAGGCTTCTTTTAAATTAATAGTATTTGCTTAAATGAACAAATCTGTCTTAGAAGAACTAAAGCCAGAATGTTCCTTAGAAGCGAGGATGGCAAGAGTTCATCTCACATATTTTGGACAAGTTATCAGGAGGGAACAGTCCCTGGAGAAGAACACCATGCTTGATAAATTAGAAGGTCAGTGAAAAAGATGAAGACCTTCAAGGAGATGAACTGACACAGTGGCTGCAGCAATGGGCTCAAACATAGCAATGGTTCTGAGGATGGAGCAGGATAGGGCAGTGTTTGGTTTTTTTGTATATAGGGTTGCTATGAGCTGGAACTGACTTGACGGCCCCTAACAACAAACTTTCTTTTAAAGTTCTATTGTTCAAACATAAAAGTCAACTCAGTTTCATAAAAATTTGAATAGCTAGTAAGCAAGTTGCAAAAATAAAACTTAAATGAAAAATGCTGTCATTAGATGAGCCAAGATAGACTTATTTAGGTTAATTATGGCAAAATGATGTCAAAATGAATCTCATCTGTAAAAATGTTCCCGTCTGACCAAAAAAAAAAAAAAAAAAAAAGACTTGATTCTCAGTAATATTCTTTATGATGAAGGAAGGATGTAATTATCACCAACTTTCTGAGACTATTTTCAGACTCTGAGTTAGTGAGCCTGCATTAAAAAAAAAAAAGCCTTCAAATAATGGGAAAACAATTTTAAATGATTTCTCTCTCTTGTCCATAAACTTTATGATGTGTGTTTTCTCATTTTTGACCTGGGTGGTGTAAAGCCTGGCCCATTCAGTTATAACTAGAGAACAAAGGATGAATCCACAAGGTACATGCTTCTCCTGACGAAATCCTCTTCTCATCACTTCTCTGGTAATACAGATATGGGAGCTACAGAGTTGTGTTGGGAAAATAATTGTGTAACACAAAAGGTACGGACATCTTATGGCCAGGTACAAATTCTTGCTAGTTTGTGTATTGTGTCTATGCAAACTCCCAAAACAATTGTCAGTGATAATGGCTATGCCCCACTCTTTCCCACTTGAATCTTTTTTTCAGTTACTCTGTTACGTACCAGATATTACTTTCTTGATCTACCAATAAATAGAGACCCAATAGAATCAGCCAATGGCTATTTAAGGCTCAAAAGTCACCTCCATATTAAAAAAATTTCCTTAACCATCTACACAAGTAATTCTCCAATTCCAAGTATCTCTCCATATCAAGACCCATTTATTTTTATTTTTTCATAGCATTTACCTTTGACTGAAATCATCTTATTATTTTTCTTCTTTCCTGTTTCTCATCGTTAAAACATAAAGCCCATACAAGCAAGGACTATCCACTGCCATAGCCCTAATGCTTAAAAAATACCTAATATATACTGAAGAATCCCTTAGTGATGCAAATGGTTACTACAAACTGAAAGGTTGGTAGTTCAACCCACCCAGTGGTGCCTAGGAAGATGGGCCTGGCAATCTGTTTCTAAAAGGTCACAGCCTTGAAAACCCTATGTAGCAGTTCCACTATACATATATGGGGTCAACACGAGGCAGAATCTACTCAACGCAAACTAACAACAACAACAAAATATAGTGGCGTTTCATGTATACTTGCTGAATAAGTTAATCAATTAATTTACTGATGCACACTATATTTAATACTCAGTAGTAGCGTTGGTGTTGTAGGAGTTAAGTGCTCAGCTGCTAACCAAAAGGCCTGGGGTTCAGACTCACCAGACACTCCATGGGAGAAAGATGTGGCAGCCTCCTCCCATAAGGATTTACAGCCTTGGAAACCATATGTGGTAGTTCCACTCTGTCTTGTAGGGTCTCTATGAGTTGGAATCAACTAGATGTAATTTTTTTTTTTCCTACCATTACAGTTATTGTTATTTTAATTGATCCAGGAAATATATGACATCCATGGTTTCAATAGAATATTTTTCAGAGCTTATTAATATCCATTAAATGTTATTTTTTTTTTATGATACCTGATGAAGGAAGCCTTCTACAAAGTGAACTGTGTGTGAAAATGGGAAATACTTTGCAAGGGTGTAGAAAGAAACACTTCTTAAACATCCCTGTATAGAGTTGTCAGTTCCATGGAAGGATGTGAAGAGGAGATGCAGCAGAGAGAAAATGAGAAATGATAAAGATAGGAAAAAGACCACAGAAGTAAAATGAAATTAAAAGAGGACTTAAAGAGTTTTACCAGTGTTGTTGTTGTTGGGTGACTTCTAGTCAGTTCTGACTCATAGCCACCTTATGCACAACAGAATGAAACATCGTCCCGTCCTGCGCCATCCTCACAATTGTTGCTATGTTTGAGCCCATTGTTTCAGCTACTGTGTCAACTCATTTCATCCACGGTCTTCCTCTTTTTCACTGACCCTTACTTTACCAAACATGATGTCCTTCTCCAAGGGTTGATCCTGTCTGATAACACGTCCAAAGTATGTGAGATGGCGTCTTGCTATCCTTTTTCTAAGTAGCACTCTGGCTGTATTTCTACCAAGACAGACTTGTTCCTTCTTCTGGCAGTCCATGGCATATTCAACATTCTTTACCAACAGCATAATTTAAATGCAACGGTTCTTCTACGGTCTTCCTTATTCATTGTCCAGCTTTCATATGCGTATGAGATGATTGAAAGTATGGGTCGGATGGGTCAGATGCCCTTTAGTCTCCAAAGTGACAGCTTTGGTTTTTAACACTTTAAAGAGGTCTTTACAACAGACTTGCCCAATACAATACGTCATTTGATTTCCTGACTGCTGCTTCCAAGGATGTTGATTATGGATCCAAATGAACCGAAATTCTTGACAACATCAATCATTTCTCTGTTTATTATGATATTGCTTATTGGTCCAATTTTGTTTTCTTTATGATGAGGTGTAATCCATATTGAAGGTGTAGTCTTTGATCTTTATCAGTGTTTCAATTCCTCTTCACTCACAGTAAGCTAGGTTGTATTATCTGTATATAGCAGGTTGTTAATAAGTCTTCCACCAATCCTGATACTACATTCTTCTTCATATAGCCCAGCTTCTTGGATTATTTGCTCAGCATATAAACTGAATAAGTATGGTGAAAGGATAGAACCCTGACGCACACCTTTCTTGATTTTAAACCATGTAGTATCCCCTTGCACTGTCAGAACAACTACCTCTTGGTCTATGTACAGGTTTCTCATGAGCACAATTAAGTGTTCTGAAATTATCATTCTTCACAGTATTATCCATAACTTGTTAAATCCACACAGCTGAATGCCTTTACATAGTCAATAAAACACAGGTAAACATCTTCCTGGTATTCTCTGCTTTCAGCCAAGATTCATCTGACATCAGCAATGCTGTCCCTTATTCCAAGTCCTCTTCTGAATCTGGCTTGAATTTCTGGCAGTTCCCTGTTGATGTACTGCTGTAATTGCTTTTGAATCATCTTCAGCAAAATTTTACTTGCGTGTGATATTAATGGTATTGTTTGATAATTTCTTCATTTATACAAGAGTTAATAACAAAAGAAAGCAAGAAAGAAAACACTTTTTCAATCACATGTTGAAAACAATTAAGAGCTCACCCGTAACCAAGCTGCTATATGTAGCTGACTGGGAATGGAGAGATGTTATTTGTTAGATTTTTATTATTATTCTTATGCCTGTTCATTTTTTTTTTTATATTATAACATTGAAATGTGGATGAAACTAGGTAAAATTGTATTACATAAAAAATCTGAAAAAAATTTTAGATCATAGTAAAACATTAGAAAGTTTAGATGATTTTTAAAAAAGCATTAACTATACAAATTCACAAAATCAAAATAACACAGCTACAAAAACAAAATATTAATAAGCATTTATTTTACACTTTCGATGTAAAGAGTTGTAGCCTGGTGTGCTAGATTTTTAATTATTGATTTTTTTTTTTTTTTGCTTCTTTTTATGCAGAGTTTGTAAAACTTCCTGATTCAATTTACTAACAGCTAAAGAACATGTACTTCTAAGTAATCTGAGGTTATCTTTTAGGTACAATGTATCCATATGAAATCATCCATGCACTGTTGATAAAAAAAGGGCTATCTTGGAGGGGGGGCCAAGATGGCGGACTAGGTGGACGCTCCCGCGGATCCCTCTTGCAACAAAGACTCGCAAAAACAAGGGAATCGATCACATACATAACAATCTATGAACTCTGAACAACAAGCACAGACTTAGAGACGGAGGACGAACAAATACGGGCAGACAGCGACTGTTTTCAGAACTAGGAGCCAGCGCACCAGGCAGGTGACCTTCGGAGCTCGATCTGGGGCAGAGCCCAGGGGGGCAGACGGCACAGAAAGGGGGCCCACCCCTTCCCCCCCGAACCCATCCCGGGAGGAAGCCTAGCAGGTTGGCGCGGGCGGCGTAGGGGCGCAGCCGGAGGGAGAAACACCCGGGAGGCAGTGACTGATCTGAGAGGGGGGAGAACAGCGTCCCAGCTGGGGTGCCCTGCTGTCCGCCGGGAGTTAGGCGAGAAGCCGACGGGGCGCGCGCGGGGGGGGGGGTCAGCTGTGTTTCCCTGGAGTGACCCCAGGGCGGGGCCCACGCGTTCGTGCGGGAGGACGCGCACCCAGTCCGCGCGTGTGGCACGGCACACCAGAGGGAGAAATCCCCGGAGGTGTCTGGTCTCAAAACAGGGAAAGCAGCATCCCAGACGGGGAGCCATTCCGCTGCGATCTGGGCACGCGCACGCGCGCGGGCGGGGCATGAGCGCGGGGTCCATTTTTATTACCCTGAATTGACCCAGAGGGCGGGAACACCTGGTCGTGCGAGTGACGCCCTCCCAGTTTGCGCGAGAGGTGCGGCACACTGGAAGGAGAAGTCCCCGGGAGGAACTGATTGGTCCCAAAGCGCAGAAAGTAGCATCCCAAAGTGCCGCCCTGCTGGGGCTTGGGCGCGCGCACGAGCGGGCCGTGAGCGCGGAGTCCATTTTTATTGCCCTGAATTGACCCAGGGGGCGGGCCCACCTGGCCGTGCGGAGGAACTGATTGGTCCCAAAGCGCAGAAAGTAGCATCCCAGACAGAGTGCCGCCCTGCTGGGGCTTGGGCGCGCGCGGGCGGGGCGTGAGCGCGGAGTCCATTTTTATCGCCCTGAATTGACCCAGGGGGCGGGCCCACCTGGCCGTGCGGAGGAACTGATTGGTCCCAAAGCGCAGAAAGTAGCGTCCCAGACGGGGTTCCGTCCTGCTGGGGCTTGGGCGCGCGCACGAGCGGGGCGTGAGCACGGAGTCCATTTTTATTGCCCTGAATTGACCCAGGGGGCGGGCCCACCTGGCCGTGCAGGTGACGCCAACCCAGTTCGCGCGAGAGGTGTGGCGCTCCGGAAGGAGAAGTCCCGGGGAGGAAGTGACTGGTTCCCGAACAGGGAAAGCAGCGTCTCAACCCGGAAGTCATCCCGCTGGGATTTGGGCGCGCGCACAGGCGGGGCGTGACCGCGGGATCTAATTATAATCGCCTGAATAGACCCTGGGGGCGGACCCACCCGTTCGTGCGGGAAACGCCCACCCAGTGCCCACGTGCGGTGCCGCGCACCGGAGGAAGTCCCCAGGAGGAAGGGACTGGTTTCCGAGCAAGGAAAGCAGTGTCCTAGCCAGGGACCCGTCCAGCCCGGATTTTGGCAAACGGGGGGGGGAGCGTGAACGTGGTGTTCAGCTCTATATTCTGTGGTGCTACACTCCTAGCTCTCAGATCCCTCCCCCACCCTCCCCAGGCGACCCCATTAACATCCGAATACCCGGAGCCAGAGAGAGAATTCAGATAGGGATCTGACTGCATTTTTTTTTAGCTGACTACTTGGAATATCTAGTTTCCCAGTGATGGCTCGGAGACAGCAGTCCATATCAAACCACATAAAGAAACAGACCATGACAGCTTCTCCAACCCCCCAAACAAAAGAATCAAAATCTTTCCCAAATGAAGATACAATCCTGGAATTATCAGATACAGAATATAAAAAACTAATTTACAAAATGCTTAAAGATATCACGAATGAAATTAGGATAAATGCAGAAAAAGCCAAGGAACACACTGATAAAACTGTTGAAGAACTCAAAAAGATTATTCAAGAACATAGTGGAAAAATTAACAAGTTGCAAGAATCCATAGAGAGACAGCATGTAGAAATCCAAAAGATTAACAATAAAATTACAGAATTTGACAACGCAATAGAAAGTCAGAGGAGCAGACTCGAGCAATTAGAATGTAGACTGGGACTTCTGGAGGACCAGGGAAACAACACCAACATAGCTGGAAAAAAATCAGATAAAAGAATTAAAAAAAATGAAGAAACCCTAAGAATCATGTGGGACTCTATCAAGAAGGATAACTTGCGAGTGATTGGAGTCCCAGAACAGGGAGGAGGGACAGAAAACACAGAGAAAATAGTTGAAGAACTCCTGACACAAAACTTCCCTGACATCATGAAAGAAGAAAGGATATCTATCCAAGATGCTCATCGAACCCCATTTAAGATTGATCCAAAAAGAAAAACACCAAGACATATCATCATCAAACTTGCCAAAACCAAAGACAAACAGAAAATTTTAAAAGCAGCCAGGGAGAAAAGAAAGGTTTCCTTCAAGGGAGAATCAATAAGAATAAGTTCAGACTACTCAGCAGAAACTATGCAGGCAAGAAGGGAATGGGACGACATATACAGAGCACTAAACGAGAAAAACTGCCAACCAAGGATCATATATCCAGCAAAACTCTCTCTGAAATATGAAGGAGAAATTAAGATATTTACAGATAAACACAAGTTTAGAGAATTTGCAAAAACTAAACCAAGACTGCAAGAAATGCTAAAGGAGATTGTTTGGCCTGATGACCAATAATATCAGGTACCAGCACAATACAAGGTCACAAAACAGAACGTCCTGATATCAACGCAACTCAAACAGAGAAAGCACAAAAACAAACAAATTAAGACTAATTCTAAAAAATAAATAAATAAACAAAATAATACACACAACAGGAAATCATGGAAATCAATAGCTAAACGATCAAAATAATCAAAAAGAGGGACTAAATATAGGAGGCATTGAACTGCCAGATGGAGAGTGATACAAGGCGAAATAGAAGGATACAAGTTAGGGTTTTACTTAGAAAAATAGGGGTAAATAAAAAGGTAACCACAAAAAGGAATATCAATTCCATAACTCAAGAAAAAAGCCAAGAAAAACGTAACGACTCAATAAACACAAAGTTAAACATTATGAAAATGAGGATCTCACAAGCTACTAAGAAAAACGTCTCAGCACAAAAAAGCATGTGGAAAAATGAAATGGCCAACAACACACATAAAAAGGCATCAAAATGACAGCACTAAAAACTTACTTATCTATAATTACGCTGAATGTAAATGGACTAAATGCACCAATAAAGAGACAGAGAGTCACGGACTGGATAAAAAAACACGATCCAACTATATGCTGCCTACAAGAGACACACCTTAGACTTAGAGACACAAACAAACTAAAACTCAAAGGATGGAAAAAAGTATATCAAGCAAACAATAAGCAAAAAAGAAGAGGAGTAGCAATATTAATTTCTGACAAAATAGACTTTAGACTTAAATCCGCCACAAAGGATAAAGAAGGACACTATATAATGATAAAAGGGACAATTGATCAGGAAGACATAACCATATTAAATATTTACGCACCCAATGACAGGGCTGCAAGATACATAAATCAAATTTTAACAGAATTGAAAAGTGAGATAGACACCTCCACATATATAGTAGGAGACTTCAACACACCACTTTCGGAGAAGGACAGGACATCCAGTAAGAAGCTCAATAGAGACACGGAAGACCTACTTACAACAATCAACCAACTTGACCTCATTGACTTATACAGAACTCTCCACCCAACTGCTGCAAAATATACTTTTTTTTCTAGCGCACATGGAACATTCTCTAGAATAGACCACATATTAGGGCATAAAACAAATCTTTGCAGAATCCAAAACATCGAAATATTACAAAGCATCTTCTCAGACCACAAGGCAATGAAGCTAGAAATCAATAACAGAAAAACTAGGGAAAAGAAATCAAATACTTGGAAAATGAACAATACCCTCCTGAAAAAAGACTGGGTTATAGAAGACATCAAGGAGGGAATAAGGAAATTCTTAGAAAGCAACGAGAATGAAAATACTTCCTATCAAAACCTCTGGGACACAGCAAAAGCAGTGCTCAGAGGCCAATTTATATCGATAAATGCACACATACAAAAAGAAGAAAGAGACAAAATCAGAGAACTGTCCCGACAACTTGAGCAAATAGAAAGTGAGCAACAAAAGAATCCATCAGGCACCCGAAGAAAACAAATAATAAAAATTAGAGCTGAACTAAATGAATTAGAGAACAGAAAAACAATTGAAAGAATTAACAAAGCCAAAAGCTGGTTCTTTGAAAAAATTAACAAAATTGATAAACCATTGGCTAGACTGACTAAAGAAAAACAGGAAAGGAAACAAATAACCCGAATAAGAAACGAGAAGGACCACATCACAACAGAACCAAATGAAATCAAAAGAATCATATCAGATTACTACATAAAATTGTACTCTAACAAATTTGAAAACCTAGAAGAAATGGATAAATTCTTGGAACAACACTACTTACCTAAACTAACACATACAGAAGTAGAACAACTAAATAGACCCATAACAAAAAAAGAGATTGAAATGGTAATCAAAAAACTCCCAACAAAAAAAAGTCCTGGCCCAGATGGCTTCACTGCAGAGTTCTACCAAACCTTCAGAGAAGACTTAACACCATTACTATTGAAGGTATTTCAAAGTATAGAAAAAGACGGAATACTACCCAACTCATTCTATGAAGCCACCATCTCCCTGATACCAAAACCAGGTAAAGACATTACAAAAAAAGAAAATTTTAGACCTATATCCCTCATGAACATAGATGCAAAAATCCTTAATAAAATTCTAGCCAATAGAATCCAACAACACATCAAAAAAATAATTCACCCTGATCAAGTGGGATTTATACCAGGTATGCAAGGCTGGTTTAATATCAGAAAAACCATTAATGTAATCCATCACATAAATAAAACAAAAGACAAAAACCACATGATCTTATCAATTGATGCAGAAAAGGCATTTGACAAAGTCCAACACCCATTTATGATAAAAACTCTCACCAAAATAGGAATTGAAGGAAAATTCCTCAACATAATAAAGGGCATATATGCAAAGCCAACGGCCAATATCACTCTAAATGGAGAGAACCTGAAAGCATTTCCCTTGAGAACGGGAACCAGACAAGGATGCCCTTTATCACCGCTCTTATTCAACATCGTACTTGAAGTCCTAGCCAGGGCAATTAGGCTAGACAAAGAAATAAAGGGTATTCAGATTGGTAAGGAGGAAGTAAAGCTATCACTATTTGCAGATGACATGATCGTATACATGGAAAACCCTAAGAAATCCTCCAGAAAACTACTGAAACTAATAGAAGAGTTTGGAAGAGTCTCAGGATATAAAATAAACATACAAAAATCACTTGGATTCCTCTACATCAACAAAAAGAACACCGAAGAGGAAATAACCAAATCAATACCATTCACAGTAGCCCCCAAGAAGATAAAATACTTAGGAATAAATCTTACCAAGGAAGTAAAAGACCTATACAAAGAAAACTATAAAACTCTGCTACAAGAAATTCAAAAGGACACGCTTAAATGGAAAAACATACCCTGCTCATGGATAGGAAGACTCAACATAGTAAAAATGTCTGTTCTACCAAAAGCCATTTATACATACAACACACTTCCAATCCAAATACCAATGTCATACTTTAAGGGAATAGAGAAACAAATCACTAATTTCATATGGAAAGGAAAGAATCCCCGGATAAGCAAAACATTACTGAAAAAGAAGAAGAAAGTGGGAGGCCTCACCCTACCTGATTTCAGAACCTATTATATAGCTACAGTAGTCAAAACAGCCTGGTACTGGTACAACAACAGGCACATAGACCAATGGAACAGAATTGAGAATCCAGATATAAATCCATCCACGTATGAGCAGCTGATATTTGACAAAGGACCAGTGTCAGTCAATTGGGGAAATAATAGTCTTTTTAACAAATGGTGCTGGCATACCTGGATATCCATTTGCAAAAGAATGAAACAGGACCCATACCTCACACCATGCACAAAAACTAACTCCAAGTGGATCAAAGACCTAAACATAAAGACTAAAACGATAAAAATCTTGGAAGAAAAAATAGGATCTACCCTAGGAGCCCTAATACAGGGCATAAACAGAATACAAAACATTACCAAAAATGATGAAGAGAAACCCGATAACTGGGAGCTCCTAAAAATCAAACACCTATGCTCATCTAAAGACTTCACCAAAAGAGTAAAAAGACCACCTACAGACTGGGAAAGAATATTCAGCTATGACATCTCAGACCAGCGCCTGATCTCTAAAATCTACATGATTCTGTCAAAACTCAACCACAAAAAGACAAACAACCCAATCAAGAAGTGGGCAAAGGATATGAACACACATTTCACTAAAGAAGATATTCAGGCAGCCAACAGATACATGAGAAAATGCTCTCGATCATTAGTCATTAGAGAAATGCAAATTAAAACTACGATGAGATTCCATCTGACACCAACTAGACTGGCATTAATTCAAAAATCACAAAATAATAAATGTTGGAGAGGCTGCGGAGAGACTGGAACTCTCATACACTGCTGGTGGGATTGTAAAATGGTACAACCACTGTGGAAATCCATCTGGCGTTATCTTAAACAGTTAGAAATAGAACTACCATACAAACCAGAAATCCCACTCCTCGGAATATACCCTAAAAATACAAGACCCTTCACACAAACAGATATATGCACACCCATGTTTATTGCAGCTCTGTTTACAATAGCAAAAAGCTGGAAGCAACCAAGATGTCCATCAACGGACGAATGGGTAAATAAATTGTGGTATATTCACACAATGGAATACTACGCATCGATAAAGAACAGTGACGAATCTCTGAAACATTTCATAACATGGAGGAATCTGGAAGGCATTATGCTGAGCGAAATGAGTCAGTTGCAAAAGGACAAATATTGTATAAGACCACTATTATAAGATCTTGAGGAATAGAAAAAACGGAAAAGAACACATACTTTTGTGGTTACAAAGGGGGGAGGGAGGGAGGGAGGGAGGGAGAGGGCTTTTTATTGATCAATCTGTAGATGGGAACTGCTTTGGGTGAAGGGAAAGACAACACTCAAAACAAGGAAGGTCAGCCTAATTGGACAGGATTAAAAGTAAAGAGGTTTCCGAGATAAAATGAAAGCTTCAAAGGATAGCGAAGCAGGGGCTGGGGTCTGGGGAACTTGGTTTGAGAGGACTTCTAAATCAATGGGCAAAACAATTCTATTATGAAAACACTCTGCATCCCACTTTGAATTGTGGCACCTGGGGTCCTAAATGCCAACAAGCAGCCATCTAAAATACATTAATTGGTCTCAACCCACCGGGAGCAAAGGCAAAGGAAGAACACCAAGGTCACACGACAACTAAGAACCCAAGAGACAGAAAGGGCCACTTGAACCAGAGACCTACAATATCCTGAGACCAGAAGAACAAGTTGGTGCCCGGCCACAATCGATGTCTGCCCTGTCAGGGAGCACAAGAGACAACTCCTGAGGGAGCAGGAGACCAATGGGATACAGACCCCAAATTCTCATTAAAAGACCACACCTAATGGTATGATTGCGACTAGAGGAATCCCAGAGACAATGCTCCCCAGAACTTCTGATGGCACAGGACAGGAACCAACCCCGAAGACAAATCATCAGGCATGAAAAGGACTGGTCAGTGGGGGGGAGAGAGATACTGATGAAGAGCGAGCTAATTAAATCAGGTGGACACGGGAGAGTGTGTTGGCAACTCATGACTGGAGGGGGGATGGGAAGATAGAGAGAGATGGAAGAAGGTAAAATTGGCACGAAACGAGAGACTGTAAGGGCTGACTCAATAGGGGGAGAGCAAGTGGGAGAAGGGAGTAAGATGTATGTAAACCTACATGTGACAGACTGATTGGAATGGTAAATGTTCACTTGAAGCTTAATAAAAATTTAAAAAAAAAAAAAAAAAAGACAAAAAAAAAAAAAAAAGGGCTATCTTGTTTGAGTAATTAGGTAAATTGAATAATGAGACATGTCCATGGAACATTTAAGACATAAACAGTCTCAGTAGAAAATTTTCCAGTGGCGTTCAAACAATTTCTAGGTGAGACCTCCTTCTTCAAAATAAGTTGACTGGGATGTATAAATACATTTACAAAAAAAGAAAAAAGGTAAAAGCAGAACTGCTTTAACTGAAAAAGTGAGCGGAGAACTGGGACCTCACTCACGTTGCTGCCCTTACTCCGCAGTCAATAAAACCTTCTGATATTTAACCAGAATCTCTATGTTGAACAAGATCCATCCATTCTAGTAGCTGTAGTTTCTAAGATTTTAAATGAGAATAGATGAGATAGAAATTCTTTTCCTTGGAAGAATTAGATTTTTTAAGCCCATTACATCCTCTATGCAATGGGGCTTAATTAAACAGTGTCTTGGGTCCAGTGTAAATAGAGGTAGATGCTGTCACATACATTTTCTTAACTCAAAAGTTCTAACAACCAGCCAAGTCCCATTCTACGAGCCTTTTCCCCATACCCAGACCCAATAATTGGAAGCTATAAACTCTAGGTTTTATTTATCTGAAAAGAGAAATCAGTCATTTTAATTTTCTCTCCAGAATTTGAACACATTCATTTAACGTAAGTTCACTAACTCAATTAGAAGGAAACAAAAAGTCATTGTTCAGACGTATGGACAATGAAAGGTATTCTGAGAAATTAAACAGAGGAGTCAGAAGAATTAATATTTTCTTCCTGATTTAGCTAATTCTATTTCAAAATTAGACACCTGTCTTATTTTACATAAAACTCTCCTTCAATATTTTCAGTTATCAGAGAACATGCTACTCTAAAGTCAGAGTCTTTCATTTCCAGTGAGTTCTAATGATCTGGCAATATTTACATAGAAGTGAAATTTGTCTGCCCATGATTATGAGCCATTATTGTAGTTGTCCAATATGAAAAGACAAAAGACAATCCTTGTTTTTCCTAATCATTCATTCATTCATTCAGCAAATATTTATTGGGAGCATTCCGTATGGTAGTCATCATGCTAAGCAATGGAGACGTAAGAATGGATAATGGAAAGTCCTTGTCCCCTGAAATTCCCCAGAAAGCTTACAGTACATTGTATCAGACAAACAAAAAACATTGTAACAGAGTATTAAATACAGGATTCTAGGAGCCTCTCTTCCTATATTTCATACCATTTCTTTAGACCAGCATGTATTCAGTTGCTAAAGCCTGAAAAGTCATTCTTTATATCTACCTTTTCCTTCACTTCTTTATTCAGATTGACATTTAGCCTTACTGAGTAGACCTCTAAAATGTATCTTGAAAACATCTATTTCTCTCAATCTCACTATAAACTTCACCATCATCTCTCAATTAGACTACCACAGTGATAATGTACTTTGTCTTCCTGTTTCCAGTCTTGATGGTCTACAATCCATTCTTTTTCAAAGAGCGGAGAGAAAACTTTCAAAAAGATGTCAGCTTGTACTATGAATCTTCTGGGGGGGAGCCTTAAATTAATTTTGGTTGCCCTGAAAATAAAATTCAATTTCCTTGTATTGATCTACATGGCTTTGTTTGATCTAGCCATGGTTTTATTATCTCAAATTTACTTCATGTTAACTCTCTCACTAAGGAGCCCTGGTGGCACAATGGTTAAACACTTGGCTACTAACTGAAAGGTTGGTGGAACCCACTAGCCTCTTTGCCTGGAGAAATGACCTGGCAATCTTCTTCTGTAAAGATTTACAGCCAAGAAAACCCTATGAGGCAGTTCTGCTCTGTCCTATTAGTGTCGCTAGGAGTTGGAATTGACTTGATGGCACACAAGGACAATTCTGTCACTGAATTCTCCTCATCCATGCATCTTTCTTCAGGGTCTTTGTACCTACATTCTGGATTAAAAAAAAAAAAAATTTTTTTTTCCTGGATTGATTTTCCTACATAAATCTTTACCAGATAACGTGCACACACCTAAATAATAAGTAACATGGGGGACTTTCCCTACTAATTTAGCTAAGTTAGCTAGCTGAAGACATTTATAATGCTTAGGATATTTTGTTCTTAATCTGTTTAATAAAAAATTCTCTACCAAACTCTAATTTCCTAATGGCTGTGGTTAAATCCCTGATGTCCAGTTCATTGTCTTGCATATACTAATCATTCAGCAAATATTTATGGAATGTACAAACAAGTGGACTAATCAATACACAGTAAGGGAACATACCATAGATTTGGAATGGTTATTGCCTAAAATTATGTTTAATACCGTTGGCAAAATGGACAAAATTCTCAGACCTATAATGAGAAATACACAATGCCACAAACATAATAAAAGATTGAAGGAAAAAAAAAAAAACTTCTCTCAGTAACTATTACAAAAATAAACAGATAATCAAAAAGGTATTGAGCATTTGAGAAGCAATGAGTAAATTTATCTTAATAAACATATATAGACTATGGCGCCCAACTTTTGTAGAACGTACCAAAAATTTTAAAATTTCACCATAAAAACTGTGTCCTCTGACCAAAACTCAGCTATACTGAAAAATGGCAAAAACATAGCTATAAAATGGCCATTATTTAGAATAACTTATGGTCAGGCAGTGAAAAAATTTTGAACAAATAATAACAAAAGTATCACATATCACAATTGTAGAATTAAGGTGAAGTGTAAGAAAATTTAAATCATTTATTTATACATATATATTAGAAAAGAAAGCTGAAAATCAAAACTAAAGTCTCATCTCAAGAAGGAAGAAAAATAACAACAGAACAAAGACGAAGTAGAAAGAAGAAAGTAAGAAATGGAATTCATGAAACACATAAGCCATAGACTAGAAAAAGTTAACAAAATGAAAAGTTGAGTCTTTGAAAGATAATAAAACTGATAGACATGAGAAAGATAAAAAGGAAAAAAAATAATATAAGGAATGTAAAGAGGCAACACTAAGTATTATGCTGACACTAAAATGATAAGGTATTTTAGATAACACATGTGAATAAAATTTAAAATATAGATATGCACATTCTTTAAAAGCAATGTATCTTATCGGTTGCAAAAGAAAATAAAAAAATAAAATTCTCAGTACTTTTTTGTATACAAATATAAAATTTTGTAGAAAAAAACATTAAAACCTAAATGATGTTCATAGAAAGAGACTTCAATAATCCAAAAAAGTCAATTCTCCCAAAACTACTTAATAGATTTATCATCACTTAAATCAAAATTCCACCAAAGATTGTGGTAGAAACTTAGAATCTGTTTCCAGACTTAAGGAGAAAGATGAAGAGTCAAAAGTAACCAAGATATTTAAGAAGAAGAATTAAGAGGTACAGCTTGTCCTACCACATACGGTATTTTGTGAGAATAAAAAATTAACAGAGAGTAGAATCCATTAACAAACCCAAATACATATGAAAATGAATATATTACATAATTGTCATCACACATAAATAAAGAAAAAAAGTATTCACTATTAAACAAACATTTTGGGAAAATTGTCATTCCAACAAAAAAAGGAAAAAAAAAAGAACTTTTAACACATACTATAACCCCCAAAATGATTTTAGATGGATTAAGGACTTAAATATAAACGCAAGATTTTAAAATTTCATAAGAAAATATCACACCTTCTTCTTTTTATTTCAATAAATGAAATATTTTTTAAAAACAATATACAAAATCTACAAAATTATAAAGAAAAGGACTGATGTTCTAGCAGATTAAAAAACTTTTATCTATTATCTATCAAAGCCACCATAAAGAGAATAAAAATACAAGACCAAATTGAGAGACATTTTGCATATATAAAAATAGCAGAGTCTTATGGTCCAAAATACATATATTGTCTATTAAAATTATAAATAAAATGCAAAATAACTCCATTGGAAAATAGGCAAATGCATGAAAAGGGTTTTACGTAGAAGAAATACCAGAAGGCCCTAAATGTGAAGAGTTGTTCAATCCCATTTAGAAAATTTACATTAAAACTAGTAAGATACAAATTTTTACCCACCAAGTTGACATTTTTTTTCCACCAAACAATGTCAGTACCAAATTTTGACAAATAGGTGGGGTATTGGAACTTTCACACTTTACTGTAAAACAAGTAAATTGGTATTCCACCTTTGAAAATAATTTTGGCTTCTTAATCCATTTATATATAGTTAAAAATAGAAAAAAATTAGGGAATACATATAGTTGTGGTTTAACTGTGAAGAAAAGCAAGACGGTAATGGTCAAAACAAAATTCAGGACAGTATCTTTGACGTGATGAAGGAGAACATGATTATAGAAAGGCATGGAGGGATTTCAAAAAGAATTGGTAATGTTCTTTTTCCAGGCGGTTTGTGAATAAACCTATATTCATTTCTTAATTGTTGTTTTAAAAGCTATTCTCACATGTTTTATGTGTATGGTATTTTTATAGTTAATACCTTTAAACAACCAGTAAAGCTATAATTGTAAAACTGTTTCTATAGGACGCAAGATCTTTATATAATATATAAAAACGTGCTTTTGCTTCAAAACTTGATTAAGCAAAGAGAAATATTCTTATTAAAAACTATAGCAACTTTTTTGTCTTCTAGGAGTTGTAGCCCTGAATTTTCTTTTGAGACACTATTTTGAGATCAAAGCCTTGAATACCTAATTTTAAATTATCGTAAAGCAAATACCCACCCAGTATTTCTGGTAAAGGCTTAAATACAATGAAGCAAATGATTGCAGAATCATCGGAATGATTTAACGTACTTAGGTGTCGATTTCAAGTAGAATTTAGATTTCCTGTGTCTCTGTGACATTGTGTGTATAGAGGAAAGAAATGAAGAAATATGTTTCATTATTATCAGTCATAAACTAAAGTTGGTGGCATTATGCAAGATTTTTATACCTTCTTTGTGTGTTTACTCATTTTCAAAACTTTTTACATGGAACACATTACTATTATTATGAGAAGAAGGAAAAAAAAAAAACACATACACACACAAAACTTGAAGATTTTGGAGAACCCAGCAAAAATATAAACCTTCAGTTGTGGCCTGAACAATGCTGAGTTCAGTAGGATGATTGCTTTCTTTATCTGGACTCACAACTTGTGCTCAATGTTATATTAGCTGCCATGCCATCTTTCAGCTCATATTGATCTTGCAGTCAACCAGAACATAAGGCTTTTTTTCACATAGATTTCTGTTAAGGTAGATCAGTAGAAGTGATTTTGTTAATGGAAATGCAGAACATTACCCTATTAATGTAATCATGTGTTTAAGTGTGTATTCTTAGCCTCCCTGGGGCCTTTGAGAGAACAATATATAGCTGGAACACCTTGTCTCTGATTTAACAAGATTGAAGACACTCAAAATGAGACGTTGCAACTTCCTTTCACTTTATCTCAAAATTTCTCTGCAATATCGCCTATTTTCTTCAGTCTGATCACTGAGGAAGAGTTTTACCTTTGTTCCATCAATTACCTTAACATTTTCATGCGTTTTCAATAACTTTCTCTCCCATTGCATTAATTGACTATGTCTTTAAAAACACAACTCTGCAAATTCCTGCCACAGTCTTGATCCAAAAGCCACCAAACCCGTTGCCCTCGAGTCGATTCCAACTCATAGCGACCGCAAAGGTGAGAGTAGAACTGCCACATAGGGTTTCCAAAGAGCACTTGGTGGATTCAAACTGCTGACCTTTTGGTTAGCAACTGTAGCACTTAACCACTATGCCACCAGGGTTTCCACAATCTTGCTACTACCTCTCAAATTCTCCCACCTAAATTTTTCTTTAAATGTCTTCAGAGAATGCTGTCCATTGACTGATTTGAGTTTCCTATCACATACTGACACTACAGGTATTTACAACTTAATTTCTTCTCATAACTTTCTCTGTTCAGGTACTTGAACATATTCAAAGAAATCCTAATAGCAAAAGCATCATCTACCGTGTCTTAGAAATAAGGCTCCAATCTATAGAGATATAGTGACAGAAACTCAGCCATTAGGCTGGAGCTTTCTGTGGGTGATATTTTGCAGCCTAAAATGAGCACATCAGTAAGTAAAGATAAGTCCTAGGAATTTTTGACATAGAGGGACAGCCCTGGTAGTGAAGTGGTTAAGAGCTCCGGCTGCTAACCAAAAGGTCTGCTGTTCAAATACACCAGCCACTGCTTGGAAACCCTATGGGCCAGTTCTACTCTGTCCTGTATGGTTGCTGTGAGTCAGAATCTACTCGATGGCACACAACAACAACAGGGACAGAGAGAGACATGAATTTTAGGAAAATGATGGAAACTTGTAACCATCACTAGGCTTCCATAATTTGAGTCAAAAATACAGCACAAAAATAGTATAATTGATTTCTTGGTAAGCCGGGCTTCCTTTCATCATTCTTATAAGCCATAAAATTTGCAACACCATCAATTGTTCCTTCTTACTCTCAAGCATTCCACAACTCTATCCAGACAAAAATCACCATGACTTTGAATTTTCCTTTGGAACACACTGTCTTCTACTTTAACACATTCTCAATAGCCTCTTTTCCATTTTCATGGCTCTTATCACTACTCATCTCAATTATTGTCAGAGTGTTATAGGGAACTTCCCTGGTGATATTATTGACCTCCTCCAATCTATCTTTCAAACAGTTGCCAGAATGGTCTTTCTATAATACAGCTTCAATTGTATCTATTTCCTCATTGTAATAATTTGGTATGTCCCCAATATATTCCACGTAGAATTCAAACTTCTTAGCTTGACATACACATTCTTTAGTGATATGCTTCATGTCTGCCTGTGTCACATTATTTACTCTCATGTTCCTACACTCTACTTTTTTCTACTGTCAATACTCCTGATGTGTCAAGCTTTTCTCTGTTTCCATGTCACTGCACATGGTGATCCCTCTGCTGCAGTATCCTTGGTAACCCTATTCCTGCAATATTGTTTCACTTAGCTAACTTATGCTCCCTCAAAATTTGGCTTAAGCAATACCAACTCAAACTCCTAATATGACTTTGAAGCTCATCCTCTGGACTCCTATGATTCCTTGTAAACTTTTCTTTCAGTGTTCAGCAGATTTGCTTATCACCCACACTAAGCTACACATTTACAGAGGATAAGAGCAACATTGTATGCTGAGCAAATAATCTGAGAAGCTGGACTATATGAAGAAGAACGGGACATCGGGATTGGAGGAAGACTCATTAACAACCTGCATTACACAGATGACACATCCTTGCTTGCTGAAAGTGAAGAGGACTTGAAGCACTTACTAATGAACATCAAAGACCATAGCCTTCAGTATGGATTACACCTCAACATAAAGAAAACAAAAATCTTTACAACTGGACCAACAAGCAACATCATGATAAACAGGGAAAAGATTGAAGTAGTCAAGGATTTCATTTTACTTAGATCCGCAATCAACACCCATGGAAGCAGCAGTCAGGAAATCAAAACATGCATTTCATTGGGCAAATCTGCTGCAAAAGACCTCTTTAAAGTGTTGAAAAGCAAAGATGTCACCTTGAAGACTAAGGTGCAACTGACCCAAGCCATGGTATTTTCAATCGCATCATATGCACGTGGAAGCTGGACAATGAATAAGGAAGACCGAAGAATTGACGCCTTTGAATTGTGGTGTTGGAGAAGAATATTGAATATACTAGCATTGCTGAAAGAACAAACAAATCTGTCTCAGAAGTAGAATCAGAATGCTCCTTAGAGGCAAGAATGAGGAGACAACATCTAACATACTTTGGCCATGTTGTCAGGAGGGATCAGTCCCTGTAGAAGGACATCATGCTTGGTAAAGAAGAGAGCCAGTGCAAAAGAGGAAGACTCTCAAGAGATGGATTGACACAGTGACTGCAGCAACAGGCTGAAACATAACAACGATTGCGAGCATGGCGCAGGACCCGATGTGTTTTGTTCTGTGGTACATACGGTTACTATGAGTCAGAATTGACTCAAGGGCACCTAACAACAACAACAGCAACAAGCATAGCATCTTGTATGATTTAGCTAGCATCTTTACAGCCTAGCAGAATGATTACCTCTCAATGGACACTCAATAAATATTTTTTAAGATAATATTTGTCATCTTCACTTCCCAGATAACACTGCCAGGGAAATTCCAGAGTTAACTACCTCAGAAATGACAAATACCTTTATACATGCATTCATCACACAATTTTACCTTATAGGTTGTTTTTATTTTTCCCTATAGTAGATATCTACAGTTTTTTTCATTTACGTGTCACTTCTTGGAAGCCCTATGGACCAGTTCTACTCTGTCCTATTGGGTCGCTATGAGTTGGAATCGACTCAACAGAAACGGGTTTTTTTTTTTTTTTCATTAGTTTTCCTGGTAACATTATCTAGATTTATCTTTGGGCCATCACTTTCTCCCCCAATCGTATTCACAGTGTCAGACATGGGCATGTATCTACTGTACAAATCAGACAATCAGAGCATTGTCCTCTCTAGGACTCAAAACTTAGTTCATAGACTTTTGACCCAAACAAGTCTATTGAGTAGCAAATAAATGTTCAGATATATGGCTAACAAGAGATCAAAACTAGTTCTTTTATTGTGGAATAGAGCGAATAGTCTAAGGGAAAAAAAAATGTTCAACCAGAAGTCAGTAGGAAAATAAGGCTGTTGAAAGTGCTAAGATGAAGTAAGATTAAATAAATAGTAGACAATAGGAAGAAGTGGTCAGTAATGTCAGTTACTGTAAAGCAAAAAAAAGATAGAATCACTTTCCTTTTTGGGGGGGCACTAAACACATGGGTCGTCATGAGTTAGAACTAGCTATTTTTAGTGATTTAGGTAAATTAAGTTCAAACCCACCTAGTGGCTACATGGGACAAAGACCTGGCGATCTGCTTTCCTAAAGATTACAATGGGTACAGCTGGAAAAAAAACATACAGACCTTTTCCTACCGGGTTTATACCTTGGAGGACATAGGATGGGAACGGCTGATAGATGATCTTGCAATTAAGTGAATACTGAGAAAGAAGTCAACTTGGATGAGAGAAGAGCAAAAGAATGGAGAGAGACCCAGAAACATTGTTTGAATTGCTGTATCAAGCAATGATTTTGCTGTATACAGCACTTTTTAATTCTATGTACTAGTAATTTTATTGTTTGTTTGTTTACCTAAGGCAATTTGAGTTGAATTTTCTGTCTCGAACAGAAGTTTCTAAAATAAGGTTAATTTCTCCATATTCTCTATATTGGTATCCAGTAAATGTCTTTATGCTTGATTAATGTCTATAGGCTGTTCTTCTATAAGAAGCAGCTAATGACTGGTTTCATATTTATCATGCTCTCCTCTTCCCTTCTACTTCAGCCATACTAGGCTTCTTACCATTCTTCTATTGGCCCATTCAGTTTCAGAGACTAGTGTCAGGGTTAAGATTGTTCAGGCTACTGTTACAATATATTCTACTGTACACAATTGATTGTGGGTAATTTTTTTTTTATATTTCTGACTCCTGATACCAGATTCTAAGATAATGGGGGATGAAGATTATCTATTATTAAAGGTTTAATCAGGAAAACAGAAGAAAAGCAAAGTTTTTCAGTCAAAAGATATATATTTTAATTTTCAATTTTACTGAGATATAAAGTCTAAAATTTCATGAGTTTGGTCATATGTATACACCCATGAAACTGTCAGCAAAATCAAGCTAATAAATATATATAAGGCCCCAAAACTTTTCATATGCTCCTATGAATATTTTCCTTTATCAGCTCCGCCCCCACCACTATCACAGGCAACTGCTAATCTGCTTTCTGTCAATGTAGATTCGTTTGTATTTTCTAGAATTTTAAAGAAATGGTATCATACAATAGTATTCTTTATGATCTTATTTCTTTTACTGGGCATCATTATTTTGATATTCCTACATGTTGTTGGCTGTATCTATAGTTCATTCCTTTTTATTGCTATTGTACTCCATTGTGTGGGCAAATATTTTAGTTATGCAGTGCTGCTATAACAGAAATACCACAAATGGACAGCTTTACAAGCAGAAACTAATTTTCTCACAATTTAGGAGGCTAGCAGTCTGAATTCAGGGCACTGGCTCTAGAGGAAGGCTTCCTCCTCTGTCAGCTCTGGAGGGATGTCCTTGTCTCCTTTGAGCTTCTGCTCCGAAAAGAATCTTCATGTAGCTTGGCATCTGTCTCACCCCATTTCTGCTTGCTCACTTACTTGTTTAATCTCTTTTATATCTCAAAAAAAGATTGATTTAAGACACACCCTACACTAACACTGTCTCAAAGTAACAAAACTCATTCCGAAATGGGATTATAACCACAGGTATAGGGGTTTGGACTTGCAATGCATACTTTTGGGAGACACAATTCAATCTGTTAACAGTATATCCGAATTTATTTATCCACTTATCATAGGGGAATATTTATTAAAAACAAACTGCTGTAACATTTTAATACATGTATTTCTAAGAACGTATGTTTTCATTTCAATTAGATAGGAATGGACTATATCTGTAGTATAAAAAATCAAACCCGTTGCGGTCCAGTCAATTCCAACTCATAGCAACCCTGTAGGACAGAGTAGAACTGCCCCACAGGGTTTCCAAGGAGCGCCTGGTGGATTCAAATTCTTAACCACTGCCCCACCAGGGTTTTCTTTCTATAGTATGGTCAGTGTATATTTAAGTTTTTAGGAAATGGGCAAAGAGATTTTCGAAATAGTTTTAAAATTTTGAATTCCCAACAAGAGCATAAAAAAGTTCTGTTGCCCCACAACAGTGTTTAATATGGCTAAACACTGTGTTTAATTTTATTTGAACCATTTTAGTAAGTGTAGAAGTACCCGAATATTGTTTTAATTTGTATTTACCTAATTGCTATGAGTTGAAATCAACTCGGTGGCAATGTTTTTTTTTTTTTTTTGTTAATGATTAATGGTATTGGGCATCATTTCATGTATTTACTTGCCATTTGTGGGCAGTTCCTGACTCATAATGTATTCAAGTTACAACAAACCACAGTTATAACTGTTTTTTAAATATTTTATTGTTAGTAATATGTACTACATGCAATGCTGCAATGCATAATTTCCTGATATTATCATTCTCAGATGTTCACTTGCAAATGTTCAAAGATCAGATTTATAAAGATACTGATAATAAAAAGCAGAACTGACTTACAATGGAGTCTCCATCATAAATCAGAGACTACCTGTATTTTCTTTTCTGTGCTGTCTGTTCAGATATCTTGTCCATTTTTTTATTTTTGGCCTTCAAGTTATTGAGTGGTAAGTGTTCTTTATATATCCTAATAACAAGTCCATTATCAGATATATGCTTTGTAAATATTTTCTTCCAGTATATGGTGGCTTGACTTTTACCTTTCGTAAAGGTATTTTGAAGAGTTTTTAGTTGTCCCATAATATTTTATTATTTTTTTCTGCCTTATTATCAACATGTTTGTGTAGAATTGTTTATTATTTCTTCTTTAAACATTTGGTAGAATTTTCCAGCAAAGCCATCTGGACCTGTGTAATTTCTTGATCAATACAGGTTACTTGATTTTTTCTTATCATTATGGGATCATGCTTTCCTTTTTTTTTTAAATCTTGTATCTTCTTATTCAATATCAGGCATTGAATATTTTACCTTGTTGTGTGCAGGTATTTTTGTCCTATATAACATATACATATATATAAATATATATACATACATATATATATATATTCGCTGAGCCTTGGTGGAGCAGTAGAGTAGTTAAGAGCTACAGTTGCTAACCAAAAGGTCAGCAGTTCAAATCCATCTGCTGGTCTTTGGAAACCCTACAGGGCAGTTCTACTCTGTCTTATAGTGTCACTATGAGTCAGAATCAACTTGACCACAATGGGTTATACATATACATATATTCTCTGCTTTATTTTTAAATACTGTTAACTATTTGAAAACAGTGTGATCCTTTTAAGGCTTATTTTTAAACTCTTAGGTGAGACCACGGAAGTCCTTATTTTAATGCCTTACTATTCTAAGGTCTTGCTACCGAGAAAATACCACTCTGAATATTCTACCTAAAACCTCATGAATTACAAGTTTCTGCCACTCAGGCTGGGGAAACATTAACAATTCCCAGTCCTGTGTAAGTTCTGAAGATAACTTCATATACGCCTCTCAGGGGCTTCTTGTGTAGTTTCCTCACGTACATTCATTCTTCAGTACTAAAGTGAAGACACAAAAAGGGATTATTTTCAGACCTCTGGAGCAGCTTCTGTGCAATTCTCTCCTCTGCTATGCTACCTTGCAAACCCTAGCTATCTTGGTCCTAGTGGACATCTTTCAACACAGAGAAACCGCCATACTTCATCTGTGTTCCCCTTTCCTCCACTATGCCCTGGAAACTCTCTTCAGCATTAAGGTGGGACAATCATAGAATTTGCTTGTTTTTCATCCTTAGGGGTCATGTTTTGGTCTCCCTGGTGTCCAGTATTTGAAAATTGTGTTTCATGTTATATCCAGATTTTTATTTCTTTCAGGAGAGAGGGTAAATCTCTTTCATGATGTTCCAACTTGGTCAAATGAAAAAGTAGAAAAAAAATTAAATCATAATTTAGAAATTTATGCAACCTTAGTGATGTTTAAAGCAAAAAGATCAGAAAGGCCATTTCCAAGCTATCCCAAGGTACAAAAATTTCTGGTAAGTTTCCTTCAATGCTGTTTCCTATATCACTAAAGTGGGTGATTTTGGGGAAGACCCCACCCCCACAAAGCTAAAATCTGTGGGAAGCCCCTACCAGTGTCTGCTCACAAGTAATTTTCAGAATGATTTCTGAAAAATGGGAGAAGCCACTATAAATGATATCAACTGCCTGAACACAACTACAACTATGGAAAAATGACATATTTTTCTTCTAAAGATTTCATGAGAGATCTCCCCCTTGAATTGGTGGTATCTATCTGAATTGGTATAATCTAACCCAGAATGACAGTATAAACATTTTTTTTGACAAAGATACTGCTGGCCTTCTATACTGCATGACAGATTGCAGAAGGCACAGAATAGTGCAAAGGTGACATTGGATAATCTGGCACAGCTCATATTTATGGAATGAAGCATAACATGACATTTGGCATAGTCAATACATTTTGAGAGAGTGAGTGAATGAATGAATGAGTTCTGGTAAGGAATGTGCATGTGGGTTTTAAGGCTCAAGAACTATAGAAACAAGAAAACAAACAGGACTTTATGATATTCACCAACTTTTTTTTTTTTTTTAACCTTTAAGTGGTTCTTTTATTCTTCTTAAATAGAGCATATAGAACCCATTTGAATGAAATGTCACACTGGTTAGGTAAATAGAGAAACTGCTCAGTGTGTGCCTAAGTTTATCGGAAAGATTGAAAGAAATAAATCATCAGCTTTAATAAGACACACTTTTAAAATGTTGAAAGTAGTTTTCTGAAATTATTAGCTGTTTTGTTACCCTGTAGTATTTTATCTACAGAGTATTAAAACTGATAAAAATAATATTATACATTTTCCAAAGGGGTTTCACACACATAATATAATGTTAAATGACAGCTTGTGATATTTCTATTCTGAACCAAAGGGTTGGCAGTTCCAACCCGCCAGGAGCTCCTTGGAAACTCTATGGGGGCAGTTCTGCTCTGTCCCATACGGTTGCTATGAGTCGGAATCGACTCGACGGCACTGGGGGAATTAATAGAATTAAAATAGAAACAACAATGACCTTTTACAAGAAAGACCTTTGTTTGGTTTTCTGGGAAAGAGAGTAGCAAGTGCACTGTTGAACAAGCTTTTGTATATAGCTAAGTTATACTGATGTCACTGCATTGCGAGGGCTTGTTTTCTTCTTTGTATACCAAAAATCAGAAGACTTGGTGGAACAGTGGTTAAGAGTTCTGGCTGCTAACCAAAGGGTCTGGCAGTGCAGTGGTTAAAACCTATAGTGAACTATGACTGCTAATCAAAAGTTTGGCGCTTCGAAGTACCAGCCACTCCTTGGAAACCCTATGGGGCAATTCTACTCTGTCCTATAGGGTCATTATGAGCTGGAAACAACTTGACCGCAATTTTTTTTAGTAGCAAAAATTAGGATTCAAACCAGAACATTTCAAATCTGACTCTTGTTAACTCTAAAGCAGAGAAATCCCAACAGCCCAGGCAAATGGCTAATGGAGAAAATGTCCCTGTTATCAGGCCATTATTATTATTTTGGATTGCATCAAGTGGCCAAGATAAAATCTGTTCACTGAAAGTGCCTAATTTAACTAGATTGTCTTTATTAACAAGGCCGTATTAAGTGGTTTCAGCTGTAATAGCATTTGAGTTCCATTAGGTTTTGAAGTGATTTAGAAATTCAAATTATTTTCAAAAATTAGATGTCGCGGTGGTGGATAATTAGTAAATACTAGGTTGAAGTTGCAAATTTATCCTCAGTAGCGGAATTGAGCAGAAACATTAGATGTTGTTGAACTACAAACATGAAGCTGAGAAAATACTTTTACAGCCACTTGTCCTTTGGCATGTGCAGTAGAAAATATTTACACATTTAAAAATATTATGTTTCTTTTAGTAACATGTAAACACAATAATTAAACTAATTGTTCTTTTTAAAGGCAGAAAAGATGATAGTTTTTTATTTTACGCCACATATATAAAGAAGCTGCTAATTAGTTCCGGTAAACAATTTCACCACTAAAATTTCAAAACTATGCCTGATGCAAAAAAAAAAAAAGATAAATGTGTAAATAAAATAAGACCTCTTCTGTACTCTTTTGAAGTTAATTAATGATAATAGAATTTTGAATTAATTTTAACAAGACAAAATAACTCAACATTTTTTAAATCAATGGCAAAGGATAGAATAAGACCAGGAATTATTTTATTGTTTCTTTTGTTCTTCTACTTGTTCATGCATTTCATAACTATTTCCTGGGTTGCTACTTTAAAGCCAGCATTTCCTAGTGTCTAAATATGTATGACAAGAAAAACATCGTTATTTAGAAAAACATCGTTATTTCTACTAAGGTAGGGAAATTAATAAATATCTATTAATTACTCTTGGCAAATACCATGAGGGAAAATGTATGGTTCTACAGAAGCAGAAGATGTGTGTGTGTGTGTGTGTGTCTGTGTGTGTGTGTGTGTGTGTCATGGGTGGGGTTTGATCTAACCTGTAGTTCATAGAAGATTTCCTATATGAGTGTTTTTTAATCTATGATACAAAAAAAAAAAAAAATTGTAGGAGTTAAGTTGGTAAAGAAAGGGAGGAGAAATTGCCGCTATTAAGGTAGAATGTCCCTGTGGTAGAAGTCTTCTTTGGCAAGTGTGTTCATGTAGACATCTATAATTAATTCTGATAGAATATGTCAATATATTTTTTAAAGAAATTAATTGCACAAACACTTTAGAACATGAAGAAATTTTAACTAAGGATATATTTTAAAATGATTTTTTATTAGTTTTTTGGTGACTTTTGATTTCTGGTAACAAATTTAGTTCATTCCCTTTCTAAAGAATATATTTAAAAAAAAAAAAAAACAGAACTGACACATTGCTATGGATTGAATTGTGTCTCCCAAAAAAATATGTTGAAGTTCTAACCCCTGCACCAGTGAATGTGGCCTTATTTAGGGAAATAGGTTTTTTTCTATATCGTTGTTAGCTGTTAAATTAATAAAGCCATACAGGAGTAGGTTGGCTTCTAATCCTAATCACTTCTTGGTGATGGACAGACACACAGAGAGAGAAGACAGATGCCATGTGACAACAGAGAGAGATTCATCTACAACCAGCACAGGAACACGAAGGATTGCCAGCAGCCACGAGGGACTAGGAGAGAGGCACAGGACAGTCTCTTTCTCAAAGCTCCCAAAAGAAATCAACACGGCTGATGCCCTGAACTTGGACTTCTGGCCTCCAAAACTCTGAGAAAGTAAATTTCTGTTTTCAAAGCCACACGCTTTGTGGTATCTTATAAGGCAGCCGTAGGAAATTAAGATATACATTAAATTAAAAAATAATATATTAATTCAAAAACAACAGGATGTTATAGACAAGAATAGAAATGTAAGACTCAGAATAAGGAAGAATTAGAGAGGAACAAAAAATAGAATGTTAAAGGCCAATATACTTATTGCCTATTTCTCAAATATGGCTCTAAGCCTCCTTTTATCCAAAATGAAAAAAAAAAAAAGCAGTAATTTCTGCAGTTTTTATTCTCAAATTAGAAAAAAAAAATTAACAACTAAAATTTTAAAAAAAGATGTAAATGGTTCTCAGGGGACAGATGTATAATATGTATGTATACATATATGTATATGTATGTATACCCAATGCTGTCCAGTCGATTCTGACTCATAGCGACCCTAAAGGACAGAGTAGAACTGCCCCATAGAGTTTCCAAGGAGCATACATATACATATACATATATATATATATATATAACCACATAGTTTACTAAAAAATTATTAAGTAGCATCACATAGAGCGAACACTGAGTAAGCAAGGAAGAATTTTGCTGGCAAAGATTGAAGCAATTTCTTAAGGCTTTTTGTCATTGTTGCTATTACAGTATTTGGATAGCTTTTTAATATTGGATGGCTTTACCAACTCATTGAAGACAATTATGATGGCTTAAAATATGTGTTGTCTTCTTATGACTGAGCTCATTAGAAATATGATAGAAGGGTTAACGAATGGCGTAGTTCTTGAAACAACCCATACAAAGAAATCATTTCCATCAGTTGGATCTTCCTAAAAACTTAGCAAAAAACTTAAGATTATACCTACTATTTGGCAAGTTTCTGGTGAAAATGTATTTTGTTTTGTTTATTAAAGTTGGAAACATCATTAAATAATTAAAATAAAAAAAATACTATCAGAGGACTTCTGAATCTAGCCAAGATGGTGGGAAAGGGAATAGATTCATCCTCTGTCTGAAAACAAAATCAAATCAAATCAAACAAACAAAAATCAAACAGGCAAACTACATGAAACAATTGTTTTCCAACATTAAATATTAGCTAATGAAGGACAGTAATCCCTGAGTGATGAAAAACAAATGAGGTAAGATCAATGATTATTCCAACTTACTACCTGGACACATATTCGAATCACTGAAATATCTTAGAGGCACTCCCCGCCATTACATGAAAGGGAGAGAAATATTCAGCTAGGTAAATAACATAGGTGTTTAAGGATGATACTTTAAAATAAATTCCCAAAAAGTTGTTTGGCTGTGAATGTGGAAGATGCTGGATGTCTCATGCTAACTGTAAGTGTAACAAAATCCTAATTCCAGAGCATTGGCTACTCTGTCTCACATGGACCTTCTGTGAAAGACAGTGGGCAGAAAAAATTGAAATTTCATCTGGTATAAAGAACAAGGTATATGATACTTTTTATACTGGCTTGTTAATATTGTTAGAAAAATGTCTGCATGGTAAAATGTGTGGCGGACTTTGGTCTGAGATATATTTTTAATTATAACTCAGCATCAAAGTTGTGGTGGTGTCTAGCTAAAATTTCTCTGCCTTAGATTTTTATGGACAACCACAGGCTACCCAAAGACCCTAAAAATGTATTTAACCCAATTGGTCCTCAACTCAAACAAAAGAACAAAGATAATTTTTTTAAAACGTTCGACTGTACTGAAATCCTCAGCATTTTTATTAAAATGCATGCAAATTTTATCACCTCTAGTTAATGATTCCAGACTGCTATTAATTTTGAAACTTCAAATTTCTTTGTTATCTGTATTGGAGGGTTCTAGGATAGCAGGGTATCTTTGCTGTTGTTGTTATTATTGATTTTGAAACATTGTTAGGTATAGTATATATAGTAAATAACATAAAAGAAAACTTTCAAAATAAAGATGCAAACAGTTTTGGCTTTAAATTTAACTTTGGAGCTAATTTTCTGCCTGTTCTTGAAAAATCCTTATGAGTGGATGCTTTCAATTAAATGTATCAAAAACATAAACAATGCAAAATTTTCCCCAGAGGTTGAGTTTATCTAAGTAACATACCATATTTTTCCACAAATAACGTGCCCATGTAGATAACACACAATTATGTATAACGCTCGGAAATGATCAAATTATGTAAAAAGTTTTGGCATAAAGCACTCATGCATATACCAGACATCTCATGACATTTCCAGAAGTGAATTTCTGCCTCATTCATCCTCATTCAATAGTCTGAAATTGTTGCTTTTCATCTTATTTGTATAATAAAGGTATATGCCAAAAAGTCATGGATCAGGTTTGGTAGTAATCTGGAAATTGGAAAATAAACAAAACTGTGTGTTTGCTCTGGGGCAGTTCGCGGCAGGGCCTGAGAGTGTTGGAGCTCCTTGTAGCCAATTTGTGTCCAAGCATGCCAGACCGGAGACTGGCGGAGGGCAGGGGGCTGACAGTCCCGCCCCATGGCATCCACACGGGTAGGAGTCTCAAATGGCCACCAGGAAACTGGTGGCTGGCCAGCCAGATGGCGGGGCAGAATGCATGCAGCTGCCGCACGTAGGACTCACCTGCCTGAGTGGTGGCCTCTCTGGCATGGAGTGCGAAGGCCCTCGCAACTCCTTGGCTAGGGCCGGCCATCCTGGTGAGAGCTGTTTCCAGGGTGGATAAAGATATTTTTTCCTGTACTGGAGAAAGCAATATGCAGAGCAGGGAAGGGCTCCTGCTGGGAGTGGGGATACTTTAGAAGATGGCGTGTAAGCTGGTGAGGGTTTGCTGCTGGGAACTAAACCTCTACTCTAACACACGCCAAGGCGATGAATTAACATTAAAAAAGTTGGACAGAAAAAAAAATGAAATTAAAGTCAGCAACATGTAAAAAATATTGATAAAGCACACTTACGAAAATAACTTGTGGGGGTTGCTCTGTATACAAAAACATATAATATGTGTTATTTGCATACATATAGTAAATTAGTTGTACTTCCTTCCTTCTTCCCACCCTTCCCTCCCTCCCTCTTCCTTCCTTCCTTCCTCTCTACCTCCCTGCCTTCCTTCCTTCCTTTCCAAATCTCCCTATGCAGATTATGTTCCCAGTATATATATGTGATTTTAAAAATATGGAATCCCTTCTCCCTGCCTCCCCATGATTATGTATTATCATGTGTCCTTTCAGTGTTCTGAGCCCTGGTGGTGCAGTGGACACAAAATGTCATGCAGTCACAACAACAGTATGCACTGGAGAAGAAAGTGACTTGAAAATAATATACCAGAATGATAGGAAAGGTTATAGTAGAGTGGTTGGATTGTAATTATTTTAATCATTTTCTCCTGGAGTTCTAATTATGTTTAATAGCTTTTATAATTAATAATTAAAAAAGAAATGAATTACAAAAGAAGAAAGGCAGACTTGTCTGTCTAGGTAGACTGAAAGTTGGGGTGAAAAGCAAACATAAAAAGCTAAGTGAGGATATTTGGCTGTTCAGACAAGAGACAAGGAATAGAATAGAACAAGGCCTTTTTTTTTTTTTTTTAAATTCAAGGCTGCTGTATTCTGCCTGGCTAGCTAATTTCCTTTTCCCTTGCCCATTGTATTGGGCAAATCTGCTGCAAAAGACCCCTTTAAAGTGTTAAAAAGCAAAGATGTCACTTTGAAGACCAAGGTGTGCCTGACCCAAGCTATGGTATTTTCAGTTGCCTCATAAACATGTGAAAACTGGACAATGAATAAGGAAGACTGAAGAAGAATTAATGCCTTTGAATTATGGTGTTGACAAAGAATATTGAATATATCATGTACTGCCAAAAGAATAAACAAACTTGTCTTGGAAGAAGTACAGCCAGAATGCTCCTTAGAAGCATACTTTGGACATGTTATCAGGAGGGGTCAGTCCTTGGAGAAGGATGTCATGCTTGGTAAAGTCAGCAAAAAGAGGAAGACCTTCAATGAGATGGATTTACACAGTGGCTGTAACAATGGGCTCAAGCGTAACAATGATTGTGAGGATGATGCAAGACTGGGCAGTCTCATTCTGTTGTGCATAGGGTTGGTAAGAGTTGGAACTGACTCGACATCACATAACAACAACAGCTAATTTCCTTGAGTGTGAATAACTAGGCAGAAACCCAAAGCATTGTCGTCCAACATCAAAATATTTTGCAAGTTAGGAATTTTTAGTTTTGAAAGGCCAGGACTTGTTAGAGCTCATTTGACTTCCTATGGACAGAGACTGTGCCTCATCTCCACAATCTGACAGTCTCTATAGGAATTATATATCCTTCAAGAAGCTGAGGTGTCATCTGGGTCCTTGGCTTGATAGGAGAAGTCAGTTCAGGTCCTTGAGTTCTCTCTCAGTATTGCCTTTCTCCCCAAGTATGATCCCTTTGTAAATGGGGGAGGGAAAAGTTCATTGATAATTTTCTTTGTGTGTATATTTTTCCATTATCTTACATTTATTTTATTGGCTGTTTTTAAATAACCAACAGATAGGCAGATAAGCATTCTCTGAGTTGGTTAAATAGCATTGTAATGTATAATGTTAATATCAATTATGATGCAAACATCAAGGAAAGACATATTTATGCCCAAATATTTATATTTGACATTGTGATATAACCCTGTATTATAGAGGGCATATATCTTCAGGAGTTTTAAGCTTATCAGTTCTTTTTCCTTTCCCTGCTTACATGCCTCCCTACGGTGCCTTTTATTTTACTCTTCATTTCTCTTTATTTCTCTCTCCATGTCATTGCCTACTCTTAATAATAAGAAAAAAAAAAATTGTTTCATTTATTTATTTATTTTTAAATATAAAGAATTAATTCTTTCTGGAAGATAGGCATTTCAAGAAGTTCCAAAGCTTTACCTTTTAGTAAAATTTTGACCACTATAAATCACCCAAGTAGATTCGGCCTAGAAGGTAAAGGGAAGAAAGTAAACAGTTACATTATTTGACACTACCACACCCATTGCTATCTAGTAGATTTGACTCATGACAACCCCATGTGTTAAGAGAGTAGAACTGCTCCATAGGGGTTTTTTGGCTGTTGTTTTCACAGAAACAGACCACCAGGTCTTTCTTCTATGGCACTGTTGGGTGGGTTTGAACTGCCAACCTTTAAGTTAGTAGCAAGAGCAAACTGTTTATGACACCTTGGTAACTCATGTGACACTAGCAGGCCTGAAAATCAAACTACCAAATAAAATTTATTTTCTCAGATACGTCATCCTATATGGAGAGTGCTGGATGGTGGTAAGAGTAAATGAGTGAACACACAAGCTAATTGAGAAAACGTGGTTGCTCATAAAAAATAAAAGTGGAGAGAGCAAGAAGATGATAATGTAATGACATCACTTGGAAACCTGAATTCAAACCATACCTCTGCATCCCAATTTTCTTCCTCAGTCATCATACATAAACTTTATAAACTATATGCAAATCACTGTTAAATTTTTTTTCTGTGAAATTTTTAATGAAATGCCGTAATAATCTCATGAGAAAGCATCCATTATTCTTTCCTTTTTATTCAGGAGAAAACAGAAGATCAGGGAGTCTAAGTGTCATAGATTGAATTTCCTGGGAAACAGACTCTAACACGGGGTTTAGGATGCAGAGCACTTATTAAGAAGTGATCTTGTAACTCTGTGAAAGAGAAGGAGAGAAGCACCCATAGAAGTGCAGGGAAGGAAACAGTAGTGGGTTCAGAGAGATGTTGAGCTGCACCGAAGGCCTAAAGACAGGCTTGGAAGAAACCCTTAGAACCCTCAGGCTAGAATGACCCTTCAAAGATGTCTTGTTGGAGAAAGAAAGATGAGTCTTTCTAGCCCACTTTGATCAGTCTTTAGATGTGGACCACACTGGGAAGAAGGCATGACTTTAGATGAGGTGACTTTCCTCAGCTGAGCCATCAAGTCTTTCCTTAAAAGGGAATCTGGGTGGTGTATCACTGTGTCGACCACAATCAATAACTGATTCAGCATGTCTCTAGAGGAAGCAGAACATTAATCAGGGCAGCTTTATTTTACAACCTGATCTCAAACATTAACATTCTTTTCAGCCTAAACTAATCTGAGTTGTGTTCTCACACTTGAAGCTGAAAGAGCCGTTGCTAATATGACATTTTTCTATTCTTTTAAACCTCTCTTACTGGTACTTGTGTCATAAATTATTCAAAAATTTATGATATGCTTTTTGTGTAAAAAAAAAATGTAATTGGGATACCTTTGCTAAGGTAATAAGCTCACTCCCCAAATCCAGAACAACTACTGCTTTTTAGAGATGGCTTTACTGTCCTTTCAAAATGAATCAAGATTTTTTTAAATCCTCACAGAATCATCACCATTTTCTCCTGACCACTTTTCTCAGCATGCGATTACATGTTTATTTATTAGATTATTTGGAAATTCATAACAACAATTTATTGAATGGGAAATTGAATGAATGGATTTCCAAGGACTGATGATATTTTTATACATTATTTCCCCTCATAATTCATGTAGAAGAACAAAATGTTGGAGTCATTTGGTCTAAGGATCAAGTGTGGCAATTTTACTTTTAGTTATTGTTTCTCATATGACATTTTTATGTTAAGGTCACAATATTAGCCCATTTTGATGGGAAGATAATGAGTTAGTTGAAGAGAAGTTGAATAATCCTCTTTTATTTGAATCAATGAAATTCTATGAAGTAAAGGAGAAAAAATATTCCATAGCAAATAGCATTTGCGAGAGACAGAATGATTTCATGTTCACTGAAGGGAAGATTGGCAAGATTAGGATATGTAAATTAGGTTGGAAAACAAAAAACAGAGCTTTCTGGTTATGCAGAAATTGAATTCTTAGCTAAGAAGTTTTTTTTTTTCCTTAATATAGAAAGTTTTAATAAAATTAGTTGCCTGAAATGCTCTGAATGATCACATTTAGATCAAGAACCACTGCAGATGTATGGGAATGCACAGAACAGGATTTTATGTTGTTGTAAGGTGTCTTCAACTCATAGTGACCCTCTGAATAATAGAATGAAACATTGCCCAGTCCTGCACCATCCTCACAATCATTTCTATGCTTGAACCCATTGTTGCAGTCACTGTGTCAATCTGTCTCATTGACTGTCTTTCTCTTTTTTGCTGACGCTCTCGTTTACCAAGCACTATGTCCTCCAGAGACTGATCCTTCCTGATAATATGTCCAAAATACATGAGACAAAGTCTCACCATCCTTCCTGCTAAGGAGCATTCTTGGCAGTACTTCTTTCAAGATAGATTTGTTTGTTCTTCTGGCAGTCCATGGAATATTCAATATTCTTTGCCAACACCACAATTCAAATGCTTCAATTCTTCTTCAGTCTTCCTTATTCATTCTGCAGCTTTCACATGCATATGAGGTGATTGAAAACACCATGGCTTGTGTCAGGCACACCTTAGACCTTAACACTTTTAAGACTTCTTTTGCAGCAGATTTGCCAATACAACGCACCGTTTGATTTCTTGACTGCTACTGTGATGAACATCGATTATGATCCAGGTAAAATGAAATCCTTGACAACTTCAATATTTTCTCCGTTTATCATCATTTTTAATGGTCCAAGAATAGCTACAGAATCTCATTAAAATCATAATGCCTCAATGAGGTAAACAGTGGTTTCAAAGTGTTGAATTTTGAACATGGCTATCTCAATATTTTGGATTCCAGTTAAATATTAAAGAAAATAATAGAACAAAATAAGAGAATAATTACTGAAGCCAAACTAATGCCAGTGGAAATTGTAAAGAAGTAAATGTATTGCAACTGCAACTTTTGTTGACAATCCGATCTTTGAAGGAAGAGATGGATGCCAAAAATATTATAAAGTCAACGCAGCAAGATTGGCAGAAATTTGGAAAGGCTGAATCCACTGAGGCAAAATCAAAACTTTAGGAAGAAAAAACAGAGCTAAAGGCAAAAAATAAGAAGCTGAAAAGCTAATGATGCAAGAGCAAGGGTTTAAAAACACCACAACCACCGCCACCAACTTGAAAACAGAAGAAGAAATTGAAAGAGGCTATTCTTCAAAACAACAACAAAAAAAGTAGGGTCAATAAGTTATGGGAATGTACGATGTAAGCATTATGCTTATAAAGACATCATTTACTCATTAAAGGTAACTTTTTATAAATGCAAACAATACATAGAAAACAAGATGGTAAAGAGAATAGCATTTTTTTAAGTAGAACATGTTTGCACTGCCTGAGCCAGAGCAGTGAACTTTTTGCTTTCCAATGCCTGGTCCTTTTATTGACCAAGAACAGATATATCTGAATCAAAAGGAGAAAGGAAAAAGAAAAAAAAAAAAAAGTTTTCTGTAGTAGCTTTTTAGCTGCAGGCTCTTACATTAACTTAGCATATGAGAGAGCATTTCTTATTTCTCAACCTTCTTAACCCGTCTTATAATTTGCTTCATTCTGGGGAATGAAATTTAACAAGTATCATTTTTCATTCCTTAAATATTAGACACCTGAAAAGAGTGACTCTGCTATGTTTACAGTCTGAAAGTCCATGAAGGGCCTGAAGGAGCCACTGGTTTCAAAGAGTGATGTTTTCAGGGGGAAAAAAAAAAAACAAACTTTATTGCTTAAATTAAGTGTCCCGTATTTTAGAATAAATAAAACATATATTAAATAGATTGCAGTCTTTGATCAATTTTGGTACTCATTATTTCATATTAAAGAGTGGTAGGAAAAATGCAACAGAATTGCAGGTAATTGAGACCTCTACCAATGATTATTGGTGTGAGCAAGTAATGCTAAATTAATTACGCTTGCTTATGCTTACCAAAACAAACAAAGAAATGAAGTGATTGGGACATCCCCATTCATTCTTTCCCAGGAATTATTTGCTAAGACATTTTTGAGTCAATGCAACAGCTGATCTTGTTATTTTCCTATGTAGACATACTTAGGAGTAATTTTACATTTTGCCATTCTTTGATAATCATACTTTAAAAAACAAACAACAAACAAACAAATCCCCCAAATATATTAACAGAGTATGTGTATTGCTATACTGTAGCTGTTATCTTATCCTCATTAGGTAGTTCATATCCTAAGGTTACTTTCAGAATTGATAGACAAATTTTTTTGTATTTTGAGAAAGAAGAGTGATTTCCTCATTCTATTTCTCATATATTTCAAAGGAAATTTTGCCCATAGCACATTAATAGCCCCCTTGTGTATAATTCCAATGATCCTGTACATCACTGGCCTTCTTGATCTCATTATGGCATCTGTTATTTTCTAATCTCCTTTTTTTCAGGACCAAAATTTTTTGAGTCTTCGTTTCTTCCGGCCATATGTTATCAGGCTCTTTGTCTTATTCACTTAATATTGTTGTTTACCAGGACTCTGCCTTAAGATTTGACTCTTCATCAGCAACATTCTCTCACCCTTTGTAATCTCACACAATTTGTGGTGTTAACTATGCTTTCTATCTTTACGAATCCTAATATTTTATCTTATCTATGTCCTCTCTATGAAGTTTCAGTCTGGCATTTGAAGGACTGCATTGGGAATATCCACTTTGAGTCTTACCAACAACTCATAAAATGCATTCAGCACAGAATAAATCACCCCTCTCATCAACCTTATTTTTTTTCTTCAATGCTGTTTATTGATTTTAGTACATCATTTTCTTATGCTATTTTCCATGGAGCCCCAGTGGCATAGTGGTGAAGAGCTTGGCTGCTAACCAAAAAGGTCAGCAGTTCTGTTCTACCAGCCACTCCTTGGAAACCCAATGGGCGCAGTTCTACTCTGTCTTTGTAGGGTTGCTATGAGTCGGAATTCACTAGAAGGCAAAGGGTATTTTCTTTATTTTTACACATAGTAGGGAATGTGTACAAGTACTCCTTTACTCCTGATACCCAAATATTAGTGATATCTGTCTTGTCATGTCAAGTTGTGGAAAACTGAGGCAATGGGTAAGAGAGAGAAGAAAGAGACACCAACTGGATAGATTTAAATAGGAAAGTACAGAATCTCTGTCGGAAAATTAATTAATGGAACTAAAAGTGAGGTGGACAGGCAAGAAAGACTGGAATCAGTGTGTGCTTGGTTCAGGGTAAAGGTTTGGAGACTTTGTAGAAAGGAGAAAAGAGACACTTGAGACATATGGTAGATAGAATTTATTTTTATCTTCTATAATGAATTGCATAATGAATTCTACAATAAATTCTCTTCGAATTTTTGAGAAAAGAGTAAAGATTTAAATTGCCTTTCAAATCCTTGTTGGATGTTGAACTGGTTGGTATTTCTTTGAATGTGCTACTAAACTCAGACTAGACTGCAAATAAACTCAGACTAGACTGCAGGTGGCTAGGCTTTATTGGGATTCCATGCATTTGGCTCATGTTTTTAAAATCCTTGAATTTAGAATCTGCATCTTTATATTCCCTGCAGAGATTCTCAATCACATTCTTCATATTTAATACCCGTTGAGTAAAACATAAATATACTCACTTAACCTTCTCAAAACCCATTATTAACCTCTTCAAAGCCCTCAGAGCCTTTTGTATGTCCTCAAAGGGTAGTCCTGTCTTTTATTTTGAACTGTGTCTTGGCATTTGTATCTATTTTATACCCTAAATTATGAATTTATCCAAATTTAGTAACTTTTGTTCTATTATAAACTATTTTTCACGTACTTCATGTGATATTTCTCATTACTGACTTTGATTTGCTTGTCTTCTCATAGTCTAAAAACTCCTTTCAAATACGTGAGTTCCATCTAGCTCCTTAATTATATGTCTTTTTGGTAAAAAGATGTGTTGAACTAGCTAAACTATTCTAAAATAACTAAATTATTCTAGACTCTTGTCTAGGACTTGGGGTGATTTGTTTCTCTCTTCTCAGGGTCGGAGAATTTTCCTAGTGGGTGACTTCAATCTTGATAGTGGTGAAAATATGTGAAGCATGATTACACATCCAAGAGCTTTATAACTAGTCTAAAGACTACTGGACTGAAGTTGTGACTTACTTAATTTCAAAGAAGCACTGAAAATAGACTCTTTAAATATCTGAGGCACAGAAATAGCATGGTTAGACTAAATCATGCTTAAGAATAAGAGGCAATAGATTTCCTCTCTCAAAACAAAACAAAAACTCAGGAAAGAACCTCAGCTGGCTTCCATTCAGTGAACTCTTGGCTTTGGTACAGTAGCGTAATTCTAACAGCAGGTAGAACATCTAATTTAGCATATTAAAACCCAGTGCCCTTGAGTCAATTTTGACTCATAGTGACCCTATTATTTATTTAGCATATTTTCCCTCTCTAATACAGTGGCTTTCATGCTTTCTTTACTCTTTCACACACAAGTAAATTCATTTACAGTACGCAAGAGAATACCCACACCTACACGCTCACACACACACACAGAGACACGCACACACATAGCACAGCAAAGAGTATTACTATAATTCACTCTATTAATTATTCTGTATCTAAAATATTGTTGTTATTAGCAGCAGAGCAGCAGTTGCTACTACATTTATTTTACATGTCATGAAAGCAATATGACTACACTTTGAAAAACACTCTACCATGTACAGAGTAAAAAAAAAAAAATGGCTGAAAAGGCAAATGGAATGAAGAACAGTCACAAAATTAGGGCAATAGACCTGAGTAGTAACTACAGGATGTGTTTGCTTGAGATACTACAAATGTATGCAAAATCATTCTATATTTTCCAGTTTTATAAGACTTTTTAAAACAGACAAAATTTAAGGTAGAAAACATTTATCTTTTGTTCAGTATTGGCATTCCAAGTGGAACATGTATTGTTGTAGTCGTCAGGTGCCATCAAGTTGGTTCCTACTCGTAGTGACCATACGTAAAACAGAAAGAAACTGCCCCTTCTTGTGCTATCCTCACCATCGTTGCTATGTTTGAGCCCATTGTTGCAGCCATTATGTCAATCCATCTCATTGAGGGTCTTTTCAAAAGTTATATGCCAAATAATATTGAAGCTTACCGAATACCTGAGGCCGCCCTTGAATGTCAGAAGGTTGTGCCACGACTTGAAATAATTGAAAAACTATTGCTTATTTCACAAATCCTATTGGTCAGTGACGTGTGCTTTTGAGCACCACGTTGCACTTACTCAGTCCTTCAACAAGGATCCATTGAGGATTTTCTTTGTGTCGGACAGTGTGTTAGGGGCTAGGGATTCAACAATAAATAGACCATATAAGATACTTGCCCTGTTTTGTTTTTCCTCCGTTTGTCTAATACAAGAGTCACTTTCATAGAAGCTATTCATTTTCTGTGGCAAACAATCTTCCTTTCATTGATTTTCACTAATTGCTCACTTCTATATGCCTTTGCTCAGCTCTCTTCAATCATTTTAGTCAATACCTAGAATGTGCTTAGGATTTTTCCTAATGAGAGAACCAACTTGAAATTCCGGTATAGTTGATACATTTAATATATGCTAAGGTGCATTGTTTTGGTTATCTATTGCTCTGTTGCAAATTGTGATGGTTAATATTAGTGACAACTTGTCTAACTATGATTCTCAAGGGTTTGGCATGTGGTCTTCCATAATGTAATCACCTTCCCTTTTGTGATCTGATGTGAGTAGTCTATCAGTTGAAAGGGAAGCTTTCTTGGAAATGTAGGCTGCCTCTAGTATATAATGGATGTTCTGGCAAAGCTTTCTCTCTCTCGACCCTGAACTCTTTTAGTCACCTGAACTCCAGTTCTTGGGAGGTAAGCTTTTAGAAGTTTCCAGCCTTCAGAAATCTCCAGCCTGCTGCTTGATCTGCAGGCCTTGGAATTGCCAGCCCCACCCCCCCACAACCACATGAACCAGCAGGGATCTCCAGTTTCTTGCTAGCCTCAATGTCATGAGCTGTTACCTTGAAGTAAATCTCTCTTTCTCTGTATATATATTTATTTACATAAATATTTTCTGATTTTGCTCCTCTAGAGAACCCAGACTAAGACCCAAAACATCCCAAAATTTAGTAGGTTACATCAATAATACTCATTTATTTTATTAAAAAAATTAGCAGTTTTAGTAGGGCTCAATGAGAAAACTTGTTTCTACTCCATGTAGTATAAGCTATAGTAGCTCAACTAAGCTGAAACACCTATACTCAAGTATGTTTGTTTACTTGCATGACTGTCAAGTTGATGATGGCTTCAGTATGTAGCTCACCTGAGGCTACCAGTTGGGTGCCTCTATTTCTCACTATTTGAGACTCTCCATGGAGCTTCATGGGCTTACTCCTAGTGTGGTAGCTCAATAGTGAGTGTGTCTCTCTGTTGAAGCATGAAAGTTAAATGTATTGAATGCTTAGTGTAATAGGTATTGAGCTAAGGAATGTCGGAAAACAGATTCAAAAGTGAGGTAAACTTCCCACTGCTATGATGCTGGTGAGAGATACTACAAACGTAACCCAGCTATGATGACCTCAAGAACCTGCTTACTTCTCAATAACAGACTTTCTTTCAGAGAATCTTGTTAGTCTGTTTCATAATTTATGTAACTGATTTCATACACATTTCATCTTCTGTTTGGAGAGTTATAGCAATCTGTTCCCACATATCATTACATTGAGAAAGAGAAGTGCTATATTTGAGATCACCACCTGTCTGTCAGTTTGTCATACTGTGGTGTCTTGTGGAACTTAAGTCACCAGTGTTTCAAATACTAGCTGGGTCTCCCAAGGTGGACACATTTCAGTGGAGCTTCCAGACTAAGAAGGAAGACCTAGTGATCTACTTCTGAAAATTAGCCAATGAAAACCTTGTGGATCACAACAGACATTGTCTGACCCATTTGCTTTGGCCACGTCATCAGGAGGGATCAATCACTAGAGGAGGTCATCATGTTTGGTGAAGTGGAGGGCCAATAAGGGTGTGGGAGACCCCCCAATGAGATGATTAGTATAATAGCTACCACGATTGACTCAAACATGCTGTTGAGTGTGAGGATGACACAGGACAGGACAGTTTTTGTTCTGTTGTGCCTAAGTTTTCTATGAGTCAGAGTTGACTTGATAGCAGCTAACAACAGCATAATTTGAAGGGAATACATTGTAATTTGCTCCTTTCTCCCAAAGCACTACTTGGTCATACAGTTGAGAACATTTTAAATTATATCCACAAATTCTTTGATATTTTTCCCTTTAAGAAGTGGAATTTCATGCCCCTCCCCTCGAGTGTGGGCTGTACTTGGTGTCTTCTTTCAAAAGAAGAAACATAGTGAAAATGATAAAGTGTGGCTTGTGATGATAGGTCACAGAAGATATTGTATCTTCCATCTTGTTCTCTTTGTTGAATAACTTGCTCTCCAGGAAGCCGCCTGTCATGTTGTGAGGCTACATCTTCAGGATTATGGAGGGACCCACATGATGAGATGCCCTGTCAAAAGCCAGCAAAAATTGAGACTCCCTACAAGCAGCCTTGTGAGTGGGTCATCCTGGAAGTGGTGTTTCTTCCTGTTGCTGTCCAGTTGATTCTGACTCATGGGGTCCTCATGCGTTTGAAGGTAAAACTGCATTCCATAGGGTGTTCAATGACTTTAATCTTACAAATGTAGATGTCCAGGCTTTTCTTCCACAGTGCCACTGAGTGGGTTCAAACTGCCAACTTTCCAGTTAGTAGCTAGGCACAAACCATTTGTGCTACCCAGGGACCACGTGGTGTCTTCAGTCTTTGTCTTCTGATGACATCTTATTTGTAACTTCCTGAGACTCTAAGCCAGAACTACACAGAGAAACCACTCTTGGATTCCTGATCTATGGAAAGACAATGAATGTTTATTGTTTCAAGCCATTAAGTTTTGGGAAATCCTTTTTTACACAGAGATAGATAATTGATTCAGGTTTTGATACCTGGAAATGAGGGTGGTGTTGTATCAAAAACTTGAAATTTAGAAATGGCCTGTAACTACTTACAGAGGGTAGAAGCTAGAAAGATGTTGACCAAAGTGTTAGTGAAAACCTGGAAGGCTTCGAAGAAAATGTTAGTAGAAGTCTCATGGACTTTGAGGAAGATGTGGGCAATAGATTGCAGTGAAGTGAGGAAAACCACATAGAAAACTGAAGGAAAAGGAAAGTTTAGCAATATTATTGCCTGAAGTATCAAGCAAAGTAGAAATGAATCAAGTGATCTAGCAAAGGAGATTTTTTTCAGGCAGACTGTCAAAGGAACTACCTGGTTTCTTTCTACTTAAGCAAAATGAGAGAGGATAATGATATGCTAAAGAAAGAACTGTTGAAAAAAAAGAAATAGGGGTTACTGGTCTTGAAAATCCTTCCTCTCTAAATAGCAAGCAATGCTAAAAGTAAAAAGTAATTATACTTTACAGTTGGTTACACACAAGTTGATACTGATGTATATATCAAATAAGGTATCAAAGGTGTCCTGCTTAACAGATTAAATGTACAGAGAGATTGACAGGATACTCTCACCATTTTCTTTAGCTTTAAGTGGGTTTCTATGTATTGCAGTTTAACTGTGCCCAATAAAGTGGCTTTTAAGGTTATATTGCCTAGTTTCAACAAAATTATCATTTCATCACACAGTGTTGGTGCTGTCGAAAATGACTCCCATAGAGAAGCAGCAGATAGAATAAGCAAAGTTAAACAAGAAATTAGCAGAACTAATATTTCACCTAGCATTGTTTATAAACTCTTGGCCAACAGCACATTGTTGTTGTTGTGTGTCCTTGAATTGATTCTGACTTACAAGGATGCTATAAGTCAGTGCAGAACTGTCGATTGCCCCATAGGGTTTTATAAGCTGTAATCTTTTCTAGAGCTGATCTCCAGGTATTTTCTCCCTCAGAGTGGCTGGTGATTTTGAACTGCTGGCCTTCCAGTTAGCAGCCAAGTGCTTAACCATTGCACCACCAGGGCTTCCTAATGTGATATTAAGCTATATAAATTTTAAAAAGACAATGTGATCTGACAAGAAATCAGCCAATCAAAATTGCAGTTCTCAATGAGTTTATTGAGTATATCTTACAACCATAAAAGTTGCTCTAAGTGTAATTCTTGTCTTAAGATATTAGCTAATGGTATTATATACTTCATATTTTAAAATATCACTTAGCTTATCGAAATATAGTCATTTTAAATTTCTAAATTTGTGTATTTTATAATGTACATGATACATTTGTTTATGAAAATTGAATTAATTAATGAAATTATTTTTTATAATTATGTATTCTTACATATATAGTACACTTTTAAACATAGTTTTGTTATAATAGTCAGCAATTTGAGAAAAGTTTTGATGACTGGCTTCTAATCCTTGAAATAGATTTCATCATTTGCAGTGATCTGGCTGTATCTCACCAATAGAATTTTAGAAATCATTCCTTTGTAAAACAAACTGTTGCCACCAACCAAACTGAAAGTTATTTTTTCTTTATTTACTCGTGTCCTACTTTCAGCTTTTTTTAAAAAAAAAATAGTATATTCGTTTATATCACAAGACCTCAACAATCAGCAAATTCCACCTTTTAGTTATCCTTCCTTTGCTCTACTCTGTTCTTTTCTTAATTCCTATAGCACAAAGTATATTTTCTAGAGCAATATACCTTGCGTTGTTCCTTGTAGTTTCCTGATTTTCTCAATGAAGCTGGTAATTCCCTGAAATTAGAAAGGACTTTAAAAAAGCTAAATACTGATCTGCAAGAGAACAGAATAGGGTAGATGCGAAGGGGAGAAAAATAAGGGCTTAAAACCTAAGGAAGATATAAAACTGATCTTATGGTTTGATGAAACCTTAAAATTTAGGGTACAAAAACTTCACAACAACATGCAAATTACTCTCACTGGACTTCACATATATTTAAATCCTATTTCACAGTCAACGAAGGATAACATTTCTCATATGTAGACTATATGCCAAAAAACAATTTCTTATGCTCAGCTATATTAAGTTATCCTGGGTAATCTATTCTGGCGTGAGTTGTCTAAATAAATAGAGCAAAATCTTTTCTAGTGTAGTTTTTTTTTTCTCCCTCAGAACAACTTCATTATAAGTCAAGCTTGCTATAGCACAATATGATGCAAGTAACTTCAGACTTTCAGACTTTGGTTGTAGTGTTTTGGTGATTATGACTACCAGGCTTCATGACCGCAGAACTGGATTTCCTAGTGTATCAGAGTGCTTCACTTCTTTTCATTCCTCTGTCATGATCATCTCCTTGGTTTGTGACTTCCTCTCTTTCAGGAAATTCATGCTAAGAACTTGAAACACAGATGTTCCCAAAGGTCTTAAGTTTTGAGGTTAGATAATAGTATAAATATTTGAACATTACTCAGTATATATCATAGAGTAGTTACCAAACTAAGTGCTTTACATGAATAATCTCCTTTAATTCTTATCTTCTTCATTCTTAATCCTGAAAGCCATGCCTGTGACAGGTAGTTGATTTAGGAGGTTATAGCTGAGGAAAAAGGAAAGGAGAAGGGAGACAGAGATGGGGAAGAAATAAAAGCCAATAAAGGTGGATACTGAGTTGCTTTCTACAACGGGTAATTGGGGTTCAGTCCCATTAGAGACCTTTGGAAGAACTCCGTGTAATGTGCCTCAGGATTGTCTGACCAAATGGATGAGAAGCTGAAGCACTTTATTGGTTGAGAGTTGCACTTAGTGGCATTATTTCAAACTGAGACTTTATGTTCAGGCTGAGACTTGCCTTCACTTTAGAGAAAAGGCAAAAGAGGAGAGATCCTAGTACTTCCAAGGTAGGATGCATGCCAGTTGTGTTCAGGGAGCTGTTCATTATCTCGGTGCTGAAATCAAGTGGGATAAAAACCCACTGCCGTCCAGTAGATTCTGACTCATAGTGACATGAAAAGACAGAGTAGAACTTCCCCCATAGAGTTCCAAGGAGTGTCTGGTGGATTCCAACTGCCAACGTTTTGGTTAGCAGCCATAGCACTTAACCGCTAAGCCACCAGTGTTTCCAAGTGGGCTACTGTAACTCATAATTTAAAGTTGAGAAAACTTTTCTTTTTAGAGTTAAGAAAAGTGAAGTATTCAGTGACATAGGCAGGATTGGTGAATTGAAGATTCAAAATCTTGTCCATTTGGCTTCAAAACTAGAAGTGTTTAGCAATATAACCCAGACCCAGTAACCATAGACTGTAAGATATGGGGGTACTAGGTTGGGAATGACATTAAACAGACTGTAGGAAATAACTGCTCTCCAAAGTGCTTCAAAAGTGCCTAGAGACTTGGTATAGTATAATGCTTTAGAGAACGGGCACTGGAGCAGAATTGACTCCCTTCATGTCCCAGTTCGTCTACTTCCCAGCTGGTGTCCATGGGTAATCACTCGTCTCAGCCTCAGTATCTTTATTTGTAAAATAAGCATTACAATAATTCCTAGCCTATAGATTTGTTGTGATAATCAAATGAGTTGACACACATAAAACTGAGGCATGGAAAGTACAGAGGTAACTATTTTTATCATTATTGCTATTCTAGTTCTTTCCAAATTGCAATGCTGCTTTCAAATGAGAAATCAGTCCTTTATAAGTCAAAGCTGTACTGTGAGATCTTGAGAGCAAAGGATTGGGTTTTGTTAATCCCCTTTTCCGCCACTATCCAGCAGAGTGGCTTATGAAACACGTGACATCACACACACGCAGAAACAAATGACTTTTATCAAACAATATTTCCTGAGGTATGTTCTGAATGATTGTCATCAGATAGGGTTCAGTTGATATAGATAGCACTTTATAAAAACAGTATAAGTTAAAATAAAAAACACCAAAAACATAAATTATACCCTAAAATGGGTGTTATATAGTATGTAATGTAACTTAATTACCCTGTTAACTAAGCATAATTCCAACAAATTACAGGTTCTATGCAGTCAGGTGCTAATACAACTTTCCTATACCCTCCTAAATTGTATTATCCCCCCCCCCTTTTTTTTATATCTTTAACTCAGTATGGCTAGAATAGCAATATTCTTGAACAGACATAATTACTTCCTTCCTTTGGAAGTACCCAAATTCTGCTAGTCTGTTTTTATGTGTTTTACACTGGGATTGCATTTTCCTATGAGTCCTTTTTTTTTTTCTAAATAATTATTATTGAGCTTTAAGTGAAAGTTTACAAATCAAGTCAGTCTGTCACATATAAACTTATACATACCTTACTCCATACTCCCACTTACTCTGCCCCTAATGAGTCAGCCCTTCCAGTCCCTCCTTTCATGACAATTTTGCCAGTTTCTAACCCTCTCTACCTTCCTATCTCCCCTCCAGACAGGAGATGCCAACACAGTCTCAAGTGTCCACCTGATACAAGTAGCTCACTTTTCATCAACTTCTCTCTCTTACCCATTGTCCAGTCCCATCCATGTCTGATGAGTTGTCTTCGGGAATGGTTCCTGTCCTGGGCCAACAGAAGGTTTGGGGACCATGACCACCGGGATTCCCCTAGTCTCAGTCAGACCATTAAGTATGGTCTTTTTATGAGAATTTGGGGTCTGCATCCCACTGATCTCCTGCTCCCTAAGGGGTTCTCTGTTGTGCTTCCTATCAGGGCAGTCATCGGTTGTGGCCGGGCACCAACTAGTTCTTCTGGTCTCAGGATGATGTAAGTCTCTGGTTCATGTGGCCCTTTCTGTCTCTTGGGCTCATAGTTATCGTGTGACCTTGGTGTTCTTCATTCTCCTTTGATCCAGGTGGGTTAAGACCAATTGATGCATCTTAGATGGCCGCTTGTTAGCATTTAAGACCCCAGACGCCGCATTTCAAAGTGGGATGCAGAATGTTTTCATAATAGAATTATTTTGCCAATGGACTTAGAAGTCCCCTTAAGCCATGGTCCCCAAACCCCTGCCCTTGCTCCGCTGACCTTTGAAGCATTCATTTTATCCCGGAAACTTCTTTGCTTTTGGTCCAGTCCAGTTGAGCTGACCTTCCATGTATTGAGTATTGTCCTTCCCTTCACCTAAAGCAGTTCTTATCTACTAACTAATCAGTAAAAAACCCTCTCCCACCCTCCCTCCCCGCTCATAACCACAAAATGTTCTTCTCAGTTTATACTATTTCTCAAGATCTTATAATAGTGGTCTTATACAATATTTGTCCTTTTGCCTCTGACTAATTTCACTCAGCGTAATGCCTTCCAGGTTCCTCCATGTTATGAAATGTTTCAGAGATTCGTCACTGTTCTTTATTGATGCGTAGTATTCCACTGTGTGAATATACCACAATTTATTTACCCATTCATCCTTTGATGGACACCTTGGTTGTTTCCAGCTTTTTGCTATTGTAAACAGAGCTGCAATAAACATGGGTGTGCATATATCTGTTCGTGTGAAGGCTCTTATTTCTCTAGGGTATATTCTGAGGAGTGGGATTTCTGGGTTGTATGGTAGTTCTATTTCTAACTGTTTAAGATAACGCCAGATAGATTTCCAAAGTGGTTGTACCATTTTACATTCCCACCAGCAGTGTATAAGAGTTCCAATCTCTCCGCAGCTTCTCCAACATTTATTATTTTGTGTTTTTTGGATTAATGCCAGCCTTGTTGGTGTGAGATGGAATCTCATCGTAGTTTTAATTTGCATTTCTCTAATGGCTAATGATCGAGAGCATTTTCTCATGTATCTGTTAGCTGCCTGAATATCTTCTTTAGTGAAGTGTGTGTTCATATCCTTTGCCCACTTCTTGACTGGGTTGTTTGTCTTTTTGTGGTTGAGTTTTGACAGAATCCTATAGATTTTAGAGATCAGGCTCTGGTCGGAGATGTCATAGCTGAAAATTCTTTCCCAGTCTGTAGGTGGTTTTTTTACTCTTTTGGTGAAGTCTTTAGATGAGCATAGGTGTTTGAATTTTAGGAGCTCCCAGTTATCTGGTTTCTCTTCATCATTTTTGGTAATGTTTTGTATTCTGTTTATGCCTTGTATTAGGGCTCCTAAGGTTGTCCCTATTTTTTCTTCCATGATCTTTATCGTTTTAGTCTTTGTGTTTAGGTCTTTGATCCACTTGGAGTTAGTTTTTGTGCATGTTGTGCGGTATGGGTCCTGTTTCATTTTTTTGCAAATGAATATCCAGTTATGCCAGCACCATTTGTTAAAAAGACTATCTTTTCCCCAATTAACTGACGCTGGGCCTTTGTCAAATATCAGCTGCTCATATGTGGATGGATTTATATCTGGGTTCTCAATTCTGTTCCACTGGTCTATGTGTCTGTTGTTGTACCAGTACCAGGCTGTTTTGACTACTGTGGCTGTATAATAGGTTCTGAAATCAGGTAGAGTGAGGCCTCCCACTTTCTTCTTCTTTTTCAGTAATGCTTTACTTATCCGAGGCTTCTTTCCATTCCATATGAAGTTGCTGATTTGTTTCTCTATCAACTTAAAAAAAGACATTGGAATTTGGATCAGAAGTGCATTGTATGTATAGATGGCTTTTGGTAGAATAGACATTTTTACTATGTTAAGTCTTCCTATCCATGAGCAAGGGATGTTTTTCCACTTAGGTAGGTCCTTTTTAGTTTCATGTAGTAGTACTTTGTAGTTTTCTTTGTATAGGTCTTTTACATTCTTGGTAAGATTTTTCCTAGGTATTTTATCTTCTTGGGGGCTACTGTGAATGGTATTGATTTGGTTATTTCCTCTTCGGTGATCTTTTTGTTGATGTAGAGGAATCCAAGTGATTTTTGTATGTTTATCTTATAACCTGAGACTCTGCCAAACTCTTCTATTAGTTTCAGTAGTTTTCTGGAGGATTCCTTAGGGTTTTCTGTGTATAAGATCATGTCATCTGCAAATAGAGATAATTTTACTTCCTCCTTGCCAATCCAGATGCCCTTGATTTCCTTGTCTAGCCTAATTGCTCTGGCTAGGACCTCTAGCACAATGTTGAATAAGAGCAGTGATAAAGGGCTTCCTTGTCTGGTTCCCGTTCTCAAGGGAAATGCTTTCAGGCTCTCTCCATTTAGAGTGATGTTGGCTGTTGGCTTTGTAGATGCCCTTTATTATGTTGAGGAATTTTCCTTCAGTTCCTATTTTGGTGAAAGTTTTTATCATAAATGGATGTTGGTCTTTGTCAAATGACTTTTCTGCATGAATTGATAAGATCACGTGGTTTTTGTCTTTTGTTCTATTTATATGGTGGATTACATTAATGGTTTTTCTAATATTAAACCAGTGCATACCTGGTATAAATCCCACTTGGTCGTGGTGGATTATTTTCTTGATATGTTGTTGAATTCTATTGGCTAGAATTTTGTTGAGGATTTTTGCATCTATGTTCATGAGGGATATAGGTCTGTAATTTTCTTTTTTTGTGATGTCTTTACCTGGTTTTGGTATCAGGGAAATGGTGGCTTCATAGAATGAGTTAGGCAGTATTCCACCATTTTTTATGCTTTGAAATACCTTTAGTAGTAGCGGTGTTAACTCTTCTCTGAAAATTTGGTAGAACTCCGCAGTAAAGTCATCCAGGCCAGGGCTTTTTTTTTGTTGGGAGTTTTTGGATTACCATTTCAATCTCTTTTTTTGTTATGGGTCTGTTTAGTTGTTCTGCTTCTGATTGTGTTAGTTTAGGTAGGTGGTGTTTTTCCAGGAATTCATCCATTTCTTCTAGGTTTGCAAATTTGTTAGAGTACAATTTTTCATAATAATCTGATAAGATTCTTTTAATTTCAGTTGGGTCTGTTGTGATGTGGCCCATCTCGTTTCTTATTCGGGTTATTTGTTTCCTTTCCTGTATTTCTTTAGTCAGTCTGGCCAATGGTTTATCAATTTTGTTAAGTTTTTCAAAGAACCAGGTTTTGGCTTTGTTAATTCTTTCAATTGTTTTTCTGTTCTCTAATTCATTTAGTTCAGCTCTAATTTTTATTATTTGTTTTCTTCTGGTGCCTGATGGATTCTTTTGTTGCTCACTTTCTATTTGTTCAAGTTGTAGGGACAGTTCTCTGCTTTTGGCTCTTTCTTCTTTTGGTGTGTGTGCACTTATCAATATAAATTGGCCTCTGAGCACTGCTTTTGCTGTGTCCCAGAGGTTTTGATAGGAAGTATTTTCATTCTCGTTGCAATCTATGAATTTCCTTATTCCCTCCTTAATGTCTTCTATAACCCAGTCTTTTTTCAGGAGGGTATTGTTCATTTTCCAAGTATTTGATTTCTTTTCCCTAATTTTTCTGTTATTGATTTCCACTTTTATGGCCTTGTGGTTTGAGAAGATGCTTTGTAATATTTCAATGTTTTGGATTCTGCAAAGGTTTGTTTTATGACCTAATATGTGGCCTATTCTAGAGAATGTTCCATGTGCGCTAGAAAAAAAAAAAAAGTATACTTTGCAGCAGTTGGGTGGAGAGTTCTGTATAAGTCAATGAGGTCAAGTTGGTTGATTGTCGTAATTAGGTCTTCCGTGTCCCTTTGAGCTTCTTACTGGATGTCCTGTCCTTCTCTGAAAGTGGTGTGTTGAAGTCTCCTACTATAATTGTGGAGGTGTCTATCTCACTTTTCAGTTCTGTTAAAATTTGATTTATATATCTTGCAGCCCTGTCATTGGGTGCATAAATATTTAATATGGTTATGTCTTCCTGGTCAATTGTCCCTTTTATCATTATGTAGTGTCCTTCTTTATCCTTTGTGGTGGATTTAAGTTTGAAGTCTCTTTTGTCAGAAATTAATATTGCTACTCCTCTTCTTTTTTGCTTATTGTTTTTTTTTATGTGTTTAGTGTTGTCATTTTGCTGCCTTTTTATGTGTGTTGTTGACAATTTCAATTTTCCACTTACTTTTTTGTGCTGAGACATTTTTCTTTGTGAATTGTGTGTTCCTCATTTTCATAGTATTTGACTTTATGTTTACTGAGTCGTTATGTGTTTCTTGGTTTTTATTTTGAGTCATGGAGTTGTTATACCTCTTTGTGGTTACCTTAATATTTACCCTTATTTTTCTAAGTAAAAACCTAACTTGTATCGTCCTATATCGCCTTGTATCTCTCTCCATATGGCAGTTCTATGCCACCTGCATTTAGTCCCCCTTTTTGATTATTGTGATCTTTTACATATTGACTTCAATGATTCCCTGTTTTGAGCATTTTTTTTTTAATTAATCTTAGTTTGTTTTTGTGATTTACCTATTTGAGTTGATATCAGGATGTTCTGTTCTGTGACCTTGTGTTGTGCTGGTATCTGATATTATTGGTTTTCTGACGATACAATTTCCTTTAGTATTTCTTGTAGCTTTGGTTTTGTTTTTGCAAATTCTCCAAGCTTGTGTTTATCTGTAAATATCTTAATTTCGCCTTCATATTTCAGAGAGAGTTTTGCTGGATATATGATCCTTGGCTGGCAGTTTTTCTCCTTCAGTGCTCTGTATATGTCATCCCATTGCCTTCTTGCCTGCATGGTTTCTGCTGAGTAGTCTGAACTTATTCTTCTTGATTCTCCCTTGAAGGAGACCTTTCTTTTATCCCTGGCTGCTTTTAAAATTTTCTCTTTATCTCTGGTTTTGGCAAGTTTGATGATAATATGTCTTGGTGTTTTTCTTTTTGGATCAATCTTAAATGGGGTTCAATGAGCATCTTGAATAGATATCCTTTCATCTTTCATGATGTCAGGGAAGTTTTCTGTCAGCAGATCTTCAGCTATTCTCTCTGTGTTTTCTGTCCCCCCTCCCTGTTCTGGGACTCCAATCACATGCAAGTTATCCTTCTTGATAGAGTCCCACGTGATTCTTAGGGTTTCTTCATTTTTTTTAATTCTTTTATCTGATTTTTTTCCAGCTATGTTGGTGTTAATTCCCTGGTCCTCCAGATTTCCCAGTCTGCATTCTAATTGCTCGAGTCTGCTCCTCTGACTTCCTATTGCGTTATCTAATTCTGTAATTGTATTGTTAATCTTTTGGATTTCTGAATGCTGTCTCTCTATGGATTCTTGCAACTTATTAATTTTTCCACTATGTTCTTGAATAATCTTTTTGAGTTCTTCAACAGTTTTATCAGTGTGTTCCTTGGCTTTTTCTGCAGTTTGCTTTATTTCATTTCTGAGGTCATCCCTGATGTCTTGAAGCATTTTGTAAATTAGTTTTTTATATTCTGTATCTGATAATTCCAGGATTGTATCTTCATTTGGGAAAGATTTTGATTCTTTTGTTTGGGAGGTTGTAGAAGCAGTCATGATCTGCTTCTTTATGTGGTTTGATATCGACTGTTTTCTCTGAGCCATCACTAAGATATTGCAGTGATTTATTCTATATTTGCTCACTGAGTCTTATCTTGTTTTGTTTTCTTTCAATATACATGGATGGACTACTAGATTGTGCTGTCTTGATTGTTGTAGCCTTTGACTAACTTATGACCTATTACCATCTGGTTTGGGCTGTTACCAGATATATATGCCTAAGTCCATTCACTATTCTTGAGTAGAATCTGATTTTGGGTTATCAAGTGTGTGATGCACCTTATCACCTATTCACCTTGAGAAGTAGTACTGATAGTTGTGTGCACCAGATTCTAGTAGCAGCTGGGCTTCACACTCCAGAGGGGGCAGGATGCTGACAGGCTTCCCCCAAGTGTCAGTGAGGTAGGCGTGTCTCTATTCCTAAAGCACCTTGGTGGGTGGGCTTTACCTCAGGCCCCCAATGCAAGTACCTCTACAGATTGGTAGGTGTCACCCTCCTTAGACCCCTAAGGTTAGAGGCTAGGTGGTCTTGGGGGGAGCTTCAGCCCTCAGTTCCCTGTTGTGTGTCAGTGAGGGCTCTGTTGAATACGCAGAGATATCAGACCTGGGAAACTTGTCTTTCCAGTAAATCCGCTAAAGAAAAATGTAGCCAGATCCCTATCAGAAATGCCTTTGCATCATAATAGCCACCTTGTTCCCTGTAGTGATGAAAGCCCGAGACTGTGGATCACATATGCTTGGCTGGAGCTGGTTCTGTGTTTTTAGTCCAATTAGGGAAGGCTTTTTGGTCCCTGGCTTTTTCGTGGTTGCTTCTCTCAGGCCGGAAGAATGGGTTAGGAAAAGACCAAAAAAAAAGGGAAAAGAAAAACCGCAGAGCTGTTCTCCCTCTGGCTCAGGAAATTCCAATGTTATTGAAGCCGCCTGGGAAGGGGAGGGAAGGGTTCAGAAAAACAGGAGAGAATAGCACCCCTGAATATAGACAAAGTTACTTATCTTGCTTGGATTGACTATTTTATCTGAGATTCCCGAGGGGCCTGTTGCCTATGTGTGCTGGTTGGGTAGAGATTGCCCCCGAGGGTCTGGCCTGCAGAAGCCACCGTCATTTCCTCCACTGCCCGTCCAAAGCCCAGCGTCAAGGTTCCCTGGCTGGGACGCTGCACTCCTGGCTCCATAATCAGTCACTGCCTCCCAGGGACTTCTCCTCCCGCCAGCTGCGTCGCCGTGGCGCAGCCCGCACAGACCAGCTGGGCCCCCTCCCGGAGTCAGTTCAGGGGGGTAGGGCTGTGCCCCGTGTTTGCGCCATGACAGGATGTTGTGTTCAACTCCCCTGCACCCAGTCCAAAGCCCAGTGTCAAGGTTCCCCTACTGGAACTCTGCACTCCCGGCTCCAAAATCAGTCACTGCCTCCTGGGGACTTCTCCTCCCACCAGCCATGTCGCTGCACCACCCAAGTGGACTGGCTGGGCCCCCTCCCAGTGTCAGTTCAGGGGGGTAGGGCTGCGCCCCGTGTTTGCGCCATCACAGGATGTTGTGTTCAGCTCCCTGAGTCCAGTCCTAAGCCCCGCACCAAGGTTACCTGACTGGGACGCTGGCTCCAGGCTCCAAAAAAAGTCTCTGCTTCCCTGTAGTTGTTCGTTCTCCATCTCTGTCACTCAGGTCAGCTCTTTAAATCTGTGTTTGTTGGTCAGGTTCATAGATTGTCATGTATGTGATTGATTCACTTGTTTTTCCAAGTCTTTGTTGCAAGAGGGATCCGAGGTAGCGCCTACCTAGTCAGCCATCTTGGCCCCCCCTTTTTATTATATGAGAGAACTGTTTTAACATATTCAAATATACTTGCTTTAATGCTAACTTTAAGATGGAGTGTTTCTCAACATTATTGATAAAAAGGATTTTTTTTCTTACATCACACTTTCAAACTGCTAAATTCTTGTTTGCTTTTATGTTTGTGCAGGTTTATGGGAAGTTCAGTAGTGTCTACCTCTTTTGTTCTGGGTATCAAGTCCTAAAGCTGTTTGCTCTGTCGTACTCTGGTATGTACATCAACATATCAAAAGATAGTGAGACATGGAAAGATATTGGTTGTGTGCATATGTGTGTGTGTGTACATAAGTTTGCGTGTGTGTGTGAAGTGGACCGTCATGATCGAAGCCTGAGGTGAAAATGATTTCCCTATTTGCCAAAACCATGGATAGCACACACTTCTTGGGTCACCTGACTAGATAGCTTCCCTGGCAGCATATCTCAGGAGATTTACCCTTTAATCCCTCCACTCTTCATATAGAGTAAGCCGATTTTTCCCTGGGCAAGTACTCAATATGTATATTTTAAATAAATTACTATGAATGCTAAGATATTTTATCCATATTCAGTGAGAGATGACTATTGACCCAGTATAAAATATAACAGCAAACAGTAGAATACAGTATAAATTATAATAAAGTAGCAATGCCCAATAAACATAGAACTAACACTTTTAAAAATGGCATAAGAAAAAAGTGTATGTAGTGTGTGTGTGTGTATAGTATACTATAGTGTAGTGTGTATGTATCCATACATAATACATATAAATTTATGTATGTGTACACACACACACGTATGCATATCTATATACCGGTACCAGTTACCACTGAGTTGATTCTGACTCCTAGTGATGTAGTGTGTTTCAAAGTAGAAGTGTACTCCACAGGACTTTCAAGACTGTGATCTTTTGGAAGCAGATCACCAGATCTTTCTTCTGAAGTGCCTCTGGGTGGGTTTGAACTGTCATCCTTCCAGTTGGTAGCCAAGCACTTAACAATTTGCACCATTAAGGATACCTGTATTCCTATAGATACAATATGATGCATATATATATTATAAAATAATTTATATCTATGTACTTGCAAATATATCTATACATTTAAATTATTTTTACACTAGTTTTTCTTACTATGGGGCTTTGATTATTGCATCATATACATAACAATCTGGCTTAATAATATAAAAGCAATGAATATAAAGTAGAATAACTGCCACCCCCCAAATGCAACAGCTTAAAAACAATATGTCTTTATTAATGCTTGTGAGCCTATGGATCACCTGGTTAGCACTTCTGATCTTGGCTGAGCTCACTCATGAGTCTGTGGTCAAATTTGTTTTAGGTAGACACCTCTGTTAGTTTTGGAAGGGCTCTTTCATATGTGTGGGTGCCAATGATCTTTTGTCTTGACAATGATTGAAGTATGAGGTGAAAATGATTGCCCTATTTGCCAAAACCGTGGATGGCACATACTTCTTGGGTCAGCCAGTTAAACAGTTTCTCTTATTGCATATCTCAGGACACTTATTCTTTAAGACTGTGCTTTTAATATGTGGTACTGTATTTTCATGCAAATAACACAAACTTTGTGCATTTGGGCTGTGGTTAAGAGCTCGGCTGCTAACCAAGGTCAGCAATTCTAATCCACTGGTTAGCAGTCTGAATCCAGTAGTCATCCCTTGGAAACATTATGGGGCAGTTCTAATCTGTCCTATCAGGTCCTGTGAGTCAGAACTGACTCAACCGCAATGGGTTTTTTTTTTTTTTGGTTCCACATTTGTGTCTTAGGCTGGGTTCTCTAGAGAAGCAAAACCAGTGAATCTTATACATACTCAAACATATATATATATATATATATATATATATATACACACACACACACACACATGTATGTCCCAAGCCTGTGGGTCAGGTGTCAGGCTGGAGGTTTCTCCTGACTCACATAGCTGTAAGGGCTGATGAACCTAGATCAGCAGGTCAGACAGCAGGCTGCTGGCTCACAGACTGAGGAGACTGATGAATCCCAAGAACCAGAGGTCAGATGATGACAAGCTGGATGCAGGATCCAGAGAGAGCAAAAAACCAGCAAGCTTCCCCAGAATGTCCATATATATTGGATGCAGGTCACACCCCCAAGTAAACTCCCCTTACAACTGATTGGTTGATCACATCAGATCACATCATGGAGGTGATTACATTATATCACAAAATGGAGGATGACTACATCATTACATAACTGCCAAACCACTGAAAGTCATGGTCCAACCAAGGTGACACACAATCTTAACCATTACAGCTTGTTTGTCAATGTACCCTCCACCTGTGAGGTATTTTCCCAAGCACTAGTATGCCAATTCTTTTTCACACGTTGATGTAAAAAAATTAGCATAGTGTGCTTACAAAAATACCTTGCAGGCAGAAGGCATGGTTGACAACCAAATGAAGAAAGTGAGTGTTATTTGAGTAAAAAACACAGTAAACTGAATTTTCCCTGGGCAACTACTCAATACATGTATTTTAAATTAATTACTACGAATGCTAAGGTATCTGTGACAATTAGAGTCTTTTCCACATCACCTCTCATCCTCATATAGGGTTTCTTGGACTTGTTTATTTGGCGGCTGCCAGGTTCTAAGTGGAAGTTGCAAGACATCTTGAGATTCATTTGTGAAATTTCACAGAAACATTCTATTGATTAAATCAAGTCACGGGTTTAGGCCATATTTAAACAGTGGGGAAATACACTCTGTTTCTTGACTAAGAAGTTTGAAAATTACATTGCCAGTAGCTTGGATACGAAAAGGGGTGAGAAGCTGAGGAGATTTTTACGATCAATCTATTACCGTAGCTTTAAGAAAATGTACCAAAACATCTATTACATAACTTATGCTTTGTCTTCTTTTGTGAAGAAAAAAGTTAAATAAAATAGTTTAATCACCCTTCTTATTTCTCTAAAGCTATTAAGTAATCATTTGACATTTTAAAATTGTTGTTCTAGCACTAAATTTGTCTCTGTTATATATGAGAATACCGTAGGTTTATGCCTTAAGCCTGTTGTCTTTGAACTGGAGTAAGGGTACCAGGAAGTATAAGAAGATATTTCAAGGGATAAGTGGACAAACATAGTTTTTAGGGAAGAACTTTCTGTACAATCATTGGACATGTTGTGAAGTTTTGGATTCAGTTATATTTTCAGTGGCAAAATAAACAGTGTCTCACCAGAAAGAATTTATAGATTATTGGGAAAAAACAAAAAGTATAATTATATGTAATTGTATATACTTACCAATTATTGTAGCATCAAATACATTTTGGAGAAAACTTGGTGAGAAATAAAGTTGGAAAAGTAAAAAGGAGTAGTATTGTGTCTACTTTTCTATGCCTTAGCGATTTTAGAGTTCGTCATGTAGGAGATGGGTAGACAGTGATGAGTGGACTTGAATACGGTCATGTGTCACTTACCGTTCACGAAACATTCTGTGAAACAGGACGCTATGTGATTTGGACATTATACAAGCACCATATTAAATACAAGCAGTCCCTGGGTTATGAACATCCGGCCTAGAGACAACTCATACTTAAGAATGGGCTGTCATAAAGCCTATTATATTAAAAATTTGACTTAAATACATACAAGTTTGTAATAACAAACACACATACTACTTCGTGACGTTCATGAAAATATTGCACGATTTGGGAGTATTTCTTTTCTTCAATGTTACATCCACCAAGTCTTGATCTCTGATCAGGATTTCTGAACTCTCTTATAGTCTTATGAGACCACAGACACACATGTGATCGGACTTTGCCCAAATGAATGTTATGTGGGGCATGACTATAGTTTTATGTCCCAGGAAAGAGAAGGAAGGTAATTAACATGTAGTAAGCAGTTGCCATGTTCCAGTCCCTGTTATTCCTTGCCAAAGTTTGTCTGTTTTATTTGCACAGAAATCCAGAAGCTAGTATCTCTAACATACAGATGAGAACACTGAGTCACAGAGGTTGATGGATTTATCTAAGGTCATGCATCTAGTAAAAGTTTCTGAGATTTAAGGAAGGTGTCTTTGATTAGCTGTTCCATTTTTTCCCACTGTACTGACAATGTATCTGGAGGTATGTTCATGAGTATTTAAACTACTTGAAATGATTGGCAGTAAGACAAGTTAGGAGACCATCAAAAACAATCCAGATGAGATATAATGAAGATTTGATCCAAGGAAGTAAAGATGAAGGAAAGAAAAATGAATGCTTTGGCTTAAAATTTGGTGAATGTGTTTTCATCTACATTGTGTGACCTAGAATCAGAGGCCCCAGAAAATCAGTTGAAGCAATACTTGTATGAGAAAATGATTACCTCAATGCAAAAATAATCTAGGAAAATGTAGTTTAAAAATCAAGTTAGGTAAAGAATCATTTTATGTGCTTTCCAAAAACATGGAAGCATTATGTTTTATTTTGGCTCATCCAATTATTTTACTCCTTCTGCAAAATGGCCAAGTTACTGTTTTTATCCTATATATGAGGCAGATATATTTTGGGATAATTTTGGAACTTTTTCATAGAAAAATGTATATAAGCCAAAGATGTTACTTTAGTTTATTTGTCAGTGAGCTATAAAATATTCATGGCCTACAATATTTCATTTATTCTGATAATGTTAGGATGGTTTTCATGTTCATTGCAAAAGCTTATTATAAAATAAAAATATTTTCTTCCTTCTACATATGTATCATACAACAAAAATAGTTTAAGTGGGCACAACAGTACTAGCTGAGAGTGATTCAAATCAGACACATGCCGTGATAGAAGCCAAACGCTTTCTTTTTTTAATTTAAAATTGTTTTCTCATAGAATAAGTAATATTTTACCCTTGAGGGATTTTCTTTTTTTCATTTGTGGAAAAACCATATGGGTCTCACAGGCCATTCACAGTTATGAAAAAAAAACAACAAAAAAAAACTCCCTTCAGAGGTGAGATACCCTTTATTTTTCACTAGAAAACAAATTATTTGCTTGGATGGAAACCTTTTGAATAGCAATGTAATTGCTGATATCTGTGGGGTGTCTTGGAAAATGAGATGCTCTGTCTCAAGGAGTTACAACTTATCCTTGTGCATAAAATCTGAATAAATAAATGGGAACAGATCTTGGAGTTTCTTGCAGAACAGATATACATGAAACACAGCTGAGGCATCAGGACTAAAACCCCAATTGATAACAAGTGAACAGAATAAAATTATTTACCATTGGGATTAGACTGGTCTTTTTTTTTTTTCCTGTTATGTACATTGTAAGTAATTTTTCATAAAGAATTTGTTTCTTCTTCCTCTCCAAAAATAGAATGTAATATGTACATAAAGCTAATAAATGTTTAATATTTTAAACATTTAATTATCTTTAGATACCCAATTTTGATTTATTTATTAAACAACATAGGAGGTAAGAGATTTTTTCGTCAGTGCATTTAACAAACATTTATTGGGTGCCAAAAAAAAAAAAATTTTTTTTTTCCTATGAGTCAAGCACTGTTCTTGACAGTTTAGACTAGTAATGTACAAAATAATCAAAAGATATCTTCTATAGGAGTTGTCTCGTTAGCCCCCAAACCAAGCACATTGTCCTCGAGTCAATTCTGACTTCTAGTGGCCCTAAAGGACAGAGTAGAACTGCTCCATGTGGTCTCCAAGGCTGTAAATCTTTATGGGAGCAGACTGTCACATCTTTCTCCCACGGAGTGGCTGGAGCGTTCAAACCCCAATCTTTCAGCTAGTAGCTGAGTGCTTTAATCACTGTACTACCCAGGCTCCTTATTATCTAGTAGAGGTGGAAAAAACAAACAAATAAGCATATAATAGGGCATTTTATGATAAGTGATATGAATATATATGATTGTCTTGGAATGTCTCTCTGAAAAAGTGGTATGTAAGCAAATACTTAGGAACAAGTCTGTCTTGGAAGAACTAGAGCCACAGTGTTACTTGGAAGCAAGGATGGAGAGACTTTGTCTCATGTACTTTGGACATGTTGTCAGGAATGAACAGTCCCTGAGAAGGACATCATGCGTTCATGGAGGATCAGAGAAAAAGAAGAAGAGGAGATGAATTCACACAGTGGCTGCAACAATAGGCTCAAAAATAGGGAATGTGAGAATGACTCAAAACCGGTCAGTGTTTCATTCTGTTGTACATAGGGTCACTATGAGTTGGCACTACCCAACACCACCTAACAACAAGAATCATGTAATACAGTCATTAAATTTAAAATATCAAATCTGTGTTCTCCCTGTGAGGGAGCCCTCGTGGTCCAGTGGTTAAGTCCTTGTTGCTAACCCACCAGCGGCTCAGTGGGAGAAAGGACCTGGTTATCTGCTCTTGTAAATATTACGGCTTCGGAAACCCTATGGGGCAGTTTTACTCTGTCATTCAGGGTTGCTAAGATTAGAAATGGACTCGGCCGCACACAACAACAACATTCTTCCTATAATTGTTATTTAATTCAAAACTGATTCATATATTGCCACTCCTGTATTTTGCTTAATTAAAAACCAACTTGCAGAGAAATTTGAGGTAAGCTAGAAATTTAAACCTTTCCTTCACTCACGTTCTATGCCACCAATTCTTCAGTATTTGAAAAGGATTAAAGATTGAAATGCTGACAAAAATTAAAAACAAGGGAGTGGGGAGTAGCATGTACCAGTTCTAGAAATGAAACAGGCCATGCCTGTGTCTGAAACATATAACATCAAGTGGGACCAAACTGAAAAAATAGAGGGAAAGCTTAGTAAATCTTTGTCTTTCTGAGAAAGAATCATGTCACAGCCAGTGAGTAAAGGAGAGCTTAGCCATACAATTTGAGGAACAGAGGGTTATACTAGTATTGGCTGTGTAATAGAGAATATTCCTCTTGGATCGGCATTGTCCTTAAAGATAAGCAGTGTTGAAAACAGTCCAGGAAAAAGGCTAGTGGTGCATCTGTTCAGAGAACAGAATGGCAAGGAGGCTTCCACAGATACACAGTGTGTACTGCAGTGAGAGCCAAGTCAACAAAGCAAAAACGAATGTTCCCCAGCATGGAGTCTTTTCCTAACAGAGAGATGACATATACAAAAAAGAATTTTTCCTGCCTAGAATACCATTGCCTCAAGCCCCCAACCATTGCAGAACTCACTTAAACTTACATCAGTGAGTCCTGTAGGTAAATTTGAGAGAAGCAGTTTGTTACGGATTGAATTGTGTCCCCCCATCAAAAAAAAAAAAAAAAAAATGCGTTGGAACCCAAACCTCTGCGGATGTAATCCTATTTGAGAATAGGGTATTCTTTGTTATATTAATGAGACCATGTCAATGTAGGGTGTGTCCTAAATCTAGTAACTTTCAAATTTTAAGGAAAGACATAACACAGAGACAGAGAGCACAAACTGAGGGGAAGATAGATGCTACATGAAGATCGCCAAGGAACTGAGGAATGTAAGGGCTACAGAAGCTGAGGCAGGGATCTTACCTCAGAGCCAACAGAGAGAGAGCCTTTCCCTATGCTCAGTGTCCAGATTTCAGACTTCAATTTTCCTAAATACATTTCTGTTTTTTAAAGCTGCCCACTTGTGGTATTCCTGTTATGGTAGCACTAAAAAACAAAGATAGAGTCTAACCTAATTTGGGAGGAGAATGAAGGCATCTAAGTATACCCAGTACTTCTGTTTGAGAAAATATCAGAGTTGGAATCACCTTATATTGTTCAATGAGTAGAAATGAGACATTTGGAAAAAGAATACTGTATAGTCTTTATTATTATTTATTAATTATTTTGTTATAAAATAAAATATCAACTTCTGAGAACACGAGTCCACAATTAAGGGCAGGGACCATTGACTGTTTTGTTTACCGATATTTTGCAAATACCTGTGCGGTGCCTGGCTCACAAATGTTCAATAAATATGCAGAGAACAAGTGAATGAATCTCTCTGCTTTTTATTTTTATCATCATCATTTGTAATCTATTCTTAATCCACCTTTAAATGTAGGTTATGTCCTTTGCCTCCTTTACTTACTCCCCCTGAGTTATCCCAATAACAAAGTTGAAAATTATGACACTGATGCTCGTATTTTCTGAATGTTGATCCATATTTCCAACTGTGTGCTTGACATTGAAATCATATTTCCCTTATCAAATCTGATCTTCCTCCTGGTTTAGCTGTCTCAGCCAATGGTGACTTCATTTACCCAGTTGCTCAAACCAGAAACATTTTCTTCATTGTTGATTTATCTATTTCTCCATTGTATCTCAACAACAAGAGGTTCTCTCTAAACCATGAAGAAAACTCTCCAATCTATTCATTTCTTTCTGTCCTCACTATTATCAGCCTAGTTCAGGACATCATGATCTCTTACCTGATTTACTACTACTGCTTTCTAATTGCCCCAACTGCCACAGTTTTACTTACAAAAAAATCTCTCCCAAATGCAAACCTGCTCATGGTTATTTGCCTGTTTAAAAGTGTTTCGAGGCTTCTATTGTTTTTAGGATGACACCCAAAGTTCTTATCATAGCTTTAAAAGCCACATATAACCTTTCTCTTTTTTATCTCTCTAGTCTTATTTCTCTCCACATCACTTCTAGAAAATATATTACAGAAACAGAATTTTTTTTTAGTTTCTTGAACAAGATACTGAACTCTCTCTCTCCTCTCTAGACCTTTGCGCACATGTTATTCTCTTTGTTGAAAAAATATTTCTCTTCTTCCTTCTCCTATTCCCATTCCTAACCCTTCCCTGCTCTGCTCGTTAGTTGCTATCCAGTCATCTCTGACTCATTGCAACCTAATCTGTGATAGAATGAAACATTTCCTCATCCCGTGCCATTTTCATGATCTTTGGCATATTGAGGCTATCACGTCAATCCAGTTGATTGAAAGTTTCCTTTGTTTTCGTCCACCCTTACTTTAACAAACATGATGTACTTATCTAGCTAATGACCTTTTCTGATGATGTGTCTAAAGTAAGCTAATCAAAGTCTCAACATTCTTGCTTTTAACATCTCCCAATTCTTACTTTTGGCATCACTTAACCTGGGAGGCTTTCTTTTAAGAAAATGTGCGTTGGAATCTCATTGACTTGATTCTGACTCATAGCTACCTTATAGGACAGAGTAGAACTGCCACACAGGGTTTCCAAGTAGAACTGCCACACAGGGTTTCCGAGGAACTGCCAACCTTTTGACCAACAGCTGAGCTCTTAACCACTGTGTCACCAGGACTCCATCTTCATGAAGGTGAGAATATATTCCTGTTGACCGGTAAAATGCATGAATATTTTAATTGTTCTATAAATAATTTTGAATTCGGAAATGAATGATTGAAAACATACACCAAAATGTTAATTGAGATCACCCTTGCATAGTATAATTAAATATTTTATAATATCCTGCTTATGCTTTTCTAGTTTAACTAAATATGTTTAATTAACACACATTACATTTCTTAGACATAGGCTAATCCAAGTATTGCATTTCTCCATGCTTTAGGTTTTTGTGGTGTATACTGAGATGAAGCCAACTACAGTATTTGTTTCTTATGTATACGTAAACTAATTATGTTTTAAAAACATTGTTTGCTATTCTAACTTCAAGTTCAGTTTCAAAACATTTTCTATATTCTTAATTTCATGTGGAAGGGAGAAGCTTTGCATATGCAGGAGGAAATATCATACGATAGTATTATTTTAATGATTTAACCTTTGAACTTTATATAAAATAAAAGTAGATTTAAATTTACTTTAAATACTCTGATTTTTGATGTCATCATTGAAATATGCACCATCAATTTACTAGCCTAACAAGTTCCTAATATTCCATTTCTTTCTCCTCCAAGCCTCCATCTAACAAAGGTACATGCATTAACAACTTAGCTGTTCTAAAAAATTTTATTCTTTTTTTTAAGATTGTATGATTGTAAAATTTAATTTTTAACCTCCTTGAGTTATCTAACAATATGTTTAATGTTGCTGCCCAATAAATGCTTGATAACAAAATAAACTATCAATAAAATATTACTATCTGACAAGTACATCCTTAATCAAATAATGAAATGAATTTATATGGAACCATTAACCATATGCTCAGCATAGTTTTGCCCTGATATAGCATACTGCTTAAGAACATTGATAGTAGCTGTGCCTTGTGTTAAATTATTTAGTCTCTCTGCCAATCGACTTGCTTATCTATAAAATGAAGGTAATGACAATTTCCTACCTTATTATATTTCTTGCAAGAATTAAATAAAGGGATGCTTTTAAAACACTTTACTGACACATACAAGAGAATAAGCACTCAATAAATGTCAATCCAAAGTGATTAGAAGCATCCTGTTCATTTTTTACCAACTGGAGTGTGTGTCTTGTTTGTTTTGCTTTTTTCTATTGTGTGGAATAATTTATTACATAATGTCATGCCCTGGTGGCAAAACTGTTAAGAATCCATGTGCTAACCAAGAGGTCTGCAGTTCATATCCACCAGTTCTACTCTGTTCTATAGGGTAGCAATGAGTTGGAATCCATGGCAACGGGTTTGTTTGTTTTTTAATGCCATGCCATTCCCTTTCCTGCCAAGTTTATATAGGTGTAAAGTTCCTTTAATGTTTTACTTGCACTTTCTCAGGTCTTTGAAGAATTACAAATGAATGAATAAACTCTTACTAACTCTGTTTTTAAGTTTTCAATTATTACTGCTTTAAATCACTTTGTTTGGAAAATAGCCAGAATCTTCCCACGTGAGTGCTGCTTACAGAGGTGATGAGCCATAGCATTGACTCTTTCAGCTCACTAGGGTGACATTAGGAAAAGTACCTCTATAGTGAGCTGATCAGTACTGTAGACTCAGAGCACTAATCAATCTTCCAACATGCCTGACTTTACTTCCGGGAACAATTCTTTGAGTATAAATGTGCCACCTAATGAAGATGTGGGGTTAATACACTTACATACTTAAAGTAAGACTTTCCCAAAATAAGTAGAATTACACTGACTGTAGTCAGAATTGAAAGACCATTGTTATGACTTAGTTCGACATTTACTGCAGTGCACCAGGCAAGCCAGGGGGACACAATTCTACAGTGATACCAGTAATTATGAAGGTTAAACTAGTTTTGGTACATATATGCCAGCACTCAATTTTTAAACACGGATAACTTCATTTTCCTTATTTCAAAGTCAAAGTCATAGAGGACATCATGCACATACAATAAAAAGCTTGAAAAAGTTCAGTTGTTTCCTAGCTATCTATGACAAGCTTCAAAACTTGAAAAGGAAGACTGCTGACAAAGCAGAGAATATGGCTACACTTCTTTTCAAACAATAACCCACAAATGAAAGAAGAAACTGAAAATTCAACCAGAAATAAATCCCTGATTGTTCTCCTGTCAGCCTGTCACCTACGTGAAACAGCTGCTAAAGCAAAGACAGACACAGCAGCTGTTGCTGCTAAAAGTACTAATGTTAAAGCTTTGCACAAAGACTTTTATTTTCATTAACATAGAACTGGGCAGACATAGTTCATCAATCCAATAACACTGCCCATTTCAATTAGGCTCCTCACAAGGTCTTCCCCAGTGTCACAGCTTGGCCCAATTTAATTTCCACACCATTTTATTAATGTATTGGAAGCAAGCTACCCTCTCTCTTACCTGGTATATTCTATTAATGAAGGACATTAAAAATATCTTTAAAATAAGCCATTATTACTGAGACAAAAACCAAAATTAGTTCAGTTTTTCCAAACGTTAATCCAGACAAAAGTGGAGAAAATGTTTTTGCATAAATACACTTTTTTTCCCCAAAAAACAGTTTATCCTGCAAGTACCTTGCAAAGGAAGCACAGCAAAGAGAAATACCTAAAACAAGCAAAAAGAAACCTGAATATCCAAAAATAGAAGTATAAATGAAGAATTCAGACCTCAGTTCTTACAAATTTTTAAGTTTTCATACCTCAATTTCTTTGTTGATGCAGTTCTCTTGGCCTGGAATATCCTTCTATCCTTTCTAATAATCTCTCTGCATTTTATAGATTCCCTTAGGCAGAGCTAGACACTCCTGTATCTACTCATGACTAACTACATGTATACTTCTTTATAGCTCTTATGATACTGTAATGTAAAGTCCACTATTTTCTCCTATTACTAATATTCTGCATTAAACAACAACAACAAACACCTGCCCGTGAATTGACTCCCACTCACTGGGGGCCCATGTGTGTCACAGTAGAATTGCATTCCATAGGGTTAGTGTGGTACATTTGTGACAGTCGATGAGCTAATGTTGATACATCATTATTAACTAAAGTTAATAGTTTAAATTAAGGTTCACTCTTTGTGTTGAACAGTTTTATAGGTTTTGTCAAATGTGTAACGTCATGTATCAACCATGCAGTATCATAGAAAGTAGTTTCACTATCTTTAGAACATCCTATGTCTCTTATTGATTTTAGAAAATAAAATATTTACCTCACTTTTGTCAGATTCAGAGTTTAGAATTTTTTAAACATTATGGTATTAGAAAAAAATAGATATATTGTATTTTATTTTTCTGTGTTTACTAATTATGAACAACATTTTTCATATATTTACCAGTTTCATTGGTTATTATGAGGGCTGTCTTTTTAAATCTGATACATCTCTTTGTCCAATTAATATTTTCCTCCATATCCATATTAGTACCATTCACATTGCAATTTTAACCTTTTCTCAGTTATTTGTTGTAGCAAGTATGAACCATTTAATTTTAACAAAGAAAAGTTAGTAGTTTTCATAGTCAAGAAATATTTCTTCAATCTTATATTTGGGCTTAGAACTCTCGTACCTAGAGGACAATAGATAATTACTTTTACCTAGTTTTTATTTCATTTTATTACTTATAATTAACCTTTTAATTTTTACTTGATACTTATTTCATGTATGTTGCAAGTGGCAATATAATCTGCATTGTGTCTGTTTTGATGTTTTCTCAATTGCTAGTGAACTGTCCTGCTCTGTATCATGTGCTTCCTAGAAAAGCACATCATGTTTGGCAAAGTAGAGGGTCAGCAAAAATGAGGGGAAACCATTCATGAGTTGGACTGACACAGTGCCTGCAACAATGGGCTCAAACAGACCAAAGATTGTTAGGATGGTATAGGACTGGGCGATGTTTCCTTCATTTATGCTTAAGGCCATTATGCATCGGAGCCAACTAGATGGCAACTAACAACACTCTCATTCATCAATGGTCTGGAGTTTTTATTTGTAGCTTGGCCATTTCTGACCAATATTATCTCACCCACTGAGAGAGATATCTGTCTTCTGGGTCAAGGCTTCTAGAATTATTTTTCATTTCCAATGACTCACTTAGCTGAATCTCAAATCGTCATACAAATTGTATTTTAAATGGTTTTGCACTGATGCTAATCATTACATTGGTGAATAAGTCTACTTATTTATTTTCTAAATGAAGACAAGTGTTATGGAAGGGTTTATCTCACATATCTCAATTATATGAGTCATTTTTTTATAGAAGTTACATAAAAAGTTATTTCTGAACATAAGCTTTTTAAGAGATGGATTTTTAGTCATCAGCATGGGATTATTTTAAGAGGCAAGATAGCAGTAAACACATTCTTTTATTTATAAATTTTTTACTGAGAAACTATGATATGGCTGGTTGAATGCTAGGCAGAAGCATGGGTGATAATAAAATGCATTGTCACCCTGTAGTAATCAAGGAGCTGCTCAGTAGAGGGTTTTGAAGGTCAAGATATGTTAAACATCTTAGACTTTGTCATGAAAGAAGCATGGTTCTTGAACTGAGTTATGACATGATATTAGCAAATTTTTAGGAAAGTTTGTCAGGTTATCATCTGATTAGCAGTGTGCAGAATAAATTGGAAAGTGAAGCAGAGAAAAGGAAGATCAATGAAAGTACACAGCAATAATACAAATGGGAGATTAAAATGCTAGAGAAAGATGGTGGCAATAAAATAGAAGGAAATGAAACAATATGAAAAACAGAAATGTAGAATGGAAACAAATTTAATTATCCAATAGATAACTTTTAAGCCTAGTAAGCATCAGACATTGGGCAAAATGAGAGACTATAAATACGATCAGGCAAGACATCTGCCTTTAGAAGCACTTTATAAGGGAAAAGACCAAGAAATGGGCAAATAACTCCCAATAGCAATAGACATACACATTGTGTTATAACATCATGAAGCCATGAGTTACAAATGACTCTTATGTTATTATAAATGTATGCACAAAAGTGATCACCTGATACTTCCCTGACTTTCAATTGAGCATGGACTATCTGTTCTGAATTTATTCATACAACAATTATTTATAGCCTTGGGTTTGAACCCTCCAGCAGCCCTCCAGAAGAAAGGTAGGGCCATCTGGTTCCATAAAGATTTACAATCTTGGAAATCCTATAGGGCAGTTCTACTCCTACCTCCAAGGTCTTTATGAATGGGAGTTCTGCTCCAAGTAAAGGGTTTAGGAGTGTATGTGGGGTAAAGAACTCAATTTAGCCTTTGTTCTCTGGTTTCTGAAAATAGCCCTCAGAATTCTCCAGTAATCAAGGTGTCTTAGTTTTTCTAAAGCAATCAGGCAACACTTAAATATGTGCAAAAGGGTTGGAAGCCTCTAACTCATCACCTGGCAGGTAACCTCAGGAAAGGAGTAAAGCATGATGCAATCAGTCATGCATACGTATTGAGTATGCATTTAGGCCCCTAAGACTAAGAAACCTCAGACCTTGGGCCTTCCAATTTTAGGGCTTCGTGGATTGATGACAGCACCCATACATAGAAGAGAGAGGCACATCCCAGAAGACTGTGGAAGCCTCCTGTTTGAACCTCTCCCAGACCTCGCTTGATGTATCACTTTGATCATATCCTCTCTGGTTATAATAAATGGGTAACTGTAAGCATAGGCCATAATCTCTGTGAATTTTGTGAACCATTATAGAGAATTAATGAACTCACAAAAGAGCAATGAGACTCTGACTTAGCTTGAGGTGGCTAATTCAGAGAAGGGCTGTGCAGGCAGTCAGGCAGCTCATTAAGAAGGATGAAGTGTTTCAGCTTGTGACCTAGCCCTAGGAGGCTAGAGAGGTTGATCTGAAGTCCAGGGAGTTATGCAGACTTCTGAGCCTACAGCTGATACCCTATGGTCTGACCCTGGATGGCCAAGGATGTTTTGACCTGGCTTAGGGTAGCCAGGGATGAAGTCTGACATAAGCTTGGGTAATTAGAATGAGAGGAAGTGCTATGGACATGGACAAGGGTCATGGCAGCACAGAAAGATAAAGCCTGGATCAATTTCTAGGTGGGAATTGGATTCAAGCTTATTCTTTCCAGCAGTTAGTGATAAAGGTGGGGTTTATCCACTGTGCTCCTTCTGCTGTGTAGTTGACAGTGCAGAGTAGAATTACTGGATCATATTGTGGCAGTTCTACTTCTCCATGAGTGGAAATCAACTTGACAGCAAATAATTTTTTTCTGGATAACTGATACTACCAAATCAATGTCCAAAGTGCTTTTACCAATTTAGGTTTTCGCACTAATGTACTGGAGTTCTTGTTGCTTCATACGCTCATCAAATCTTTTTTTTTTTTAAGTTGTAGGGTCAGTATGAGTCAGGATTGACGGCAATGGGTTTGGTTTTGGTTTTTAATGTTCTATTTTGTTATTTCTTATCATCATTGCAATATTTTAATTAATATAACTTTATAAGATATGTATTGTTGTTAGGTGCTGTCGAGTCAATTTTGATTCATAGCGACTCCCTGTAACGGAGTAGAACTGTCCCACAGGGTTTCCTAGGCTGTAATGTTTACTGGTGCAGATCAACAAGTCTTTCTCCTGCAAAGCTGCTGGGTGGGTTTGAACTGCCAAACTTTATTACATGACAGGGAAAAGTAATTGTCATTCTGAAAAACAGACAAATTCATCATCAACTGGAAGGTAAGTAATGGCTCAGGGTTAAAAACGAACAGGTTGTCTTCTCCAATTCCTTGTAACAACTAATTCCTGTCAAGTGAATTCAACTCATGGTGACCCCATGTGTGCCAGAGTAGAACTGTGCTCCATAGGGTTTTCAATGTAGATTACCAGGCTTTTCTTCTGAGGCACCTCTAGGTGGACGCTAACCTCCAAACTTTTGGTTAGGAGCCAAGCCTGTTAACTGTTTTACCACCTAGGAATTCCTAATTCCTCATATATCAGCTCATAACTGATATGTTGACATGAAACTAGAAGATAAGCCTATAAAAACACAGGAAAGTATAATTGCCATGAGGAAAAGAAGTAGAAGAAATTTTAACTCCTTGACAAGCTACAGTTGCTAAGAACTAAAAAATCTCCTTTAATTTCTCCATACCTTAGCTAGATCACACCTCCACCATCGCCTACAGGTCATATCTCATTGTGTGCAATCAGTTCCATACTCATGAATAATTTGTTAATCGATAAATGGTTACACCAGGTGTAGTATCAGTTACTTTGACATTAATTTTCCTTTTTAATTTTGGGATAATTTTCATATATCTAACAGAACCATATTCTATTCCCTATTTAGCATAGCATACAGCTAGTCATCTTGATGTGGGTGGTGGTGTGAAACACTTAGTATGCTGTAACAGAGCAGGAAGCTATTTTTTTTCCTTACTGGCATTTTTTATCATGTTGTCTATGAGTGGAAGGTTCCATTTATGCAGCAACAAATACACATTTTGGCATAGCTAAAATATTTAATTTCAGTGAGTATATGTTCAAGATAATTAAAATTCATTCTGTGTTACTAAATATGTCATCATTGCTTTGCTTTTCCAAGTTTTAAAGTATTTTCTCACTACATCAGATTTTTTCCCTCCATTCTCACTAAAATTGGGGAAATGCTTTGGTTCAGACAACTCTTGTTGTTTAGAAAGGTATGTACTATATGGTCTCAATCATTTTACCTGTAAAATGACATGATAAATCAATAAGGTCAAGTCCACAATTTAGTAGAAGTTTCATTCATATATAGAGACTGTTAAATAAAACAAGTCACTGAATTATGAAAAAGCAACCAAAAGAAGTAGTGGAGGTTTGGAGAGAAAAAAAAAAATCAAAACAAAATGAAATGCAATTATAAATGGCATAAAGGGAATTGAAAAGCTTTCCTCTTACATGGCATGCATGAAAGACAGATAAAGAAAAAGTGCTTTTACTTGCATTGGATTGATAGGTAAAGCTAATAAAAAAAGGCAGGGATTTCTAATGTTGCCTATTTTAATCTCAGCTTTAACATATTGACACAGGAACCTAAAGTCAAAAGGGAAAAAGACCAGATGGAAAAAGGAAAGTGATGGGATAGGGAGAGTGTATTCAGACATATGAATGCTGAGCGTATTAAGCTGGTTACCAGGAAAACCAAAGTCATACCCGCTGTCCTCCAGTTCATTCTAACTCATAGCGACCCCATAGGATTTTCAAAGCTATAAATCTCTATGAAAGCAGATTGCTCCTTCTTTCTCCCTCAGAGGTGCTGATGGTTTTGGACCTCCAACCTTTGGTTAGCAGTTGAGTGCTTTAACCACTGAATCACCATAAAAACCCATGGCTCCATTAAACTTGTTATATACTAATATACCATAAAAGAAGCTAGTAGACTTTGTTTCTCATAATTCAGTGAGAATCAACAAGACACCTAAATAGTCTTTTGTGGTTAAAATAAAAAAAAAATGATGAAAAAGATTATGCTGAAATTATATATTTATTTATATTTTGCGCTGACACCTTAATTAATAAAAAAATTATTTTCAATAGTTAGAAAAAGATGGCCAGTAGAGTTCTTTAAAGATTAAAAACCCCTTTCATACCAAATAATAGCTCCAATAGATCCAAGAAAAATAATAAATATAATCAATCTTCATGTTAGCAAGACTTTTGATTTTGTTCCACCTGACTTGTTAATCAATATATTGAGAAAATACAAACTGTTCAACTGAACTTTTGAACACACAACTAATTGTGCAATGAGTGTGTAGGTGACTTAACTAAGACATCATTATCAATAGTTCAGAGTGAGCATGATATATATAATAAGAAATGTTCTATAGAGACTTGGCCCAGTTCTATTTAGCATTTTCATTTGTGACCTAGATAAGAGCACAGAAAATGCACTCTTTAACTAAGGATAGGGTTAGCATACTAAACCATTGTAAAATTGTAGACAAAAAAATGATCAAGAAAAAAGAGAAAAATATTTGGTAGCATGTGAAATGATATTTAGCAAGTACAGCTGAAAAAAATGGTTTACACTAATGTTACAGTAAAATAATCCCTCGGTAGAACATAAATTGAAACTACACTATCACTATAATGCTGTTCATAAAAACTAGAATGTATATTTGCTGAAATGCAAACTTATGTATTAAATCCTCTCAGACTGAAAGTTCAATTTAAAACATGCTTTGAAAACTGGAAGTAGTTTAGGAAAGGTGACCAAAAATAAAATTAAAAAAAAGAGTGAAAAATTGTGTTTACGAGAATAGTATAATCAAATAGTGATACAAAAGGACTTGAAGCTGGCAATAAACAAGCAAATATTTTAAGAAAATCCTTATGATCTATCTTTTTCCTGCCACCATCTAAGTCAGAATAAGATAAAATAGACTTACTAATTTAAAGGTTTGGTAAGAGAAGAGTTGTGTGATTTAATTATTAAAAAAAGGAAGCTGTGTTCTGTCTGGAATTTTTCAAGACTAATATTATTTTAAAATTACTGAAAAATTACTTCAAGATCTATCCTGAAGCACAACACTGTCAGCGATAGAATAATATCCATACTCCTAGTAGGAAGACCAGTTAATATGATCATTATTCAAATTTGCACACCAACCACTAAGGCCAAACATGAAGACAATGAAGATTTTTACCAACTTCTGCAGCCTGAAATTGATTGAAAATGCAATCAGGATGCATTGATAATTACTGGTGATTGGAATGCAAAAGTTGGATACGAAGAATCGGTAGTTTGAAAACATGGCCTTGGTGATAGAAATGATGCCAGAGATTGCATGATAGAATTTTGCAAGACCAATGACTTCTTCATTGTAAATACCTTTTTTCAACAGCATAAACAATGACTATATGTGGACTTCACCAGATGGAATGCACAGGAATACATCTGTGGACAGAGACAATGGAAAAACTCAGTATCATCAGTCAGAACTAGTCCAGGGGCTGATTGCAGGACAGACTATCAGTTTCGCATTTGCAAGTTCAAGTTGAAGCTGAAGAAAATTGAAACTAGTCTTCAAGGGCTAAAGTATGACCCTGAATATATCCCACCTGAATTTAGAGATCATCTCAAGAATAGATTTGATGTGTTGAACACAAATTACCGAAGACTAGACAAGTTGTGCAATGACATCAAGGATATCATCCATGAAGAAAGCAAGAGGTCATTAAGAAGACAGGACAGAAAGAATAGACCAAAATGGATATCAGAAGAGACTGTAAAATTTGTTCTTTAATGTTATGTAGCTAAAGCAAACAGAAGAAATGATGAAGTAAAAGAGCTGAACAGAATATTTCAAAGAGCGGGTTGAGAAGACAAAATAGTATAATGACATGTGCAAAGACCTGGAGTTAGAATACCAAAAGGGAAGAACATGCTCGACATTTCTCAGGCTGGAAGAACTGAAGAAAAGATTCAAGTCTTGAGGTGCAATAGTGAAGGATTCTATGGGCAAAATACTGAATGACACAGTAAGCATCAAAAGAAGATGGAAGGAATACATAGAGTCACTGTATCAAAAAGAATTGGTTGATGTTCAACCATTTCTGGAAGTAGCCTATGATCAAGAACTGATGGTACTGAAGGAAGAAGTCCAAGCTGCACTGAAGATATTGGAGAAAAACAGGACTCCCAGAATTGATGGAATACCAACTGAGATGTTTCAACAAAGGGATGCAACACTGGAAGTGCTCACTTGTCTATGCCAAGAAATTTGGAAGGCAGCTTCCCGACAAACCAACTGGAAGAGATTCATATTGATGCTTGTTCCAAAGAAAGGTGATCCAACAGAATGCAGAAATATCATTAATAACACACCCAAGTAGAATTTTGCTGAAGGTCATTCAAAAGCAGTTACAGCAGTACATTGACAGGGAACTTTCAGATATTCAAGCTGGATTGAGAAGAGGATGTGGAACAAGGGATTTCATTGCTGATGTCAAATGGATCCTGGCTGAAAACAGAGAATACCAGAAAGAAATTTACCTATGTTTTATTGACTATGCAAAATCATTCTATTATGTGGATCATAACTGATTACGGATAACATCGTGAAGAATGGGAATTCCAGAATGCTTAATTGGGTTCATGAGGAGCCTGTACATAGACCAAGAGGTAGTCGCTCAAACAGAACGAGGGGATACTTCAAGGTTTAAAGTCAGAAAAGGTGTTCACCAGGGTTGTATCCTTTCACCATATTCAATCTGTATGCAGAGCAAATAATCTGAAAAGCTGGGCTGTATGAAGAAGAACTTAGCATCAGGATTGGAGGAAGACTCATTAACAACCTGTGATATGCAGGTGACACGATCTTGCTAGCTGAAAGTGAAGAGGACTTGAAGCACTTACTGATGAAGATCAAAGATTACAGCTTTCAGTACGGATTACACCTCAACATAAAGAAAATAAAAATCGTCACGGCAGGACCAATAATATGATAAATGGAGAAAAGACTGACATCCTTAAGGATTTCATTTTACTTGGATCCGCAATCGACACCCACGGAAGCAGGAGTAAGGAAATCAAACAACACATTGCACTGGGCAAATCTGCTGCAAAAGACCTCTTCAAAATGTTAAAAAGCAAAGATGTCACTTTAAGGACTAAGGGGCTCCTGGCCCAAACCATGGCACTTTCAATTGCCTGATATGTATGCAAAAGCTGGGTAAGGGAGACTAAAAAAGAATTGATGCCATCAAATAATAGTGTCGGTGAAGAATACCGCATATACCATGGATTGCCAAATGAATGAACAAATCTGTCTTGGAAGATGTACAGCTAGAAAGCTTCTAGAAGCAAGGATGGTGAGACTTCATCTCACATACTTTGGACATGTTACCAGGAGGAATCAGTCCCTGGGTGGTTGGTAAAGTAGAGGGTCAGTGAAAAAGAGGAAGGCCCTCAAGGAGATGGATTGACAACAGTGGCTGCACAGTAGGCTCAAGCATAACAAGGATTGTGAGGATGGTGTAGGACCAGACAGTGTATCGTTCTGTTGTATATAGAGTTACTATGAGTTGGGATTGACCCGACGGCACCTAACAACAGCAGCAACATTACTTAAATTTATGTTTGAGTTAGACGATATCTTGAAGTTGCTTTCAGATTGTGATCCAGGTTAGTTAGAATCCGTTTAATAAAGCATCTGGCACTGAAATTCCTTTGTGTTGATTGCTTAGTCCACCTCTGCTGGTAGATGTGCTGTTGTTAGCTGCAGTCAAGTAGGCCCCTACTCATGGCAATCTTAGGCATAAGAACAACAGTTTGTGTCATCTTCATGATCACTGCAATGTTTGAGTCCATTGTCGTGGCAATTCTGTCAATCCATCTCTTTGGGGGTTTCTCTCATCTTGGCAGACCCTCAGCTTTACTAAGCATAGTGTCCATTTCTAGCAATTGTTCTTTCATGAAAATGTGTCCAAATTAAATGAGCTGAAGTCTTGCCATCCTTACTTCTAAGAAGCACTTTGGTTGTATTTCTTCTGACACTGATTTGATCATTCTTCTGGAAGCCCATAATATCTTCAATATTCTTTGCAAACACACACCTTGAATGATCAGTTCTTCTTTTGTTTTCCTTTTTCACATGCATATGAAGCAATTGAAAGAACATAGCTTTGGTCTGGTACACCTTAGACATCAAAGTGAGATCTTTGCTTTTTAAAGCTTTAAAGAGCTCTTTTGCAGAATATTTGTCCAATGCAGTATGTCCTTTGATTTCTTGACTGCTGCTTCCACGGTCTGATAGACATAGGTAGGCAGAATTCTAAGATAATCCCTCGAAGACTCATGCCCTCAGAAAACCCACTTCCCTTGAGTGTAGACAGGAAAGATAGGATATGGCAAAGGTGAAAGGATTATGCAGATGTAAGCAGTATTTCTAAACAATTGACTTTAAGTTAATAAAAAATTTTTTTTTTTTTATTTATAAGGACGATTATGTCAGTTCATAAGTTGGATTCTTTAAAAGAAGGTCTAGAAGTCTAAAGCTCAAAGCGGCAGAAATTCTTGCTCTGCTGGCTTTCAAGAAGAAATTTGCTGTGATTTCTATAAGGACAGGAAAGTGAATTTTGCCACTATATAAGGATACTTGGAAGCAGATTGTTCCCCATGCAAGCCTCAGATGAGAATGGATCAGGTCCAGCTAACACCTCGATTTCAGCCTTGTAAGACCGTGCGCCGCAGGCCCAACTATGCCATTGCAGGACTCCAGACCCATGGAAATTATGCAATAGTAAACTTGTGTTGCTTTAGCCACTAAATTTGTGGTAATTTGCTGTGCAATATAGAAAACTAATACAGTAGATCTGGTCCAGTGACAACGTAAGGATTTAAGATAATTAGGTTTACACTTTATAAAATATCTAAGTCTGACCTAGTCAGGAGCCCTAGTGAAGCAGTGGTAGTGCATGGCTGCTAACCAAAAGGTCATCAGTTCAAATTTACCAGCCGCTCCTTGGAAACCATATGGGGCAGTTCTACTCTGTCCTATAGGAAAGGTCACTATGAGTTGGAGTCTACTTGGTGGCAAAGTGTCTTTTTTTTTTTGACTTAGGCTTATCTGGCCAAAGGAGTTGGAATCACATTACATCTTGATTATCCTATCAAGTGAAATCAGAAATTTTTACATGGGTATAAAGGCTCTCCATATTTCAGTGCAGGCGCCTTATAAAAGCCTTCTTTGCATGCAGAGCTATGACTCTGGGCATCTGCCTTCTGGTTCTTTCTTGTTTTTTTTTTTTTTTTGATGAATCTTCTCTTCAGGTCTGATGTTTGCTCTCTGCCCCTTTAGATTTGTACTTTAGGTCTTTTTTTAATTTGATTTCTGGAAATGTGTTATACCATTTTGTATTCCCTGAGGCTCTGTCTCTCAGCTCCATGGCAGCCCCATCTACTGTCACTTCCACTCCCATATTTTTTCAGAAAATTAAGTCAGATAGAATTTTGCAGATAATTCAACAAAGCCACTTTGCAGTTGAAGTTCTATTGTGTCTCTTGCTGCTGTCTCTACACCTGCCATACTGTTCCTTCCCCTGTCACATAATTATCTATCACGTAATGCTTTTCTTAGGAGCTCATCATGGAAAGTAGAGGTCTGGCTACTCTTTGGAACAGATATCTTAATCAGAATAAACTACCACAAGTTGCCACTCTCTGCAGACCACCCATTTGGAGCATCTTTCTTAAATATTTATTACACATTTATGTGGCAAAGCCCAAGTGGTTTCTAAGAAGGACCTTCTTTTAAATAATAAATTTCCATGGGAGTATATTATACTTTAGTGGACATGGAAACAGTTTATATTCACAAATTATTTAAGGAGTATGTGTGGGCATGTGAGTAATTGGCTCTATTATATTGATTTTTTGTAATAATATTTTAATATAGCTTATGTCAGAACCAGTGTCTGCCTGGCCTGGCCCATAATCTGGCTTTATTATTTTTTTTATTAACTATTAATAATTGACTATTTTAAATTGTATTGTTGTTATTCGTTTTCCCCATCGTGTTCTGAATTACAAGTATCCATCACAGACATAATGCTTTGAATACAGTTTTCATAACTAGTTAGAAAGATGATGCTGTTAACTTTATCATTTCCTCATTCAGCCTCCTTCTTTGCCATGCCTTCGCTCTAGCACAGGATCACGACACAAGCCTTAGAACACCCCAGCCTGCCAATGCACCCAAGAGATCTGCTTTCTGATGCACCCAAATGACCTTAATACAGGTCCCTCAAAATTCTCAGCAGTTCTTAGAGTTAGTTTTGTTAAACAAACAAAACAGTGACGACTTTATATATAAGATTATATTGATCTGCATTAAAAGGCTCAAGAACAAAATTCCTAAGAAATTGTTTATATACATCTTCCAAGGGAAAATAGTTTACTAAACAAAAAAATTAAGAAAGTTAAGAATATTGAATGGTCTTAAATTATCCAGCCAAACCTGTTCACATTTTCTCCATCATCAGTGATAAGCCTAACCTCTCTAATGCCTTTGCTTCTGAAGTTATCAATAAAAGAAAACAAGTAGCTGAGTTATTAATTCTTGTGGTTTGGAACACCAATTATATTTTAGTCTGAATAAGGTTTATTCAAACTATAGTCTCTCTTCTGCTTGAAAATTTTAATCCTTGTGTGTGTGCAATAAAAATAATGTCAGGTATTTTTGTAAGTAAGTAGAATTTGAAAAGAGTTATAAGCAGTTTTGAAAGTAGAATTAATGGTAAAACACCTTTGATCTTATTCCTACTTTACCCTGACCTTCTTCTCTTCCATCCTTCAACGTAATTTGTTGGCACAGTACTAGAAACCAGGGATTCATAATTAATGTAGCAATAGAAACTCTATTACTGTAAATTACCATGAATTAAATACTTAAAACAATGAAATAAATATTATGACAGGCCATGATCAAGCCACTATGGAAGCTCAGAAGAGGAAGAAGCTCACTCTGGCGAGAGAAGCCAGCTTGTCTTCTTAAGTTAAGGCTTGAAGAATGAGTTTATTATGTCAAGCAGATTGGATTGATAAGAAAAAAAAAAAAGATCACTAAAGACATAAGGCAGAGATAGAGAGTGTTACTTAGTGCGTTTAGGGAAAGCTAGATTGCTGGACATGACTGTGGTGAAGCAATTGTCAGTTTTTTTTGCAAAGGTGTTTTAAATATTTGCAGAGGTTTATCCTGCATGCAAGTGAGTCCTTCGGAGGTGCAAACAATTAACATGCTTGGCTGCTAGCGAAAAGTTGGATGTCTGAGTCCAACCAGAGGTGCGTTGAAAGAAAGTTCTGGCCGATCTACTTCTGAAAAATCCGCCACTGAAAACCCCTGGGGTACAGTTCTGCTCCGATACCCGTGTGCTCGCCCTGAGTCAGAATCGACTCATCGTGCAAATGGCTATACGCAAGTGGAGGGTTGAAGAAATTTAAAGTAGAGGAATATTATAATCATGAACTTTAGAAATATCCCTCTGGCTTCAGGGTGGGAAAGTGGAGAATGAAAGATACATAAACCTGAAGTTCTTTTTTTTTAAGACGCTATAGTAATATTTAAAGTGAGAAACACAAAGCAGAGATGGTGATAATGGTGCGTAAGAGACAGAAGTGAAATAGACTGGAATGAAAGCCTAAGAATTGTGATACAAGCTCTAAAGGAAATTCCTGAATCTCTAATGACTCCCATATACGTGGTTTGAGCAACGAAGTTAATCATGGTGATTTCTACCAAAGTCAAGAGTATAGGGGAGGGAGAGGTTTTTGGAGGCTAGGTAACTATTTCAACAATGAACATTTTGAATTAAATAACCTGTAAGTCAGTAGGTGAAGACACCCTATAGAAAATTACTGCAGCATTTGTAACTGTGACTATAGATAAGATTGCTGAAGGTGAGTATATGAAGTGTCAAGGGATGAAAGCCAAGGACAGAAACCCACAGAACACCAACTTTTACTTGACAGATTGGGGAATAACAGCCCACAAAGCGCTGAAAAGGAAAGTTTTGCAGAACAAAAACAATAATACAAAGCAAAAAGCTTGAAATCCTTCAAGAAAAAAGCAGTAGACATCTTGTTGATCGAAAATCATGCTTTGAAATAGCTTTAGATGGTCATTGGCCCTCATACGGATGTTAAAAATTATGTGAACATGTAAGGAATAGAGAATAGGAGGCAAGAGAGAAAGGTCAGGGAATGTAGGATCTTCTCTGTGATAGGAATGAGTGAGTTAAAACCAGAGAAGGACATAAAGTTGAGGGGGAGGGTATTTTTTAAAGATGGGAGAAAGATCAAGGTATCTTGTTTTCAACTCATCTGTATCTTCTCTTCTTCCATTATCAGTGGGCTCTGTGAACCCCTCCTCTGTGGGTAATTCTCTGTCTCAGACTTTGAGATGGATTTTTACATTTTTCTGGCATACATGAATTGATTTACTGAATACTTAATGATATATTCATATGAACATGCTGTCTGCTAACAATTACTGATACCAAAGTATGACAGTGAAACATCTTTGTTAGCAAGTTCAATATTTGAGTTAATTTTTTTTTTTTTTTTTTTGGTAAATAGAAAACAAATCCAAACAAAGATGACATTTAAGGTTCTTGGCTACTCGTGATTGGTGATTTCACATCAGTAACTGCGTCATCCTACATGACTCCAAACGGGTGCAGTTGTATCTCGAGTCTCTAGAGAGTGAGAAAAGGAGAATTAAAACATAATGCCAGTTTTTATTTTATTTTTTATTACTTGAGACATATTGGAAATGAGGCTATTTTCCTTGCTGCTAAACAGCTATGGCCATCTTCGGTTTGCTAACTTCGTTTTAGAATGGTCTCATTACTTTTATCTTATATACTTACTCCTCTGTGTCTCCTTCTTTTGGCCATCCATGTGTTTCAGCTCATTTTCTAAAAGAACGTTTAGTTTGTAAAGCATGGCTTACAAAACAAAATGAACAAACCACAGCCCTAAAATGAATAGAGTGAAACAATTTCACTCCAGCAACCACTATTTCCTTTATATATCCTTTTTGCCTTGATAGGCACTGTTAAATGAATTGAGGTTTCCGGCTTTTTTCTTTTCTGACATTATATACTTTTTTTCTCCATCAGGAAAGCATTTTATCTAGGGATTGCAAGTGTGTTAGCTGCTTTGACATATGTGTATCAATTAGATCATTCCATCCTAAACTAAACTAGGGTTAGAGAGACATAAGCTTCCAGCCTTATATTCTCCACCAATCTTGAATTCATGAGTGGGAGTATTTGAAAATGAGGGAATGTAAAGTGTCTCTTTATGGGGAATCTCTGCATGGAGTGTGAACTGAGCAGGTTGGGCAGCTTCTTGTTACTGTCATATTCATTTGTTTTTCTATACTTTTCTGGATTACATCATTCTGCCATTCTGATTGCTTTAGTTGAAAACTTTGTTGCTATGATACTGTTGCACAAAGCAATGCATTTTTAACCTATATTTAGTACCCAGAATTTTCATTAAAAAAAAGCTACTTATGTGCATGAGGCTCAATGTATAGTATGTGAAAGAATAAGGCATAATTTAGAACATAGAGATGCTGTCATTCTGCGAGGAGCAAAAGACACTTCTGACAAATACATTTCATCATAAAACTTGGGAAGCTCAACAACTTATATCTACTGCTCGACGCAGTGAACAAGCTTTTCTCCACCAAAACATTCTGGAGATGTTAGACAAAAGGATGTACTCACATCTGTCTTTTAAAAAGTGGTTATGAAAGATGTTGTCAAGTCATTGAAGCTTATCTCTAGAGTTTACTGCAACACAAAACAGCAATATATATGTGATAAATACATAAAATTAAAAAAAAATTAAATGACTGTCAGACCAGTACAAACATAAGGCGCATGCAAAAAAAAAAAAAAAGAATCCAGACACAGAACTTACTTCTTACGTAAGAATTAACTCAAGAAGTGTCATAGACCTTAATGTAAGAAAAAAGAGCTATATAACTTCTAGAAGATAACATAATATAAAATGTTGGTGTCCTTGGAAACCCTGGTAGCATAATGGTTAAGAGCTACAGCTGCTAACCAAAAGGTCGGCAGTTGGAATCTACCAGGCGCTCCTTGGAAAGGTTATGGGGCAGTTCTCCTCTGTCCTATAGGGTCGCTACGAGTTGGAATCGGGTTTTTTTGGTTTTGGGTTTGACGATGATTTTTTAGATATAACACCAGAAGTACAATCCATAAAAGAAAAAAAAATGATAAGTTGGACTTCACTAAAATTTAAAACTTTTCTGAAAGACACTGTTAAGAGAATGAAAAGACAAACCACAGACTGAGAGGAAATATTTTTGAAGCGTATATCTGATAAGGGACTTGCATCCAAAATATACAAAGAACTTAAAACTCAGCAATAAGAAAACAAACAAACAACCCAATTACAAAATGGGCAAAAGATCTAAACAGACACCTCACCAAAGAAAATACACAGATAACCATCAAGCATATGAAAATAGGCTCAACACCATACGTAACTAAGAAATTGTAAATTAAGACAATAAGATACTACTACACAACTATTAGGATACCATGGGTAGTACAAACAGTTCACAGGATTGGCTGCTAACCAAATGGTAATAGGTTCGAGTCCACCCAAATGTGGCTTAAAAAAAGAGTCTGACAATACACTTCTGAAAAATGAGCTGCTGAAAACCCTATGAAGCACAGTTCTACTCTGACACACCACATGTGGAGTTGTCTACAAACGAGCCACTGTTGCACATCTATTAGACCCATTAGAATGGCTAAAATCTAAAACACTGGCAACATCAAAGGCTGCCAAGGATGTGGAACAACAGGAGTTCTCATTCACTGCTGTCCGGCACACAGAATGGAACAGCTGCTTTGGAAATTTTCTCACAAAACTGAACACGGGTTGACCATATGATCCAGCAATTGTACTCCTAGGTATTAATCCAAAACAGTTGAAAATATATGCCTACCCAAAAAAGAAAAACTTGCATGCAAATTTTTATAATAGTATTATTCATAATAGTCAAAAATTGGAAGAAACTACCATGTCCTTCAATAAGTGAAAGGGTAAACAAACTATGGTACATCCATACAATGGAGTTTTATTCAGTGATGAAAAGAAATGAGCTTACAAACTACAAAAAGACACAGAGGAACCTTAAGTGAATATTGCTAGGTGGTAAGAAGCCAGTCCAAAAAAGCTATATACTCTGTGATTCCAACTATATGACATCTAGGAAAATGCAAAACTATAGAGACTGTAAAATGACCAGTGGTTTCCAGGGACTCAGAGGAAGTGGAAGGAAGGAATAGATGGAGAATGGGGTATTTTTTAGGCAGTGAAAATATTCTGCTATTGCAATAATGGTGGACACATGGCAGTATACATTGGTCAAACTCATAGGAATGTATAACACAGTGAACCCTAATAATTATGCTTCAATATTGAGTCATCAATATTGGGTTATCATTTGTGACAAATCTAGTACAGAAATACAAGATGTTAATAGTAGGAAAGATAGTATGTGTTTGGGTAAGGGGATATATGGGGACTCTGAACATTCTGTATACTTTTTCTGTAAACCAAAAGATGCTCTAAAAAATAAAATCTGTTCAAAAAAAGAGAAAAGTCTCATGCAGTTAAATTATAATTTTAGTAGTAGAATGATTCATTAGGAATATACTTAGAGCTGAAAACATCCTTAGTAGATTTTAACTAAAAAAAAAAAAGAACAAGAAAACTTGTTTGGTTTTATCACTCTTGTTAAGAGAAAAAAAAAAAAAAACCAAACCTGTTGCCTTCAGGTCAGTTAATACTCATAGAGAATCTATAGTGACGCTTTGAGTCTGAAAGGCACTAAGTAGCCACAGGAACTCTCATATTTATAGAAATGGTACCATTTTAATGTCCTATAGTCCTTTTAGAGTTTTCATACAAAGTAATTAAAACCATACAAATGCAAAAAATAAATCACACAATAAGTAATTAGAAAAGAACTGGCAACATTTTATAAGAACCACATTTAGATTTGAATTTGACTTAAAAATAAAAGCCTTTAAATAGAAGGAAAAAATCCTTAAGCTTTATGGCAGCCTACACACAAATATTTATAGTAAGCATGCATCAAAACTAGAGTAAGAAAAAATGGGCTTTATTGAACTGACAAAATTCTTAATGTTTATTTTAGTATCAAATAATAAGAAACACTCATATTCACTTTATTTTGAAACGCCAATTACAAGCTGTGGTGAAAATAACATATTTTAATGTACTGTAGTAGTCATATTTTATTTGAGCAAATCCTAAATAATCTTTAAAGGGAAAAACAGAATGTTCTCATTGAAATACATATTTCAGCATCAAGAATTACTTTATATAAATAAAAGTAACCATGTATAAACATGAGCTTCACTTAAAAAAGAAAAATCAACCACTTAATTGCAGAATAGCTAACAGGATATTTTGAACATAATATATTGTATTTTGAAGGATGATTTAGCCGAGTTGATTTACGTAGGTGCTGCAGAATTTATGACTATGTTTATTATTTATCAGAGAAATATGTTTTCTTAAATCTGAATCCAAAGACATGGAAGGTTATTTTCCATCTTGCTTGCAAATATGATTAATGAGTAATTTACAACCCAGAGCAATAGCATGCATTTATTGTTTGCTTTTATAAAAAATAAATATAAAGGCCTCTAAACACATTTGCCAAAGACTCTTTTTTTCTACTTTATGCATGTGTCATCTTTTAGAAAAACAGAAAGAAAAATCAAAACTTGAAGTCTGAAACAACGGATCTGTATCACAGAGTAAATGTAGTTGCTTTATGTTATTTTTTACCTTTAAAAACATGTTGTCAGTTCGTGAGTTCTTTCCAAAATTAACCCGTCCTGTCTAAAAAGAGCCATTAGTCAATTAGACTAATTTCCTTGTCAAATTAATATTAATGTGGTTTTCCCGTTTTTAATTGTCATTTACACCTTATCCTCAACCCCTATGTGAAGTGTCTAAGCACCCCAAGAGCTATATATACTTACAATTATAGAATGTGAAATTAGACAGCCACAACATGAGGCTCCTAGTGGTGAAAAATGAACTACTATAGGCTGGATTCTATTCAATGCAAAGGAAATAATCGTTTGCTAAAAAAGAATACATTCATTTAAATAAACTAAATGGTACACATTTAAAAGAGTATTTGTACATGCAGTGTATCAATGCATTAAAAGTTTTATCTCATTTTTTGGTTTCGATTTAAATATTAATAAAAAAATAAACAAAAAAAAAACTTGTCATTGAATCGACGGCAACTCCTGGCGGTCCCATGTGTATCAGAGTCGAACAGTACTCCGTCAGATTTTCAATGACTAAGGTTTGGGAAGTAGATCACCACACCCTTCTTCCCAGTCACCTCTAGGTGGACTCCAACGACTAACATTTTGGTTAACAGCTAAGTGCTTTAACAGTTTGGACCACTCAGGGATTTCAGATATTAATAGTCTTGATTAACAATATTAGCAAATTTCCTTGCCCTAGGGTATTACTTTGATACTAAAATCGATTACCTTATTTTTACGAAAATAATGCACACTATGTTTGTTTGCCAACCACACCCCCCCAGGGTATTTTTGTCAGTGCTCCATGCTAAATATTTTTTCACAGCAACACATTAAAAAAAAAAAAAATTGGCATAGCAGTGCTTGTGTAAATCCCTCAAAGGGAGAGGGAGCAACTGGCAAACAAACAAGGAAGACATATGTTATTTGCATAAAAATATGACATCAGTTGTGTTTGGTAAAAATATTTCTCATCTTACTTGCAATCTATAGAGTACAATGTAATTTCAGTTTACACACTGATATTTATGGTCTTGATTTTGAAGAAAGATGGGATGGATCTGAATGTCAAGCTGTCACTAGAATAATAAGCCTAATCCTGGGGAGATGTGTTGCGGTAAGGCTTGAAAGGTAACCTACATAGGGTCGCTATGAGTCGGAATTGACTTGGCGGCACTGGGTTTGGTTTGGTTTTTGGTATGATACTGTTTGCGTAGTTGGTGTTAGTTGCCTTTGAGTTGGCTCCAACTCACGGTGACCCCACATACAGCAGAAGGAAGCATTGTCCTGTCCTGTACCATCTTCACAATTTTTGATATGCTTGAGTCCATTGTTGTGGTCACTGTGTGTTTTGAGTGCCTTTGAACAAAGGGGCTCATCTTCCAACGCTGTATTGGACAATATTCTCCTGTGATCCCTAAGGTTTTCATTGGCTGATTTTTGGAAGTAGATCACCAGGCCTTTCTTCCTAGTTTGGCTTAGTTTGGAAGCTCTGCTGCAACCTATTTACCACTGGGGACTCCGCTGGTCTTTGAAATACTGGTAGTGGCAAAGCTTTCAGCTTCATATCAACAGGCAAGCCCAGTGGTGTCACAAGAGTTGGTGTCACCCAATGTGGAAACTCATGATGTCACTCCTTTCTTGGTTGAACCACTCCCCCACCATGGGCATAGCTCCAGCCTAGCCCCTGCCCCCAGAAGGGCTGTGTGCTGTGCCATGCAGCCCCATCCCTCCCTGCTCCGCCCTTGAGGTTCCCTGTAGCTCCTCCCCTCTTCCATTGCCCAAGGTTGCCTGCACCTCGATTGGCGGGTGACAGAGATAGTGGGTAGTGATAAGTTATGGTACTGGATGACACCAACCCTGGTGACTAGCAGGTGACCCAGGAGGTGAGGAGTTACCACACTGGGTGATGGGTGACACCAACCCTAGTGACGCCGCTGTCTTGGTGGGCCCTCCACTGGTGGTACCACTCCACCTGCTACTGCTGCCACCACTGCCACTGCTGCTGTGGATCCTGGGATCATTTTGACAATGTCAGGGGTGTGGTCTGTACCCTTGGACCCCCCTAGTGACACCACTGGGCAAGCCACCAACTAGCAGACAGTAGTGGACGCTATGCCTCGCAGACAGTGACGGACTGTATGCTTCTCCCAAACCCACTGCTGTCGAGTCGATTCTGACTCATAGTGACACTACAGGACAGAGTAGAACTGCTTCATAGGGTTTCCAAGGCTGTAAATCTTTACAGAAGCTGACTAGCCACATCTTTCTCCCATGGAGCAGATGGTGGGTTTGAACCTTTCAGTTAGCAACCGAGTGCTTAACCACTGCACCACTAAAAAACTAGGGACCTGTTAATAGGCTATTAATTGATATAGTGTGGACCCTCTTACTATTTGGTGCCACGTTTTCCTCAAGAAAGCAAGTTTGGGAAAGTGGAGAGAAAACAGCACGATGTTCCAAGTCTTCTCCATTATGTTTAGTTACTTCATTTTTAAAACTGAACAAATTTTCCAGTCTATAATTTTAATGTCTAATGAATATGTTATAAATAACTTTATTCCTTCTCTCTCCAGGTGTTTAATTATCAGACAGCATAGGGGTCTTTTGTACTACTATTTTCCTTTTGTATTTTATAATGATATTAATCTGCTAAGACAATTATTTTCAGTATTGTCCCCAGAACATATGTAAATCATTTTAACATAAAATCAGTATTCCCTCACATTAGGTGCCTCCCTCGCCAGCCCCTTCCCCCCTGAACACAATCTGTATTTAGTAATTTAGTGTAGGAGAAATATATTGACATTCAAATTGTGATTCCAGGTTAGGATTTGATCTGTCTGCCTTTCAAAATATGACCTTAATGTTGCACTTGGCTAGATATCCTTGGATTAAAGTACTTCACTACATACAATACTGTTATAACACAGTCTATGTAACAGGTCCAGATCTCTGACACAGTCTCCATGTGTACCTTTACATGGAATGTTTATGTATTCTCACATCACAGCTCACCATGACCCCTTGTACTCCACAGAATTTTATATGAACTTTTCAAGGTGGAAAGAACTAGGGAATGCAAATTTACCAACTTAACAACAACAAAAGCCTTTTCATACAGTTTTTTTTTTTTTTTTCTGTTAAGATTACAAGGATCTGAAAGTAATCGTTAGTCCTCTCTAATTAAATGTAAGGAGAGAACTTGGGGTGGGACTAGTACTACCTGAGTTTTTAAAAAAAGCATCCACTTATTAAACTTAAAAATTTTTATTAGTTGTCAGCAACTGGAAAAACACTGGAACTTTTGAAAAATCACTTGAACTTGAATCCTCTAATTCTCAACTTCCAACTTTGTAGAAATTGAGATGATATGAAGAGTAAAGGAGAAAATATAATTAAAACATAGGAGCATATAGGCTGGGCGAAATATATGGTAGATTTTATTTTTAGAATAGCGGTTGAGAATACAAATTTTAGAGCCAGACAGCCTGGGCTCAATTTACTGGCTAGGCAAGATATTCTCTAAAATCGAAATATAGTATTATATATATCATAGGGCTCCTGTGAGGTTTCAATTTCCGTATTTTATACAACTAAAGTATACCATGTGCCTTTGTTTGCCGGCCACGCCCTACCCTCAAGAAGCACCCTCACAAACCTCTTCCACAAGTTGGTGTAAAAAAAAACAAAAAACAAAAAAACATTGCAAGGTTACAAAAACGCCTCCCTAGGAGAGGGTGCAGCCAGCAAACAAGCCCAGAGAGTTGTTGTTATCTCTATAAAACTACGGTAGTTAATATCTATAGAATACGTAGAATATTGTGTGGCACATGTGTAGTAAACAATCACTGAAATTAGTTGGTAAAGGTGTGTAACATTTCATAGAATTTTAGTGCTACAAGAAAAATATGTGTGGAAAACTCAGAAGCACGAATGGACAATGTTGGCCCTAATTATTCTCTATGATTTTACTAAATATTTTTGCTGTTGTAGTTAAGTGCTGTTGAGTTGGATCCAAATCGCAGCAAAACTATATACAACTGAAAGAAACACTGTCTGGTCCTCCACCATCCTGTACCATCAATCTTGCTTAGTTTGAGCCCATTCTTGCAGCCACTGTGTCAATCCATCTCCTTAAGTGTCTTCCTCTTTTTCTCTGACTCTTTAGTTTACCCATTATAATGTCCTTCTCCGGGGACTAGTTCCTCCTGATTACATGTCCGAAGTACATGAGATGAAGTCTCGCCATCCTCACTTCTAAGGAGAATTCTGGCTGTACTTCTTCCAAGACACATTCGTTTGTTCTGGCAATATTCTGTGTCCACACCATAATTCGAAGACATCAATTCTTCTTGAGTCTTCCTTCTTCTTTGTTAAGCTTTCATATGCATGTGAGGCGATTGAAAATACATGGCTTGAATCAGGTGCACGGAATCGACTCGACAGCACTGGGTTTAGAGTTTTTTTTTTTTTTTGAGTCAGGTGCACCTTAGTCCTCAAAGTGACAGCATTGCTTTTTAACACTTTAAAGGGTTCTTTTGGAACAGATATGCCCAGTGGAATATATCACTTGATTTCTTGACTGCTGTTTCCATGTGTGTTGATTGTGGATCCAAGAAAAATGAAATCCTTGACAATTTCAGTATTTTCTCCTTTTATGATGTTTTTGTTTATTGGTCCAGTTGTGAGGCCATAGTCTATGATCTTCATCAGTAAGTGCTTCACTTTCAGCAAGCAAGCCTGTATCATCTGCATATCACAGGTTATTAATTAGTCTTCCTCCAATCCTGATCCTGTGTTCTTCTTTGTATAATTCAGCTTCTCAAATTATTTGTTCAGCATACAGATTGAATAAGTATGGTGAGAGGATACACCTTTCATGATTTTAAACTATGCAGTATCCCTTTTTGTTCTGTTGGAACAACTGCCTCTTGGTCCATGTATAGGTTCTGCATGAGCACGACAAGATTTCTGGAAATCTCATTCTTCCCAATTTTATCCATAATTTGTTATAGTCCACACAGTCAAATGCCTTTTTATAGTCAATAAAACACAGGTAAACATCTTCCTGGTATTCTCTGCTTTCACCAAGATCCATCCAATATCAGAAATGATATGTCTAGTTCCATGTTCTCTTCTGAATCCTAATCAAATTTCCGGCTGTTTCCTGTTGCTGTACTAAATATCAGTGCCATGAAATATCAAGTATATTATAAGGAACAAAGAACAATTTTCCATAAGTGAAAAACTCAAACATTTTGAAACAGTTGTGAAAATATTCGCTACCTTAAGGAATTCCTAACTCCTTTACATATATGCTGCTCATACACTCACCCTATGATTTGATATTATTAGTTTATGCATTTTTTTCTCTCATTTATGATGAGAGAAAATTGTAGCATAAGTAATGAGTAATTGTAGCATAAGACTACAAATCATCTTTAGGGAACTTATTCTGTATTTAAGGGATATTTGTGATAACGGGGCTTCATAAGGTTTTCATATTTAAAAACATGATATTTTATGGAAAATTTAAATACTATGTATTTTTATGTTAGTAAATTGTAGCTAATTAGTTTCAGGTAACTGATTATTGTTGTTAGGTGCCAGTTCCCTCTCTATGTACTGCTGCAACCACTTTTGAATGATCTTCAGCAAAATTTTACTCATATAAGATATTAATGATATTGTTCGATAATTTCCACATTCTATTGGATCACCTTCCTTTGGAATGGGCAAAAATAAGGATCTCTTCCAGTCGATTGGACAAGTAGCTGTCTTCCAAATTTCTTGGCATAGACAAGTGAGCATCTCCAGCACTGCATCCCTTTGTTGAAACATCTCAGTTGGTATTCTGTCAAATTCTGGAGTCTCGTTTTTCGCCAATGCATTTAATGCAGCTTACATTTCTTCCTTCATTACTGTCAGTTCTTGATCATATGCTACCTCCTGAAATGTTTGAACATTGGCCAATTCTTTTTAGTACAGTGACTCTGCATGTTAGTTCCCATCTGCTTTTCATAATTCCTAAGTCATTCAATATTTAGCCCATAGAACTCTTCAAAATTGCAACTTGAGGCTTAAATATTTTCTTCAGTTCTTTCAGCTTAAGAAATGCTGAGCGTGTTGTTATCTTTTGGTTTTCTAACTTCAGGTCTTTGCATGTTTCATTATAATATTTTACTTTGTTTTCTCAAGCTGCCCTTTGAAATCGTCTGTTTAGCTCTTTTAGTTCATTTCTTCCATTCTCTTAACAACTCTATGTTTGAGGGCAAGTTTGCATGTCTCTTCTGACATCAACTTTGGTCTTTTCTTTCTTTCCAGTCTTTTTAATAACCTTTCGCTTTCTTCATGTATGATATACTTGATGTCATCGCACAACTTGTCCGGGCTTCTGGCATTAGCATTTGATGGATCAAATCTATTCTTGAGATGGTCTCTAAATTCAGATGAGATATACTCAAGATCATATTTTGGCTCTCATAGACTTGTTTTAATTTTTTCAACTACAACTTGAACTTGCACATGAGCAATTGATGATCTGTTCCGCAGTCAGCCCCTGGCCTTGTTCTGACTAATGATATGAGCTTTTCCATCACCTCTTTTCACGGATGTAATTGATTTGATTCCTGTGTTTTCTACCAGGTGAAGCCCATGTGTATAGTCACTGTTTATGTTGTTCAAAAAAAGGTATTTGCAATGAAGTCACTGGTCTTGTAAAATTCTCTCATGTGATCTCTGCTGTCATTTCTATCACCGAGGCCATATTTTCCAACTACTAATCCTTCTTCACTTCCAACTTTTGCATTTCAATCACCAGTAATTGCATCTTGATTGCATGTTTGATCAATTTCAGACTGCCCAAGTGGGTAAAAATCTTCGAATTCCTCATCTTTGGCATTAGTGGCTGGGGCTTAAATTTGAATGATAGTCTTATTAGCTGATCTTCCTTATTTTAAATAGGTGTAAGGATATTATCCTATCGCTGACAATGTGGTACTTCAGGGTAGACCTTGAAATTTTCTTTTTGACTGTGAACAAGACGCCATTCCTCTTCAATTTGTCATTCCCAGCGTAGTAGAGTATACGATTATCTGATTCAAAATGGCCAATACCAGTCGATTTCAGCTCACTAATGCCTAGCATATTGGTCTTTATGCGTCCCATTTTATTTCTGAACACTTAGTTTTCCTAGATTCATACTTGTACATTCCTCACACCTATTATTAATGGATGTTTGCAGCTGTTTCTTCTCATTTCGAGTCTTGTCACATAAACAAATCAAAGCCCTGAAAGCTCTATTCCATCCATGTCATTAAGATTCACTCTACCTTGAGGAGGCAGCTCTTCCACAGTCGTGTTTTGAGTTCCTTCCAACCTGAGGGGCTCATCTTCCAGTACTATATCAGACAATGTTCTATTGCTATTCATACGGTTTTCACTGGTTACTTTTTTTCAGAAGTGGGTTGCCAGGTCCTTCTTCCTAGCCCGTCTTAGTCAGGAAGCTCTGCTGAAACCTGTCCGCCAAGGGTGATTCTGCTGGTATCTGAAATACAGGTGGCAAAACTTCCAGTGTCACAGCAACATGCAAGCCACCACAAACTGACAGACACATGGTGGCCAACTATTGATCCCTTTAAAATCCATTGCCATTGAATCATAGCAATCCTATTGGACAGAGTAGAACTGCCCCATAGGGTTTCCAAGGAGTGGCTGGTGGATTTGGACTCCTGACCTTCTGGTTAGCAGCTGAGCTTTTAACCATTATGCCACCAGGGCTATTGACAAACAGGCCTATTGATAGTATGATGTTATTGCTCTGATTTTCTAGACATTATATTTCTATTACTGACACTATTTGTCCCAACTTCCCAACTCTTACAGTAAGGTTACTGAGAGCTAATGGAAAATAAACCACTCAGTTAGATGTGTCTTTTAACAATTTTAATGTTTCTCCCGAGTCTTAATTACTTTCCTATGTCAATCACATGGGATTAATATCATGAAAGATATCTAGTTTCTTATTTCACCTCTGACCTCAAAGTTGGCCTCCGGAGCACCTTCATTAGCTCTATTATCATACCCAAGCCTCACTTCATCTTCCAGAATAGAAGGTGCACTAAGAAGAGTTGGGGGGTGTGGTGTGAATTGGAGGCTCAGTTGTAGAATTCTAGCCTTCCGTGTGTGAGGGCCTGGTTAGATTCCTGGGTGGTACACCTCATGTGCAGCCACCACCCCTCTATCGGTGGACGGTTGTTATGATGCTGAACAGGTTTAGCGGAGCTTCCAGACTGAGACAGACTAGGAAGAAAGACCTGGTGATCTATCTACCTCTGGAAATGAGCCCATGAAAACCCTATGGATTGCAACAATCTGACCAGAAGAATGGTTTTTTCTATTCTGCATGGAGTCCTTGTAATTTGGGACCAACAACCAGAGCTCACAGAAAGCCCAAACATCTCCACTCCACTACCAATTGAAGTTTTACTCAAAGGAAGAAAGGCACTTTGATGACCATATTCTCTGTGCCAGACTTATCTCTTTATATTGATGTTTGCACATTTGTTCCTAAACTTGGTTCAGTGGTGGTATTTAGAAAAGTGTTGTTACACAGCTGTGAGTTTCTGGTGTAAACGCAAATTCTCTTCCAGTAGGAATTTAAGGAGAAGATGAAAAGTATGTGTACCATTCCTTAGCAACATTGCGATATTGTTGGATGGTAAGCTCACATTTATTAGGTGTGGTTTTGGGGATAAGCTTATTGGTTATTTGATTATTCTGCTTCAGTCAGAATTACCATATATAATATATTGATTTATAAAGAATTATAACAAAACAAGAATAACTTACAGATAAAAACATTGAATAGATTAATATTTCTTGGTGATTTAGAAGGGACTTCTCATGCATTTTTTATCATAACCCCCTCCCCCAAACCAAAAAAACAGCATTTAAAATTCATTTTGGTTGAATTTGTTGGAAGATACGATTCCACACTGGAAATTTGCTCAGAGTTTTTAGAGTTTCATTACTGACATTTTGTTGGTTTCTTATAGCATCTATGGCAAATAATATCCCTAACACCAGTAAACTCCCTTTTAAATGAAACTGATAATCAGCAGCAGCAGATTATGGACATTAACTGGTTGTTTCCCTGCAGTGAGGAATCATCTAATTCCTAATTAATCATTGTTCTGTTGTTTTAGTTTAAAAAACTCCTTGCCTTTGAGTCAATTCGGACTCATAGCAACCTTAAAGGACAGAGTAGAACTGCCCCAGAGGGTTTCTTGGCTATAATCTTTATAGAAATAGATCTCCAGGTCTTTTCTCCTATGGAATGGTTGGTTGATTTGAATCACCGACCTTTCAGTTAACAGCCAACCACTTAATCATTGCACCACCAGGGCTCCTTACTCAAATAGGTAGAGAATATTATAGACTAAGAAAGTGCTAGATTACAGTGCAAATGAGAACTGAGATAAGCAAATTATTATTGGAGCCTCTAGGTGAGGCAAATGGTCAACTCACTCAACTGCCAATCAAAAGTTGGAGTCTACCCACAGGTACTTCAGAAGAAAGGCCTGGCAATCTACTTCTGAAAATACAGCCACTGAAACCCTATGGAGCACAGTTCTACTCTGACACATGTGGGGTCACTATGAGTCTGAATGAACTTGATGGAAACTTTTTCTTTTTTAATTGATTTTTCTCAAAGCACAGAATCTGCTTATGGGTTGCAGAGAGCTGACTATATACTTAGTGTGTGTAATTCCATTGAGTATATGTCCTATAATTCTGGTCCTGAAACACCATATGTTACCACTCCTTTCTTTTTCTACGCAGCTCATAATTTAATGGCATAAAAAATGATTCTGGAAATACCATAGCTCTTATCTTTTGTATTATGCACTTAAGTTCTATTTTACTGTATAATACTTGATTAGGTTTACTAAAATTTTTAAGAAGATAATACAACCACTCTGAATTGATTCTTCCTGTTGAGCTCATGATATTACAACATACGCCAGTCTGCAGGGAAAGAAAGACTCTCCTCTGCCTAGATTTGTTCATGTCTCAAGAAATGATTCTAATATTTTTAAATACATAATTTAATTTGCCACAATGCAAATGACTAACAAGAGGTAATAGATATAAAGTCCAGCAATATTGGGGTGCACTGCTACAACTTAAGCCTCTAATGTATTGTCTGCATTTATATGTTATCACAAGCAGCTATCTTTTTATGTTATTTCTATAGTGAGGTATTACTGAGTTACGAATAAAGTCTGCTTATAACTTCCCTTTACACACATTAACAAATTGTTGAAATAAACTATTTGACTAATGTATTTCTGATATCCAGAGGTTCTGTAATTTTAAGAAAGTAACAAATCTACATAACTTTGCTTACTAAAATATTCCAGTTTGCACATGGCTGATTTTTTGGAGTGAATGATTCGTTGCTGTCTTTTCCTCATTCTGCCTGAAATAACTGCAGATGAAACAGATTTGCTGCTGAGTGATTAGCCTACAAATAGTTGACCTTGACAATACAACAATCTTGACTTATACTTCAGTGTAATGAAATATCATGTAATGTGATAAAAGACAATGGTAGAGCGGGGACCAAGATGGCTGACTAGGTAGATGCTACCTCGGATCCCTCTTGCAACAAAGACTCAGAAAAACAAGTGAATCGATCACATACATGACAACCCACGAACCCTGACCAACAAACACAGATTTAAAGAGTTGACCTGAGTGACAGAGATGGAGAAAGAACAACTACGGGGAAGCAGAGACTGTTTTCGGAGCCTGAAGCCAGCGTCCCAGTCAGGTAACCTTGGCACTGGGCTTTGGACTGAGCACACGGGAGCCGAGCACAACATCTGTGACTGTGCAAACACGGGGCGCAGCCCTACCCCCCTGAACGGACCTCGGGAAGGGGCCCAGCTGGTCAGCGCAGGTGGCGCGGCAATGCGGCTGGCGGGAAGAGAAGTCCCCGGGAGGCAGTGACTGGTTTTGGAGCCAGGAGTGCAGCGTCCCAGCCAGGGAACCTTGGTGCAGGGCCTTGGACTGGGCGCAGGAGAGCTGAGCAGGACATCCTGTGAAGGTGCAAACACGGGGTACAGCCCTACCCCCCTGAACTGACTCCGGGAGGGGGCCCAGCCGGTCCACGCAGGCGGCGCAGCGACGCTGGCAGGAGGAGAAGTCCCCGGGAGGCAGCAACTGCTTTTGGAGCCGGGAGTGCAGCATCCCAGGCGGGGAGCCTTGGTGCCGGGCTTTGGATTGGCAGCGGAGGAACTGACTGTGGCTCCTGCAGGCCAGACCCTCGGGGGCAATCTCCACACAGCCAGCACACATAGGTGACATGCCCCTCGGAAATCTCAGATAAAATAGTCATCCCAAGAAAGATAAGTAACTTTGTCTATATTCCGGGGTGCTACTCTCTCCTGTTTTTCTGGACCCTCCCCTCCCCTTCCCAGGCGGCTTCAATAACATTGGAATTTCCTGAGCCAGAGGGAGAAAGGCTCTGCGGTTTTTCTTTTCCCTTTTTTTTTTGGTCTTTTCCTAACCCATTCTTCTGGCCTGAGAGAAGCAACCACGAAAAAGCCAGGGACCAAAAAGCCTTCCCTAATTGGACTAAAAACACAGAACCAGCTCCAGCCAAGCATATGTGATCCACAGTCTCGGACTTTCATCACTACAGGGAACAAGGTGGCTATTATGATGCAAAGGCATTTCTGATAGGGATCTGGCTACATTTTTCTTTAGCAGATTTACTGGAAAGACAAGTTTCCCAGGTCTGATATCTCTGCATGTTCAACAGAGACCTCACTGACCCACAACAGGGAACTGAGGGCTGAAGCTCCCCCCGGACCACCTAGCCTCCTGCCTTAGGGGTCTAAGGAGGGTGACACCTACCCATCTGTAGAGGTACTTGCATTGGGGGCCTAAGGTACAGCTGCAGAGCCCTCCCACCAAGGTGCTTTAGGAATAGAGACACACCTACCTCACTGACACTTGAGGGAAGCCTGTCAGCATCCTGCCCCCCCGGAGTGTGAACCCCAGCTGCTACTAGAATCTGGTGCACACAACTATCACCATTACTTCTCAAGGTGGATAGGTGTTAGGGTGCATCAAACACTTGATGACCAAAAATCAGATTCTACTCAAGAATAGTGAATGGACTCAGGCATATATATCTGGTAACAGCCCAAACCAGATGGTAATAGGTCATAAGTAAGTCAAGGGCTACAACAATCAAGACAGCACAATCTAGTAGTCCATCCACGTATATTGAAAGAAAACAAAACAAGATAAGACTCAGTGAGCAAATATAGAATAAATCACTACAATATCTTAGTGATGGCTCGGAGACAGCAGTCGATATCAAACCACATAAAGAAGCAGACCATGACTGCTTCTACAACCTCCCAAACAAAAGAATCAAAATCTTTCCCAAATGAAGAGACAATCCTGGAATTATCAGATACAGAATATAAAAAACTAATTTACAGAATGCTTCAAGACATCAGGAATGACCTCAGAAATGAAATAAGGCAAACTGCAGAAAAAGTCAAGGAACACACTGATAAAGCAGTTGAAGAACTCAAAAAGATTATTCAAGAACATAGTGGAAAAATTAATAAGTTGCAAGAATCCATAGAAAGACAGCATTCAGAAATCCAAAAGATTAACAATACAATTACAGAATTAGACAACACAAGAGGAAGTCAGAGGAGCAGACTCGAGAAATTAGAATGCAGACTGGGAAATCTGGAGGACCAGGGAATTAACACCAACATAGCTGAAAAAAAATCAGATAAAAGAATTAAAAAAAATGAAGAAACCCTAAGAATCATGTAGGACTGTATCAAGAAGGATAACTTGCGTGTGATTGGAGTCCCAGAACAGGGAGGGAGGACAGAAAACACAGAAAGAATAGTTGAAGATCTGCTGACAGAAAACTTCCCTGACATCATGAAAGACGAAAGGATATCTATCCAAGATGCTCATCGAACCCCATTTAAGATTGATCCAAAAAGAAAAACACCAAGACATATTATCATCCAACTTGCCAAGACCAAAGATAAGGAGAAAATTTTAAGAGCAGCCAGGGATAAAAGAAAGGTCTCCTACAAGGGAGAATCAATAAGAATAAGTTCAGACTACTCAGCAGAAACCATGCAGGCAAGAAGGGAATGGGATGACATATACAGAGCACTGAAGGAGAAAAACTGCCAGCCAAGGATTCTATATCCAGCAAAACTCTCTCTGAAATATGAAGGCGAAATTAAGATATTTACAGATAAACACAAGCTTAGAGACTTTGCAAAAACCAAACCAAAGCTACAAGAAATACTAAAGAAAATTGTTTGGTCAGAAAACCAATAATATTAGATACCAGCACAATACAAGGTCACAGAACAGAACATCCTGATATCAACTCAAATAGGGAAATCACAAAAACAAATTAAGATTAATTAAAAAAAAAAATGCTCAAAACAGGGAATCATTGAAGTCAATATGTAAAAGATCACAAAAATCAAAAAGAGGGACTAGATACAGGTGGCATAGAACTACCATATGGAGAGGGATACAAGGCGATATAGGACAACACAAGTTAGGTTTTTAGTTAGAAAAATAGGGGTAAATATTGAGGTAACCACAAAGAGGTATAACAAATACATAACCCAAAATAAAAACCAAGAAAAACGTAACGACTCAGCAAACATAAAGTCAAATACTATGAAAATAAGGAACACACAATTTACAAAGAAAAACGTCTCAGCACAAAAGAGTAAGTGGAAAATTGAAATTGTCAACAACACACATAAAAAGGCATCAAAATGACAACACTAAACACTTATTATCTATAATTACGCTGAATGTAAATGGACTAAATGCACCAATAAAGAGACAGAGAGTCTCAGACTGGATAAAGAAACACGATCCGTCTATATGCTGCCTACAAGAGACACACCTTAGACTCAGAGACACAAACAAACTAAAACTCAAAGGTTGGAAAAAAATATATCAAGCAATCAGCAAAAAAGAAGAGGAGTAGCAATATTAATTTCTGACAAAATAGACTTTAAAGTTAAATCCACCACAAAGGATAAAGAAGGACACTATATAATGATAAAAGGGACAATTGACCAGGAAGATATAACCATATTAAATATTTATGCACCCAATGACAGGGCTGCAAGATACATAAATCAAATTTTAACAGAACTGAAAAGTGAGATAGACACCTCCACAATTATAGTAGGAGACTTCAACACACTACTTTTGGAGAAGGACAGGACATCCAGTAAGAAGCTCAATAGAGACACGGAAGACCTAATTACAACAGTCAACCAACTTGACCTCATTGACTTATACAGAACTCCCCACCCAACTGCTGCAAAGTATACTTTTTTTTTTCTAGCACACATGGAACATTCTCTAGAATAGACCACATATGAGGTCATAAAACAAACCTTTGCAGAATCCAAAACATCGAAATATTACAAAGCATCTTCTCAGACCACAAGGCAGTGAAGCTAGAAATCAATAACAGAAAAACTAGAGAAAAGAAATCAAATACTTGGAAAATGAACAATACCCTCCTGAAAAAAAGACTGGGTTATAGAAGACATCAAGGAGGGAATAAGGAAATTCTTAGAAAGCAACGAGAATGAAAATACTTCCTATCAAAACCTCTGGGACACAGCAAAAGCAGTGCTCAGAGGCCAATTTATATCGATAAATGCACACATACAAAAAGAAGAAAGAGCCAAAATCAGAGAACTGTCCCGACAACTTGAACAAATAGAAAGTGAGCAACAAAAGAATCCATCAGGCTCCAGAAGAAAACAAATAATAAAAATTAGAGCTGAACTAAATGAATTAGAGAACAGAAAAACAATTGAAAGAATTAACAAAGCCAAAAGCTGGTTCTTTGAAAAAATTAACAAAATTGATAAACCATTGGCCAGACTGACTAAAGAAATACAGGAAAGGAAACAAATAACCTGAATAAGAAACGAGAAGGACCACATCACAACAGACCCAACTGAAATTAAAAGAATCATATCAGATTATTATGAAAAATTGTACTTTAACAGAATTTGCAAACCTGGAAGAAATGGATGAATTCCTGGAAAAACACTACCGACCTAACTAACACAATCAGAAGTAGAACAACTAAATAGACCCATAACAAAAAAAGAGATTGAAACGGTAATCCAAAAACTCCCAACAAAAAAAAGCCCTGGCCTGGATGGTTTTACTGCAGAGTTCTACCAAACTTTCAGAGAAGAATTAACACCACTACTACTGAAGGTATTTCAAAGCATAGAAAATGACAGAATACTACCTAACTTATTCTATGAAGCCACCATTTCCCTGATACCAAAACCTGGTACAGACATCACAAAAAAAGAAAATTATAGACCTATATCCCTCATGAACATAGATGCAAAAATCCTCAACAAAATTCTAGCCAATAGAATTCAACAAAATATCAAAAAATTAATCCATCATGACCAAGTGGGATTTATACTAGGTATGCAAGGCTGGTTTAATATTAGAAAAAACATTAATGTAATCCACCATATAAATAAAACAAAAGACAAAAACCACATGATGTTAACAATTGATGCAGAAAAGGCATTTGACAAAGTCCAACACCCATTTATGATAAAAACTGTCAGCAAAATAGGAACTGAAGGAAAATTCCTCAACATAATAAAGGGCATCTATACAAAGCCAACAGCCAGCATCACTCTAAATGGAAAGAGCCTGAAAGCATTTCCCTTGAGAACGGGAACCAGACAAGGATGCCCTTTATCACCGCTCTTATTCAACATTGTGCTAGAGGTCCTAGCCAGAGCAATTAGGCTAGACAAAGAAATAAAGGGCATCCGGATTGGCAAGGAGGAAGTAAAATTATCTCTATTTGCAGATGACATGATCTTATACACAGAAAACCCTAAGGAATCCTCCAGAAAACTACTGAAACTAATAGAAGAGTTTGGCAGAGTCTCAGGTTATAAGATAAACATACAAAAATCACTTGGATTCCTGTACATCAACAAAAAGAACACCGAAGAGGAAATAACCAAATCAATACCATTCACAGTAGCCCCCCAAAAGATAAAATACTTAGGAATAAATCTAACCAAAGATGTAAAAGACCTATACAAAGAAAATTACAAAGTACTGCAACAACAAACTAAAAAGGACCTACTTAAGAGGAAAAACATCCCTTGCTCATGGATAGGAAGACTTAACATAGTAAAAATGTCTATTCTACCAAAAGCCATCTATACATACAATGCACTTCTGATCCAAATTCCAATGTCTTTTTTTAATGTGATGGAGAAAGAAATCACCAACTTCATATGGAAGGGAAAAAAGCCTCGGATAAAGCATTACTGAAAAAGAAGAAGAAAGTGGGAGGCCTCACCCTATCTGATTTCAGAACCTATTGTACAGCCACAGTAGTCAAAACAGCCTGGTACTGGTACAACAACAGACACATAGACCAATGGAACAGAATTGAGAACCCAGATATAAATCCACCCACATATGAGCAGCTGATATTTGACAAAGGCCCAGTGTCAGTTAATTGGGGAAAAGATAGTCTTTTTAACAAATGGTGCTGGCATAACTGGATATCCATTTGCAAAAAAATGAAACAGGACCCATACCTCACACCATGCACAAAAACTAACTCCAAGTGGAGACCTAAACATAAAGACTAAAACGATAGAGATCATAGAAGAAAAAAGAGGGACAACCTCAGGAGCCCTAATACAAGGCATAAACAAAATACAAAACATTAGCAAAAATGACGAAGAGAAACCCGATAACTGGGAGCTCCTAAAAATCAAACACCTATGCTCATCTAAAGACTTCTCCAAGAGAGTAAAAAGACCACCTCCAGACTAGGAAAGAATTTTCAGCTATGACATCTCCGATCAGCACCTGATCTCTAAAATCTATATGATTCTGTTAAAACTCAACCACAAAAAGACAAACCACCCAATCAAGAAGTGGGTAAAGAATATGAACACGTACTTCAGTAAAGAAGATATTCAGGCAGGTAACAGATACATGAGAAAATGCTCTCGATCATTAGCCATTAAAAAAATGCAAATTAAAACTACGATGAGATTCCATCTCACTCCAACAAGGCTGGCATTAATCCAAAAAACACAAAATAATAAATGTTGGAGAGGCTGCGGAGAGATTGGAGCTCTTATACACTGCTGGTGGGAATGTCAAATGGTACAACCACTTTGGAAATCTATCTGGTGTTATCTTAAACAGTTAGAAATAGAACTACCATACAACCCAGAAATCCCACTCCTCCTTGGAATATACCCTAGAGAAATAAGAGCCTTTACACAAACAGATATATGCACACCCATGTTTATTGCAGCTCTGTTTACAATAGCAAAAAGCTGGAAGCAACCAAGGTGTCCATCAAAGGATGAATGGTTAAAAAATTGTGGTATATTCACACAATGGAATACTACGCATCGATAAAGAACAGTGACGAATCTGTGAAACATTTCATAACATGGAGGAACCTGGAAGGCATTATGCTGAGCAATATTAGTCAGAGGCAAAAGGACAAATATTGTATAAGACCACTATTATAAGATCTTGAGAAATAGTATAAACTGAGAAGAACACATACTTTTGTGGTTATGAGGGGGGAGGGAGGCAGGGTGGGAGAGGGTTTTTTACTGATTGGTTAGTAGATAAGAACTGCTTTAGGTGAAGGGAAGGACAATACTCAATACACGGAAGGTCAGCTCAACTGGACTGGACCAAAAGCAAAGAAGTTTCCGGGATAAAATGAATGCTTCAAAGGTCAGCGGAACAAGGGCGGGGGTTTGAGGACCATGGTTCAAGGGGACTTCTAAGTCAATTGGCAAAATAACTCTACTATGAAAACATTCTGCATCCCACTTTGAAATGTGGCATCTGGGGTCTTAAATGCTAACAAGCGGCCATCTAAGTTGCATCAATTTTTCTCAACACACCTGGATTAAAGGAGAATGAAAAACACCAAGGTCACACAATAACTAAGAGCCCAAGAGACAGAAAGGGCCACATGAACCAGAGACCTACATCATCCTGAGACCAGAAGAACTAGTTGGTGCCCGGCCACAATCTATGACTGCCCTGACAGGGAGCACAACAGAGAACCCCTTAGGGAGCAGGAGATCAGTGGGATGCAGACCCCAAATTCTCATAAAAAGACCAGACTTAATGGTCTGACGGAGACTAGAGGAATCCCGGCGGTCATGGTCCCCAAATCTGTTGGCCCAGGACAGGAACCATTCCCGTAGACAACTCATCAGACATGAAAGGGACTGGACAGTGGGTGGGAGAGAGATGTTGATGAAGACGAGCTATTTGTATCATGTGGACACTTGAGACTGTGTTGGCATCTCCTGTCTGGAGGGGGGATGGGAGGATAGAGAGAGTTGGAAGCTGGCAAAATTGTCACGAAAGGAGAGACTGGAAGGTCTGACTCATTAGGGGGAGAGGAAGTGGGAGTACGGAGTAAGGTGTATATAAACTTGTATGTGACAGTTTGACTTGATTTGTAAACGTTCACTTGAAGCTCAATAAATGTTAATTAAAAAAAAACTAAAAAAAAAAAAGACAATGGTATTATGTAATATGATATTATAAATATATTTTATAGTAACGATTCTGTTCCACAAGATTTATTTAGTGTCTACCAAGTGCCAGACATTATGGTGGGCAGAATAGAATAAAAATTAAGAATAATTTTGAGGCCGTATCCATATTTCCTCTGCTATGTTACCTTCTATGTGGATTTGGATAATTTTCTTAACTTCTCTGAATCCCAGTTTTTTTGTTCTTTTTTTTTGTTTTAATATAGAAAATGGGTCTAATAAGTCTACATCATAGTTTTGTTTTTTGGTTTTGTAAGGTATAAAGGGGAAAAAAATCAAATAAAGCTCTTACTACAAAGCCTGTAAACCCTTTATCAGGATTAACTGTTATTACACAGAAACCAAAAACAAACAAACAAACAAACCCAGTTCCGTCGAGTCGATTCTGACTCATAGAGACCCTACGCAGAAGAGTTGGGAAAAGTTTAGACGTAGATCCCACAGTTAGCACCACAGAGGAGGCAGGCATGTATGCAAACAATAAGTGCAACAGTAAAAATGTAAAATACTGAAGTATCATATATTTGTTTAATTAACTTTACTGATACATAGCTATGTACAACAAGATGTGCACATTTTAAGTTTACAACTAATGAATTTTGATAAAATTACAACCATTCATGTAATACCACCTCATTTGTGGACATTAACACATTAAAGAAAATCCCCTTTGTATTCCTTTGCAATTAAAAATCCCACCCAAGTAACCACTTACCTGTCTCTGTTGCAATAGATTCTTGTTGCTGTTGTTGGGCACTCCCTAGTCTATTTCCACTCATAGCAACCCCAAGTGACAGAGTAGAGCTTCCTTATACAATTTTACCGTCTATAATTGCTATCAAAGCAAATCACCAGATCTTTCTCCTGTGGGGCCTCTGGGTGGGTGGAACTGCCAACCTTTAGGTTAGCAGCTGAGTGCTTAACCACTGTGTCACTGGAGATTCTTTGCCTAGTATAGAGTATTTTAATAAATAGAATGAGACAGTATGCTCTTTTTTGTCTGACCTCTTGCTAAGCCTAATGCCTAATATTTGGGTTGTCTTCAGGGTTTTTTTTTTTTTGCCAGGACTTATAAAGCTACCAGGATGTTTTCATTTATCTTTGGTAAATACCTAAGATGTTTTATTTCATGGCGATCTTAGTTTTGTAGTGCTGCTATAAAAAAGTAGGTGGCCTTAAAGAACAGATACTTATTCTACTCACAGTTCTGCAGGCTGGAAGTCAGCCCTGTGAGTTTTTTCCTTTTTTTTTTTTTTAGTTTTGGGCATTTATTGATTACTTGGCTTATAGATGACACTCACATGGCCTCTATTACCTCTACCCTCCTTGTGTGTATCTCTGTGTCTAAATCGATTTTTTTTAGAGCTCAGAAGTTATTAAATTTGAAACCCATACTACTCAGTTATAATTTAATTGACATAACAAAGAAATCTGAATTTTGAAATGATATTTTGTTTTCTTTTGGATATATCATATTAGGATTCCATGGTCAAAATACTATGCTTTAAAAGCATAGGCAGGCACACTATGTCTCCATGTCCAGATCTGTCTGTTGTCTATCTTTGTAAACAAAGTTTTACTGGTAAAATGCATGTCCATTAGTTTACACATCTCTTGTGAAAATACACACAGCAAAACATACACCAATTCAACAATTTCTTTATGTACAATTCAGGGGCATTGATTACATTCTTTGAGTTGTACAGTCATTCTTGCTATCAATTTACACATCCTTTTGCTTTAAAGTGGCAGAGCTGAATAATTGGAAAAAAGGTGTATGGACTGACAGTAAAGCAAAAAGATTTAGTATCTGGCATTTTAAAGAAAAAGTTTGCTGATTTTTATGCTAAAGTCACTTGAAATAAAAATTTTCTTTGTGCAATTATTTCAGCACTTAATTATAAACAGTTTTATTTATTTTAGATAGTTTTTAATTTTAGGCATTGTTTCCCTATTTTAATTTGCATTTATTTTTTCTTTTTAATTGTGTAAAACACATTTTTCCAAAGTTAAAAAAAAAATCAAAAAAATACTTTCAAAAAGATAAAGTTTTCCTTTCTGTATGTGTTCCCTTTTACATCCCTTCCCCTATATGTACCATATTTATTGTTTAAAAAAAAACAGAACTTTTTTTTATTGTTGTCTAATATGTAGTCGTTACATGTTGTCAAGTCAGTTCCAACACATTGTGACCCTACGTACAACAGAACGAAACAGGGCCCAGTCCTGCGCCATCCTCACAATCATTGCTTTGAGCCCATTGTTGCAGTAACTGTGTCAGTCTATCTTGTTGAGGGTCTTCCTCATTTCCCTGATTGATCAAGCGTGATGTCCTCCTCCAGGGACTGGTTCCTCATGATAGCATGTCCAAAGTATGTGAGAAGAAGTCTAGCTTTCCTTGCTTTTAAGGAGCATTCTGGGGGTATTTCTTCCAAGACAGATTGGTTTGTTCTTCAGAGTCCATAGTATGTTCAATATTCTTTGCAAACACCATAATTCAAAGGCATTGATTGATTCTTCTCTTGTCTGCCCTATTCATGGTCCACCTTTCATATGCATATGAAGTGATTGACAAGTCCTTGACTTGGGTCAGGATACCATAGCCCTCAAAGAAACATCTTTCCTTTTTAATTTTTTTTTTTTCCTCTAGATGAAGGTTTACAGAACAAACTAGCTTCTCATTAAACAGTTATCACACATAGTGTTCTGTGACATTGGTTAACAATCCCTCAGCATGTCAACACTCTCCCTTCCTGACCTTGGGTTCCGTTCTAACAACTTTCCTCCAGCCTTCTAGTCCTTGCCCCTGGGCTGATGTGCCCCTTTAGTCTCGTTTTGTTTTATGGCCATGTCTAATCTTTGGATGAAGGATGAACCTCAGGAATGACTTTGTTACTGATCTAAATGGGTGTCTGGGGCCATACTCTCAGGGTTTCTCTAGTCTCTGTCAGGCCAGAAGTTCTGGTCTTTTTTTGTGAGTTAGAATTTTGTTCTACATTTTTCTCTATCTCTCTCTGGGACCCTCTATTGTGATCCCTGTCAGAGCAACCAGTTGTGGTAGCTGGGCACCATCTAGTTGTACTGTACTCAGTCTGATGGAGACTGTGATAGTTGTGGTTCTTTAGCCCTTTGGGCTAATCTTTCCCTTGTACCTTTTGCTTTCTTCATAATCCCTTGTTCCCAAAGGGGTGAGACCAATAGAGTATCTTAGATGGCCACTCACAGGCTTTTAAGACCCCAGACGCTACTCACCAAAGTAAAATGTAGAACATTTTCTTAAAAGCTATGTTATGCTAATTGAGCTAGATGTTCCCTGAGATCATGGTACCCACACCCCTCAGACAAGCAATTCTCTTTCCTTTTTAACAGTTTAAAGAGGTCTTTTGCAGCAGATTTGCCCAATGCAATGTGTAGTTTGATTTTTTTAACTGATGCTTCCGTGGGTGTTGACTGTGGATCCAAGTAAAACAAAATCTTTGACAATTTCAATATTTTCTTTGCTTATCATGATGTTGCTTATTGATCCAGTTGTGAGAATTTTTGTTTTTGTTATGTTGAGATGTAATCCATATTGAAGCCTGTGGTCTTTGATCTTCATCACTAAATGCTTTAAGTCCTCTTTGCTTTCTGCAAGCAAGTTGTGCCATGTGCATATGGCAGGTTGTTGATGAGTCTTTCTCCAATCTTTATGCTTCGTCCTTTCATATAGTTCAGCTTTTTGATTATTTGCTTAGCATACAGATTGAATAAGTATGGTGGAAGGATACAACTGTGATGCACACCTTTCCTGATTTTAAACCATACAGTGTTCTCTTGTTCTAGTCATATGATTGCCTCTGGGTCTAAGTACAGGTTCCACATGAGCACAAGTGTTCTGGATTTCCTTTGTTCCCAATTTTATCCGTAATTTATTTTGAGCCACATAGTCAAATGCCTTTGCATAGTCAATAAAACACAGATAAACATCTTTCTGTTATTGTCTGCTTTCAATCCAAGATCCATTTGACATCAGCAATGATTTCCCTTGTTCCATGTCATCTTCTGAATCCTGCTGAATTTCTGGCAGTTCCCTGTCGATGTATTGTTGCAATCGTTTTTGAAGTATCTTCAACAAGATTTTATTTGCATGTGATATTAATAAGGAAACACTGGTGGAGTAGTGGTTAAGTGCTATGGTTGCTAACCAAATGTCAGCAGTTCAAATCCAGCAGGCACTCCTTGGAAACTATATGGGGCAGTTCTACTCTGTCCTATAGAGTCGCTATGAGTCAGAATCAACCGAATGGCAGTGGGTTTATTAATGGTATTGCTCAACGTTTTCTGCATTCTTTTTGATTGCCTTTCTTTGGAATGGGCACAAATATGGATCTATTCCAGTCAGTTGGTCAGGCAGCTGTCTTCCAAATTACTTGACATAGGCTATGAACACTTCCAGAATAGCATCCATATGTTGAAACATCTCAGTTGGTATTCTGTCTCTTCCCGGAGCCTTGTTTTTTGTCAACGCCTTCCATGCAGCTAGGACTTCTTCCTCCAATGCCATCGATTTTTTTATCATATGTTATCTCCTGAAATGGTTGAATGTCAATCAATTCTTTTTGGTACAATGACTTTTTGAATTCCTTCCATCTTCTTTTGATGTTTCCTGCATTCTTCAATGTTCTGCCCATAGAATTCTTCAATATTGCAACTTATAGCTTGAATTTTTTTCCTCAGTTCTTTCAGCTTGAGAAATGCTGAGCATGTTCTTTTCTTTTGGTTTTCTAACTCCAGGTCTTTGCACATTTCATTATCTTACTTTGTCTTCTTGAACTGCCCTTGAACAGCTCTTTTACTTCATCATTTCTTCCATTTGCTTTAGCTACACTATGTTCAAGAGCAAGTTTCAGTTTTCTAATATGAGTATATTAATATATATTCATAATCCCTTCTCTACTACATGAAAAATGTCCTACTCTACTAACTTTTCTGCATAGTCTTTTTGCTTTACTTAACAATGTATCTTGGAGATTGTTCAATGGTATATAGAGCTATGCTTCATTTATTTTTAATCTGCTTTATGTTCTAATGTATGTATATTCCATAGTGCATTCAATCAGTCCCTTATTTGATTGAATATGAAGTTGATTTCAGTATTTTCCCCCTTCAGTTATAGTTCTGCAATGAGCAATTATTATACAGTTATTTTGACACCTTCACAGTTTTCCATTTACAGGTTCTTTTAAATTTAGTCTTAGATAATTGGGTTTCACTTTTTGGAAATTTTTATGTTATATTCTTCAATTGTAATTGTTTCTTCTTTGGTATTCTTTATATGTATCCTTTCTTCTCTTTTTTTTTTTTTTTTACTCTTTGCTAAGATTAGTTTACTAAGTTATTGGTGCTTAATTTCAGCCCCTTCCTACATCCTTCCTGGATGATTGCCAATAAGCCAATGATTCCCAAAACATTAGCTGCAGAATAAAACAATTTTGTCAACTCTAGATGTATACTGAACACTGAATATCTCCATCTGGATATACAGGCTCTTCAAATGCACTAAATGCAAATAAAAGCACATTTTGTTTTTCTCATCCTCACTCCCAAACAATTCCTTTTCCTGGATTTCTTATTGACCCAATATCCCAAGCAACATGCCAGTGATTTTTAGTTCTGTTTTTTCACTGTGTAGAAGAAATTTTATTCATACCCCATAAATTAAAGTTTAAAATGTCCCTGAGGGATCATCTTTAATCTAATTCTACCTGTTTTCATCCGTTGGTATCACGTTTTGCTCACATTTACTCAGTGGCTACTAATAGCATCCTTGCTTCCAGCTTCCCTCCCTCTCCGACTTCCACAGTAACTATCCCTTATCATAACATCTCATTTCTTTTGTGGCTAACAATTGCCCAAATGAATTCTTGGTCATCCACAATCTGACCTCATTTCCTACAATTTCTTCTTGTGAAACCTGTGACCCCAGATGCCCTATCCACCTAGACACCTTCACTCTTGTTCCTCCCTTTGCCTAAAGTATCTTTGATACATTTCTACACCTGGCAAAAGCTCATTGCCCTTCAAGACTAGTGCAAATATCATTTCCTCTATGAAGTCTAAGGTATATTTCCTTGTATTTGTCTTATTCTTTTCATTCAGACTAATTCACGTCTTTTCCTGTGATTCTATAACTATTACACTCATATTGCCAGATCAGCACTTACATTGTAGCATAGTTACTTATAAAGCTGTCTCCTATTTTATGTGGTGAGCTCTATTAGGCTATGCCCATATTTAACTTGCCTTATTTCTCTATAATAAGTAATCATTTGAATTATATTTTCTCTCTCAAGGATCTTCTTATTTTTTGGCTGAGTAAACTGCAAATATGGAAGGAGAGGTCTTTAAGATGAACAAATTCATCCTTATATCCTGTCTCATGGTAAAACATTTTTGGAAAAAAAACCAACGTTCAAAAAAATGTAACAAAAAAAGCATAGTTCATTAGGAGACCTTTTTAAGTGTCATGCAAACAACTCTTAAGGAGTTATAGGATGAAGCAGACTTAATGAAATAATGTCATAATGATGCCACTTTTGAACTGAATTTTGTCTACCTTACAACCATGTTTTTTGAAGATACATGTTATTATCCTTAGATTTGTCTAGATTGGTATCACCTTTATGAATTAAAACAAAATATCTAAATCAGAATTATATCATTTTTGCCAATCTCTGTAATCCCAGCAAGAATATAAATCAAATAAAATGTATTTTTGGTCAATTGCCACTAGTACTGAACATAAATACCTAGCATGGAAAACTTCTGAAAAATAATGGGAAAAAAAAGTGTGCTTTGTAATTCCTGAATAACATAAATTATTTTGATAGAATATTAATTTCTGCCAGGCATGTTTCCAAGTTGTCTCCACCTCTTGAAAAAATAGAATAGAATAAAATTAAAATTGTAAAATAAAAACTGTAATTTAAAATGTTTAAGAAAAATACAACCATCATCATGGTGGCGAAATAGTGTGTGTTTCTTTAAAGAAATCATTTATATAGGGAGTTAAAAAAAAAAAATAGTTACTGTCGAGTCTATTCTAATTCATCACAACCCTAAGCACAGAGTAGAACAGCCCAATAATGCCTCCAAGGAGCGGCTGGTGGATTCGAACTGCCGACCTTTTGGTTAGCAACCAAGCTCTTAACCACTGCCCTGTAGTAACAGTACATTGTTTTACTCTTTTTTCAAGAATGCCCTACATGAGAACTAAATTTATGGAGACAACAAATCAAACACAACATTAGAGAATATTGCTTCTATTGTCTAAAAGGGTAAGATAGTCATTCATCCTTGGCCAGATATTTTGATGTGATAATACATTATCTTACAAAGCCTCATTGCCCAATCATTCATACCTGTCTCCAGAATTCATGAGTCATTATTCCTGGATCCGAAGCATCTTCTCTAGAAATAATAATAATAAACTTCTTGAAGTGGTACAATCCCCAGTAAAAATACAACATAATGGGTTTTTAGATCGTCTACATAGGCTTGATGGTAACACATGGGGTCGCCATAAATTGAAATGTACTCAAAGGCAGCTGGTTACTGACAGCAAAAAATAAAGACGTTACTGTACTCTTGTAATTTGACTTTCATAATCTGATATTAATTTGCCCTTGATTTATAGTATAAGCGAAGGTTTAGTTTTCTCACCAATATTTAATTCCCACTTTCCATTTAATTAGTAAAACTTAATAAATAAATAAACCAGTTGCCTTACAGTTGATTCTGACTCATGGTGACTTCGTGTGGGTCATAGCAGAACTGTGATCCATAGGGTTTTTAATGGCTGGTTTACCAGAAGTAGAACCGGGCCCTTCTTCCAAGGTATCTCTGGGTGGACTTCAACCTTTCAGTTAGTAGCCAAGTGCTTGATTGTTTTCACTACCCAGGGACTCCAGTCAAACTAAAGGGTAATCAATTATTTTATAAGTATATTCTCTGTGTCCGATTCAAAATACGTTTAAGTAACTTCTTTAGCTGTTCTATAAGTCCTTGGCATATTCAAGGATTTTTTAAACAAATGTATTATTTGAGAGCTAAACAAATACATAGAGAGTGGAAGCCATAAATTAAATTGCTTTCACACATTTCCGGTTTTTTTCAGACTCTCTAAAAATAACAGCTTGGTATACTGACCTACGTAGTGACACTTCCATTTGTGGTTTTTTAACTATTCTAAAACAGTAAATTTGCTTGGAAGTCACCGTGAATAGTCAGAGACACTCATCACAACAAATCATTACATGATTGATATATCAATGCACCTCAAATTACAATATTACCATTGATTCTAATAATCAGAAATCTTATAAAATGAGTAGCATAAAAATAATAGAAGTGGGAGAGTAACCAATAGGCTCAAAACTCCCAGCAAAACACTTTTTTCAAAAGTAAAACAGCACATTTTTGAAAATCACAATTTCTAAATAGATAGTGCAAACCAATAGACTATGACTTGGGGAGAACTAAAAAAAATAGGTTGAGACAGGGTGTTTTTCTGTTGGATAATCAAAGAATTGGACTTCTTAATAGAAAATAATATTTCTTACACAAGAAAAGGAAACACTATAGACACGGGACCCTTTGAAAACATTTTCCAATTAAGCTTTAAATTTAAATTCCTATTATACAAATATTTAAGGTATTTCAGTAATTGTAGTGTGTGTTTTGTTAAATATCCAAGGGAAATTCAAAAAGAAAATGTATTAAGGAAATGCTAGATAAATTGTTCCAGAATGTACCTGAAAGCACATTTAAAAAAATGAGAATTTCCTAAAAAGACAAAGTTGCTTTGCAGTTTTTGGAGGAATAAAAATAAAATTAAGAGAAAATAAGTTCTTTTGATATCTAAAGTATGTTCCCTTGTATTTGTCTCTAACGCTCTTTAACATAATGAGGAGAGTTTTTGCTTCTGTTTTTACTCACAAAATATCTTTGCAGTGCTTAATTTGTTTGCATCCTTAGCACAATAATTTCAAACACCACAACATGAGCTAATCATTTTCCCACTTCGTAAATGACGAAAATGAGGACAAAAGACATTAGACTAGTTTTTAAGGCACAGAAACAAGAATAGAATTAAGTAAGACTCCAGAGTCTTAAATAGTTTATATCCAATGCTATGCAGCCATATTTTGATGCTTGCTGCACCAATGAGAAAATGAAACTCTTTGACTATTGTTGGTGGGGATTTTTTTGGTGTGGTTGTGTTTTTTTGTTTGTTTGTTTGTTTAATTTTTATTGTACTTTAGATGAAGGTTTACAGAGCAAATTCATTTCTCATTAAACAATTAATACATATATTGTTTTGTGACATTGGTTGCCAACCCCATGACATGTCAACACTCTTCTTGACCTTGTATTCCCTGCTACTAGCTTTCCTGTCCTTCCTTCTTGCCCTTGACTCTGGGCTGGTATGTCCATTTAGTCTTATTGTGTTTTATGGTCCTGTCTAATCTTTGGCTGAAGGGTGAAATTCAGGAGTGACTTCATTACTGAGCTATGAGGGAGTCTGGGGGCCATACACTCAGGGTTTCTCCAGTCTCAGTCAGACCAGTAAGTCTTTTTTTTTTTTTGGTGAGTTACAATTTTGTTCTACATTTTTCTCCAGTTTTGCCTGGGTGGACACTCTATTGTCATCCCTGTCAGAACAGTTGGTGGTGGTAGCAGGGCATGGTGGGGAATGTTTTTGATTTCTTTCTTAACATCAAAAAATTTTTATTTTACCTGAAAGATAAATAAATAAAATGAATAATAAGTTGTGATTTAGGAAATAGTTACTATTATTTTTTCTGCCTCTGAATATAAAGTAGAAAAGGTAAAGAGAGCAAAATATTAGTGATTTCTACCCACAATTTCCTCCTCAGGTAGTTTGTACATTTAAAAAAATAGATACATGATTCTAGGTAAGTGTCTTAGTTATCTTAGTTTAACAGAAACACCACAAGTGTTGTCTTTAATTAATTAAAACAATAATGGAACACTGATTTTATCCATTAGATTAGCAAACAATTAAAATATGATAATATCAAGTATTGACAAGAAAGACAATCCATGGAAACAGACCCTCTAATCTACTACTGGGAGAAGAACTTTAAAAACAATTTGGCAATAGCTGTTAAAAATTAACATGTATATTTTCTATGATCCAGCAATTCTACTTCAAATTCTTAAAATATAGGCTAAAAGAAATGTTACTACATTAGCATAAAAATAAGTCCTGATAATGTTCACCACATTGTTGTTTGTAATAGGAGACAAAAAGACAAATAAGTGCTAATCAACATGATTAAGTTAAAAAGAATGAAATGGATTTGTGTATTATCTTACTAAGAAATGTTAAATACAAAAAAAGGAATCTAATTCTATTAGATTTCCTCTTCCCTTCTTAATAATACTGCATATTTCCCATGATGTGTGTGTGTATAAACGCATAGAAAATAATTTGGAGAGATGTATGTCAATTGGTAAATAGGAGAAAACAAAACCAAGTGTGGGGCCCTCATAGCAACTCATAGTGACCCTATAGGACAGAGCAGAACTGCCCCTTAGAGTTTCCAAGTCTATAAATCTTTATGGGAGCAGACTGCAACATCTTTCTCCCACAGAGTGGCTGGTGGGGTCAAATCACCAGCCTTTTGGTTAGTGCCACCAGAGTTCCTTAAATAGTTAAAGTGACTTTCTTCTAATCTGTAATAATTTAACTTTTCCCAGGAAAACAAAAATGTTTAGATTTTATTTACATAATTAAAATTTGAATCTAAGAATCAGTTTAATATAAATCTAATAATAGTGTTGAGAAAAAATATAACCCCAAGTCTAATACTATTCATCTAGTTATAATTTAATATTGTGTGACCATTGGAGGAGAACTGTTTTCACCTCTAAATCATCTTTGACAAAGTTGTGATTATTGACCTGTTTTTTGAAACAGGGTATTTCTTACTCTAAATCGTGTCTTCAGTTGCATGAATTGCAATGTTCTGTATGAGATTACTTTAACAACTGGTATTATAAAATTATCTAAGTCATGTTGGTCATTCACAGTGCTTAGGTTCATTTTGTTGGACAATGATAACCTGTGGAGAATTTTGAGGTATATGTAGCTATAGATCTATACAGTATTGCCAGGAGCTTGGAAGTAAAACAAGTTTTAGACCAGATTCTGCCATATATGCAGAAGATTATTATCCAAATATCAACAAACCAACATAAAATAGTTCATGCTACTTATTTGGTAAGTCCAATAAAACTCTAGCTCACTGACCTTCTGATGCCTTAACTACATCGTGCATAAAAGATTCATATAAGGTGGACATGCTAATATTCTAGAGATAGGAATCTACTTTCCTTTTAGTCGACTTCAGGCAATTACAAACTCTTGAACCCCATGGCTGCACACAAGACCATTTAATGATCAAGCTTTGCTAGAATTTTATGTTTTGATTATGGAAAGATGAGGAGTGACTCTCAAGTATTTTAGTTTATTTACGTATTTTCAATACCATTAATTCCACTGAAAGCCCCGTTTTAGCATTCATTCTAGTGATTAACAAACCATTCATTTCACCAATAAAAATATATTTCCGAGGTTCCCTATGGAATCTGAGGATGGTGCAAATGTTTAAGCACTCAGTTGCTAACTGGAAGGTTGGAGATGGGAGTCCACCCAGGGGCACCTCAGAAGAAAGGTCTGGTGGTCTCCTCCTGAAAAATCTGCCACCAAAGAGCCTGTGTAGGACCGTTTTACACGTGGGCTCACCGTGAGTTAGAATGGACTCCACAGCGACTGGTATTTTCTTTTTCCTTTTTTTAAGATTCGTTAATGCTGTTTGGGAAGGGTCTTGGTATTGATTGAGATATGGATAATAGAAGAACTTGTAGTGATTATTCCCAAGTTAGATTTCCTATGTTTAATAATAATTGAACATCCTTGGAGTTCAAATTCCTCAGTAGTACAACTGGCTAAGCCTGTGTATAACACAATCTACCTAGTACAAAAATAATGTCTATTATGTGACATATGATAGCATGTTCTAAGGTGCAGTTATCAAAACAAAAAATATACTGTTTTACTAAAAAGAAATGTTATGTATTAATCAAAATTTGATGATACGACTGTGACAACCAGTTCACCATACCATGTTTCTCAAGTTCCGTTTCTCCACTGTCTTAAAAATGTTTTGTTAATTTTACATGTGACTAATTCTCTTATTTTATTAATATATCCATCAAGACTCTTGGTTACAAGAATTAAAGTAAATTTAAATCAATTTGACAAGCGTGTTCACGTTAAAAAAAAAAAAAAAAATCCAGAAAAATGGCGGAATACAAGCTTAGGTTAATACTGGCTCTGTCGCCATTGTCCATCAGTCACCGTGCCTTAGCCCGCTCCATGTATCAGCTGCTCTTCAGGCTGGCATCCATTTTACTGGCAAAATTACTGTAGTGCATCTTTACAGTATAACATTCATATTAGAGAGGATGTATGTGTGCCAGAATTGTGAGCAAAAAGACTATGTTTCACATTCCCATCTCTGAAGCAGTAACTGTGGCCAAAAGATGAATTGAGATTATAGGTGTAATCAAGAATATATTCTTAATTCCGTAGATGGGTGTGGGGTTAATTTCTCTAGCTTAGGGTTTGGGAATCAGTGACGGTGGTAAGGAGAAAGGGGAACAATGAGTGCTAAGGTGGAAATAAACACACATACACTGAAAGTATTCATATTCTGCTGCCTCCCTAGAAGGATATCATGGTATACCACCTAATTTCAAATAATTTGCTCAGGTTCTTTCACACTGGCTTTATGATGTCGTAGAAATAAACAACCAGGTAACAATTTAATACACAGCTATCAGAAAAGTACCGTATAAAGAGGTCCTCTAAAACTTCTCCTTGGTCATTGTTATGCTTGCTATGCTAACCTGGTAATGCTGGAAGATGACCTTATGTACTATATAGGTGGGTATTAGCCAAAATGCAATAGAAACTGTATGGAGAGGGCAAGGCAAAGACGCTTCTTCATTCTTTTCCTCCAGAATGCAAATTTTCAAATTAAAGTAGAGACATCTAGAATCCAGCTCCACTGATCGCTGAATTCCTGCTATTCCAGTACTAGTTTTATCTTGGAAAAAAAAAATTGGTAGAGAAAACGAGATTTGGTCATTTTGCTTTTCTTTGGTCACATAACCTTACATTCATTATGAAATAATGCCTCCTTCCACTCAAAACAAAAATTCTCACTTTTCCAAGTTGCTCAAATAGAATACATTTGTAATATGTCCATTTATCTGTTTCCAATAATTCATGCCCAGTTTGGCATAAACTCTTATGTCGATCTCGTCTTGCCTCCAGTAATGCAGAAAAGAACAGAGGCTAATAATAACAGGTGTAATCACATTTAATTACTAGAATTAATGTAAGGAGTTTGTAATTACTTTCTATGAAGCTTTCTTTTTTAATTCAATGAAAACAGGCCAGAATAGCAGCTAATTTCTGAAATCCTATGGCTGCTTGCCAAGGGTTTAAGCAACCGTTGGTAGTCAGGGTCATTGGCTCTCTGAAAAACCATAGGTGCCTGCTAGTTGTAGGTTTCAATAGCACCATTGGAAACTTACAATTTAACTTGATACTTAAAAAGGGCCAGTGGGAATTTTCAATAAACTCAATCAATGTTGAAAGCAAAGTGCTATTAAAAACATGGGTAAACATTGATTTCAGGCTTTAGGTCCATTCAGGAGCTATTCTTGTGGGAGTCTCTAAGAAGTGACTGTTAACGGCAACACAAAGAACTGTGCACAATATTTGTCATGATCAGCTTTTGCCTATGTTCCTGAATGATTAAATTTTTGAAATCATGTAACATTTTCTTAGTCACCATCTTAGGATGAAAACCTCTTCAGGTCTCATGGGCTCATGCAACATTCACTCTGGCTGTAATTTTTGGCTCTGCGACAGGCAGCAAATCTTATATTTTCAGCATTTACATTAGCGTCACCTCTAAATCCATCGTCATTCAACGTACGTCTACTAAAATACATTTTGCTGATCTGTACATAAATAGGCTGTGAATTGTAGCTGCAGATGGCTCAGAAATACACTTTATAGTGAGCAAATTTCAGATGACTGAAAGAAAATCGACAGAAATACTAGTAGGAAAAATTGTGTATCATTTTAATAAAAGAGAGAATAAACTAAAATTGACACAAGAGCAATAAGAATGCCCTCCCTAACAAAAAATTGTCAGATACATCTGATGAATAATATTAGAATGTGCTTAGCTATTTCAAGCAAAAACATCACGATTTTCCCACTTCCTACATTGTAGAGGAGTTTCTGGTTAGTTGTTGGGCTGGCAGGATATAAGAAGCTATCTATCTACTCTCAGAAGTAACCCACTCTGGGAATGGTCACGGCATGTGAAATTAAGCCAGAGTCTTTGAAAGAAGCCAAGAGGTAGCTGAATAACCATTTGTAAATGCCGAGTCCAGAAGAACAGAGCTGGACGGTAAAGAAGAGGCAAAATTCTAACTGGGAACAAGAGTGCAGCTGATGCAGGCTGGGAAGAAGCAAAGAGAGGCATGGCCCAGTGTTACGGCGAGGTATTTAGCCACACTGTATTAATAACGACTACTTAGAAAATTCTGTTTAACTGATTCAAGTGTTACTAAAAGTCATTTTTAACCATAATTTAAAAAATTTTTCCAAATAATGATCTTAAAATTTAGTTTAAGTTCACAATAAATATTTGTTTGGATCTCTTTTTGTTGTTGTTGACCTAGGTGCTTTTAGATTCTTCTCTTACTTTTGGCATTCTGATATTTCATGAGGTTGTGTCCCCTGTAGGTCTCTTACTTACTTTTCTAAGCACTTGGTGGTCCTGTTCAATTTGAAAAATTCTTCCATTATCTTGGGGTAAAATTTCCTCATTTCTAATTTCTCTGTCTCTTTTCACGCCCTTGTTAGTACAATATTAGGACTCTTAATAAACTCCCCTGTTTTTTACTATTGTTTTTCATATTCTTTTCTTCTTTGATTAAATATTTTAAATTATATTTTTAAAATTTGCAAATTTATGTTCCTAGCTTACTTATTCTTTTTTTTATTTATATTTTATGGCTGCAATAACTCATCAAACAAATCTGAACATACAATTTAGCTTATGTAAAAGTTTTTCCAGTTGCCTTCTTGTTATCTATAGCAATAGCTTCTCAAAGATCTGATGACCTTGGTTTTCCTTTTCTGTTAATATTTAAGAACGAAGAAGTAGTTTGATCAATATATGTAGGTGTCGCAGGTTTCCTCCATCATAATGTAATGAGGCTCAGTTTTCCAAAAGTCCTGTTCCCTGAATATTAAAGCTGACCGGCAGCTGAATGGATGTAGGAGAGCTGTCTCACATGCAGGCAAGCTCTGGTTAATATATTCACAGATCGTTAATCTAAAATTAGGTGAAATGATTCTGAAATGCTAATATTATCTTGTAAAGCCTTCATTTTTCCCAGTCATACAATTTCTAGAAACAGGAGAAGAAACACCGGGTACTGCATCACTTTATAAATTATATGTCGTGGATTTAATTGTGTTTCCCCCAAAATATGTGTCAACTTGGCTAGCCCATGGTCCCTGGTATTGTGTGATTGTCCACCATTTTGTCATCTGATGTGATTTTCCTATTTGTTGTAAATCTATGATGTAAGTAAGGCAGGATTATGGACAGTTATGTTAATGCAGCAGGATTCAATTACAAGATTATGTTTTGTTTTAAAACGATCTCTTTTTAGATATAAAAGGGAGAATTTAGCAGAGAGGCAGGAGTCCTCATGCCGCCAAGAAACAGGAGCCAAGAAAATATTGCACTCTTTGGACTCAGGGTCTCTGCAGCTGAGAAGCCCTTTGACCAGCGAAGATTCATGACAAAGAGCTTCCCTCAAGCCGACAGAGGTAGAAAGCCTTCCCCTGGAACTGGCACCCTGAATTCAGACTTCTAGCCTTGTACACTGTGAAACAATAAGTTTCTCTTTGTTAAAACCATCCACTTGTGGCATTTCTGTTATAGCAGCACTAGAAAACTAAGACACTGTGTCAGGGAATGGAGAGCAAGCAGGGCCAATTGATAAACGGACATTTACCACAGACAACCTTTTAATTAATCAATCTGTTTCTGTCTCACTACTCACTGCCATTCTCAAAAATATCTACCCCAAATTTGGTGTCATTTAAAAAATTTCCTCTCACCCCCCCGCCTTGTCTCCTTACATCGTATGTTGGATTGCATTGTCTTCTAGTCTGTTTAATTTCTCAGTAAGTATGTCTTGATTTTTCTTCTATGAGAAACACTTTAATAGTGTTTTCATGTCCATGACTCACCTTTTCTATGCATACTGGATCCCTCTCTGTTAATATTTCAATATTTTGTACTTAGGCACAATAAGATTTCAGGAGAAGAAGAAGCCAAATATAGTTGCTCCTTCTGCCAACTTGAACTTGAAAATCTTTCAACATGATTTTTTTTTGACTCAAATATATTTGTATTAGTTAACTATAGTTGCTGTAACAAATCTGCTACTTGTGACCTAAAACAAGCCCATGTTTTTTGTAGTAACAGGGCCGATATTACTGAAAAACCAAACCCAGAGTCTTATCATAAGAGTAGCTGAATTACAATGCCAACTCTATTCTCAACCTCGAATAGTGTCCAAAGTTAAAGTGAAAGCATTAACTGGGAAGAAACAGCATCCTAAAACTTGGGATGAGGACATATGGGTAGATAACCAGGAAGCTGGGAACACCGAGCCCATAAATTCTGCCTTCCAACAAAACCATTAGCTCCTCCACACCCATCTGATGAGATTAACCCAGCTGTGCCTGATAGCCTCTTTCCAAGATATCACCTAGGGTGATGTCTGAGTCATTGCCTGTGGCAGTGCCTGAGGCAGATGACTTACAAGACATTGGTGAATTTTCCCAGAAAACAACCCCATGGCCTATTTTTCCCTATACACCTATAACTAGACTTAAGTCCCAGTGAGCACCAAAAGGTGAAGTACAAAATGTGACACAGGAGGAGGTATGCTACACTCCAAAAGAACTGCCTGACTTTTCTAATACATACAAACAGAAGCCTGAAGGATCAGTCTGAATTTATTGATATGGGCCCACTAAACACAGATTCTTCATTCAATGTTTCAGCTAGGAAAAGATCTAATTGTTTCTTTGGTTGGTTCGCAGAAGCATGGATTATGTGGTGGCTTACACTAAACCAAGTTGAAGTACCAGACCTGCCTTTGTATACTGTAGAAGAAAGTATCAAAGGCTTAGGGAAATTGGCATGAGAGAGTGTATTTATCAGGTTAGACCCACAGATTCACACATGGTGTGCTCAGAAGACATTCCTTTTACCATAAGAGTGAGGAACAAATTAGTGAAGGGAGCCCCAGCATCCTTGAAGACTGTTGTGATTACTATTTTATATAAGCCAGATTTGACAGTGGGAGCAGACCTAAATGAATTAAGACACCTAACTACAATGGGGCTGGGATTGGACTCTGTGGTCATAGTGGCCAAGTGCTGACAGTCAACAAAGACAAGGTGGGTATGGTTACTGTAATGGACAGCAGGCTCAAAGCAGTAATCAGGATAGTCTGACTCATATGGGCTTATGGCATTGAGTACTTAGTCACGGTGTCCCTAGGAGTGAAACAGATGGGAAATCTACTAAATATTTACTTGATCAGTACAAGCAGAAGAATTCTGGGTCAAGTGAATAGCATTCTAAAACAAATTGCCAGAATAGAGAGTCACGACTTCTCAATCAATTCCCAGACTCGAGTGATGTCTTCGGCTGGGTTCTTTAAAGAAGCAAAACCAGCAAAGTGTATAAGTATATATATATATATAGAGAGAGAGAAAGATTTATATCAAGGACATGGCTCATGGGGTTGTAGAGGCTGTAACATCCCAAGTCCATGGGTCACTATAGAGGCTTCTCCTGATTCACCTAGCCACTGGGGCTAGCAAACCCAACCAAGACTGGCAGATCAGAGAGCAGGGCTGTTGCTCACAGGCTGTGAAGATCGATGAATCCGAAGGTGGGCAGGCAAAGCCACAGGTAAGCTGCTACCACAAGTCCTGAGAACTGGAGGTTAGAAGAACAGGAGCCACCTGCAGGATCCAGAATTAGGAATGCTCCCAAGCCTTGCCAGAACATCTGCTTATATTTGGATGAAGGGCACATGTCCAAGGAAACTCCTCTTCAACCAACTGGCTTCTCACAGCAGATCTCATCATGGGGGTGATCACATATCAAATCTCAACAGGGAAGTGACCACAACATCACAGGACTGCCAAAACACTGGAAATCATGGCCCAGCCAAGATGACACACAATCTTAACCATCACAAGAGAGTTACAGACTCGCAACTCCTTGAATAAAGGGGAGGCTAGCTCCCCTTAAGGAAGGACCCCATTACATTTCTAAACATTTATTCTGTCAACCTTTCTCCCAGGCTTCCCAAAGGGATCTACAGCCTTTTATGATAGTGACTGTTCATTGGGGAAAAGAAAATAATCAGACTTTTGGGGATTACTGGATACTGGATCGGAACTGGCACTAATTCTGGGAGACCCAAAACATCACTGTGGCCCACCAGGCAGGGTTGGGGCATATGGAGGTCAGGCTATTAATGGAGACTTAGTTCAGGTTCATATCTAGTGGGTCCCTTGTCCCTTCCTGTAGTGATTTCACCAGTTCAGGAATGCATAATTGGAATAGATATACTCAGCAACTGGAAGAATCCCCATATTGGATCCCTGACAAGTGGAGTGAGGGCTATTGTGGTAAGAAGAGGCAAGTCGAAGCTATTAGAATTAGCCCTACCTAAGAAAATAGTAAACCCAAAGCATTGTTTTGTTTACCTCTACTTCCGGAGAGATTGCAGTGATTATTGCCACCATTAAGGACTTGAAGGATGCAGGGATGGTGATTCCCACCACATCCCATTCAACTCGGTTATCTGGCTTGTGTAAAACACACATAGATCTTGGAAAATAATAGTGGGTTATCGAAAGCTTAACCACGTGGTGACTCCAATTGCAGCTGTTTTTCCAGGTGTGGTTTCATTGCTTGAGCAAATTAATACATATCCTGTTACCTGGTATGTAGCTATTGATCTGGCTAATTTCTTTTTCTCCATACCTGTTTCAAAAGACCACCAAAAGCTGTTTGTCTTCAGCTGGCAAGGACAGCAATACACCTTCACTATCCTAACTCAGAGCTATATCAACTCTCCAGCCTTACGTCATAATTTAGTCTGCAGCAACTTTGATCACTTTTCCCTTCCATAAGACCTCACACTGGTCTGTTACATTGATACATTATGCTGATTGGTCCTGGGAGTAACTGGGGAAGAGGATGACTGGTTCCCATAAAAGTCATCATTCTATCCACTTAATAGTTAAAATCTTCCTCTGCCGAAGTCATCCTTTGGTGAGCATTCACATGAAACAAAACATCTTCACTTCATTGACCTATTCAGAGAGGTCTATACTTCTTCCCCATACCTTCTTGTCTCCAATTTTCCAATCATGTACCTTCCAAGTCCCTGATAAGTATACAGTCCTTTTCCCCCAGGCATTCCTGGCATTGCCAAATGGGCTCATGAACAAAGTGGCCATGGTAGCAGGGATGGAGATTATGTATGGGCTCAGCAATATGGACTTACACTCTCCAAGGCTGTCTTGGTTGCAGCCGTTGCTGAGTGCCCAATCTGCCAGCAACAGAGGCCAATACTAAGTCTCCAATGTGGCACCATTCCTCAAGGTGATCAGTGGGCAACCTGGTGGAAGGTTGATAACATTGGACCACTTCCATCATGGAAAGGGCAGCATTTTGTTCTTACTGGAATAAAAAATTACTCTGGATACAGATTTCCCTTCCCTGCACTCAAAACTTCTGCCAAAATTACCATCCATGGACTTTCAGAATGCCTTATCCACCTTCATGGTATCCTCCACAGCATTGACTTGGGCAAAAAGACTCATTTCACAGCAAATGAAGTGCAACAATGGGCCCATGCTCGTAGAATTCACTGGTTTTACCATGTTGCCCATCAACCTGAAGCAGCTGGCTTGATAGAACAATGAATTGGCCTTCTAAAGCCACAATTCTGGGGCCGGCTAGGTGGCAATACCTTTCAGGGTTGGGACAATGTTCTCCAGGAGCTGTATGTGCTCTATACCAGTGTGCCATATATGGTACTGTTTCTCCAAAAGCTATGATTCATGGGTCCGGGAATCAAGGTGTAGAAATGAGAGTGGCATCACTCACTATCACCCCTAGTAACCCACTCACAATTTTTTGTTTTGCTTCCTTTCCCTGTGGCCACATGCTCTGCAGGTCTAGAAGTCTTAGTTGCAAAGGGAGGGAAGTTCCCACCAGAAGACATAACACTGATTCCACTGAACTAGAAGTTAAGAATGCCACCTGGCCACTTTGAGTTCCTCATGGCTCTGGTTCAACAGGCAAAGAAGGTAGATACTATATCTTCCAGTGTGGTTGATCCTGATATATCAAGAGTAAACTGGACTCATATTACATAGTGGAGATGAAGAAGAGTGGGTCTGGAATACAGGAGATCCCTTAGGGAGTCTCTTAGTACTACAATGCCCTGTGATTAAAGTAAATGGAAAACTAGAGCAACCCAATTCCAACATGACTACTAATGGTTAGACCCTTCAGGAATGAAGGTTTGTGTCACCCCATCAGGCAAAGAACACCAACAAGCTGAGGTGCTTGCTGAGGGTAATGGATGGTGGAAGACAGTTGTTCTAAATACCAGCTGTGACCACGTGACCAATTGCAGAAACCAGGACTATAATTGTCATGTGTATTTCTTCCTCATATGTGTATGTCAAATATTTTTGTTTTCTTCACTTATAAAACATAAGATGTAAACAGGGCTAGTGTGTTTTCTATCGTATGCTTGTTAGTTGTATCATGTCAGGCGCAAGTATGACTTTATAATTATCTTTATTTAGAGATTGTGTTTGGTTTAGGAGCATGTGTACAGGTGCCAAGCTGGCAAGGGATGGACTGTGATGGTTAAGGTTTTGTGTCAACTTGGGTGGACCAAGATTCTCAGTGGTTTGGCAGTTATGATGCTTTTTGGTAGCTATGTAATGATGTAATCACCTCCATAACAATATCTGATATAATGTAATCACCTCCATGTTGAGGTCTACTATAAACAGCCAATCAGCTGAAAGGGAGTTTCCTTGGGGATGTGGCCTGCATTAGATACATATGGACTTCTGGTAAAGTTCGCTGGCTTTTGCTGTGCTCTGGACCCTGCATTTGGCTCATCATCATCAGACCTCTGGTTGTTGGGGCTTGAGCCAGCAGCTTGCCATTTGACCTGCCGATCTTGGGTTTGTCAGCCCCTGATGCTACGTGAGTAAGTAGAAGCCTGACGCCTGACGCCTAACCCACGGACTTGGAACTTTCCAGTCTATGACCATGTAAGTCATTTTCTTGATAATAGTCTCTCTCTCTATATATATATATAAGGAGATAAGGAACCCTGGTGGTGCAGCGGTTAAGTACTTGGCTGCTAACCAAAAGGTCAGCAGTTCGAACCTGTCAGCTGCTACTTGGAAACCCTACGGAGTTCTGCTCTATCCATTAGGGTCACTATGAGTCTGAATTGACTCGACAGCAATGGGTTTGGTTTTATGTATATATATATATATGGATATGTGTATATATATGTACATATATTCATACACACATACTTCACTGGTTTTGCTTCCCTAGAGTACCCAGCCTAAGACACCAATCATCACAAATATGGCACAGGATCTGGCAATGTTTCTTTCTGTTGTACACGGGGTCATCATGTGTTGGAGCAAAATCAATATATATATGTGTATATATACATATAATATCCATATATCTATATATCATATATATTCTGGGTTATATATCATATATTGTATCTATATCTACATCTATATATATATAGGTATAGATAGATAGATGAGATAGATAGATGTATGCTACCAGCAGTTATATACAGAGAAGACAAAACAGAGAGAGAGCTCCAAGACATTCCAGGACTCCTACATTCAAAGACAAAGCAGGGATAAAGTGTAAATACCCTGAATACTTCACAATTCATAAGAAAAATTACCAATTTTAAGGATGTTTTGTCTTGTTTTATGATTAATAAAAATTCCACAAAATAAGCATGTAAATTCTTCTTCCTTAAGCAAATATGGAAATTACTGTTTCTTAGATGCCAGGATAGTTGTGATAAGATTCATTATTTTAAAGTGTTAGGGTAGATTGCATAGTGCTAACAAAGTAAAAACAAAAAAAAGTAGTTAAGGGCAAATATCTGTGACAAGAAAGCTAGCAAGCCATCCATCAATACTGAAAATTAAGACTATCCATAAATTCAGTGCCATAATTTATTTAAATATATTTTAGTATTTATATTTTTAATTTTTTTAATTATATTTTTAATTTTTGCCTGAGACTAGAACTTAAAATTTAAGACAGAGATTCTAACACCCCTAAGCTTATAGTTCCTTCTACTTTTAAACACTCTTGTCTAAATAAGTGATAGGAGAGTGAGGAAGTCCACTGAGAGAACTCTCATAAATTGCTTAATAAGAGTCAGGTTGAGCCTGATATTTCTCTAATATCCTCCACATCACTTAGCCCAGTTTTTATTTTTAGGAGCTCAATAAACACTTGCTGATGTATTAGCTGAATTCTCAGAAGCAGCAAAACTAAAAAAACAAAAACAGACATTGGCAATATGAGCATGGTTATGTTCACCTCAGGTTCCAGGGCTAAATTCTAACATGATTCAATGATATCAGAGCAGTTTACATCTGTGGTAACTCTTGCAAATGGCCTCACTGCAACAAGAAAAAAAAAAGAAAAAAAACTTTAGGTTACTGAAACTTCATTTTGAACACAGCTTTCTTTTTAGAGAATAAAGACAAGACTGAATGACTATTCTCTGAAGTTCTTAAAGGCAAGGTACGCCTCATAGCCACTGACTGTTGACACAGAAAACACCTAGTGTACTTATTGATTTATAATGAAAAAAGTCTTGTCTTCACAACCAGGTGGTTTATAGAAAGTATGTTCAAAAAATGAACTTTCAGATTGTAGTTAAGACATCCATATCATCAGCAATTCTCACAGAGCTGAAGTTGAGATAATTTTAATGTGGAACAGCCTTTCTCCAGCCCACGTCAATCATTATTTGTAAGCAATTTCAATTGCTGAATTCAGGAGTGGTGATACAGACAGCAAAAACGTGTCACTAAACCACTGAATTTTAAAAGAGATGGCGATGAAACCCTGGTGTGCTACAAGCAGCAACCCAATGTGCCGTGAAACCACATTACCTTTGGAAAGGTCTGCTCCTACACTGCCATCTGACCCTGAAAAAAACAAAACAAACAAACAAACAAAAAAAAAACAAGGAAACAAAAAATAAGAAAACAAACAAAACTTAACAGAGGTACCGAATGTTTCCTCTTTGAAGAAATACAACAACAAGAACAAATGGCTGGTACTGTCAAGTACTGAAAAATACAAAATGCTTCCAAAGAAGGAACAATTGAACCAACCCAAGTCACTATTTCTAATATATAAAAAAAAAAAAAAAGTAAAAAGCTATCACTCACACTCAGTCTTTTTTTGTCATTCTTCATGGCTGGCTTTTCTTGTTTCATAAAGGAAATATTAATATGATTTAGAAAGTGAGTTAGAAAATTTTAAGAAGTATTTTCTTGCTTTGCTTAAAACCCTTTGCCATGGAGTCGATTCCAACTCATTGCGACTCTATAAAAAAAAAAAAAAAATTTGACTCTGTAGAGATCCCTAAAACAGAAGAGTCCCTCTGAGTCTTCAATTTTATTATTATTTTCTTTTTAATTACTGTACTTTATCTATGTCTTCCCGATTTTTTTTTCTTATTTTTACCATAAGGGTCTATATTTTTCTACTATAGCAATTGAGGTGGAAGGGACACCCATAATCTGCATATCCTTTTGCAAATATTTTAGTCCTAGAAAATGGGTGAAGGAAAACAAGTTTGTTTGTTTTTATTGTTGTTTTATTTTAACAAAATAGAGGGAGGGTCCAATAACCAGTGAAAGGTTCCATCCAGAAGCAACCCTGGCAGAGAGCTTTATCCCTTCAACATACAGTTTCTGATTCATTTCAGTGACATTCTAATGTAGCCAGGGTGTTGCTGTATTTTTCTAACTGGGCTAACAACTGTGTTTGGAATCCACCCCTGGCAGTGTCCCTACTTTAAGCGTAGGTGGCCATCGACAGCAGTAATGATCTAACCAGATAAAGGGCATTGCCTCAAGAATTTATAAGAGAGGGGAAGCATGCAGGAATTGCTTATACAAATAATGACGAACTGATATCTAAAACACCTTGAGGTTTCTCAGAGGTTTACATTTGAGGTTATCATGTTCAGGAAGCCACTATTACTCACAGGCTAGAGAAGACAGAAGGGAGTCAGTGTTGTTACTAAAGCCCTGGAGAAGCTGGCACATGCACACAGTGGTCCTCTCTAGTGAGAGCTGGAGCCACAGAAAAGACAGAGCTATGGCTAGAAAACTGGGACAGCTGGAACGTGCACACGCTGGGTCTATCTACTGGGAGCTGGAGTCACGGAAAGACAGAGTTATGGCCAATGAACTGGAGTGGCTTGAATATGCACACACTGGGCCTATCTAGTGGGAACTAGAGCCACATAAAAGACAGAACTATGGCCAGAGAAGCCACCCAGAGTAGAAAGTGTGAAAGACATGTCCTGCATTCAGCCTTCTCCTCATCAGCTATCCAATTTCCCACCAGTGTCTCTCATTGACAAATCCCAGTTGGATACCAAAAATCTGAGATTGGAGTCAGGAAAACTAAGCCATCTGCCTTGTGGTACAGTACAGAGCAGGGAAAGGAAGGGATAGAGACATGGAAGTAATTTTCATTGGAGATTGCTGGTTCTTGTGACCTATAACACCAGGTCCTCTTTCTGAAAGAATACCACCCTCTCACCTTTGCCTAATATCAGTTTCCCTTCTAATCACTATATAAACAAGTTGTTAAAAAGCACATTACAAATATATGAGTCCATGTAGCATAGTAATTTATTGATGAAGATTTAGAACAATGGCTAGAAAAGATGTACTTATTTATTGTCCAATCAGTGCACATGAATAATCTGCTTACTGTCTAGCACTATTTCTTCTTGTTCAGGTCCAGAAATAATCTCTTTATTGTCAAATGCATCAGGCCTGCCTGATTTTACATCTCCCACCACGAGAAAAAAGCAGGGATACTGCTATTGCTCACAGTTCAATTGCTCTTCAGAACTTGTCTTTATTGAAACAATATAGAACTTTTGTCCTGTAAACCCATTGCTATCGAGGTGATTCCTACTCATTGTGACACTATAGGACAGAGTAGAACTGCCCCATAGGATTTCCAGAGCTGTAATCTCTATGGAAGCAGACTGCCACATCTTTCTCCCATGGAGCAGCTGGTGGGTTAGAACTGCTGACCTTTTGCAGTGGAGTGCTTTAACCACTGTGCCACCAGTATTCCTTTTTTCTTCTACACTTCCCTAATTTCATTTACTTAATGCTGGCTTCATCTTTACTTATGATGTTGCAACATCTATGGTGCTGTCTATGAATACTAGCATCCAAAGTTTCAAAGATTGCTACTGTGCTATGTTGATGATGAAAAATTCAGGTCTTACACAGAGTATGCAGGAAAATGTGAACAATAATTCATGTTATGGTCATGTTAAAATTGACTACTTAGAATTTTATAGCATTAACCTAGAATATGAGGCAGTGGTGGTTTAGTTGAATTTTCACCTTCCATTCTGGGGACCTGGGTTTGATTTCTTGCCAATGCACCTCAAGGGCAGCAACCAACTTGTCTGTAAGTGGAGACTTGCATGTTGTTACAATGTTGTACAGGTTTCAGCAGAGCTTCCATACTAAGACAGACTAGGAAGAAAGGTCTGGCAACCTACTTAAAAAAATCAGACAATGAAAACTCTATGGATCACAGCAGTCTGATCACATTGTATATGGGATCACCATGAGAGGAGGCCAACTCAACAACAGCTACAAAGACACCCAACACCATCTAGAATAATAAAATAAATAATACATCTCCAAAAATGTCTTCTCTAAAATGTTTTAGGCCATAACCATTTCACTTCTAGATTGTGATTTTTTTCTTTCAATTTTAACTGCATTCATGGCATTCACACACCACCAGCAAAGGGAAGGATAGCAAAGATCATCTTTCTCTAGTCCAGAAGGGCTTAAGAGCAACCTGTTGTTGTTTGGTGTGGTCCAGTAAATTCTGACTCACAGAGACCCTGTACAACAGAGTAGAACTGTACCACAGGGTTTCTTAGACTATAATCTTTACATATCACCAGGTCTTTTCTCCCAGGGATCCCCTGGTAGGTTTGAACCTCCAACATTTCTGTTAGCAGCTGAACACTTAACCATTACACAACCAGGGTTCCTTCGAACCAACCTAGGAGAGCAGAAAGTCACCACTTTGATTGGAAGCAGTGGTTGACATTGGGAGCATTGGCGTTGAATGGTCTCAGAGGAGATAGATACTGCCACCCTGGAAAAACTGCCTACTGTCTGGCATGTAGCTTTGGTGGTATGGAAAAACTCTCTAATTTCTAATGAAAGAATATGATGTTTATAATTTTTTTTTTATTATTTTCCCCATTACTTTGGAAACCCTGGTGGCATAGTAGTTAAGTGCTACAGCTGTTCCCCATTACCTTTATTACTATTATTATTGTCCAGCTCTGAGGTTGCTTCCAGAAATTCGTATTTCATGTGAATTGCCTAGCCCTGTTTGTTTTATCTTGACTGATAACTTTCCCCTCTGTGTCCATTTCCATGTCGAGTTTCGGGTGAACTTTATTTGTGGATCCTCTTTACAAATTTAGTTTTCTGCAACATCCAATTGCATCTTCATTACTTCACCTGAAGTCGTAAATTTTGATGATCACAGTTTCTGTAGCCATGCAGCATCTCCGCATCTCATATTGTTTCTTCACGACTTCTTTCTCCTCTTTTATAGGTTTATGGTGCTGTTGTTGATTCTAGAAAAACAAATCTGAAATTTTGTTTAGGGTTTTAGATCTTAACTGGGTCTTTGGGTAAATTTGTTAGGGGAATGTGTATCATTCATTCTTGAATGACCTTGACCTTCTTATTTTTATCCGATTGTCACTACTTGTGTCTGCTAGTATTTCTTTCTTTTTAATTTGGAGACTTACTGCCTATTGCCATCACAACTCTTGGAGAATGTCCCAGCATGAAGTTTCTGTTTTAGTTATGTTCATGAGATAGCTGTTGTCCTCTCTTTCTGAGCTGGTTTTATCAGAAGCTTATTTACGTTATTATTATAATTTTGTAAGCTTTTCTATCACAAAGACTGATAATCCTCTAGATTCCCTATTTCCCCTTCAATTCTGTCCAATTTGCCCACCATTTTGAGGAAATACATTGAAATTGCTAGCATATGGTTAGTACTCTTCTCAGTTTATACCACTAACATGGTTTTGCCTCCCACCACCATTTTTACATCTTATTGGTTATTTCCATGAAAATCTCTATAGTGCTAAATACCAGCTTATCCAGAAGGAAAGGGTAATACACTAATATCGTTTTAATAGATTATTAAAAATTAAAAAGTGATTCCATACAAAGATATTGTTGATGGTATGGTATATATTCTAGTGGCTTATATGTACACAATGATCTTTTCAGTTTTAGCTTGTATTGGCATCTGTGATATTAAGCATAAATTTCCTTCAGAAGTTAACTCAAATAATCAAACGATCTAAAAACAAATTATTCCATTTACCTAAAGCTTAGTAAATAAAACAGTAATTGATGATAGTCTTCTAAAAATGATCTTTTGGACCATATAACTTGATTCTTTGATCTTGAATCCAGAGATATATTTGAAAAAGAAAATGTAAAAATTACTTATGCCAATGATGTTAAAATTCCATATTGAAGAAAACTTAAATGGAGAAGTACACTACTCAAAAATTGTAATCTCTGACTCAAAGTACAAATTAAAATACGTTTAAAAAACTTATTCTCAGCAGATAGGCTTTTCATGAGAAAGAAGATAGTTGAAACAATGTGTCAATTTCAAAGTATGTGAAATTTCAAATTCTGTGGAGAATACATGTAAAATAAAGTAATTATCTACTATTAGTAGCTTTGAGAAAAAAAGTTCTTTTTTTTCTTTTAATGAAGACTTATCATTTCACTAAATGTATCATAGTTTGACTAAATTCAGCTTTTAACTTGCTGACAATTCAGCTTTAAAATTTCAGGCCTTATCATCGTCCAGAAGAGAGAACAAAGAAAAGCGTCTGCAATTTTCTGCTATCTTAGGACCTCATGAGACGTTTCTATCATGAAGCTAGAGTCTGTTTCTCAGAATTTTATAAGCTTGATATTGATGGTATCAGCCTGTATAGAAACATTCATATGCTAGGATATTCTTCCAAATAACAATAGATTTATTTATAAATCAGAAAGCGATTTCTTATCTGTGTGCAGAGACATTCAAGTGTTTAATCACGATCTGTCTTCATATCCGAACTTAAAATTTCAGTAGCTTTCCGCAGTCTGTAGAATTAAGTTTAATACATTTATCTTACATGCAATACACAGTGATCTTATTCCAAACATGCTTCTACCCTTATCTGCTATTAATTCCTTCCATACCTGCTACATTTCAGATATTTTTCCTGCTTCACTTTGTCCTGCTTTTATGTATTGACTACATTATACCCTCCAACTGGAGTGTTAGTTCTCATTTCTAGGGCTGTTCAAATCTTTTCAGGCTCAGCTCATGTTATCTCCTTCATGAAAGCTTTTTTTATTCCACTCTCTACTTCCAAGCAACAATGAAGTTATTCTTTCTTCTATACCCTTTTACTTACTGCTGTAGCTTTGTGTGTGCGTGTTTTTTTTTTTTAATTTTTTCCATAGATTTTACTTTTCCTGTAATTGCACACTTTAAAGGCAGCAAAAGAGACATATTTATTACTGCATTCTCCACAGCTGCATAAAAAATGTCTTCTCCTTAGTATTTTCTGTATAAAATAGTAATTTAATTAAATACGTTAAAATTTAAAAAGAGAGATAAATAAAATAAAATTTTATATTGGTTAATCAGTTTGCATATTTATTATAAGGGCTGACTGGAGGAATTTGAGGGATTTTATTGAGTATCATTAATAAAGTCTAGTAGTTATATCCAACTTCCTATATCAGAAATAAATATTTGCCAAGCAAATACAAATATTTGGTTTCTGTGTTGTGGCTCCTGTTTTCTAGGCAGCTGCCAACATAATGCCTGGCCCATAAGTAGATGCCCAATAAATGTTGCCCGAATAAATGCCAGTGTCAAATTCTGGCCCTTTAATCTCCCTTTTCTTTTTTTTTTTTTTTTTAAGACTTCAGACATGCCTTCCGCTGACATTACATAGAAGAAGTTACAATTAATTAGGTCACAGTTTATCTTCCTTTGGCTTTACTCTAGTCTCTTTAATGAGATTTGGGAAGCACCCTTGTGTAATCATTCTCACATTTAAGAGCCATCTGTTAGAGTGGGTCACTTCTGCAGATGGCTAATCTCCTTAATTTATGTTGAATCTTTCTAGCTTCCATATCGGAGTGAAATTTTCCCACTAACTCCCAATTTTTGAAGGAACACTCATTTCGAGTCTTCCACCATCTATGATGTGGAAACAGAACTAAACATACCCTAATTTATATCTTTTTATAATGATAATGGTTCACATCAGATGATGTACAAGTTAAGTTGACTCTTCATTTATATTGTGTATTGTTACTCACCATGGATAGCCAGCATGCATTTTGGAAAGGTGGTAATTTTAACTTTAATTAGCATTGATGCAAAAGGGAACTCGTGATAACTCTGTTACTCCAGAGATGACATACTCTGAATACTATTGAATTCTTACACCATCTTTCAATCACAAACGTTGGTGATAGCAGAGGTTGATGTCAGCATGGAAAAGTGTCCACAATTATCTGTAAAGAGCAATATTTGGTTTGTGTTTTTTCAGCCAGCTAGCCTTTCTGCACTGATTGAAGTGACATTGTTGAAAACAGTCCAAAATGGTATGTTTTGCATAAATGGCACTGAATGCTTGCACCTATGAACCAAATAAACTGGAGCATTCATAGATTTTAGAGAGAGAGAGAGAGGAATAACCTCAATTTATCATAACACGATATCATGAATAAATAAAATATATTTCCCTTGAAAAAGTGGAAAACTACTACCATCAAATTCAATAATCTGGGGGCAGATTACTAAATGTCAGAACTGAAGGATCCTTAGAGGTCTCCTCAATTGCTTCACTTTTTGATGAGAAAGTAAATAGAGAACGCTATTGTGATCTCCACATGATCAAACAGCTAATTATGGAAAAGCAAGAGCCAGAATCAGTTGTCTAGGTTCACAGATGTGTGGTATTTGTTTCTTTCTTGTTTAAATGGTAATAATATGAAATAAAATAAATAATAATTTAAAAATAAATAAAAATTTAATTATAGTAAAAAAATATTATTTTTTTTCCTAAATTTATTGTCATTGTATGTTAGAGAAATCTGTCTTGGCAAAGTTCTCTTTAAAGTATTTTCATTTAAAATTTTACAACTTAATACTAATTATCTTTCTTTTCTGAATTCGGTGATAGTTTGAGAAACGGGGTTTTCCCAAGTATTTGAAGTAGTCATGGAAAAAGAATATGTCACATGGTCTAGAAACCAATTGTTTATCATGTCCAGAGTCTTTCTAGCCCTTGATGTTATTAATTTGTGATAAACTAAGTCATCAGTGATAATTCTAACTGTTCTGTGTGGTTAGTGATATTCCCTTCCTAAACGAGAATGGCCGGGGAAAGAGGGTGGTATTATCAAGAAAATAAGATGATCTCTTTGTTGTTTTGTGTGGTTACAACAACATATACAAGAGACAGATATCCTGATGCAGGTTTTGGGAATCTTCTCATACATTTTATGGTAATTTTCCACTAACAACCTAAAATATTTTTCCCCCTTGCTGTTTTTTTTTTTAATTACTATTATTTTTATTATTTTTTTATTGTACTTGAGATGAAGGTTTACAGAACAAGCTAGCTTCTCGTTAAACAGTACAAGTATTGTTTTATGACATTGATTAACAACCCCAAGACTTATCAACACTCTCCCTTCCTGACCTTCAGTTCCCTATTATCAGCTTACCGGTTCACTCCTGCCTTCTAGTCCTTGTCCCTGGGTTGGTGTGCCCCTATAGTCTCATTTTGTTTTATGGGCCTGTCTAATCTTTGGATGAGGGGTGAACCTTAGGAGGGACTTCTTTACTGAGCTAAAAGCATGTCTAGGGGCCATACTCTCAGGGTTTCTCCAGTCTCTGCCAGGACAGTAAGTCTGGTCTTTTTTTTTTGAGTTACAATTTTGTTCTACATTGTTCTCTGGCTCTGTCTGGGATCCCCTGTCAGGTTACTCTGTATTTTTTTTGTTTTTCTTTTTGCAAACCCTTTCCTTATAAACTGAAAAAAAAAAAAAAAAAAGCTAGATAAAGAAACAAAAAACAAAGCAATACTTTATCAGGCAAAAGGGACAATTTCTAGTTTCATAAATAATTGTCTTGAACGGTGAACTTATAACATAGTTTTGTAGTTTTTTATATTATTACATTAGGGATCATTTTGTATTTCTCCATCTTTTCTAGGCTCCAGGTATGTGGAAATTATTCTATTTGAAAAATATCTATTGTAGTTGATAGATTTTGTAGTTTTTTTAAAAAAAAAAACTGTTCTAAAAGATATGCATGGTCAAAAGGTTGTGGGAACATTTTATCTTTCTATCACCTTTTTTAATGTGGTTAAAGGTTCTCTCACTTCTCACTTGATATATTGGCATATGTGTGTATATATATATTATATATAAAAATTATATATAAACCAGTTTAATTAAGAAGCTGATGTTTGTTAGTGAGATACTATATTAATCTGCCGAATAATTCAATGGAGAATGGAACGATTAAACACTCTAAAAGAAAGACTCTGTTGAGATAGGGCCTGTGGAAAATTAAATAGGAGGTGACAGGATCCATTACATATAAAATCAGTAGTAAATCACCAGGCCTTTCTTCAGAGGTGCCTCTGGGTGGACTGGAACTACCAACCTTTTAGTTAGCACCTAAACTCACACGAACTGAAATTGGTTAACAATTTGAAGTGCCCAGGGATTCCAGCAGGTAAAGAGAATTCTTAATTGATTATTGAAAAGCTTAATGACATTATGAATTTCTTTTTTTTTTTTAAATAAAGGTAAAATTATCTTAAAGGAAATAGATATTATTTTACTTTTTACAATCTACAGGTAGAAAAAACCTCACTCTAGAAAAAAGGACTTAGAAATAGAGTAACTATTAAAACAATGAAATTCCAATTATTATTCTGCTTTTACTTTATTTAGCTTTACTATTTTTTAATAAAATGTATAAATCTTAAATACAGTTTTATTCTGGGTTTTATCCCCTTTGTTAGCTGCTGTCGAGTCAGTCCCTGACTTGTAACAAACCTATGCACAACAGAACAAAACACTGTCCAGTCCTGTACTATCTCCACAATCAGTTGCAGATTGGACCTGGTGACCCAGAGGGTTTTCTTTGGCTGATATTTGCAAGTAGACTGCAGGCCTTTCCTTCTAGTGTCTTTTAGTCTGGAAGCTTGGCTGAAATCTGTTCATCATCATAGCAAAATGCAGACCTCCACTGACTGACCGATGGTGACTTCTCATGAGGTGCATTGGCCCAGAATGAGACCCAGGTCTACACAGTATGGAAAGACAAAATTCTACCACTGAACCACCAATGTCTCCCTCCATTATATGTATGAAAAAAAAATGTTTTAATAAAAATAATATATTTTCTTACATTTGAAGATATATAGTATTAGAGATGCTACTTCCTCACTTCAAATGCCTGTGTTTGAGGATTCAGTTTTATTTTTTCAACTCATATTCAGATATATAGCTCTGAATTCTTATACCAGATCAGTCTGTGCAGGATGTTATATTCTATTAAAAAATATCCACCATAGCACAGTACCCACCCGATATGGATTAATAGCCATTAGTATGTTGCTCATATTATATATGCTTCATGGATCAGTTATTGGTCTGCTCCAGAAAGGTCTTTACTCTAGAACTAGGTTAAAGGATCAACACTAGGTGGGACCTTACCAGTGTGGAAGCAAAGCAAGAGCATTGGTGGAACTACATGCTAGCTCTTGAAAATTCTCCTCAGAAGAAATATTTATTATTCTGCTCACATTTCCTAAAGCAAACCACCTGAACAATCCTGATTTCAATGGATGGGCAGGTAACATTCCCCCACAGACAGGGGCATGGCAATCATACGACCAAGTCTGATGAATGGGGCAGGAAATAACACCCTTCAACAGGAAGGAGCAGAAAATATCTGAGAAAAACAATTGAATCTACCTCAAATCCTAGAATGAATATGTATGAAAATTTATCTATAAATAGTTGGTAACTGGTTATCCTGTTAATCAATTGCTATTGAGTCTATTCTGCCTTGTGGCTGTCTCATATGTGTCCGAGTAGAACTGTGCTTCACACGGTTTTCAATGGCTGGTTTTTCAGAAGTAGATTGTCATGCCTACCCTCACAGGCACCTCTGGGTGGGCTTGAACCTTCAATCATTTGGTTAGCAGCTGAGTATGGTAATTGTTTGCATCACCAAGGGACAGATTATTAAAATACTAGCGATTGTTTTCTATCAGCTTGCTTGAATACTTCCTAATTATGAAACCAACAGTTATTGTTCTAAAGACATTTCTCATTGATGTCTACATGTGAAGCTAATTCTTTGGTGCTTTCTTTTAAAATCCTAGTTGGAGAACGATAGGAAGGAAAGAAGGAAGGAAATTTTCATGTGTGTTGTAGAGTGACCAACCATCCTGGTTTTCCCAGGAAGCAGCATCAAGGAATAGAAAGTACATTGTACTCTCAGAAATGAGTGCCTGTGAAAGTTCCTTTAAGAAGCTTAGCTTTAAGAAGAGGCTTTGAAGAAATTAGACTCTCCAACTGGTTTGCTGCTGCCATTATGTAATGCAGAATAAGTTGTTTGATATTTTTGTATTTTATAATAGTTTGTTTTACTTTTTTTTACTGCACAAGTGACATGATTACCTGCTTGTCAAAATAGTTAAAAAAAATGTGGGCTATTATATGTAAGAATGGAAAGCCTCTCTGTCCTCCATCCTCCCATCATCCCCCACACTCATTTTATTTTTCATGGTGGCTGTTTTTTGAAGATATAATTTACTTCAGCCTCTGGTCTACTGCTATCCAGCAGTAACAATGTCAAATGGTGACTACCTCAATCCTAAATATAGCTTGGGAATATAAGTAAAAATGAATAGCAATAGTGTTTTTGTTGTCAAGTTGCATCTTGTTGATTTTCTACTCATAGCAACCCCATTTGATGAAGTAGAACTGCCCCAGTTTTCCTAGGGTTTTCTAGGCTGTAATCTTTATGGGAGCAGATCATCAGGTCTTTTTCCCTACAGAGCTGCTGGAGGAGTTTGAACTGCTAACATTTCATTAGCAGCTGAGCGCTTAGCCATTGTGCCACCAGGCCCCCTTGGTGACAGTAATAATAGCTAACAATTTTACAATACCCACTGAATTGTAGGCCTTGTTTCAGGAGATTTACACATATTAAAATATGTAAATAAAAATATCAATTTTAAAAATATCTTTAAAAATCCTCAACAACTCTATGAAGTAGGCATTATGGTTATCTCTAATTTAGAGAGATCCAGATAGTATTTCAAGGAATTCAGGACATATTGAGGTGAGAGTGAAGGCCCCAGCTGGTTCAGCCTTTCTCTGAATTCTTTTGATTAATTACACAGATGTCCCATGTGTCTATTTCTGCTCACAGTCTACAGCAATTCTGATACTTTGTGGGAAAGAATACCCTGTTGTCTTCCTATCATTTATCTGCCTCTTTAGGATTACGTTCTTCTCTGGGTATTGGTCCAGGTAGATTAACTGTTGTTACCGAAAAACCCCAAAGCTCTGTAACTTCCTCCAATATTATTTATTTTCTCCCTCAGAATTTGATGCAGGTCAGTCATTGAGATAGCCAGGCTTTTTTTTTTTTTTTTTTTTTAAGTGAAATTCTGCTATCACCTCAAGAAGGTGTTAGCAAACTACAGCCTGCAGCCCTTCTGTTTTTTTGTAAATTAAGCTTTATTACAAAAGAAACACCCATTCATTTATATATTAGCTATGGTTGCTTTTACAACAGTAGAGTTGAGTTGTTGAGACAGCGGGCATCTGGCCAGCAAGCTTAAATTTACTGTCTGGCCATTTAAAAAAAGATTTGGTAGTCCTGGCTTTGTCATCTACTGCATTCTAATGTTCGATTTAGAAAAAGAGAGTATGTAGGATGGATTTTATAAGACAGTTCTGGGAGTGTTGAACATAGATTCTGTCCCCATTCAATTAGCCTGAAGTTAGTTACACGGCCACATTAACTGCAAAGAAGCTGTGAAATGTACTCAAATAAATGTTCAGGGTGATGGGAAACAGGGGTTTATGTATGCATAGCATGGTCTCTGCCATATTTTGCAAAAGTTGCATTGTTAGTCCAATGCCAAAAGCTTTTAAGCTTCTACTAATTTAAAAAAAAAAAAAAAAATTACTCATGAACTGATTTCTGTGAAGAACCATAAAGAGTTTGAAATTTGCAAGCTGACAAGCCTGAATAACACAGTTTCATGTAAACTGAAAGAAGACATGACATTCCTGGGTCAGAGATAAAAGATTCTATTACTCACAGCAATGGCAGCAGTCAGAGTACTGACATTTTCTTAAGCTTATTCCCTGAGTCTCAATTCTCACAGAACAATGTGTAAAGTGTGAGGCAGTGGTGGTTCAGGGGTAGAATTTTCTCCTTCCATGAGGGAGACCTGTGTTCAATTCTCAGCCGATATACTTCATGTGCATCCACCACCCTTGTATCTGTGGAGGTTCGTGTACTGCTATGATGAACAAGTTTCTGTAGAGCTTCCAGATTCAAACAAGAAAGATCTGGAAATCCACTTCAAAAATAAGCCAGTGACAACCCTGTGAATCCCAACTGTTTGATCTACAACCAATCATGGGGATAGCACAGGACCTGTCAGTGTTGTGTTACATTGTGTATGGGGTTGTCATGAGTCAGGGGCTGACTCAGGAGCGAAGAACAACACCACCACTAATGTACAAAGTGTAAAGGGGCAGCAACACATGTGGTGGGTTGTATTACAGGTTGTATTAGCTTAGAGACCCCACATCTATTAAAATCAACAATAAATCTTCTTGATCTTTGCTCCAGTGGGAAACATTATTATGCTGAACCATAGGCATGCCTGTCTTTTTCTCCTCTCTGGAGACAGACAATATCTCAATCTCCCAAGGCTATTTACTATACAAACATCCTTAAAAAGATTGTCCACAATAAAGGCAGATAAGTGTGTCTGCTTATAAGATATATGGAAATGTGACAGAACTATAAAGAATTGCCTTCCAATAATTTTTGTTTTCTAAAACTAGTACGGGATACAGTCTTGAATTTTAATTGGATATTGGAAGAGAAAATCCACTATTCTCTTTTGTATAACTTAATGATTGAATTCATAGATATTTTTGAAATTTTGCATAAAGAATAGCTATGCTGGGAGTTAAGACAGGACTTTAAGAAAATAAAATTGCCTTAGGTCATTCCATGTGTCTGTTTGTTTTTAACAGTTTATTTAGTTGAAGGGAACAAGGGAAATGAAAAGGCCAAATATGCAGCAACTGTAACCAGCATTAACAGACCATGAACCACATGGTTAGGAGTAGTTTGAAGACAGAGATGCTGTTGTTATACATATAAAAATAATAAAGGAAACTTCCTGGGTTGTCTACATATTGCTCATAACATGAGAATAAATTCTGTGAATGTTGGTGGGCTTCCTAGTCCCTTAATTTCAGGTGCTTTAGGGGTGTTGGGTGAGAAGGTAGGTTTAACATCCTTCTTCCTGTCATACACCTTGCCTACCATCCAGCTTTTTTTGGCTGTTCACTTTGCCTGAGACTGTAACTTCAGTTTCCCAAAGAATCTCACATATCCTTGTAATAGACAGCAGTATCTCTGAGTGCTGATGAATCCCTCCCTGTTTTGTCTCTTTTGCAACCTCAATAGCTAACATGATTTTACAGTTATCATCAGACACAGCTTGTTGTAAGGCAGTGGACATGATTCAGGGTGGTTTTGTTCCTAAGGGATATTTAACAATATTTGGAAACATTTTTGGTTATCACAACTTTGGCCATAACTGAGAGAAGTGTGATCCAGGATGTTACAAAACATCGTACATTGCGTAATACAGCTTTCTACAACACCGAACTATCTGTCCCAAAATGTCAATAGTATCAAGGTTGAGAAACTGGCATAAAGTATTGTATACGGCTATTGTTGTTAGTTGCTCTCAGTAAACCAAGAACCAAGTTAAACCCAGTGCCATCGAGTCGATTCTGACTCATAGGTCAGATTAGAACTGCCCCATAGAGTTTCCAAGGAGGCCTAGTTTTAACTAAGTACTTAGTAAGCATGTATTATAATTTATTGTAATTCTACCATATATATGTTGTTGTTGTTGTTAAATGTCCTCAAGTCAGTTCCAACTCAGAGCTACCCTATGTAGAACAGAACAAAACACTGCACAGTCCTGTACCATCCTCAAAATTATTTCTATGTTTGAGTCCGTTGTTGCAGCTACTGTGTCAATCCATCTAGCTGAGGGTCTTCTTTTTTGCTGACCCTTTTCTTTACTAGGCGTGATGTCCTTCTCCAGGAACTGGTCCATCCTGTATATGTATTCGTGTATTTCCTTTTGTCATTCCTTCCACTATTGGCTGTGCGTATATTTTGAGAGGAGGATATTGCAGGTTTCTTTAGTGTGAATTATTGATCAGTGAATCAGGTAAGGAATTACTCTCTGTCTGAAAGTGATTTAAAATATATAGGAGTACTACAAACCACTCTATGTTTGGCTATCAATATCATCTTTACTGCATCCATTACTGTAAGAATGAAAAGGTAAGATTAAGCCAGGAAGAGGTTTATGAAGTATTAAATCTTAATGGATTTTTAATTATTCAAAATAGACCTTTTAAAGAATAGTCCTGATTCCTCAATAATCCAGGGACAATTCCTATTATTTATTTGCCACATCAGGTGCTTTATGGTCTGCATTGTATTCGTTGACACTTTAATTGTTAAATGGTTCTCTGTTTATCATGTTTTAAAATGAGCACCAAAATCTTTAAAATTTATTCTATGCAGCATATTATTTGGGCAATAAGTAACATAAGAGCTGTTATTATTGGCATATGGATTCAAGAGAAAGTATTATCCAAGGATAAGAAGTTTGATCAATGGCCTGGGATGTTGTGACCGCTGCTTCGGCTGCCTAGAGCCCATAGTTACATGTCCTAGTGGTAAGTATTTGGAGAAGGTAAGGTTCAGACTGTTAATCTACTTAGGCAACAATCTAATTGCTGCTCCTTCACTTGAAGCAATAAAGCTTCATTTGAATCTGACGTTCCATCTGTTAGTCTCCTCGAAATTTCAGATAAACAAACTGAAAGAAATCAATCACCATCCCACAGCATGCTCTACAAGTTTCAGGGGTTCCTAGGAGGCTACGAAATTGAGCCTGATCACTGATCTAAAATGGGAGTTCAATTATAAGGTAGGAAGAGAATAGAAAGGACTGGAGTTATTACCATGGAAACACATACGGAGGCATTTGTGAATGTATTTCAAAGTCTACAACCTGTCTTTAATTTTTGCAATGAAGGATAAAATTCTGGAAGTTGTAGTGGATGTTGTGAATGTCCTTCCTAACTCCTTTACTGGCTGGTGCACCGGGATCTGAAAAGGCCAGATGCCTGCATCCCTCAGCAGCTGTGAATGTTGGCTGCTACCAACTCACAGCTGCCCACTTCTCGGGAGAATCGCCTCAGCCAAACGGGAGCCAACTCGCCAGAAGATCTCCACTGAGGTCTGCACTCTCCTCTTAGGCACACTTCTTTGGTCCATGACTGACTATTCAGGGACCTTAAAAGTGGGGCCCTATGGTACCCTATGGTATAATTGGTAGATCAGAGCTGCCTGTGGGATCAGGCCTAATCTAATATCTAGTACAGGCCACATTTGCTTAGCTTTTTTCCCTGTCTTATTTTACTTTCCTCACCTCCTTTTTCTGAAAGCACTCCTCCAATCCATTTCTTCAACAAGAATCCCCATCTCAGAGGAACCAGACCTAAGAATCTGATCCAAAAATATCTACTAATAGAAACAGAGATATTACATCCTCAGAGCTGCCATAACACACCACCACAAAGTGGATGGGTTTAAAGAATATTTATCACATTTCTGGAAGTTAGACATCCAAATCAGGGTATCGGACGTGCTGATTCCTTCTGAGGGTTCCTGGCTCTGAGAGAAAAAAACTTTCCCATGACTCTCACCTAGCTTTTAGTGGTTACCAGCAATCTTTGGTATTCTTTTGTTGCTTGCAGAGAAATCTTTACATGGTATCTTCTCCAGCTATGTGACATTGTTTGCTTGCCTGTTTCCTTTCTAATAAGATACCACTCAGAAGAGGTTAAGATTAGGATTCACTCTATTCAGTATGAATTCCTTAATTTAACAGATAACTTCTACAAGAAAAGCCCTATTTCCTCAAACGAGGTCACATTAACAAGTACAGGAGTTAATACTTCAACATATTTTGGGGGGCTAGGAGGGCACGGGTCAATCCATAACATTATCACTACCTGTTGTCAAGACAATTATATATCAATGACTCGTATTTATTGGTCATGTTTCCTATTCCAGGCACGAAGACATTTACTTCAAAATAGCACTATAATTATATCTCCTAAATCACTGTAAGAGGTAGTTTCTAATTTTTTTTCTATTTTACAGCTGATTAGTGAGACAAACAGAAATTAAGCAACTTGTAGATGAATGACTAAATGAATGAAGACTATGTTGCCTGCATTTCAAGAATACATTTTATGTTCTATATGCAAAATAAATAAATTTGAGATTTGTCAGTACTTAATTATCATTATTAAGCTAACAATTATGATGAGAAAAGTTACAGAGAAAAATAAAGTACATTAAGGTGTATAGGGATAGCCTGTGTGTGTGTGTGTGTGTGTGCGTGCACGTGTGTGTGCCTAGCTGAGGGGTGGGGCTTGCTTGCTACTTTTTACAGTCCTCACCGTAAAAATGACACAAGTGCTAAAAATGGAAGTAGTTAAAGAGAGAGTGTCCCATGCAGATATCTTGCAGAAAGCATTCTAGGTCAATGGAACAACAAATTTTAAAGACCTTGAGTTAGGAGCAGATTGGGTGTGTTAGAGAGAGCTAAGAAAGCTGTAGTGGCCCAAGCAAGTGCAAAATGGAAGGAGATGATGACACAGAAAACATTTATTTTTGTGCTGGATAAGATGGGACACCACTATAGCTTTGAACAGAACAATGACATAACCTGCCTTCCATTCCAGAGGGGTCTCTCAGGTTACGGTGGGTGGTTCTGGGGTAAGAGAAGAGGCAAACAAAGCAATTACGAGATGGTTGCAATTACTCAGCGATGAGGCAGCAAAAGCAGTTTTTGCCACCCACCACCTGCATGACTCTTATACTGAAACTACAAAAAGAATGTTCCCTAGTGTCTTAGTGATAAGCTCCCCTAGTGCCTTAGTGGTAAGGTATATAATTAACTAAAAAATTGCATGATGGCAAGATCTAATCTTAGATCGCAGAAGGGAAGGGAGCGTTCCTCCTTTGATGCCAGCAAGGATGACCACGACACTGCCACACACCCTAAGCCCAGACTGTATTAAATGGGAGTCTCACTCTTCCTCCCATTCCTCTTTTCCTATGTATCCCAGCACATAAACCCCTCCAGTCTGAGGTCAATATAAATCCCAGATTCCTTTGTCCCTTTGTTACCATCAAGCACGACACATCGAGGGGCTATGTGGGTATGAAAGAATTTCTTTATCAAGTCACCCTTTTCAAGGGAAAGGAGAGAACTGATTTGAGATGGAAATTTACCCTTCCCTCTCTGTCCCAACTGCTAAGTAAATAATAAAGCTTATGAAAACTGTACGGGGTTGTTGTTGTTAAGTTCCATCGAGTCAGTTCTGACTCATAGTAACCCTAGGTACAAGAGAATGAAACACTACCCAGCTCTGCACTATTCTCACAGTCGTTTTCATGCTTGAGCCCATTGTTGCAGCCACTGCGTCAATCCATTCCTTCAGGGTTTTCCTCTTTTTTTGGTGATGCTCTACTTTATCAAGCATGATGTTCTTCTTCAGGGACTGGTCCCTTCTGATAACCTGTCCTAAGTGCATGAGACAAAGTCCTGCCATCTTGGCTTCTAAGGAGCATTTTGGCTGTACTTCTTCCAAGACAGATTTGTTTGTTTTTCTGGCGTTTCATGGTATATCCAATATTCTTTGCCAATACCATATTTCAAATGCATCAGTTCTTCTTCAGTCCTTTTTATTCATTGTCCAGCTTTTGCATGCATATGAGTAGGCTGAAGACACCATGGCCTGGCTCAGGCACACCTTAGTCTTTAAAATAACATCTTTGCTTTTCAACACTTTAAAGAGGTCTTTTGCAGCAGATTTGCCCGATGCAGTATGTTGTTGATTTCTTGACTGCTGCTTCCATGAGCGTTGATCGTGGATCCAAGTAAAATCAAACCCTTGTCAACTTCAATCTTTTCTCCTTTTTGATGTTGCTTAATAGTCCAGTTGTGAGGATTTTTGTTCTCTTTATGTTAATTTTTTTTTTTTTTTATGTTAAGTGTAATCCATGCTGAAGGCTGTGGTCTTTGATCTTCATCAATAAGTTTTTCAATCCCTCTTCACTTTCAGCTTGGTTGTGTCATCTGCATAACGCAGTTTGTTAATGAGTCTTCCTCTAATACCGATACCCTGTTCTTCTTCATGTAGTCCAGCTTCTCAGATTATTTGCTCAGCATACAGATTGAATAAGTATGGTGAAATGATACAACCTGACACACACCTCTTCTGATTTTAAACCACGCAGTATCCCCTTGTTCTGTTTGAATGACTGCCTCTTGGTCTATATACAGGTTCTTCATAAGGACAATGAAAAGTTTTGGAATTCCCATTCTTCATAATTTTAATCCATAATTTGTTATGATCCACACAGTCTGATGCCCTTGCATAGTCAATAAGACACCAGTAAACATCTTTCTGGCATGGTATTCTTTCAATCAGGATCAATCTGACATCAGCAATGACATTCCTCTTCTGAATCCAACTTGAATTCCTGGCAGTTCCCTGTGGACACTCTGCTGCAACTACTTTTGAATGGTCTTCAGCAAAATAACATTAATATCATTAATGTCACACACAAGGAAAATTTTGATGATGATTTTGCTCCACTAGGTAAATGTCAATTACTTGCTGAGGGGTAGTTTAATGGTTAAGAACTTGGATGCTATCCAAAGGGTAAGTGGTTTAAATCCACCAGTGGCTCCATGGGAGAACAGGCCAGGTTGGTCTGCTCCTGTAAAGATCACAGGCTTTGAAACACTATGGGGCATTTCTACTCTTCTTATAGGGTGCTTGTGAGTCAGAATCAACTTGTCAGCACTCAACAACAACAACAATAACACGGCCTTGCAAGAACTTACTTCCATTTTTCATTCTAGATTTACTGCATTAGGAAAGATAGACTAAAGTGGCTTGGATCAATTTGGTAGATGTGGAAGCTGTGAAAAGAGACCAGTGTTTGAATATATATGTTAATCTCATATTTATGTTTGACTCCAATGTTTATATTTAAATCAAATATTTGTATTAATTTATAACATTAATAAGCTTATTTATATAAAGAGGTGGATAAACTGCTCTTCCTTGCTAGCTGTCCTGATAATTTTCTTAGGGAGGCACATGGTTCTGTTGGGACTAAACCATTATACCCTCCCCTGACCTATAGGTTGAAATACAGAGCTCTGGTGATGGCCGACTTCCAGGATTCTGGGCAAGATAGAAGAATGCCTGCAAAACAATGAGAAGAATCAGGACCTGGGCCATGAGGCAGATAGGGGTTTGAGAAGGAGAAAAAGCATTTCAGGAGGGAGCCAGATGACAGAATGCTGATTGCTGTATCAGGGATTCCTCCCCACTGTTTCCCAAAATTTCAGTGTTCCTACAAAATTCTTGAGGGTATTGCATTTCTTGAGAAGAAGCAGCTGTTTTAAAAATAGGTTGAGAAGATGGCGGACTAAGCAGATGCTACCTCGGATCCCTCTTACAACAAAGACACGGAAAAACAAGTGAATCGATCACATACATAACAATCTATGAACCCTGAACAACAAACACAGATTTAGAGACGGAGAACGAACTAATACGAGGAAGCAGCGATTGTTTCCAGAGCCTGGAGCCAGTGCACCAGTCAGGTACGGCACAAGCACAGAGAGCTGCTCCACCGCCCTGAACTAAGGGAGGGGGACCAGCCGGTTCCACGGGCGGCGTGGGACGCAGCCGGTAGGAGAAGTCCCCGGGAGGCAGTGACTGGCCTTGGAGAAGGAAGAGCAGCATCCTAGCTGGTGAACCGTCCCGCCGAGATTTCGACTGGACGCAGGTACGGCATAAACAGGGAGAGTTGCTCCACCCCCTTGAACTAACCCTGGCAAGGGGACCAGCCGGGTCGCGTGGGTTGCGTGACGCAGCCGGTAGGAGAAGTCCCCGGGAGGCAGCGACTGGTATTGGAGCGGGGAGAACAGCGTCCCAGCCGGGACACTCGGTTACGGCACAAGCACGGGGAGCTGCTCCACCCATCTGAACTAACCCCGGGAGGAGGCCCAACAGGTTCTCGGGGACGGCACGGCCATGCGGCTGGAGGGACGAGAAGTCCCCGGGAGGCAGCGACTAATTTTGGAGTCGAGAGTGCACCGTCCCAGTAGGTGAGCCTTGATGCTGGGCATGGGGCTGGAAGCGGAGGATCTGACGATGACTCCAGCGGGCCAGACCCCCCGGGAGCAATCTCCACACAGCCAGCACACATAGGCGATGCGCCCCGCGGGAATCTCAGATATAATAGTCATTCCAAGCAAGACAAGCAACTCTGGCTATATTCTGAGGTGCTACTCTCCTACCCCACCCTCCCCAGGCGGCTTCATTAACATCTGAATAGCCTGAGCCAGAGGGAAAACTCTGATAGGGATCTGACCGCATTTTTTTTTTAGCGGATTTTCTGGAAAAAATAGTTTCCCAGTGATGGCTCGGAGACAACAATCCATATCAAACCACTTAAAGAAGCAGACCATGACAGCTTCTCCAACCCCCCAAACAAAAGAATCAAAATCTTTCCCAAATGAAGATACAATCTTGGAATTATCAGATACAGAATATAAAAAACTAATTTACAGAATGCTTAATGATATCACAAATGAAATTAGGATAACTGCAGAAAAAGCCAAGGAACACACTGATAAAACTGTTGAAGAACTCAAAAAGATTATTCAAGAACATACTGGAAAAATTCATAAGTTGCAAGAATCCATAGAGAGACAACATGTAGAAATCCAAAAGATTAACAATAAAATAACAGAATTAGACAATGCACTAGGAAGTCAGAGGAACAGACTCGAGCAATTAGAATGCAGACTGAGACATCTGGAGGACCAGGGAATCAACACCAACATAGCTGAAAAAAAATCAGATAAAAGAATTAAAAAAAATGAAGAAACCCTAAGAATTATGTGGGACTCTATCAAGAAGGATAACCTGCGGGTGATTGGAGTCCCAGAACAGGGAGGGGGGACAGAAAACACAGAGAAAATAGTTAAAGAACTCCTGACAGAAAACTTCCCTGACATCATGAAAGACGAAAGGATATCTATTCAAGATGCTCATCGAACCCCATTTAAGATTGATCCAAAAAGAAAAACACCAAGACATATTATCATCAAACTCACCAAAACCAAAGATAAACAGAAAATTTTAAAAGCAGCCAGGGAGAAAAGAAAGGTTTCCTTCAAGGGAGAATCAATAAGAATATGTTCTGACGACTCAGCAGAAACCATGCAGGCAAGAAGGGAATGGGATGACATATACAGAACACTGAAGGAGAAAAACTGCCAGCCAAGGATCATATATCCAGCAGAACTCTCTCTGAAATATGAAGGTGAAATAAAGATATTTACAGACAAACACAAGTTTAGAGAATTTGCAAAAACCAAACCAAAGCTACAAGAAATAATAAAGGATATTGTTCGGTCAGAGAACCAATAATATCAGATATTAGCACAACACAAGGTCACAAAACAGAACGTCCTGATATCAACTCAAATAGGGAAATCACAAAAACAAACAAATTAAGATTAATTAAAAAAATATATACACATAACAGGGAATCATGGAAGTTAATAGGTTAAAGATCACAATAATCAAAAAGAGGGACTAAATACAGGAGGCAATGAACTGCCATATGGAGAGTGATACAAGGCGATATACAACAATATAAGTTAGGTTTTTACTTAGAAAAATAGGGGTAAATAATAAGATAACCACAAAAAGGTATAACAACTCTATAACTCAAGATAAAAACCAAGAAAAACGTAACGACTCAACTAACATAAAGTCAAGCACTATGAAAATGAGGATCTCACAATTTACTAAGAAAAACGCCTCAGCACAAAAAAGTATGTGGAAAAATGAAATTGTCAACAACACACATAAAAAGGCATCAAAATGACAGCACTAAACACTTATTTATCTATAATTACCCTGAATGTAAATGGACTAAATGCACCAATAAAGAGACAGAGAGTCAAGGACTGGATAAAGAAACACGATCCATCTATATGCTGCCTACAAGAGACACACCTTACACTTAGAGATACAAACAAACTAAAACTCAAAGGATGGAAAAAAGTATATCAAGGAAAAAATAAGCAAAAAAGAAGAGGAGTAGCAATATTAATTTCTGACAAAATAGACTTTAGACTTAAATCCACCACAAAGGATAAAGAAGGACACTATATAATGATAAAAGGGACAATTGATCAGGAAGACATAACCATATTAAATATTTATGTACCCAATGACAGGGCTGCAAGATACATAAATCAAATTTTAACAGAATTGAAAAGTGAGATAGATACCTCCACAATTATAGTAGGCGACTTCAACACACCACTTTCGGAGAAGGACAGGACATCCAGTAAGAAGCTCAACAGAGACACGGAAGATCTAATTACAACAACCAACCAACTTGACCTCATTGACTTATACAGAACTCTCCACCCAACTGCTGCAAAATATACTTTTTTTTTTTCTAGCGCACATGGAACATTCTCTAGAACAGACCACATATTAGGTCATAAAACAAACCTTTGCAGAGTCCAAAACATCGAAATATTACAAAGCATCTTCTCAGACCACAAGGCAATAAAACTAGAGATCAATAACAGAAAAACTAGGGAAAAGAAATCAAATACTTGGAAAATGAGCAATACCCTCCTGAAAAAAGACTGGGTTATAGAAGACATCAAGGAGGGAATAAGGAAATTCATAGAAAGCAACGAGAATGAAAATACTTCCTATCAAAACCTCTGGGACACAGCAAAAGCAGTGCTCAGAGGCCAATTTATATCAATAAATGCACACATACAAAAAGAAGAAAGAGCCAAAATCAGAGAACTGTCCCTACAACTTGAACAAATAGAAAGTGAGCAACAAAAGAATCCATCAGGCACCAGAAGAAAACAAATAATAAAAATTAGAGCTGAACTAAACGAATTAGAGAACAGAAAAACAATTGAAAGAATTAACAAAGCCAAAAACTGGTTCTTTGAAAAAATTAACAAAATTGATAAACCATTGGCTAGACTGACTAAAGAAATACAGGAAAGGAAACCAATAACCCGAATAAGAAATGAGAAGGACCACATCACAACAGAACCAAATGAAATTAAAAGAATCATTTCAGATTATTACGAAAAATTGTACTCTAACAAATTTGAAAACCTAGAAGAAATGGATGAATTCCTGGAAAAACACTACCTACCTAAACTAACACATTCAGAAGTAGAACAACTAAATAGACCCATAACAAAAAAAGAGATTGAAACGGTAATCAAAAAACTCCCAACCAAATAAAGCCCTGGCCCGGACAGCTTCACTGCAGAGTTCTACCAAACTTTCACAGAAGAGTTAACACCACTACTACTCAAGGTATTCCAAAGCATAGAAAATGACGGAATACTACCCAACTCATTCTATGAAGCCACCATCTCCCTGATACCAAAACCAGGTAAAGACATTACAAAAAAAGAAAATTATAGACCTATATCCCTCATGAACATTGATGCAAAAATCCTCAACAAAATTCTAGCCAATAGAATCCAACAACACATCAAAAAAATAATTCACCCTGATCAAGTGGGATTTATACCAGGTATGCAAGGCTGGTTTAATATCAGAAAAACCAATAATGTAATCCACCACATAAATAAAACAAAAGACAAAAACCACATGATCTTATCAATTGATGCAGAAAAGGCATTTGACAGACACCCATTTATGATCAAAACTCTTACCAAAATAGGAATTGAAGGAAAATTCCTCAACATAATAAAGGGCATCTATGCAAAGCCAACAGCCAATATCACTCTAAATGGAGAGAACCTGAAAGCACTTCCCTTGAGAATGGGAACCAGACAAGGATGCCCGCTCTTATTCAACATCGTGTTGGAAGTCTTAGCCAGGGCAATTAGGCTAGACAAAGAAATAAAAGGTATCCGGATTGGCAAGGAAGAAGTAAAGTTATCACTATTTGCAGATGACATGATTATATACACAGAAAACCCTAAGGAATCCTCCAGAAAACTACTGAAACTAATAGAAGAGTTTGGCAGAGTCTCAGGTTATAAAATAAACATACAAAAATCACTTGGATTCCTCTACATCAACAAAAAGAACACCGAAGAGGAAATAACCAAATCAATACCATTCACAGTAACCCCCAAGAAGATAAGATACTTAGGAATAAATCTTACCAAGGATGTAAAAGACCTATACAAAGAAAATTACAAAGCTCTACTACAAGAAATTCAAAAGGACATACTTAAGTGGAAAAACATACCCTGCTCATGGATAGGAAGACTTAACATAGTAAAAATGTCTATTCTACCAAAAGCCATCTATACATTTAACGCACTTCCGATCCAAATTCCAATGTGATATTTTAAGGGGATAGAGAAACAAATCACCAATTTCATATGGAAGGGAAAGAAGCCCCGGATAAGCAAAGCACTACTGAAAAAGAAGAAGAAAGTGGGAGGCCTCACCTTACCTGACTTCAGAACCTATTATACAGCCACAGTAGTCAAAACAGCCTGGTATTGGTACAACAACAGACACATAGACCAATGGAACAGAATTGAGAACCCAGACATAGATCCATCCACGTATGGAAAAAAAAAAAAAAAGCAGCTGATATTTGACAAAGGAACCAGTGTCAATTAACTGGGGAAAAGATAGACTTTTTAACAAATGGTGCTGGCATAACTGGATATCCATTTGCAAAAAAATGAAACAGGACTCATACCTCAAACCATGCACAAAAACTAACTCCAAGTGGATCAAAGACATAAACATAAAGACTATAACGATAAAGATCATGGAAGAAAAAATTGGAACAACCTTAGGAGCCCTAATACAAGGTATAAACAGAATACAAAACATTACCAAAAATGATGAAGAGAAACCTGATAACTGGGAGCTCCTAAAAATCAAACACCTATGCTCATCTAAAGACTTCTCCAAAAGAGTAAAAAGACCACCTACAGACTGGGAAAAAATTTTCAGCTATGACATCTCCGACCAGCGCCTGATCTCTAAAATCTACATGATTCTGTCAAAACTCAACCACAAAAAGACAAACAACCCAATCAAGAAGTGGGCAAAGGATATGAACACACATTTCACTAAAGAAGATATTCAGGCAGCCAACAGATACATGAGAAAATGCTCTCCATCATTAGCCATTAGAGAAATGCAAATTAAAACTACGATGAGATTCCGTCTCACAGCAGCAAGGCTGGCATTAATCCAAAAAACACAAAATAATAAATGTTGGAGAGGCTGCGGAGAGATTGGAACTCTCATACACTGCTGGTGGGAATGTAAAATGGTACAACCACTTTGGAAATCTATCTGGCCTTATCTTAAACAGTTAGAAATAGAACTACCATACAACCCAGAAATCCCACTCCTGGGAATATACCGTAGAGATACAAGAGCCTTCAATACAAACAGATATATGCACACCCATGTTTATTGCAGCTCTGTTTACAATAGCAAAAAGCTGGAAGCAACCAAGATGTCCATCAACGGACGAATGGGTAAATAAATTGTGGTATATTCACACAATGGAATACTACGCATCGATAAAGAACAGTGACGAATCTGTGAAACATTTCATAACATGGAGGAACCTGGAAGGCATTATGCTGAGCGAAATGAGTCAGAGGCAAAAGGACAAATATTGTATAAGACCACTATTATAAGATCTTGAGAAATAGTAAACCTGAGAAGAACACATACTTTTGTGGTTACGAGGGGGGGAGGGAGGGAGGGTGGGAGAGGGTTTTTTATTGATTAATCAGTAGATAAGAACTGCTTTAGGTGAAGGGAAAGACAACACTCAATACATGGAAGGTCAGCTCAATTGGACTGGACCAAAAGCAAGGAAGTTTCCGGGATAAAATGAATGCTTCAAAGGTCAGCGGAGCAGGGGCGGGGGTCTGGGGAACATGGTTTGAGGGGACTTCTAAGTCAATTGGCAAAATAATTCTATTATGAAATCATTCTGCATCCCACTTTGAAATGTGGCATCTGGGGTCTTAAATGCTAACAAGCGGCCATCTAAGATGCAGCAATTGGTCTCAACCCACCTGGAGCAAAGGAAAATGAAGAACACCAAGGCCACACGACAACTAAGAGCCCAAAAGACAGAAAGGGCCACATGAACCAGAGACCTACATCATCCTGAGACCAGAAGAACTAGTTGGTGCCCAGCCACAATCGATGACTGCCCTGACAGGGAGCACAGCAGAGGACCCCTGAGGGAGCAGGAGATTAGTGGGATGCAGACCCCAAATTCTCATAAAAAGACCAAACTTAATGTTCTGACTGAGACTGGAGGAATCCCGGGGGCCATGTTCCCCAGACCTTCAGTTGACAGAGGACAGGAACCATCCCCGAAGACAACTCATCAGACATGAAAGGGACTGGTCAGCAGGTGGGAGAGAGATGCTGATGAAGAGTGAGCTGATTATATCAGGTGGACACTTGAGATTGTGTTGGCAACTCTTGTCTGGAGGGGGGATGGGAGGATAGAGAGAGAGGGAAGCCGGCAAAATTGTCAAGAAAGGAGAGACTGAAAGGGCCGACTCAAGAGGGGGAGAGCAAGTGGGAGTAGGGAGTGAGATGTATGTAAACTTATATGTGACAGACTGATTGGATTTGTAAACGTTCATTTGAAGCTTAATAAAAGTTATTAAAAAAAAAAAATCGGTTGACACAGGGTTGAAGCTGAGGTAGCATCAGGGACAAAGTGCTGGGAAAACCTACAGCAAGCCTGTGGTTATTGGGATCTTTAAAAATATTCAGTGAACTGAGTTCATTTGTCACTTTGTCAAATCTCTTACTAGCAAAGGCCATACATACTTTATGAAACAGAAACATGCCCATGTGGTTCTATTATTCATATCACGGGAAGTTTGCATATTTTTCAAGTGGACATTTTTAACTGGAGGTTGTAAATTCCTAATCTTTCTGATATCAGTTTCATCCTGCGCTCACCACTCCATCACTCTGTCTCTTCTTCCCCTCTGTAAGCAAGAAAAGTGACTGCAAACAGTAGTAGAAAACTCCCTATTGCCTATTCTATAAAATTGGACTATATTCTTGTAGAAAGAACATGTGGCATGGAAAGAAACACAGACTGCCACTGGAAGGATGTTCCACCAAATTTATTGGAAGGAAGGGAAGCAAAAGATTCATATTAAAAGGTTTAAAGAAGATTTGGAGGCATCTAAACAGTACATTTACAAAAATAAAATTAGTTCAGATTGTTGGCTAGATGCTTCTCATTAACACAGAGGGAAATTTGCAGAAGCAGAAATGTTAAATTCAATGGCAAGACATTCAGGTTATTTATAACCAGTGCATCTTTGTACTCTTCTGTCAGAAATAGGTAACAAAAGTTTACTGAATACACATATGTAAATGTGGTAACTTTTACCTTAAAACTTACTGAGCAAAATAAAATGGTCTGTCTGCTGAATTATTAAGTGTGATTTGCTCTCATGACATATGCATGAATTTAATCAACTGTAATATAAAGCAGTTAACTCAATTTTTTATTGGTTGAATTCATAGTGTATCTCATATAATCTTATCTATGTAGTCCCTGATTGTGTGGGAGGAAAAAAGTATTCTTGAATTCTTTGGTAAAAGTTTCAAAAAGTGTTTGATACTGATATTGTAAATCAGACGTCATGCTTTAGGGGAAATTTTTATTTTTTATAACAATTTAAAAACAGCAGGAGTATGGAGTATGCATAAATTTCAGTCATGTTTATGTTGATTGTCTCAGTGCAATCCAATATCACAATCACATCGTCAAATAATGAGACTAGAGAAAGTGCTGTGGTTCAAACAGGTAGCTCAGCGGGATCAAAACAAATGTAAAACAATACTACCATTGTTTTCTAATAAGAGCAAGACTATAACAGATAACCTTATTCTACATAAATGATTTCGATTTAAAATAAAAAAAAATAGTCTTCCCTATTGCCTTTAAAACAATATATCATGTTTGGAAAGACACAGTGGTAGTTGAACTAATTTTAAAAAGACCAGCATCATTTATGAGCTTCCACCTAGAAGGAACTTGGTGGGCAGTCCAAGATATTATTTCAGCAGTTCTAAGCACTGGAACTTTTCTTTTTATAAGATGCCAATTTAATGCTTTACTACTTATGAAAAAGCATCTAAATGGGCATCTTGTTTATATGCAAAGATACAGCTACTATCAATGGGGCAAACAAAATATAGTTTTAGCACCATGTTAATGGTGGAAAAAAAAAGTAAAATAAAAGTGTGCAGTGAAATCTTATCACATGTTAATGACTTTTTTCCCCTGTGTATACTGCACAATAGAAATCTAGCTAAATACTGTTTGAACTTAATAAATTTTATATTTGATTTTTCCATTACAATAGCCAAAATGCAGAATTTAAGAGGCAATTCAAGGCCCCCTACTTTAATAAATATGTAGAGTTACTATTGCTGTGTGGTGTCATTACTTTTCTTCCATTTTACTTTAAACCAATTACAGTCTTAAACTTATTACAGATTTCTTTACATGCTCAGTGGTTTTAAATATGCCATTTGGTTTTATGAACTGCAGAAAACATAATTAGCAAGGCATGACATAAGATTTTTAAGTCCATTGAACAAACCAATCAATAGAAAAAGGTAAGATCTCGATACCTCTGTATTAGAGTTCATTTCCTAGACAATTACATTTAAATTTCATATGTATATATATATAACAAATATACACCCCTCTATAAAGTTTATTTTCCAATGTTTAGGGGTTTGTCAGTCATGGGTATTTAATACAATGGAGAGGCTAAGTTTTGTATAATAGTGTGATTCTAGAAAATAAATTTTCTGGGAACTGAAAATTTCTTAAAAAATGAGAAAAAAGTGAAAGGAGTTAAGACAAGGAGAAGCTAAGTGAAAGGAAGGTTAGTTCTGGCATGATTACAATAATAGGTAAGGAAGAATAAAAGGATAATAGGTTCTGGTTTAATGACTGGGCATAAATACTACATCCACTTACAAAGACATTTATGATTCATGCTACATTCTTCTTTTTGTTTGTGTTAATACATGCATAAAAAGATTGTCTTAGGCTGGGTTCTCTAGAGAAGCAAAACCAGTAAAGGATATAAATATATATAGTGAGAGAATTCTATCAAGGAAATGGCTTTCACGATTTTAGAGGCTGGAATGTCCCAAGTCTGAGGGTCAGGGTAGAAGCGTCTCCTGAGTCACATAGCTGCAGGGGCTGAAATGCAAGACTGGCAGTTTAGACAGCAGTGCACTTGCTCGTAGGCTGCAAAGATCAACAAAATCACAAGATCAGCCAGCACGACAGCAGTTGAGCTGCTAGTTCAAGTCCCAACAATCAGGGGTCAGACAAACAGGAGAAAGCTGCAGAATCCAGAGCAAGCGAAAACCTACCAGCTTTGCCAGAAAGTCCACTTATATTCAGTCCAGGCCATCCCTCCAAGGAAACTGCCTTTCAACTAATTGGCTACTCACAGCAGATCCCATCATGGAGGTGATCACATTATATCAAATCTCATCATGGAAGTGATCGCATTATCATATGACTGCCAAACTACATCATAACTGCTAAACCACTGAGAATCATGGTCCAGTCAAGTTGACACACAACCTTAACAATCACAAAGGTTTTCTAGTAACTGAATTACTTTGTAAAATACTTGAATACGGAACTTTGTATTATCCTGAACTTTAGAATATGGTGGCTCATTTCATCGCTATCCACATTCTACAAGCTGCCTTTTGCTATTCTAAGGAAAAAAAAAAAAAAAAAAAACAGAGGAAAGGCAGGTAGATAGAAAGAAGATATTAGAATGGTCCAAATTACTGAAAGAAATTTCATATTGGGAGATAAGAAAAAGCCATGTATTTTTAGACTTATTACATAAAGTAGTAAGCTTTAAGTTCAAGGATATGGTAAATTTGCAGAAGCAGAAAGATAATGACTTACATGATAGAAAACAGTGAGAAAAGACTAAAAATACTATCTTCCTAAGTTAGGATGTTTATAAGTCATTTTGGGGCAATATTTTGAAGTGAAGACTGAAGGGACTAACATATGAAAGAGAAAAGTAAGTTTCAGAGTTATCTGAAAACAGCTGAGTTCCCAAAAAATAATTCAAATTTAAAAAGATATTTAGAAGTTTACAATGAATGTAGCACTCTAAAATTTTCCGGGGAAGAGTGATGAATAAAAACTGTCAAAATTGGAGTAGAATATTAGGGAAGAAAATGCAAAATTAGAAGGTGAAACTGCATGGGATAGCAAACTGGAAGCTGGCTGCCTCTTTTCTACTGAATAACAAATGTTTCCAGTCTGCTTTAATTAAAGAAAAATAATGGACAAATGCATAGTCACCCATTGGAACTGTATTGGTTCCTTTTGTTGTTATTCAATTGCAATATGCATTCTTTTCAATAAAAAAGACAACTCCAGAGAAAAATGTATTTTGTGATTGGAAACTAGAAAAGTACCTGAAGTATATGGTTTTCTATTAGATGTTGCAGGTATAGTACTTCTTATCCCTTTGTTTGGGGGGCAGCTGTGGTTCAGTGTCAGAATTCTTGCCCCCCATGTGGGAGACCTGTGTTCAATTCCTGGCCGAAACATCTCAAGCACAGTCCTCACCCATCTGTCAGTAGAGGCTTGTATATAGTTATAATGCTGAACAGACTTTAGAGAAGTTTTCAGACTAAGACACGCTTGGAAGAAAGGCTTTGTGACCTACTTCTGAAAAATCAGCCAATGAAAACCCTATGGATCACAATGGCCCAATTCCTTTGTACACAGGGTCACCATGAGCAGAAGCCAATTGGATGGCAGCTAACAACAATAACAACAACATCCCTTTACCAGTGCCAGAAAGCATACTTCCAAATATGGGGGGCAAAAAGGAGCACTTTAACTTAGTACTAGCTTGTGGATCTAAGACAACAGGCTTTGTAATGCTCAGTATTTGCTGTTCATAACAGTCTCACCACTGCTTCAGTGGTAATGCCCTCCAGACACCAAACCATGGATTCACAGTATGATTAGCCTTGTCACCTTTAATGTGCCAGGGTCTTAAGACTCTTTCCAGTGTGGCACAATTTCTCTTGTATCCTGTAATGCACCATACTGCTGGGTATGAGAACAAGCAAAGTGGCACAAAAGAGACTTTCTGAATGATGAATTTATGAAAAGAAGAAGGTAATGGGTTATCTGTTCTTTGCATAGCAGGTGACTTGTTAAAGTTACGAAGGAGTGTCAAAAGGGAACAATATATAACTCCTATTTCCTTATCTGATCTGCACTGGCAACACTATATTTCTCTTCAGGATCATTCTCACGTATTCTATATCCACAGATTAGTACTTTATTTTCTAACACTAGTGCATTAAAAAAATCAAAACTTTCAAGGAGATTAAAAACTTAAGGGAATGAGATTTACATCTATCTTACGATAATTAATTGTAATTTATCCAAAGTCAGTATTAGTATTTTAAAAAAATGAAATATTAAAGTAAGAGAGGCAGAGTCAACATGGCACTGTGAAGAAGAATGAAGAAAACCTGAGAACGATGTGGGATACAATCAAGGGCAAAAATTTGCATGTGACCTGAGTTTCAGAACAGGGGGAAAAAATGGAAACCGCAGAGAGGTTCATTGAAGATTTGATGACAGAAAACTTCCCTAATATCATGAAAAATGAAACGCTTACCATCCGAGAAGCTCAAAGAACCCCATACAAGATAGACCCCAAAAGAAAGTCGCCAAGACCTAGCATAATCACACCTGCCAAAATGAGAGACTTTACAGTAAGATAAATCAATAAATATTTCTAAATTGCATGTTTTATCAACACATGAGACTCTCTGGGTGGTACAAACCGTTAACGTTCTTGTCTACTAACTGAAAGATTGCAGGTTTGAGTCCATCCAAAAAACCCTTGAAAGAAAGTCCTGGCAATCTAGAAAAATTAGCCATTGAAAACCCAATGGAGAATGGTTCTACTGTGACACACTCGGAGTTGTCATGAGTTGTAACGAACTCAACAGTAACTGATTTTAACTTGTTATGAAATTGCGATAAGGATGAAATGAATATATTCTGTTCTTTTCCAACGTAGTAGTTATTTTTGTTTCTTTAAAATTCAGAAGTGCAAATACATTGGATACGGTGTCTCCAAATTTCTGTGGAGATCTCATCTACTAGTCTGCATATACTTGTATTAGATCAAAAAGAAAAAAAAAAACTGAGAGAGCCATACTTACATAGGGTATAAACTGAAGTAACATTGAGAGAACTTGTGGTTGAGACTGAAGTCTCATTTGTGAATTTTTGCCCAACAGCTGCAAGATTATTTTGCAAAATCTTCAAGAGAGAGGCAATTACCTATATACCTACAACTTAAAGATAGAGCATTCAGTACAATGAGTGATAGTAACCAGAGAGGTAAATGAGTTGTCAAACTCTGCCACCTTATCATCTAGGATTTCCTACATAAAAATGAGTAGGAGGATATGTGATGGCCTTAGACTTAAATAATAGTGGAGTAAAAAATAGGAAAGGATAATCACCTCTGTACACTGAATCTGATTCATTCCTTAGTGTGAGAAAGTGAGCTGTCGTACCAGTGTCCAAAGTATTATTATAGGCTCAGAATGCTGGAAATGACACATTTGTATGTTGTGTTGGTAGGGGGTGAAAATTACTCATTTAGGAGAATATTAACCATGCTCCTTTTTAAAAGCAAGCTTCAGAGTGGGAAGGAACACTCTGGCAGCTATGAATTGAGGGGTACTAACCATGGTATTTTCTTTTGCCTCATATGCATGCTAAAGCTGGGCAACGATAAGGAAGCCAAAGAAGAATTGATGCCTTTGAATTATTGAATATACCATGGACTGGCGGAAGAACAAACAAATCTGCCTCAGAGGAAGTACGGCCAGAATGCTCCTTAGATGGGAGGATGATGAGACTTCATTTTACATACTTTGGACATGTTGTCAGGTGAGACCAGTCCCTACAGAAAGACATCAAGTTTGGTACAATAGAAGATCAGCAAAAATGAGGAAGACCCTCAATGCAATGGATTGACACAGCGGCTACAGCGATGGGCTCAAACAATTGGGAGGATGGCACTGGACTGAAGAGTGTTTCGTCCTGTTGTATGTAGGGTTGCTATGAGTGGGAACCGACTCCATGACACCTAACAACAACAACAGGTCTTTCAGTTAAATGGCACAAGCAGTTTTGCCTGAAAGTCTTTTATCACAAGATGGGATGAAGGCATTGCAAACTCAGTAAAAAAAAAATAATAATCAAGCAAACACCCTGCTGCAGGGTTAAAATGTCAGTAAAAGATAGTAAATAATCCATTAGTAGCTTTTTCAATTTAATCATGAATTAATCTATCAGAATGTTTGCCCAGAGGGAAATCAACACTAAAGAAACACATATGGATAATGAAAAGCATTAGAATGTGGGATAGAATATCCAGGATATGGGATCATATTGATGACAGAAACAGTGGTGTGTGGAAGAAATATTTTCATAGATAAAGGAATACATTCCACCTACATTATTTAGGTATAAAGGATATTTTATTATTATTATTATTTTTAGAAAGTAAAAAAGTTTATTAGTAGATACAAAAGAACAACAACATAAGGGTGTTTCTACAAAACCCTCAATTTTGTCTGAATTTGTTCAAGGGATTTTTGCAACATAAAGTTTTGAAGAATATACCTTAAATTCAGTGCACTAACATAAAGGTAAGAAATACTCGTCTTCTCCAAAATCCAAGAAAGTAGTCACTTTCAGCTACTTCTCTCAATATACTGACATGTACATTCTGAAGACAAGATTAAAGATAAAGGGTAAATCTCAAAATTACTAAGATTAATTATTTTCATTAGAACTTTGTGTTTATTTTTATACCAGCTATTTTATAAAGAAGAGATTGAAGTTATCAATTATTTCATTCTACTTGGATCAACAACCAAAATCCTTGGAAGCAGCAGTCAAGAAATCAAACACCATATTGCGTTGGGCAAATCTGCTACAAAAGTCCTCAAAGTTTTCAGAAGAAAAGATTTCACTTTGAAAAAGGAAGACAGAAGAAAAATCGACACATTCATACTGTGGTGTGGGCAAAAAATAATTGGATATACTGTGGACTGTCAGAAGAATGAACAAATCAGTCTTAGAAGAAACACAAACGGAATGATTCTTAGAATCAAAGATGGTGAGACTTCGGCTCTCTTACTATGAACGCATCATTAGGAAAGACCAATAGCTAGAAAATGACATCACATTTTGTAAAGAAGAGCATCAGTAAAAATGACAGAAACCCTCAATGAGATGGATTTACACAGCCAAACAATGAACCTAAATATACCAGTGATTATGAAGATGGTACAGGGCCAGGCAATATTCCATTCTTTTATGGATAAAGTTGCCATGATTCGGAGCCAACTCTCAGGCACCTAACAAGAACAACAATGTTTTATAAATCACATTAGCCAAGCAATTTTTTCTAGTTTAATCGTCCAATAAACATTGATTCAAATAACAGGCATGAAGTAAAGGGTCAAATTCATACAAATTTCACAACATTCCTCTGTGAAATATACCGAGTGTCAGAAAAATAAATGAACTTACAATGTGCCAAACTATCACCCTACAAATCCAGTGAGGCTGATATGGACACAAGCTTTTCCCCTTGATGGAGAGCAAGAGCTATGGCAGGAAAGATGCTAAGGGGATAATGTAATCTTATCCTCAACTTGCCTCTAACTCAGAGTCTGTACCAACTAGAAAAAGGAAAACTGCTTTTTTTAAATTACTTATTTATTTGTATTATGCTTTAAGTGAAAGTTTACAAATCTAGTCAGTCTCTCATACAAAAATTTATATACACCTTGCTATGTACTCCTAGTTGCTCTCACGCTAATGAGACAGCACACGCCTCCTCTCCACCCTGTACTCCCTGTGTCCATTCAGCCAGCTCTTTTCCCCCTCAGCTGTCTCATCTCCCCTCCAAACAGGAGCTTCCCACATAGTGTAATGGATCTAGTTGACCCAAGAAGCTCACTCCTCACCATTATCATTTTATGTCTTATAGTTCAGTCCAATCCCCGTCTGAAGCGTCAGCTTTGGGAATGGTTCCAGTCTTGGGCTAACAGAAGGTCTGGAGACCATGACATCCTGGGTCCTTCTAGTCTCAGTCAGACCCTTAAGACTGGTCTTTTTATGAGAATTTGAGGTCTTCATCCCACTGTTCTTCTTCTCCATCAGGGATCATCTGTTGTGTTTGTTGTCAGGGCAGTCATTGGTGGTAGCTGGGCACCTTTTAGTTCTTCTGGTCTCAGGATGATGTATTCTCTGATTTACGTGACCCTTTTTGTCTCTTGGGCTCATAATTACCTTGTGTCTTTGGAGTTCTTCATTTTCTTTTGCTCCAGGTGGGTTGAGACAAATTGATGCATCTTAGATGGCTGCTTGCTAGTGTTTAAGATCCCAGATGCCACTCACCGAAGTGGGATGCAGAATGCTTTCTTAATACATTTTGTTATGCCAGTTGACCTAGATGTCCCTTGAAACCATGGTCCCTATGCCCCCGTCCCCACTACTCTGGCCTTCGAAGCATTTGGTTGTATTCAGGAAACTTCTTTGTTTTTGGTTTAGTCCAGTTGTGCTGACCTCTCCTGTACTGTGTGTTGTCTTTCCTTTCACTTCAAATGCTTCTTGTCTACTATCTATTTAGAAAAACTGCTTTTTAAGGAGGTAAGCGCGTTTTGGAATCTGGGTAGTGCAAGTGCTTAACATGCTCAGTTATAAACCAAAAGGCTATAGGCTCAAGTCTACCCAGAAGAACCATGGAAAAAAAGTACAGTGATCTACTTTCATAAAATCAGTCACTGAAAACCCTGTGGGGTGCGGTTCTACTCTGACACATATGGAGTCAACATGAGTCAGAGTTGACTCAAGGCAACTGGTTTTTAAGTGCATTTTGAGTCTCACTGCCCTCTGTTTCTATTGCTAAGTATCCATTTTGCCACTATAATTAGTCTTTCTGAGACATGCCCTTTGGCCGATGAAGACAGAAGCATGACACTTCCAAATATGTGAAGTCGAGATTAGAAAGTGGCTGACAAAGCAAAACAATGAGAGTGATAAGTTGAATGGCCAGTATATTTCACTTATGATTTTTTTAATCTTAAATCAACTAAATACTATGAAAATGATAATTAGCTCCCAATACTTTCTAAATAGAAGGCTGAAGTGCTAGAAATTTTTGCTTTAGTCCAGAAGTCAGAAGAGATAATAATTTTTTGCCAGATATCAGTTTGTGTCTCTCTACCTAATTCTCTGTAAAAATCAGAAAGGAGGTTTTGATGCAATCAGGTGATTGGACTAGTTAACAAGTAAAGGCTCTCCAAATATTTCTGAAAAAATGTGACAGGACTATTTCAAAGACGATAAAAAATAAAACAGATGAAAAAGGAAACAAATGAACAACAATAACAACAAAATTGGTCATGAGGAAATATTTTGCAGTGTGAAAGGTGGAGACCCAAGTCTTCAGGTGAAAAGATATTCTTAGAAAAAATATAAATTACAAGAAACAGAAGCAAGAGTATGACTTCTGTCCTCAATAAAAAATAAGAAAATATGGAATCTATAACATATGAAATGAAATATATGAGACATTTTGGGTTGATGGTATGCTGCATGGTCTTGTGATCCTCACCAGGACTACTTAATCAGAGTTTTTGGATCTGAGACACTCCCTGATAATGGAGCTGAGAACTGAGCCACCATCTGTCCCAATTTCTTCTTTCTTATCAGGGAAATGTCATCCCTGTTCTAGGCACACAGTCTGCTTACTGCATATGTGTGTGTCCTATGGCATCTCCCTAGCTCCACTTCTATATCTGTTCTAGACAAAGAGACAATGGAGATCCTCTTCCACAGCACAAGCGGGGGTACATGGAGACTATCTCCCCTACATCAACTGCTGGGGGGGAATGGTACTCAAGCTGTGGAGGACCAATACCTACTACTGAGCTGACGTTGCTCTGTCTCTTCTCTAAGTGAGTAAAACACTGTTCCATCCAATGCCTGTGTGTAAGTCATACCTTTCTTGGCAACCTCAGACCTTGCTTGATAGTTTGGTGCAGCCAGCATGTCAATAAGAGGCAATAAGATAAGTAGAAAAATGAGGCAGCTAACAGGTGTATAGGAACAAAGGAGGGAGAGAGAGAGTGGGAGCGAGAGAGAGCTTAAAATGCAGAAAAACTGTGAGAATAAACCAAAAGCATTGAGCCAAGCAAAATCTTTATTAGAACAAGGAACCATCAGCAACTGCATTGCAGAAAATATTATCAAATTACTGAGATGGAAGACAAACTTGTGAATGTTTTTTTCTAGCTTCAAAAAAAAAGGAAGATTAAACAGATTACAATGATTGGGTATTTCTGCCTCAGCAAGGGGAGTTCCAAAATATAAAAAGAGAAGAAATGGAACAGGAGCAATCATCAACATATTGAGAAAAAACTTTCCCAGATTTTAAATTATCAAAATGAAGGACTCATTAATGACCAGACAAAGCTAATAACAGGAGTTTAGCCCTGATATGGAAACTATTACTATATTTTTTTATTTCAAATATAAAAATAACATTCTACAAAAACCAGAGTTAAAAAAGGTTATCTAAAAAAAATAAAATAAAAAAGGAAAATCAGGGTGAACCTAGACACTAAATTTTATAACAATCCCTGAAACAATATGATTCAGCCTATTCCCGCCAATGCAAACCTGAGGATTATTGCACACTCTTGGCCTTTAACAGTCCTCACCCTGACAATAACTCTCAATAATCAGTAGGTGATTATAAATTTAAAGAGATTTCTAAGAGATGTTTATGTGCCTAGTAGAGGGGTGGTATAGCATATGATCAGGAAGTCATGGTACCGAAGGAAGAAGTCCAAACTGCACTGAAGGCATTGGCAAAAAACAAGGCTCCAGGAATTGACGGAATACCAACTGAGATATTTCAACAAACAGATATGGCGCTGGAAGTGCTCACTTGTCTATGCCAAGAAATATGGAAGAGCGCTACATGGCCAATTGACTGGAAGAGATCCATATTTATGCCTATTCCCAAAAAAGGTGATCCAACAGAAGATGAAAATTATTGAACAATATCATTAATATCACACTCAAGTAAAATTTTTTTGTTTTTTTTTAAGTAAAATTTTACTGAAAATCATTCAAAAGCAGCTGCAGTAGTATATCCACAGGGAACTTCCAGAAATTCAGGCTGGATTCAGAAGAGGATGTGGAATCAGGAATATCATTGCTGATGTCAGAGAATACCTGAAAGATGTTTACCTGTATTTTATTGACTATGCAAAGGCATTCAACAGCGTGGATCATAACAAATTACGGATAACATTGTGAAGAATAGTAAATCCAGAACACTTAATTGTGCTCATGAGAAACGTTTACATAGATCAAGAGGCATTTGTTTGGACAGAAAAAAGGGTTGGTTACTTGGTGGTTTAAAGTCAGGAAAGGTAGGCATCAGAGTTGTATTTTTCACCATACCTATTCAATCTGTATGCTGAGAAAATAATTTGAGAAGCTGGACTATATGAAGAAGAAGGGGGCATCAGGATTGGAGGAAGACTCATTAACAACCTTTGTTATGCAGGTGACACAACCTTGCTTGCTGAAACTGAAGAGGACTTGAAGCACTTACTAATGAACACCAAAAATCACAGCCTTCAGTATGGATTACACCTCAATATAAAGAAAACAAAAATCCTCACAACTGAACCAATAGGCAATATCGTGATAAAGGGAGAAAAGGTTGAAGTTGTCAAGGATTTTTGTTTTACTTGGATCCACAATCAACACCCATGCGAGCAGCAGTCAAGAAATTAAAAGAAGCATTCATTGCATTGGGCTAATCTGCTGCAAAGGACCTCTTTAAAGTATTGAAAAGCAAAGATGTCACCCTGAGGACTAAGGTGTGTCTGGCCCAAACCATGGTGTTGTTTATCACCTCATATGCATGCGAAAGCTGGACAATGAACAAGGAAGATCAAAGAAGAATTGAGGTCTCTGAATTGTGGTATTGGCGAAGAATATTGAATATATCATGGGCTGCCAAAAGAACAAAATCTGTCTTGGAAGAGTATAGCTGGAATGCTCCTTAGAAGCAAGGGATCAGTCTTTGGAGAAAAACATCATGCTCTGTAAAGTACACGGTCAGCAGAATACAGGAAAACCCTCAGCAAGATGAATTGACACAGTGGCTGCATCGGTGAGCTCAAGCATAACGACGATTGTGAGCATGGTACAGGACTGGGCAGTGTTTCATTGTGTGGTACATAGGGTCACTATAAGTCAGAACTGACTCAATGACACCTAACAAAAACAAAAATATTAGAGGTGCAGTTACTGTCCACACGGTATCCTCCTGCCCCCTACCTTACTCCCAGCCCCTAATAGACACAATCAGACGTACATTCAGCTAAAGGATCAGGTCTTTCTAAAACTCGAGAATGCGACAATCAGAATAATTGCTATTTATGTCAAAATGCAAAAGAAAGATAGTTTCAGACATGAATGAACTTGAAAAATATGCTACTTAAATATTCTTTCTCTAAATAATAACCTGAAAATGAACTCCTTATTATTATGAGATAAATCAAGACAAAGTTCTGATAAAAATACTAGCAGTAAGCAGTAAAAACATACAAACAGAAAATACAGATAAAACAAGTACTGCCTAGAAAGGTAAATATTATTAAAGAAAAAAAGTGTTGAAAGAGATAATGTTTAACAGAAAATAACATATTAAAGCTAATGGCAGAGATCTAGTATGTCCATATTTTCAATAAAAAAAAAAATCAGCATGGATGTAATATGAGGGTGTTTATGTCCTCATCTCATATAGAATATATGTTATTTCTTTCATAATGTTAGTAAAATGTTATTACATATGACTGCTCTTAGAATTCAAACTGGTAACAGAGCCTTACTTCCACCAGCCGTCTGGCAGTTTGTTGTACTGTTATGCCTTGCATGTTGGTATGATGCTGGATGCTATGTCACCTGTATTTCAAGAGTCTCTCATAGTGGACTGGTTTCAGCAGGGCCTCCAAACTAAAACAGGTTAGGAAGAAAGGTCTAGAAATCTACTTTCAACAATTAGTAAATGAACACCTTATGGATCACAATAGAACATTGTCTGACTCACTTTCTTTGGATACAGTATCAGGAAGGATCACCTGCTAAAAGAGAACGTCATTTTTGGTGCAGTAGAGGGTCATTTAGGGAAGGGAGACCTTCAGTGAGACCAATAGGCACGGTGGCCACAGCAATGGAGTCATATATGCCAACAATTGTGAAGATGAGTCAGGACTGGGCAACGTTTTATTCTGTTGTACCTAAGGTCAACATTAGCAGGAGTCAACTATCTATCCATCTATCCCTTTTTTTTTTTTTAAAAAAAAAAGAAAGAGACAAAAGTAAATACAAATATGTATAAAACCTGTGAAATAACAGGGAAAGATAAACCCCCTCCCCCAAAAAAACTACTGCCGTCGAGTTAATTCTGACTCATAGCGACTCCATAGGACAGAGTAGAACTGCCCCATAGAGTTTCCAAGGAGTGCCTAGTGGATTCGAAGTGCCGACCTCTTGGTTAGCAGCCACTGCTCTTAACCACTATGCCACCAGGGTTTCTGGGAAAAATAAAATAGTGTGAAAAAATGAAAGGGTAATATTGACCTAATTTTAGTAAAATGCAAATAAATAAAAATCTCAGTAAAAGTTTCTTTACTGGTAGAAAAAATCCATTCACATCCAACCACTGTGTACTTAGATTGTTTCTAATTTAGTAAACAGAGTATATACTGTCTTTGGGGGAAGTGAAGTGACCAAATAAAAGACATGGTTGTTTTTAGGTGTCGTTGAGTCAATTTTGACTCATTGTGACACTTAGGACAAAATAGAAATTCCGCACGTGGTTTTCGAGGCTGTAATCTTTACAGGAACAGATCTCCAGGCCTTTCTCCCACAGATCCACTGGATGGGTTTGAAACACCAACATTTTGATTAGCATCCAAGTGTTTAGCTTAACCTTTGCACCACCAGGGTCCCTTAGAACAGGATTAGGTGTAGCATAACCCAGAGTAGTTTACCTTGGTTTCAACATCTGTAAGTGAAAATGGGAATGTGTATTTGTCAGGGACAGTGTCACTGATGCATAAGGTCTTGACATATCTGGAAATTTCAATTCTTGCCATACCACCCCCCCCCCAAAAAAAACCCAATGCCTTTGAATCAATTCCGACTCATACTATGGGGAGCTAATTAAAGTACTAAAGCTTTATTGAATGATGCATACTGAATTTATACTAAACATTTAAGTGCTTTTTTTGTGACTATTTACAAATACTTTGCTCTCTCATTGTTTCTTAAAAAAAAAATTTAGTTATAGCAAGTCCACATTCTCCTCCCAGAGGAGGAAGCAGAGTTTGTGGGCAATGTTTTCACCTGTGATTTTCCAGAAATTCCCCAAAGCCCTTTTCTCTACCTCTCTCCAAACAAAGGCAAATGTTCTAAGATGGGGATTAAAACAAAATAGAAATGAGCGTATGATACTATCAAAAGGTACACCTGGATGACATAGAATGATTTTGAAAGTCAAAAGTCAAACAAGCACACTCGAGGAGAAAGTAAAAGGTGAAATAATAATACTAGAGGAAATTAAAGCAAAAATCATTTTGTGGTAATTGTATATGTTGAAATAGATGTAGTTCATAAAGAGTGAACTATGAATGTTTGCATACATTATCAAACTAATGAAAAAATAATTCTAAGAAATGAAAGAAGAAATTTAGAGAAACAACATAGTAGTGCACACTTTTCACATACTTGACTCTTTGGCAAACAATAAGCAAAATAACAATATAATAAAGCTGAATAAGAGAATGTAGAAACTAGCAAAGGAAAATATTTAAGAATTGACATATTTAGAAATACTGATAACACGCAAAGTGAAAATTGTCAAGTATTTTCCCAATTAAAAAGGCATATGTACATTTCTAACCACAATTCAACATTTTGAAAAATGAATAACAGATTTTTAAACCAAAGAAATGAAAAATTTAAAAATATGACCACATATTTGGGTCAGAAATATTCAAATAGTTCTAAAGATAGTGTGAAAAATACATAGATGATAATAATCAAATTTAAAGACATCATGGCACTTGTTCTTTAAGAGCATGAGTACTTACATAACTCCAAAAAAATGAGCCTCTGTAACAAGGGAAGGTCCAACTACACATACAACTTGTTTCAGTGATAGATGTTAGAGAGAACTTAGATAGATGATAAAATTGATGTTTTAAACTGCTCAGTCACTAAATGGTTCTGGGACAAATGTTTAACTATATCTTAAAAGTGACACTAGATTCCTAAAAATACTACACTCAAAAAATATACTAGGAGAATATAAAGCAATTTAAAAGATGTAAAGCAATAGAGCCAGAAGAAAGTAAGAAAAAAAGGAAAGAAAACTCAAGGTCATTAATTGACTGATCTTGGCTTTGGGTAGAGATTGAGTAAGTGTAAAATGTTGTTTGCCATGGAGTTCGTTCTGACTCATAGTGACCTTACAGGACAGGATAGAAGTGCCTCACAGGGTTTCCCTAGGCTGTAACCTTTACAGAGGTAGATCACCTGGTCTTTTCTTCTACAGAGCTGATGGTGGATTTGAACCACTGACCTTTGGGTTAACAGCAGAGATCTTAACCACTGCAACACCAGGGGTCCTTAGGGGTATTATACACATTTTTATATGATTAAGCACATATCTTCTCCAAAAGCATAGCTATATACTTCTTTTTTATACATGTAAATAAATAAATATTTAATATACACAGGATTTTAAAAAAGCAGACCATTTAGAAAAAAAAAGTAGATACTGTATGTAAGGCTAATCAAATAAATGAGGACTCACGACTTCATATAGAATGAGGTTTCAGTCTATTTTTGTAAAGTCATGTATTATCCAGAAAGCCCAAGATGTAAGCTTACAATATATACTAAGTCCCATGTCTCCTGGAAGATAATGATTGGTTGACCCAGTATCTTATAAATACACAGGCAGGGCAGCTTAGGACATGAAGCCAGGAAGAACTTGGAGTAGGGGAGTGAGGAAGAATATGAAAAGAGAATATCTCTACCTGTCTAAAGCTTGACTTTCTACTTGGAAAAAAAAAAAAAAATTGGTATTGCTTGAGAGAGAAAAAAGGATCCCAAGTTGAGATAAAATTAAAGTAGATCTTTATCTCATTTTTGAATTGTTAATAGATTCACTGAATTTGTGTTGAGTGAGAAGCAGTCCTGTTTGGTTTGCTAGTAGTGTTTTGTTGGTCGTTTGGCTATAGATGACTAGAGATCAAAGTGTCAATATAAAGCAAAGACACAAAGCAAAAACAAATACGAGCTTTAAAAGTATTTGCCTATGCACTTTTTTTTTTTAATGCATATGCCTGGTTAAGCATTAAACACCAAAGTTAATTTAAAGGCAAATGACAAATTAGAAATAAATATTTGAAAGATATGTGGGTAAAGGTTTACTATCTGTAATAAAATGGTCTTATCTATCAGTGAGGCAAGACAAATTTCCCAGTGGAAATAAGGAACGGATCAAAAAATTTGCAAAATAACCAAAAAATTTTTGCAAAAATCTAGTCATTATATGGTTAAGCTCTCATCTGCTAATCAAAAGGACCGTGGTTTGAATGCAGCACCAGCAGCTCCATGGGAGAAAAGCCTTGGCGATCTTCCCCTGTAAAGATTTTAGCTAGAAAACCCTACAAGACAGTTCTACTCTGTCCTATACAGTCACTATGAGTTGGAATCAACTCCAAGGTGCGTAACAATAGGAAGAGTCAACTTGTTAAACTTTTATGTCCCACTCAAATTAAGAATTGTAAATATAGGTGGGTGGTGGTAAACCCATTGTTCCTAATTCACTGGTGTCTACATCATACAAAAAATTTAAAGAGAAATTTCACAATCATATAAAAAATTTAAAGAGAAATTTCACAATATTTATCTAGAGGATAATTTATGTCCATGATCTTCCACTTGGGAATTTTCTTTCTATGATTATTTACTAAGAACATAATCAGAAACTATAAGAATAGTTGTGGCAATATTATTTAAAATAGCCAAAAAAAAAAAGAGAAAGAAAAGAAATTTTGTCATCTACAGAGATTTGTTAATTACTTTCCTGTGATGAAATGCTATGTGGTCAACAAATATCATTCTTTCAAAAATACATAACATAGGAAAAGAATCAGGATAAAAGGTTAAATAAAAACTCTAGGAAAAAAATCTTAGAAAAAACAACTGGATAACATTTCATGAAGACCTCAATAATGGTTTTTGGTGGGCTGATTTTTCTCTCTCTCTTTCTCTTTACGGTCTTTTCAAATCAAGATGTATTTGCTATGAATACACCTTTCTTTTGCAATAGTACATGTATATATACATAATTTATAAAAAACGATCAAAGCTATAATTATTTTAAAATATGTCTTGTCATTATCTATTGAATTTTGTTTAATGTAAATCTAACAATTATTTTCTTCATTATCAATGAAAGCACTCATATAGAGAGAGAACAAAGTAGGAACTGCAGAGTAAAGGCAATGTAGAATAATCGAAAACAACAATAATATACTTTTACAAATGAAATTCATAAGTCACTTTTATCTAAAATATAGACTGGTACTACTTAAAATTTTGTGTAAACAAGGGACTGAATGGCAAATATTAAAGCACATGGGTTTTTCTATTGATAATTGCCATATTTCCACTATACTTTCTTTGTTAAAAAAATACTTAAAATTCACAGAAATTAATTGCTACTGAATACACAGTTTTGTACTTATTGATATTTATGTATCAGTTATTTAGCTGTATTTTATATTTTCTAATTTATATATGATCCACATTCAAATCATTTTTTAACTTAAAAGAAATACAAGGGAATAATTGACTTGTGAATCCATCTGCCAACAACCATTTTGGTGTCTGTACATTATGGTCTCCTTGGCTAATCCACCCAAATAATGTTAGTTCCTATCATGGTGCAAGGAAAACGATAACGGCTTTGAGGTTCTGAGTTCCTTAACTTCAGAGAGCCATGATTCTTAAGACATTCAGCCTCTTTACTGAGAATCATAGCAATGTGATGAAAAATGTGAAAGACGGAACTGTATTTTGGGGACAGAATCATAGTTTAAAATCTTTTATTTTTCCAGAGCAACATAGGCTACACTATGATGGTACTTTTTGAAGAGGCATCTCATCACAAAATATTGAATTTTGTGCTGGTTTTTAGACCTACTGGGCAGAAAAATCCAGGCAATTCAGGTTCGACCTGCCAAAATGGAAGTGCGTAAAATCATATGCACAAGAGACATTATTAGGCCAATCCTATTTGCCATAAGGGTGTAGGAAAGGGCACAGGGAGTAGACTATTCCTGGGCTGCACAATTAATGTGTAGGAATTAAATATGAAATAAAACAAACAAAAACCCCAACTCCTTATGTATATATTCATGTTGATGACAACAGGTAGAATTTTTCTTTCTTCCCTAATTCTTTAATTTCCTTTTTTTTTCATGATAATTTTCCTCTCTCTGAAAGTCCTGCAGCAAAGGTATCATGAAACTGTGCCTGGGGAAGAACCAGCTTAGGATGTCTTCTGCTTTACTGTTTTACTCGCCTTTGGCCACTGTAAGCATCCAGTAAATCTAAAATGAACACTTATTATGGTTTAAGAGACACAGGTGGGCATAAGTAAATTAGATAAGGAAGATCACAGGTCAGGCATTTACTTCGCGTGAAATTGTTTTGTAGCGTCTGATCGCCCTAAATGAGAAGTAAAGAAAGCAGTATTTTGCCCCACAGATAATGCTGAGCAGAGTTCATCAAATGGTCATTTTTATAATTGTGCGAAAAATATAAAGAATAAAAAAAACCTAAGACTATAAAACTAATATGCAAGACTAAGACAGAATAGTGCCATATACTTGCTCGCTGAGGGGATTGTGTTGGTGCTCCAAGATCCAGTCAATTCCTTCTTGCTGAGCTCCATTTAATAGAAGAACAAATAAGAATCACATTAATGCTCCAGGGCATGATAAAATATCATATAAAATATCAGTAGCCCACCATGACCACAGAGGTCGTCTTGAGGAAATACCATAAGACTTTAGCATGAGATGTCAAGATTGATTATTATTATTCTCAAGAAGGAGCTCAGAGTCAAACAAAATTATGTGCATGTAAGTTTTGGGAAGTAAGTGTATATATATATATATATATATATTTTCTTAAACAGCCAAGGAAAGCCAAAAATATTGTTTTATTAAACTATTGAGTAGCCCAGTCATATTTGCATTAAACATCAGGAAAAGCAGAGATAAGTTCTGTAAAGAAATTCAGAGACCACCACTTGATGCTGGTTTAACAATCTACTTGATGGATAAGGAAGCAGGATCAGAGAAGTTAAGGTGCTGACCGAGATCACATTATGAGTTGGCAACAAAGTTGAGACTAGATTCAACCTGAGTTTATTTAACTGCTCTAGTTGGTCCTTGCGTACACTTCCTAAGACGAATGCATGCCAGAACAGTCTTCTGTGTGGCACACCTGTGATTAATACTCATGAAATATTTGGCACTACAAAGTCATGGAGTATAGGTATATTCCAATGAGCTACCTGTTCTTGACTCCTCCCTCAGAATCTAACTAGCAACATATCTTCTTTCCTCAGATTTCTCAGGCAGAAGTCAGAAAGCAGGCTGTTGTATGTCCCCTTTCCTTCCTCAAACAAAATGCAACAAATACTATACTCTCTAATTATCCTTCTTAAAGCCTCTCTTGACTTGAGGTAAAGGAAAATCTTTTATCTTCCCACCCACTTAGTGGAGCCGGGTTCACAGAAAATTTCTATGAGAAATTCTCCTTACAAATTCTCTTCCTTTCTCCAGCACTCCATCCCTTTTATAGCTTCAACATATGTCACGTATTTAAGACTGATTCTTGGCCACTGGCATTAGAACATTTTGTAAGGTAGTCTCATTTAGAATGTAGAATATGCTGTCCTCACGCTTCAGCCTAAACTAAAGGCTGGAAACATTCTATTTTACTTCCTTTTACCATACCATTGGCAGCTTAAAAGCAGAATTAGCTCTTTGATTTCTTATCTACACCACAATTTGCTAGGTTTGCAGAAGACAACTAAAACTTCCCAGTGAGCTGATAGAACCATCACTTTAAAAGCTTTCTAACAATTTTATATTCAAAAATGCAATTTATAGATACATGTTCAGGGTTGTGTCTATATGGAAAAGAACACAGACTTTGGATTCAGTTGAATTCGGTGACTATTCTGGCCCTGCCTTACTTGCAGGGGTGGCGAGACTGCGTCTTAGATACTTTGGGCATGTTGTCAGGAGGGATCAGTCCCTGGAGAAGGACATCATGCTTGGCAGAGTACAGGGTCAGCGGAAAAGAGGAAGACTCTCCACGAGGTGGATTGACACAGTGGCTGCAACAATGAGCTCAAGCGTAACAGTGATTGTAAGGATGGTGCAGGACCGGGCAGTATTTTGTTCTGTTGTGTATAGGGTTGCTATGAGTCAGAACCGACTTGAGGGCACCTAACAACGACAACAGCCTTACTTGCAGTGTCAACCTAGGTACATTGTTTAACCTCGCTGAGACTCAGTGTTCTAACCTATAAAGTTGGGATGAAAGTATTTTGCAATGTCTTGTGAGAATTACTCTCTTTTCATACATATGTACACAATTCATATATACATATATGTATGTATGGAAAGAGATGGCCTGGCACACAGGACACATGCAGAATAATTGCTTTTTTTGCTACTATTGTTTTTCACCAAATTGGAATTCCAATATAGCTTGCAAAATCTATCTACCTCAATTTTGTCCTGCTAAGCATTTGGTACAAAGTACTAATAAAGGTGAAAATCAAAATGGAGGAAGAAACAGAACAGAAAAGGAAATGAATATGTATATTTCTTCTACTAGCTTATCTGTTCTAAAAGTAATTCATTAATGGTTTCATCCCTGGTGATTATGACATTCAAAATACTACATAAAAGGGTTTGTGATGATGTACGAAAAGTCTAGAGTAATTATAAACTGAAATTAAAAAAAAAAAAAAACTTAAGAAAATGAAGATCTTCAAAACTAGAATTTGATAAAAATAAAGTTGAGGTTTTAAAAATATGAACGTTCATATTAAGGTACTGACTTAAGAAATATCCTAAACCATTATCCTTTTGATGAGCAAGGAAAAACACAAACGACCAAGCAAACATCTTTAAATTGTAAAAGGGACAGTAATATATAGTCCATAGTATTTTAAACAAACATAGTCAATCCTCATTATTCATAGATTTCATATTTGCAAATTGGCCTACTCGTAAAAATTTACTTGTAACTCTCAAGTCAATACTCATGGTGTTTTGTGGTCATTTGTGGACATGCACAGAGTGGCAAAAAGTTGAGTCACTTGGTGACACCTTCCCAGCTGAGGCTGAACAAGGCAGTGCTGCACCTTCTTGTTTCAGTCCTCATACTGTAAACAGTTTTTTTTGTGGTCAATTTAATGACACATTTTCACATTCTTTTTCTTTACCTTGGTGATTTTGTGTTTTAATCCACCCCCCCAACATAGTGTTGGAATGCTGCCCAGGGTTCCTAACCATAAGAAGGTTGTGGTGTCCTTATACAAAAATCACTTGTCAGATAACCTTTGTTCAGACATGAGTTAGAGTACTGTAAGTTGTGAGTTCAATGTTAGTGAATGAACCCAAATGAACAATATATAATAAATGAGGTGTCTTTAAGCAGAAACACAAATAAAGCTAGATGACGTATTGATTGGTCGATACAAATGTTATGACCAAAAGTTCACCAGAACTTAGCACTATATTTCCTCTAGGAGCAGTTCAGAATTTGCTAATTCAATGTTCATGGCAACTTTAAGGAACATCATTGCTGAATCATAGAACCAATTGTATTTTCGTGGAAATGAAAGTCTGGATATCTGGTTAAACATTGTGCTCTTCATAAAACTTATATTATTGTTATAATATCAGAAAGATAAGTATAGTCTGCTATTTCAGAAAATGTTACATTTAACATGTTGACAAGACATACACAGTTTTCAAACAGAGATACTTGTATATTGCTGTGTGTGTAAAGGATAGCCGGAAAAGAAAGCCAGGGCAGTGAAATAGAAAAAGTGTTTCCAAAGCTGCATATCTCTGTAAATCGGCTGTAAAAGCTTTTGGATAGGGCTAAAATATTCTACTTTAACTGGCTTTAATCATGTGGAAAAAACTGAACAACTTTAAAAAAAAATTTATTCAGACTGTCATGGAGGCCAACAGCTTTTTAGTGCAGAGGCCATAGCTTGAAAGGTGAAAATAAAGCTTTCCAGCCTCTGGGGACTGTGATGATTAAGACAGTGTGTCAGCTTGGCTGGGCCATGTTTCTCAGTGTTTACATGTGATCACCCCCATGGTGGGATCTGCTGTGACTAGCCAGTCAAAAGAGTTTCTTTGGGTGTGTGGCCTGCATACAAATATAAGCGGACTTCTGGCTTTTGCCTACTTCTCTGTCTGGATCCTGAAGCTGGCTCCTGTTCCTCTGACCTCCGGTTCTTGGGACTTGAGCTATCAGCTTACCTGCTGATCTTGGGATTCCTCAATCTTCACAGCCTGTAAGCAAGAGCACCACTTTCGAACCTGCAGATCTTGGGTTTGACAACACCTGTGGCTACATGAATTGGGGAGAAGCCTCTATCCTGATCCACGGACTTGGGACATTCCAACCTCTACAATCGCATGAGCCGTTTCCTTGATATAAATCTCTCTCTATATTTATACGCTTTACTAGTTTTGCTTCTCTAGAGAACCCAGCCTAAGATGGGGGCTTTTTTTTCCCCCCCCAAAATCAGAGGTATACTAACATTTCCAAAGTGTGGTTTGATAGGCTCTGAGTTTTGTTAACAAACACAGATTTTTAAAGAAACATTTAGACAACAAAAGAAATAACTAGTGAAAGTGCTTTCTTATTTTTTTTAATAAATGTATCAGATAATTTCTTCACCCTGAATTAGTACCACTACCTAGCAATGGCTTGCCAATTAAATACCATGGCTATATTAAAATATTTAACAATCAAGATAATAATCTACATTAAATATATAAGATATTCTACACAAAGAGGTGGCCTGGTGGAGCAGTGGTTAAGAGCTCAGCTGCTAACCAAAAGATAGACATTTTGAATGTACCAGCTGCTCCTTGGAAGCCCTATGGTGCAGTTCTACTCTGTCCTATAGGGTCACTATGAGATGGAATCAACTCGACACCAGTGGGTTTTTTTTTTTTTTTTCTGGAACATGTGACTGTTGAAGACTTAAAATGCAACTCGTGTGAATAGGAACTGGAATTTAATTTTGCTTAACTTCAATGAATTTAAATTTGAATTTAAATGGTCATATGTATCTGGTGCTTTCCATATTAGACAACACATCTTTAAAAACTTGACTGTTGTTGTTGTTGTTAGGTGTCTTCAAGCAATTCCAATTCACAGTGAACCTATGTACAACAGAATGAAACACTGCTAGTCCTGCACCATTCTCAAAAATGTTTTTATACTTGAGCCCATTGTTGCAGCCACTGTGTCAATCCATCTTGTTGAGGGTTGTCTTCTTTTTTGCTGACCTTCTACTTTACCAAGCTTGATATCTTTCTTCAGGGACTCGACCCTCCTGATAACATGTCCAAAGTAAATGCTTCTAAGAAGCATCCTGGCTGCACTTCTTCCAAGACAGATCTATTCGTTCTTCTGGAGGTTGATGGTATATTCAATATTCTTTGCCAACACCGTAATTCAAAGACACTGATTCTTCTTCAATCTTCCTTATTCATGCTTCAACTTTGGCATGCATATAAATCAATTGAAAATACCATGGCTTCAGTCAGGAACAGTTTTGTCCTCAAAGTGACATCTTTGCTTTTGAACATTTTACAGAGGTATTTTGCAGCAGATTCGCCCAGTGCAATATGTCATTTTACTTCTTGACTGCTGCTTCCGTGAGTGTTGATTGTGGACCCAAGGAAAAATAAATCCTTGATAAGTTCAATCTTTTCTCCATTTATCATTGTAATGATTAAGGTTGTGTGCCAACTTGGCTGGGCCATGATCCTCAATTTTTTGATAGTCGTATAATGGTGTGATCACTTCCACTATGAGATTTGATATTATGTGAACATCTCCATGATTGCACCTGCTGTGAGTAGCCAATCAGTTGAAAGTTGGCCTACATTGAATATAAGTGGATATGCTGGTAAGGTTTGTGGGCTTTTGCTCGTTTTTGATCCTGTTCATCTGACCTCCGGCTCTTGGGATTGAACTAGCAGCCTACCTGCAGTCTTGCCTGCCAATCTTTGGGATTTGTTGGTCTTCACAGCCGGTGAACAAGAGCCTTGCTCTCCAAACTGCTTATCTTGGGCTCACCAGCCCCTGTGTGGCTATGTGCATCGTGATGCTCCTTATTGGTCAAGTTGTGAGGATTTTTGTTTTCTTTATGTTGAGGTGTCATCCATACTGAAGGGTGTAGTTTTGATCTTCATTAGTAAGTGCTTCAAGTCCTCTTGGCTTTCAGGATACAAGGTTGTTTCATCTGAATTTCACAGTTGGTTAATGAGTCTTCCTCCATTTCTGATGCTGCGTTCTTTTTCATATAGTCCAGCTTCTTGGATTATTTGCTCAGCCTACAGATTGAATACATGTGTTGAAAGTATACAACCCTGACACACACTTTTCCTGATTTTAAACCACAAAGTATCCCTTTGTTCTGTTGGAATAACTGCCTCTTGGTCTATGTACAGTTTCTGAATGAGCACAATTAACTGTTCTGGAATTCCCATTCATTGCAATTTTGTTGATAATTTGTTATGATCCACACAGTAAAATGCCTTTGAATAGTCAATAAAACACAGGTAAACATCTTTCTGGTATTCTCTGCTTTCAGACAAGATCTATTTGACATCAGCAATGAAAACTCTTGTTAAAAGTCTTCTTTTGAGCCCAGGTTGAATTTCTGCCAGTTCTTTATTGATGTACTTCTGCAATCATTCTTGAATTATCTTCAGCAAAATTTCACTTGCATGTGATATTGTTCAATAATGTATGTATTCTATTGGATAACCTTTCTTTGTAATGGGCACAAATATGGATCTCTCCCAGTTGGTTGACCAGGTAGCTGTTGTCTTCCTTGTTTCTTGGCATAATAAGTGAGTTCAACCAGTTTTGCATCTGTTTGTTGAAACATCTCAAGTGATATTTTGTCAATTCCTGGAGCCTTGTTTTTTGCCAATGCCTTCAGTGCAGCTTGAACTTCTTCCTTAAATACCATAGGTATTTAAACATTGACCAATCTTTTTGCACAGTGACTCTGTGTATCCCTTTCATCTTCTTTTAATGCTTCCTCTGTCATTCAATGTTTTGCCCATAACTTGTTGAACCCATTGCCCTGGAGTCGATTCTGACTCATAGAGACCTTATATGACAGAGTAGGACTGTCCCATAGGGTTTCTAAGGAGAACTTTGTGGATTCGAACTGCCAACCTTCTGGTTAACAGACATAGTTCTTAACCACTACGCCACCAGGGTTTCCATTTTGCTCATAGAATCCTTCAATAATGGAACTCGAGGCTTGAATTTTTACTTACCTTCCTTCAGCTTGAGGAATGCCAAGTATGTTCTTCCCTTTTGGTTTTCTAACTCCAGGTCTTTGCACATTTCATTACATTACTTTGTCTTCTCAAGTCGTCCTTTGAAATCGTCTGTTCAGTTCTTTTACTTCATCATTTCTTCCATTTGCTTTAGTTACTCTATGTTCAAGAGCAAATTTCAGTGTCTCTTCTGATATTCATTTTGATCTTTTTTCCTGTCTTTTTTAATGACCTTTCTCTTTCTTCATGTATGATAGCCTTCCACAACTCATCTGGTCTTTTTCAGTCATTAAAGTTCATTGTGTCAAATCTATTCTTGAGATCGCCTCTAAATTCAGGTGAGGTTACTGAAGGTTGTACTTTTGTTTTTGTGGCCATTTTATTTTTTCTTCCAAATGGAATTTTTTTTTTTTTTTTTTGTATTTTAGATGAAGGTTTACAAAGCAAATTGTTTTCTCATTAAACAATTAATACACATATTATGTTGTGACACTGGTTGCCAACTCTATAACATGTCAACACTCTCTCCTTCTTAACCTTGGTTTCCTGTTATCAGCTTCCCTGTCCCCTCTTGCCTTCTCGTCTATGCCCCTGAGCTTATGTGCCCATTTAGCCTTGTTTTGTTTTATGGGCCTGTCTAATTTCTGACTGAAGGGTGGACCTCAGGAGTGACTTCAGTACTGAGTTAAAAGGAGTGGTGATAAAGGGCATGCTTGTTTTTTTTCCTGTTCTTAGGGGGCATGTTTTCAGTCTCTCTCTGTTAAGAATGATGTTTGCTGTTGGTTTTGTACACATGCCCTTTATTATGCTGAGGAATTTCCCTTCTATACCTATTTTATTGAAAGTTTGTATCAAGAAGGTGTTGGACTTTATCAACTGCCTTTTCTGCAACAGTTGAGAAGATCATGTGTTTCTTTTATTTATGTGGTGGATTACACTGATTGATTTTCTAACGTTGAACCATCCTTACATACCTGGCTTTTTTTTTTTTTTAATATATATATGTTGCTAAATTCTATTGGCTAGAATTTTATTGAGAATTTTTGCATCTATATTCATGAGAGATATTGGTCTGCAATTTTCTTTTTTGTGGTGTCTTTGCCTGTTTTTGGTATCAGGGTTATGCGGGCTTCAAAAAATAAATTTAGAGGTATACCTTCCTTTTCTAGTTTTGAAATCGTTTGAGCTGTACTGGTGCAAGCTCTTCTCTGAATGTTTGGTAGAATTCTCCAATGAAGCCATCTGGGCCAGTTTTTTTGTTGTTGGGAGTTTTTTTTTTTTTTTTTAATTACCTTTTCAGTCTCTTCTCTTGTTATGGGTATATTCAGATTTTCAACATCATTTTGTGTTAGTTTGGGTAGGTAGTGTGTTTCTAGAAATTTGCCCATTTCCTCTAGGTTTTCAAATTTGTTGGAGAATAGCTTTTCATAGTACTCTGTTATGATCCTTTTTATTTCAGTTGGGTCTATTGTAATGTCCCCCCATTTCATTTCTTATTTGGATTATTTGCATTCTCTTCTGTTTTCTTTTGTCAGTTTAGCCAATGATTTGTCGGTTTTGTTTATCTTTTCAAAGAACCAGCTTTTGGTTTTGTTGATTCTTTCTATTGTTCTTCTATTCTCTATTTCATTTATTTCTGCTCTGATCTTTATTATTTCCTTTCTTCTGGTGGCTGTGAGCTTCTGCTGTTCTCTTTCTTTTTGTTAAAGTTCTAAAGCCAATGTTTAGATTTTGTCCCTTTCTTATTTTTTGATGTGTGTGTCTATTGCTATAAATTGACATCTGAGCACTGCCTTTGCTGTGTCCCAAAGGTTTTGGTACAATGTGTTTTTATTCTCAATTGATTCTATGAATTTTTTTTTTATTCCGTCTTTGATTTCTTTTATTAGCCACTGGTTTTTAAGTAATATGTCATTCAGTTTCCATACATTTGATTTTATCCTTGCTCTTCCTGCTATTAATTTCTGCTTTTATGGCATTGTAATCAGAGAGGATGCATTGTATTACCTCAAATAAGGTGTATTGAACTCTAATATGGGGATTGGTCAGTTTTGTCATCCTGCTATTAGAATGAGCCATCCCAGAGGAAGAAAAAGAGGATCTCAAAAAAGAAGCACCAGGAATGGAGTGTGTCCTTTGGATCTGGGATCCCTGTGCTGAGATCTAGGAGATACAGAGTGAAGCTGTTACACAGGCAACTGTGAGAGACAGTGGCAGGACACAGCAGGAATTAGGAGACAGGAGCAAGATTGCTGTTGTGAGGCTTCCTGATCCACAGTGTGGGGAAGTTGTGCATCTTTGGGCACGAGGCTTGCTGGTGGAGTGGGCATGAGGCTTGCTGGACACTTATTGGCAGAGCTAAAAGAGTTTTTTAGTATGTATCTGAGCAGAACAGAGGTCAGGCTGAGGGGCCAAGAGGCAAAGGGTGGAGAGGGACCTGCCTGCAGGCACAGCTGAGAAGAGGCTGTCCTAATCAAAGAACTGTATCCTGAACCTTTTGAACCCGAATTGTGACCTGTTACTTGCCTAATAAATCCCATAACTGTGAGTGTGATCTGTGAGTTCTGGGTGGTCACTGCAACAAATTACTAAACCCAGCAGAGAAGTAGAGAGTGCTGTGGGAGCAATGATAGGAGTCAAAATTGGAAAAAGTTTGGAAGGAGCAGGTATGTCTGACCATCGCCTCATAGGAATGAACCTTGGGCTGTTGCTCTTGACTCTCCTTCCCCATTGTGAAGTTAGATGAAGAGCTCAGATGACTCTGCTTCATCATTTTTACAATATATCAAAACACTGTTTACCAAAATTTCTTTCTATTTTGTATACATTGTAGTACAAATCATTCATCAAATTAATAATTTCAAATAGTTTGTTGAATTTTAGAAATTGAAGCAATGTCAGTAAATACATCAAGACTTTATGTAATCCGACAAAAGAAATTGTATGATACCATTTAATTTTCCTAGCACCTATCACTTTGTTGCAGCCAGAGAGTGACTAAGCTACTCTGCCACCTCTTCTGAATGGCACATGCCTTCCAATCAGTGTTTCCTGTAATGACTGGTCCACAAAGCCAGCACCTTGGGAACTGCTGATTATGCTTCCAAAAATGCTACCTGCTCTGCCACCTGCTACACCGCCCCCACTGAAGTTGAGTTCTTTTGAAGCGCTGGGTGGATAGAATACATGCTGCACCTGTCCCACCTGTCACTTTAATCCTCTTAGTGACCACTGGTAGCATCTCTACCAGGCCCATGTGACTGCCAGTGTGGCCAACACCATGCAGATTAACTGATACAGAGTTATTTGAATATTTTAATAATTGTTACCACAATACATTGATGCAAATTTGTTGATCGAAATAACTGAATATATAGGCCTAGAAGCTTTTTTTTTTTTTAAATGTTTGAGCATTTGATTAACTCTTTAGATATTAGGAAGGACTCAGGCTGTAGTATATATACATATAATTTAGGAAATTCACAAAACATTTTAAAGAGCTGCATATGTTTAATAATAAGAATGAAAATGTTTATAAAAGCATGTTTACTCAGTTGAAACAACACCTTTTCACTTTCTGTCTGAATGACTTCTGTTTGGTTGATTTATGAACACGTTTTGATCTTTTCTGATGTAGTTTAACATCTGTTCAATTATCATATTCCTAACACACATTTCATAGGCATGTTTTCTGCTCCTTCTTCCCTTTGTTCTCTTGGACAAATTGACTGATGTTGACTCCATTTGGGATGTGCAATATTAAAGGTTAAGTGGAGATTATGCAAGTGAAATAAGCCATCAGGATGAAATTAGAGAAGTTCAAAGGAAAAATAACGCAGAAAATGTGTTTAACAAAGATAGAAAGGAAAAAGTGGCAGGATAGTAAAATAAAGATAGAATGTTGGCTGCTTTTTTTAACTTTTTTTTCCACAAAATATTTCCATTCCTGTGTGCATATAGCAAGTATCATATCATTGTTACCTTAACTGACTGAAAAAAATCATCGTACTAAAGTCATTACGCCAGAGAAAGGAGTACTTCCTTTTTTTTTTTTTCTGTGCTTTCTACTAATTACATATTTGCAATATAATCTTTTAACAAGTTTAACTTGATTTTCTCATTTTCTGAATTAAAATAAACTTTTGTATTTTACTTAGAAATAGTTCTCAATGTCTCAAGTATCATTCTTTTTATGATTTGTGCCTTTCAATTTTCCCTTGGCTTTATTCTCTCTTTGACATTCTGTAGAGGCTTTAACACACAATCAGATCATAAAGAGAAATGTAGGATCCAGGTCGAAATTCACTTTCTGTGTTTTCTCTCCTCTCTCTCTCACTATGAGAGACACACCTATCAAGCTAAACATTGATATGATATGCAGACATTCTTTGCTAATATCAACAACGCGCTCTTAAAATGATAGGGTATAACTGTTAAAACCTTTCAGAAAAATACATCTGCACACACACACACACATGCATACACATGCATATACATAAGCTTAACCATTTGATTCAATACGTAAAATCTATGGGCTGTTTTTACGACTTAGCATTTTTTTTTTTAACTTCGAGCTTCTGTTCTACTGAATTAGTTCACTCTTAGTTCATATTAGATATTAGTAAAGTTCTCAATTGTGTGTCATTTATTAATATAGGTTTTTGTGGACTTCAAAATGTAGAGCAGAAATTATAAATCTTTTTTGCAGAGATATTTGGGCAAAGTTAGTTTGTCTTGAAATTCAAACTCATAACAATAGAAATTTTATTTCAGTAGTAAAAGTTTTTATTTTAAATTGGATAATGCAGTGTAATGAAGAGATTTTACATATAAAACAGTAGAGACAAGTATGGTAGGCAGAAAATGACAGGGAGAACACTTATCCTTTAAGAGTAGCCATGAAAACTATTATCATGACTACAGAACCTTATTTTTCTGTGTGTTATTTTGGAGACATAATACATTTCAGACTTCAGAGGGTATAACTTGACTCTGAAACTTGGGAGGGAGTCTGTCTACCCTCATAACTTGGCCAATTTTTTTTTTTTTTCCTTTTATAATTAGAACTGTATTTCTGAACTGGGAACATAAAATTAAACAGAAGGGAGCAGAAACTTCAATTACAGGTGTTATTAAAACACAATATTACTTGCAGATTTCTTCTGTCATCTTTACACACATAAAGCTGAACATTTAGTTATCTGGCTATGGCAATAATTTTAGCAAACACACACATCCCTCTTTATTTATGAGTAAAAAATATATATTTTCCCTTATACTATTTTTACCTTTGAATTTATGCTGTGATTTTAATGGGCTTTGTAGCACATCACATTGAACAAGGAACGGGTAGAAAAATATTTTTGTATGCAGTACCAACCCCCAAATACCTCAGGTAATAATTAGGATAGAGTGAAGGGAGGTTACAATGGATTAAGCCATCCCATTTTGACTGTAGTGATTATGTTTCACAGTGGTTACATGGGCCCCTTGTGGACTGTAAGAATTAACATGCCTCCAGAAAGGAACAGCCTAGCCCTTCTCAAAGAGTAATGTTAGTTTCTTTATTGTATGCTGTCACTTCACAACTTAATATTTGAGAATGACTCCTCTCCATGATTATCTATAACTCAGGCAAATCTCATGAATATTACTGAACAAAAGTTATCAGTGGTAGTATACCCCAATTGCAGATTTAGTTTGTCCCCCCTTTCAAAACAATGAGTCTGGAAATGCCACCATAAACTTATAACTGAATATGTCATTTGTCTTATTAAAGAATTCTCATCCAAAATCAGGTCCATTCAATAAGAATCAGCCTCATTGAATCAGTCTCATGTTTGCATGTACATATGTATATACATATATATGTATGTATTCCAAGAGGAACCACTTAGCATATTTATGTTGAAATAATTCAACTCTGGGATTAGTTTTTTTTTTAATTATATTGTTTTGTTTTCCACAATAAATTTTTCTTTTTCTCGAAATAAAAATGCTTTAATTTGTCCATCCCTTCTTTCGATCAGTTTCAACGTTTCATTATAAAAGTAACAACTTTCAACTAAGTGAAGGTCTGGTGGCACAGTGGTTAAGAGCTTGGCTGCTAACCAAGACGTCAGCAGTTTGAATCCACCAGGCACTCCTTGGAAACCTTATGGGGCAATTCTAGTCTGTCCTGTAGGGTCGCTGAGTCGGAATAGACTTGACTGCAATAGATTTTGTTCTTTCTGGTTCAGCTAAACTGCCCCAGTAATACTTAGCATCCTGAAATAATTAGCACAGATACTACCTTCTTAAAAAGTACAATATTTATGACAATACTTAGGATGTTTTCAGATAAGATATATGCTTTACTGGAAAACCTTACATGAAACTTTATCTGGAACTTGTAAATTGAATTTGGATGAGTCAAAAAATCTTAGTAGCTAAAGCTGGGATAAATGTGAGGGATTTCACCTCAAAGATGTAGCATTTATTCTGGATGTAATGAATATAAATCAATTATAAAGTCTTAGGTTTCTTCAGTATGTTCTAGATTTAACCATATATTTTCATTGAAATATTTTCTCAGTTTTTCTTATGAGAATGTTAGGCTCAGAGTTGTGAATTGCTTCTTTTACGTTGATATCTAATGTCAAAGAGAAAAATTAATAAGACATTTTACTTTGATTTTAAGGTTTTTCTTACCCATGAAACCAAATATTAAATGTAAAAATTCCTGACCCAAAATTAATCCTGCCACTGGGTGTTTTTTTTTTTTTTTTCACACAAAGTTACTAATCTTTGCTTTCCTGTTCAAAGCCAGGCCTACTTAATTTAAATTTCAAAAGTTATGACTGCAGGTGGGTGGAGGGCCAGAGACTACCTTGTGGCCTGACACCAGTTTATCTCAGTAAAATGTAGAAGGCAGGGATCCATCAATCATGTTAAGATTAGTCAGTGGTTGATCGTCTATGCTTCTCCCTCTGTAACCGAACTCCACTCAGGTTCTTGTCCTGTCTTATTAGCCGATTGGATTGAAATAAGATGGACACTGATTGCAACGGAAACAAAGTGGCAAGTTTATTGTCTGCGCATACAAGAAGCGCATGGGGTCTAGTGACCTTAAGGCCACGTGCTCGCTGACTAAGGGCCCGGGCAGCTTTTTCTTTCCAATGGCGTCAGGGGGTTGGGTTTGGTACCCAGAATTTTCTGACTTTAGCCCTCCCATGCCTATGTTTGGGATTGGGGGGCGGTCAGTTGAAAGATGTGATTTCAATCTGTGCATGCTTCAAGGTGTAACTAGGGCTAGTCAGTGGGTGGAGCGACTACCTGCTGTGACTTCCTGCTCAAAACAAGCTTGTGGTTAGCAAGACAAAGAGAAGGGGGAAGGGGTGTTGACTGGGGTTTTCAATATGGCTGAGCAGCCTGTTTCAATCCCCTTTTTTTGTTGTAGGTTTCTCAATCTTGGGAAACAGGGAGCCGAGGTCTAAGAAGTGGAATTCTTGTGTTGTCTGAGTTAAACTGTTTTATCTCTCTTGTATTTATGGTGGCCCTTTACTAGGCTGTTGTGTCCCTTCTTGATAGGATGGGTCAAAACTTCTGAGTAACCATCATTTGGAGCTGGAACTTTTGAATCACTTGACATGACCCTACCCTTCAGAGGAGAAGGCACCAACTCATTAAGGCATACACCAATACACATAAGCTTATCTAGAGAAAGGAACAGAAGCAAAGGTTAAAGAAATTAGTAAAAGGGCTAGAGCAAAAGCAATTCTTAATACTTTTATCGTACTTATTTTTATGATACTTATTTACCAGTCTTTGTTTCATCTCTTGAATAGCCACTTAAGTCTTTTCACTGGTTCATATTTTTTAAAAAGGCAAAAGTGGGAAGCAGACAAGCATATTGTTAGTTACGTCTTTTCAGGCCTTAAGAATATTATAGGGTATAAAATGAGCAAAACCATTGAAAGCTTCACCTTTTCACAAATTGGGTAGAATCTGTGATCTTATATTTTGAACTGTCTTTTTTAATGATCATTGGTACAGGCTTCTGTTATGACAGTCAGGAGGGCCTTCATTGGTCCAACAAATTTCTATTTACTAGGTGTTAACAGAAAAAGATAAGAGTGGAAAGTCTTTTTTTGTTCTGGTTTATGTGAAAGTTTCCCTACAAGACCTTTTCTAAGATGATTCTATCTATTGTTTTTATACCTCAGGACCCAGTTCATGTGTCCTTGTGAGTCCAGCTCTAGCTGGGTCACATTCTCTATGCACAAGGACAGGTAATAATGACTCTAATATTATTTCTTAAACCATTTCTTATTTTTGGTTGGAGATTGGACATACCACATCGATGATCAATACCTGGACTTAGTCAAGCTCCTAAATGGCAACCATGACAGGTTCTTTAAACTCACGGTGCTGGTTTTCCACTGGATACCATCTGGTTTTTCATCAGGATCTTAAGAGTGAAGTTCTCATTAATTGTATTGTTTAAGTGAGCAGGCTCAATGTACACCAACATTTTAGCCTGAGGCCTTCTTTTATCTTTCAGGTGTCTAAGGCAATACGATAATATACAATAAAAAGACAATAGGATAAGTTTTTATTATGCCTAATACTACCAGGATGTAGACTAAGAATATTACTTGTAGTAGTACAAATAAATCTGGTGTTTGTAAGGGTATTACTGTGTGTGACCAAGTAGCTTGCTATCCAATTTATGTATATCCTGTTCTATTTCTCCCGTATTATTTATCTACATGTAACAAGAGGTATTTGCTATAGCACATGTTACACTTTCTTAGACCAATAAATAAAAATCTAAGGCTATTTTGTTATCTCATGTCACCTTGGCTTAAAGAGGTAGAGATCACTGTTGTGTTTCTGTCACTAGCAACATCACTATGTCTGTTATTTGTCACATAGTGATTGATAAATTTCTTAAGATTTCTCCAATTCAAATATATCGTAAGTAGGAATTAAATTTACTAACCATACCTTGAGTGTTGGACCAATGGGCTTTCTTTTGACTCTCGTTTTACAAAGTATAACAAATTATTACCTTTCTAGTATTTACTATGAATATCTAAAGATAATCTTAAAGTTCTCAAAGCGTACTCATTGCCCAGATTAGCTAGGGATCTAAACAAGAGATTATCCATGTAACTTCATTATTAGTTGGAAAGGGATCATCTAAACTTGTTTAGTTGGATCTACCACACAAAAACATATCATTTATAAAGCACACAAAGTTTGTCTAGAGAAAACAGAAGGCATAGAAAAATTTATATATGACAAACAAGTTTCTATTAAAGAATATGTGATTAGCAAGGTAATACAGGATGGATTTCTCCTGTTGGAGCTCTCTAATCTGTCTAAAACATATTAAGTGTTTTCCCTGAGGACAAGCTGTCTCTCACCGATTTACTTATTAAGTCATGGGTCACTTTCTCAAAAGCAGAAGTGGAATTTAAGACAAAACAGAGTCTGAGTCATGAGGCTGATCTCTGAGAACCTGATTTCGTTAAGTTCATAATTTTCTATATAGCAAGAGGGTAAGAGTTTGATTACAAGCATTAGACAGGTATTTCATACAGCATTGTCTTGAAAACTGATTAAACCGGTTACTGATTTACCTTAAATATAACTCTATTTACTGATCTTTGGAGTCAGTTTCTCAAAACAGACTGAATTCTTCAAAAAAAAAAATATAACATCTGGAGCAAAATGGTCTTGTTAGTTTATCTGGACAATTGTTTGACTACTAGTGGCTTTAGGAATCAGTTTCTTCCTCAAAGCTCAAGGTTTAAAAGGACACCCAAAGGCGATGGCCTATGTAGGTTGTCCCAACCTCTATGAAAGTCAGAAATCTGGATTTTAGGAAAATTATATACTGTTTTTCATGGTTCCCTCTTTGGATCAGGATCTTGTAATAGAATCTTTGATTAAAAATGTTTAATAATTGGTAATTGGGCACTATCTGGTTTTTAAGATCTCAGGCACCATACAGTAAATCAGGAGGTAGAATAGAAACACTAACACCAGGCCAATTGTCTAAAATAATCAATGAAACCATGGCTCTGAGGTCTTTGAACCAAGGAAACAAATCCCATGAGGTGTTTGTTTACACATAAGTAGCATCAGTAACTGTTTTTCATGTGTCTCAGTAACAACTACATTCTCTCAAACCTAAGATTGTGTATTAATATAAACACAGCAACATTTATCTATTAAGGAACAAACTATTCTTTGAGAGAACTAATAGAAAATCTGATGTTATTCTAATTTGTAATATCATAGCTCAAATTTTAGACATCTTTCTGGTTATGATATTCATAACTTTGCTAAGTTTACCAAAAGGAACTTCTGATTTGAGAGTTAAGATAATTAAACCCATTAGGTAGATAATTTAGGAGAAAAGAGGAAAATGATTTTTTTATATCTAGAATGTAGGACCTTAAAGTATTATTTCCAGAAAGAAAGACTTTAAAACATCAGAAATATTTTTACATAAAACCCATAGCATCGTTTTGTTTACTCAGTCTTATGTAGTTAACTTCTGTTGCAGGTGATCCTTGATCCACTGCAGTTTGCAAAACCATTAGCTTCTGTATAAAAAAAAAAATAGAGTTCTGGAAATCTTGTTTGAGTCTAGTCACAGCTTTTTTTTGCAAGTTCAATACAGTCCGTATCTTTTGTTGAGATATTCTGGTCATATGTTTTCAGAAAATCGGCAAAGTAAAAATTTATCTGTAGATGACAAAACTTATTATGGCCATGATTAATTTATAAACATAACTCTTAATAGTCAAAGGCCTGATAGAAATTAATTACAAGCATAATGTAAAGGCCAAGTAAAATCAGTTTTAAAAAAACATTTTAGATAAAAATATTTTTAAATATACCCACTAATAACCATATTTTTAAAGAACTTCTGACATGACACATAATAATCTTGAGACATAAAACCATATAGTCAGTATATGCTAAGAATATATCAAGATTATCAAGTCTCCAAATACCTGAAAAGTAATAAAAAAAAAAAAAAAAAAACTTCATGGGTAAATGATTTGAACTCTCCAGTAAAACTATTGGCTTTGATGATGTTAGATTCAAAAAATGAAGTTTGAACCAAGTTGGCAATAAAGAAATAATAAAATTATGACATAATATTATGCATTTGTTGTCTAATATTAGGCAAAACATAAGAGGAAATACTAACATATAAATTTTAACCCAAAGAGAAAGAATTAGCACTTCTCTTGATTTTGAACAACTGGTTCCATGTATTTTATAACATGCTAAACAAACCTTTTCAGCACTTTTATAAAAATTTGGTGGCTTTCCATGAAGTTTCAAACTTGTCAAGAGTTTGTCATAAGTTACTGTGAAACAATACTTGTTATTTCACCAAAGATCCCAAAATAAAAACCTTAGCTTTTTTTCTTCTTAAAGCCATGTGGCTTGGTTTCTGACTCAGGTATCTTATTCTAATGAGACCAAACCTTTGTTTTAGTGGCAGGTTACATTAATAAATAAACTGTTTAACTCAGAAATGAAAGAAAATTTTGTTATTTTAACAGCGAGAAACCTAATTCTTTGTTTTATGTGCTATAAAAGCTCTTAAAAATCTCATAAATTAAACGATTAAACTTCAGACAGAAAAAATTTATTTTTAATAAACTTCTCAAAAGTTGTCTTTGTTGTATATTTCTTATAGTACACCCCTTTAAATGGCCAAAAATGAACTCACATATGAGCTGACCCAAATGTAACACACACACATATATCCTTTCTCTTGTGGTATAAAAAGCAAAAGTATATAAGCTTAAATTACGACAAATATCTATTAACTCAACTCAACATCAATAAGTTATCTAAAAGGTCTTAGAAATTATTTTAAGCCTGTATACCATAAAACATAACAAATTGAAATAAAGTTGCTTTAAATATTCCAAGTTTTCATTTAACTTTTACTATTTCCCATATATGTGTATGTATATATATATATATATTTTTTTTTTCCAATCTAATTTTAGCCCTTAAAGATTTCATCAACTGGCTTTGGAAATCACAAAGTCTCTGTTTAATTGACCAATTTATTGATATGGCTATAACCTTTAAGTCTTTGGCTAGGGTTGGAAACATTTTTCTAGGCCATTTTGGGTGTGTCATTCTGATTTTTATTTGACTTTGGTGGCTGAGGGCTGGGGACTGAGGAAGCCTGATTGTGTCCCGCCCTACCTACCTCTTAAATCCAGGTAGAAGACAAGATTAGGTCGTCCTGATTCATTGACATATGTTTAAGTGCACCTAGACATTTTGAAAGGCAAAACAATTTCTTTCTCTTTATCTCAGAGTAAACTTGGCAGGTCAGTTCTATTAGCCAAGAGATTTTTAACCTTATACTTCTTTCAGTTTTTTAGCGTAATAGGAATTTATTTGTCTCATGCACTGCAGCCAAGAGTTTTCTCAGCTCTGGGAGAGAAACTCTTTCTAAAATCTTAACACTGTGCCCAGGGTATTCTCTATATTGTGATTCAGATCCCAGTCTAGGCTGAAAATGTTTTCGCCATGTATCTCTCCCTTACTTATTATTTTTTTTTTTTTTAAGAAAGAGGAAAAATAAAACACAAAACAAAACTTTAAGGCCACGGAGGGACTCTCAAGCTTATTTTCTTGGGCTTTTCTCAAACGGAGACCTACATCTACAACCCACAGCTAGGGCTGGTAATGCTTGGGATTACAGTCTTCTCAGGGGTGGAAAAAAAAAAAAAAAACACCCTTTTCTACATGGAAAGGAAGAGGAAATAAAATACGGAGAGCAAAAAGAGTAGAGTGGGTACTAAGATGAGAAAGAGGAGAACAATGTTCCGAAAAACCGCAGAGGGACTTGAACCCCCAAACCGCCAATGGGGCGAGGGCCACTTAATTAGACGAGAGTGGGTCTCAGTGGGCCGGCTACACGTTATTTCCCTCGTTTTTATGGGGTATGGTCTTAGGACTGCGCTTTGCCACCTCTTCTTGCCTAATTCCCCAGACCAGTGGAACAACCTGGTCGAGCGCACTTACCTGAAGTTAGAGGCCTCTCCCGTCCAGTTTCTGTTCCCGAGCTGAGGTGGGGACGCGGCGGACTTTGTCCCCAGTGGAAATCACGGTAGCGGTCCAAGACTCCTTACCGATCAAATGAGATCGGGGCGCACCTTAAGGGGTATATCAGGGGTCCGGATACTCACCGCCCAGGTTTCACAGTCAGCCGTCCTAGCGGAAGTAGCCAGAATTTGTAACCCAAGGCCACTGGATCCCTTGTCCTGTCTTATTAGCCGATTGAAATAAGATGGACACTCATTGCAACAGAAACAGAAAGTGGCAAGTTAATTGTCTGCGCATACAAGGAGCTCTTGGGGTCTAGTGATCTTAAGGCCACGTGCTCCCTGACTAAGGGGCTGGGGAGCTTTTTGTTTCCAATGGTGTCAGGGGGTTGGGTTTGGTACCCAGAATTTTCTGCCTTTAGCCCTCCCATGCCTATATTTGGGGTTGGGGGGCGGTCGGTTGAAGGATGTGATTTCAATCTGTGCATGCTTCAAGGTGTAACTAGGGCTAGTCAGTGGAGGGAGCCACTACCTGCTGTGACTTCCTGCTCAAAACAAGCTTGTGGTTAGCAAGACAAAGAGAAGAAGGAAGGGATGTTGATTGGGGTTTTCAATATGGCTGAGCAGCCTGTTTCATCTCCACTTTTTATAAACTTCATTGCAACTAGCCTACTTCCAGTCATTTGCTTTTTTTGGAAGCAGGTTGGTCACCCTATATGCATGTAGAATAGCTGCTCAGAATAAATCTTGTATTCCAATTTGTTTGAGTTTTAATTATTTTTAACACTAATAACACAAGAATCTATCAAGTAATTCCAAAAGAGAACACTTTGGTTCTTGGATCTCAGTATTCGTTAAGATTGGAGAGAATCAAAGGAGTCTTCTTAGATTCTAATCTGAATAGCTTCGTTTCATATGTTCATGGCCACAAAATTAACCGAGGGAGCAGTGTTTAGCCAACATGATATTTTGTGCCTAGAATGAGAATCAAACATTGAGAAATAATGTGTTTATAAATGATTGATGACAATAAATTAAACCCAGTAAACTAAGGAAATGTAAAAAGAAGAGTCATTGTTCTAGAATGAAAGAAAAAATGGTGTAAAGAGTTTCCTGGTTGAATTTGCTCACTGATTCATTATTTTAACAATCATTTATTGTACGTCTATTTGATATATATTATGTACTGGGTTAGGGTCTCTATGAATCAGAATAGACTTGATGACAACTGGTTTGGTTTTTTGGTATGTACAAAAAAAAAAAAAATTTTTTTTTTTTTTTACTGGCATAAGCGTTGGGTATGCACCAGTTAACGAAATATCATCCTCCCTTAAATATTTTATAAATTTATAGGTAATACATAAATAAATAAAATCTAAAATATAGCATAATAAATTCCATATTAATATATGTCTAGTTGGGGTTAGGGAGCTGTAGAATCACAGAAAGAATCTAACTCAGTCAAGGAAGGTCATAGGTTGGGAAAAAATTACCAAGAAATAACATTCATGTTGAGTTCTAGGAGTTAGCAAAGAATATTGGGGGAGGCAATTATAAAGAAGATTATAAAAAAAAGAATCTAGAAATTTATATTTCTAGAAAACCTTAAGCTACAAGGTGTTCATAAAATCTTGGCCGAAGATGAGTATGAAGATGTTATCAGAGGCATAGTATACTTTTATTAATTGTGATCATCATTAATTTTATTATATTGGACATAAATGAGCCAGTGTGCTTAGAGTTGTTTTGTTGTTTGTTTGCTTGTTTTGTACTGAGAGGTTTAAGTGTTATTTTGAATCTTCATAAAAAATATTCATGATCCTAAACTGTCTTGGGTAACATACTGTGCAATAAATGTTAACTCAGCTGGGTCGAGTACCAACCTCAGAACAATTGAAAGAACGGACTGACTTCTGGCTGACGCCTAGGATATAACCTCTAAGCTTTTGGAATATCTCACTTGATAAGAATGCCTTTGCATACCTGGGACTCTGGGCCATGCAGATAGTTTATATTAACAATGTGACGTACGGTGGGGGCCATAAACCAGAAAACAAACCCATTGCCCTTGACTAGATTCCAACTCATAGCGACCATATACAACAGAGCAGAACTGCCCCATAGAGTTTCCAAGGAGCAACTGGAAGATTCAAACTGCAGACCTTTTGGTTAGAAGCCACCAGGGCTCCAGTGGGGACCACAGGCCATAGCCTTTAAAAAAAAAAAAAAAAAGGCCATGCTTTATCAGTTTGCTTTCTGGAAAGACTGGAGATTGAGTAAACTAAGCTAAGTCACACGGGTGTTCCATGCCTATGTGACCAACTCCCAGTAAAACCATGGATACCAAGACATGCGGAAGCTTTCCTGGTTGGAAATACTGTGCATATGTTGTCACATATCATTTCTGGGAGAACTGAGTGTTGTCCATAACGCTCCACTGGGAGAGGACCACTGGAATCTTGTACCTGGTCTCTCTTGGAGCCAGGTACAAGGCATCTTTTGTTTTTGCTGATTTTAATCTGCATCCTTTTGCTTTAATAAATTATAAACGTGTGTATAAGAGCTTTATTGAGATTTGTGAGGCCTTCTAGTGAATAACTGAAACTGCGGGTGTCTTCAGTACCCCAACACACATATCACAAAGATTTTAAATTGGGCATGGGTAATTCTGATTGCAGTATACAGGATGGATTGAAAGATACAAAGCTGAAGAAAATAAGCTATTTAAAAGCTCCACAAGAGTGCAGAAAATGCTTAAAATTTTTTCATTACTGTGTGTACAACTCTAGAACAGAGTCTGACAAATTAGTAGGCACTAAATAAATATTTGCTGAATTAAAAAAAAAAAAGAAATATTACAGTATTGAAATCCCTAAAAATAAAGCAGTTGCTGGTAGTAAAGAGCAGAGAGAATTTATATGAAAGATATTTAGAAAGTGGAATCATCAGAGAAAATGTATCAGATTTTGACGGGTTGAGAGAAGAAAATAGATGAGTAAATGTTTGTTCCCAGGATTTTGACCTGAGCTGCTGGGTGGAATTACAGTGCTATTAATTGAGGTAAGAAATACAGGGTAAGGATGTGTTTGTTTCCCTCCAAGTTCATTTAGAAGTTAAGGGCAAAATATCATTCTTCTCGTCTATGAATGCTGAGGATTAGGATACATTTTGACTAAAAAAATTACCTTCAGAAAAGCTATGTGTACTGGTTCTATTTCTTCACGTAGGTAGCTTTAATTCCCTCTTAAAAGAATATCCTCAACTGAATATGATATTTTCTGACAAAATAGGCAAAAGAAAATTGTTTCAGTACAGCTATTCTTCTTATCATCTGGCAGCCTAGTTCACTATGATACAAGCTTTGAGTAAATCTCTCGGTCAATTTCTCACTTTGAAAATGTGTTTCAATCTTTCCATATTTTTTTTCGGATAATATCATCTTCATTTACATCTTCTTTCTTCTCCCTTTCAGCTTCATTAGCCATTTGTAAAGAGAATGACAGTGGACACAGAAGAGAAACACTTTAAAGAGAGAAAGAGCCATGCTTGTGACAGACTGGATGAAGGAAGCAGGGAGACAGACTCATAATAGAAACCAGTTTTTAAAGTGTGGAATAGAGGGATGAGTTAGGACAAAATTAAAAAAAAAGCAACTAAGAAGTGTTTATTTGTTTTATTATTTTTATTCAAGCTTTTTTTATTTTTGGTACCAGTTCTCATATCATTAATGAATATGTTATGCTGATCAAGTGAAAAGCAAAAAATACATATTTTAATATAATAAACTGGCTACTTCCAAATGATTTCTGGAGAAAGCTCTGAGGAGAGATAGTTTGGTTGACAGATGTCTGGGGGCATATGGGTGTCTTTAATCTGTGATGACATTGCTCTTTACCCTCAACAGAAAATCCCTTTCTGCTAAGCGTCCTGAAGATGCTATTCCTGGCTGACTGTTCCTCCATAGTAATAAGACCACATGCTACTTCCCTGCCCATAAGCGTTTTTGAAATGCTTTCTCTGTTTTACACCTACCTCAGCTGACATATTTTCCAACAACTTCATGTGTTGCTTTTAAAATAACTTAATTCAACTCTCGTAGACAAAAAGAAACATTTCCTTTCTCTGGTCATTTAGGATGAGATGGCGGCACCAGAGGTCTCAGTAACACCACTTCAGGGAAATATTTCTAGGATCTAACACATTCCACAGAGAAAAAGAAGATGAAAAATTGGCCTTTTTCTGAAAATGTGATAAAAGCAACATGACACCAGAAGAAAACTAACAGAGAATGGAGGTAGCTCTACCTAGGAGACCTCAAGGTCAGCACATATTCAAGTGCAGATCAGAGAATGAGCTTCCCCAGAAGAGGAAGCAGGAGATCTGAAAGAGAAATTGTTCCAAAGAAAGGAAGTGCTCTATTTAACACAACATGACTTCCGCATCGGTCAATTCATTTTTTTTTTTTTGCTTTTTGCTCTACACTGAAGAAAGTATCGCGGCCCAGTGCCTGAAGAGAGCAAGCACTTCCTGGCCCCTTCTGCAAACACACTATGAGGTCACTTTAGCATGGCTAGTTATCTTTGGACGAACAAATTCAATGCTTCTGAAGAGAATGTCTTGCTCTGGAGGGAAATTACAGTCACTTAAAAAGTATTTTTAAAAATCCATAAATGAAGCCCAATTGTAAAACACAGATCCAAGTGATTTTTTTTTTTTTTTTTAAATTGAAAGGGTAGCAATGATTTGTGCTGAACTCAAAACTATATTCTAATGGTAGAGTATGACTTTGAACATCCAGGTGATTATTTATACAAAGAAAATCTAGCATTTTTTTTTTTTTTTAAAGGAGGTATAAACACCGGAGATAGTATCTTAGGAAAATAAAATAACAAAACAAAATAAAAATTAAAAAAAAAAAGCTGTAAACTACAAGAGTGAAAAAAAAAAGGATGCAAGATCAAGCAAATAATACTGATGTGAAGAAGTTATATACAGGCAGTCCCCAGGGTATGCACGAGATCTCTTCCTACTTGTGTCTTTAAGAATTTATAGGTAAGTTGAAACATTTGCATACGGTTTTATTTAACCTTACTTTTTTTTTTTTTTTTTAGTGTGAGAGGGGAACCCTGGTGGCACAATAGTTAAGAAGAGCTCAGCCGCTAACCAAAACGTCTGAAGTTCAGATCCAGCAGACACTCCTTGGAAATTCTATGGGGCAGTTCTACTCTGTCCTAAGGGGTTGCTATGAGTCAGAATCAACTCAACAGCAATGACCTTGGTTTAGTTTTAATGCAAGAGGAGTCTTGATGGCACAGTGGTTAAAGCACTCAGCTGCTAACCAGAAGGTCAGGAGTTTGAACCCACCCTGGGAGAACGATGTGGCAGTCTCCTTCTGTAAACATTTACAACCTTGGAAACCCTATGGGGGTAGTTCTACTCTTTAGAGTCTCTGAATTGGAATCAGTAGGTTTGTTGGCAGTCGGTTTGGTTGGTTTTGGTTAGTGCAAGAAAAGGCTTGAAGGCTTTTCAGTAATTTAAAATTTGCACATGCAGAACAAGGGGATACTTTGTGGTTTAACGTTAGAAAAAGTGTGCTTCAGGATTGCATTCTTTCACTATACTTATTTAATCTGAATGCTGAGCAAATAGTCCGAGAAGCTGGACTATTTGAAGAAGTAAGGGGCATCAGGTTCTGTTGTACATAGGTTCACTATGAGTATTGATAACTTGCGTTATGCAGATGAGATAACCTTGCTTGCTGAAAGTCAAGAGGATGTGGAGCACTTGTTGATGAAGATCAAAGACCACAGCCTTCAGTATGGATTACACCTTAACATAAAGAAAACAAAAGTCCTCGCAACTAGACCAAAAAACAGCATCATGATAAAGGGAAAAAAGATTGAAGGTGTCAAAGATTTCATTTTACTTGAATCTACAATCAACACCCATGGAAGAAGCAGTAAAGAAATCAAATGATGTATTGGGCAAATCAGCTGCAAATATCTTTTTTAAAGTGTTAAAAAGCAAAGATATCACTTTAAGGACTAAGATGTGCCTGACCTAAGTCATGGTGTTTCAATTGCCTCATACGCATGTAAAAGCTGGACAATGCATAAAGGAGACTGAAAAAATAATTAATGCCTTTGAATTATGGTGTTGGCAAAGAATATTATATATACTATGGACTGCCAGAAGAACAAACAGATCTGTCTTGGAAGAAGTACATCCAAAACACTCCTTAGAAGCAAGGATGGCAAGACTTCATCTCACATCTTTGGACATGTTATCAGGAGGGACCAGTCTTTGGAGAAGAACATCATGCTTGGTAAAGCAGAGGGTCAGAAAAAAAGAGGAAGTCCCTCAAAGAGATGGATTGACACAGCGACTGCAACCATGCGCTCAAGCATAACGATTGTGAGGATGGTGCAGGTCCCGGCAGCGTTTGGTTGTGTTGTACATAGGGTCACTATGAGTTTGAACGGATTGGAGAGCACCTTACAACAATAACGATCATCTCTTGGCACATGTCTAGTTGATTTGACTCCTGTGTTCGCCATCTGACAAGGTCCATGTGTACCGTCTCTCTATGTTGTTGAAAAACGGGTATTTGCAATGAAGAAGCTGCTGATCTTTGAAAATTCCATCATGCATTGTTTCTATCACCAAGGCAATGTTTTCCAACTACCGACCCCATTTCTTTGATTCCAACTTCCGCATTCAAATCACCAGTAATTATCAATGCATCTTGATTGCATGTTTGATCAAATTCAGACTTCAGAAGTTGGTAAAATTCTTCAATTTCCTCATCTTTGGCATTAGTGGTTGGTGCATAAATTTGAGTAATAGTAGTATTAACTGATCTTTCCTTGTAGATGTGTGGTGAGTATACTATCATTGACAGGGTTGTACTTCTGCATAGATCTTGAAATATTCTTTTTGAAGATGAATGTGACACCTTTCCTCCCAAGAGTCTTTCAGTTTGTAGTGCTGTGATGGCTTGAATGTTGCTGTGATGCTGGAAGCTATGCCATCAGTATTTCAAACACCAGTGTGATCACACATAGTGGACAGATTTCAGCAGAGCTTCCAGACTAAGACAAAGAAGATGAACCTGATGGTCTACTTCTGTAAAAAAATAAAAATAAAAAAGACCAGTGAAAACCTTATGAATAGCAGCAAAATGTTGTCTGGCATAATGTGAGAAAATGAACCCCTCAGGTTGGAAGGCACTCAATATACGAGTGGATAAGAACTGCCTCCTTTAAGTAGAGTCAACCTTATTGACATTGATGAAGTAAAAATTTCAAGACCTTCATTTTCTGATGTGGCATGACTCAAAATGAGAGGAAACAGTAGTAAACATACATTAATAATTGAAACATGGAAGTTGGGAGCTGTCAAAAGTGAAATGGAACACATAAAGGTTGACATCCTAGGCATTAGTGAGCTGAAATGGACTGGTATTGACCATTTTGAATTGGACAATCATATGGTCTACTCTGCCAGGAATGACAAATGACCATGGAAGCAGCACTAAAGACATGAAATGATGTACTGCATTGGGAAAATATGCTGCAAAGACCTCTCTGAAGTTTTAAAAACCAAAGAGGTCACTTTCATGACTTAGGGTACGCCTGACCCAGGCCATAGTATTTTAAGCTCATATGCATGAGAAAACTGGAGAACAAAAAGGAAGCTCAAAGAAAGTTTGACAAATTTGAAATGTGCTGTTGGCAAAGAGTATTGAATATACTATGGACTGCCAGAGAAACCAACAAATCTGTCTTGGAGGAAGTACAGCCAGATTGCTACGTAGAAGCCAGAATGGCTAGACTTTTCTTGCTTTCTTTGGACATGTAATCAGGAAAGACCAATCGCTAGAAAAGGACAACATGTTTGGTGAAGTAGAGAATGAGGGAAATCCTCCATGCAAAGCATGGATATAATAGCTGCAGCAATGAGCTCAAACGTATCAAAAATTGTGAGGAAGGGCAGGGCTGAGTAATATTTCCTTCTGTAATACATAAGGTCACCATGAGTCACAGTTCACCCTCTGGCAACAGCAACAAAAACAAATTTTATGTAAGGAGTTCAGGGTAGTGGAAAAGACTAAGTGATCAGCTATTATCTAAAAGGTTGGTGGCTTGAATCCACCCAGATTCACCTCAGAAGAAAGATCTGAGGATCTACATTCCAAAATCACAGCCATTGACAACTTTCTGAAGTGTAGTTCTAACCCAACACACATGGGCTCATCATGAGTCAGAATCGACTTCACCAAAATAGGCTTGCTTTCTTGTTTTGTAAATATTTGTAAATTTCATTTACAGGGTGGATGGTTGCTCACACACCATAGCACAAATGTTTAATAACAGAATCACCAAACAAAGGATGTGAAAAGAGATACCAGAAGATTGAATTAAAAAAATTTGTTTCACAAGACCCATACCTTACTCCATGCACAAAAATGAGCTCAAATTGGATCAGAGACCTAAATATAAAATCTAAAATGATAAAGATCATGGAAGAAAAAAACAGACAATGTTAGGAGCCCTAATACATGGCATAAACAGTACACAAAACATTATAAAGACTGCAGAAGAAAAACTAGGCAAATGAGAGCTCCTAAAAATCAAACACCTATGCTCATCCAAAGACTTCACCAAAAGAGTAAAAAGTTTTTAGCTATGACATTTCCGGTCAGCATCTGATCTCTAAAATCTACATGATACTGCAAAAACAACTACAAAAAGACAAATAACCCAATTAAAAAATGGGCAAAAGATATGAACAGACACTTCACTAAAGAAGACATTCAGGTAGCTAACAGATATATGAGGAAATGTTCATGATCATTAGCCATGAGAGAAATGTAGATCAAAAGTACAATGAGATTTCATCTCACTCCAACAAGGCTGGCTGGCATTAATCCAAAAAACACAAAATAATAAATGTTGGAGAGGCTGTGGAGAGATTGGAACACTTCTACACTGCTGGTGGGAATGTAAAATGGTACAACCACTTTGGAAATCAATTTGGTACTGCCTTAAAAAGCTAGAAATAGAACTACCATACAATCCAGCAATCTCACTCTTTGGAATATATCCTAGAGAAATAAGAGCCTTTACAAGAACAGATATATGCACACCCATGTTTATTGCAGCACTGTTTACAATAGCAAAAAGCTGGAAGCAACCAAGGTGCCCATCAATGAATGAATGGATAAATAAATTATGGTATATTCACACAATGGAATACTACACATCGATAAAGAATAGTGAGGAATCTGTGAAACATTTCATAACATAGAGAAACCTGGAAGGCATTATGCTGAGTGAAATTAGTCAGTTGCAAAAGGACAAATATTGCATAAGACCACTATTATAAGAACTTGAGAAATAGTTTAAACTGAGAAAAAAACATTTTTTTATAGCCATGAGAGGGGGGAAGGAGGGAGGGTGGGAGAGGGGTATTCACTAATTAGTAGATAAGAACTACTTTAGGTGAAGGGAAAGACAACACACAATACAGGAGAGGTCAGCACAACTGAACTAAACCAAAAGCAGTTTCCTGAATAAACTGAATGCTTTGAAGGCCAGCATAGTAGGGGCAGGGGTTTTGGGACCATGGTTTCAGGGGACATCTAAGTGAATTGGCATAATAAAATCTATTAAGAAAACATTCTGCATCCCACTTTGAAGAGTGGCGGCTGGGGTCTTAAAGGCTAGCAAGCAGCCATCTAAGATGTATCAATTGGTCCACCTGGATCAAAGTAGAATGAAGAACACCAAGGACACAAGGTAATTATGAGCCCAAGAGACAGAAAGGGCCACATGAACCAGAGACTACATCATCCTGAGACCAGAAGAGCTAGATGGTGCCAGGCTACAACCGAAGACTGCCCTGACAGGGAACACAACAGAGAACCCCTGAGGGAGCAGGAGGCCAGTGGGATGCAGACCCCAAATTCTCAAAAAAGACCAGACTTAATGGTCTGACTGAGACTAGAAGGGCCCCGGTGGTCATGGTCCCCAGACCTTCTGTTGGCCCAGGACGGGAACATTCCCGAAACCAACTCTTCAGAAATGGATCGGACTGGACAATGGGTTGGAGGGGGATGTTGGTGAGGAGTGAGCTTCTTGGATCAGGTGGACGCTTGAGGCTTTGTTGGCATCTCCTGCCTGGAGAGGAGATGAGAGGGTAGAGGAGGTTAGAAGCTGGTGAAATGGACATGAAAAGAGAGAGTGGAGGGAGAGAGTGGGCTGTCTCATTAGAGGGAGAGAAATTGGGAGTATGTAGCAAGGTGTATATAAGTTTTTGTGTGAGAGACTGACTGGATTTGTAAACTTTCACTTAAAGCACAATAAAAATTATAAAAATAAAAAAAAAATCTGTTTCATAGAAATAAATTCAATATTGAACTTGGGTCCAAAAAAAATCACCTGTGCTGTAAAGTTGTGAAAGACTGGTATATATACATATAAATACATTTGGAGGCTTTCTGACTGTGGAGTAAATGTGAGCTAGTAGTGAGATTTGGTTGCCGAAATGATACAATCTTAGGCTTCATTATTAGTATTATTTGGTGGGCAGCGATAGTCCCACTCTGCTTTGTACAATCTATTGTCAGACTACAAATGGTACACTGTGTTCCATTCTGTTGTATAACTGTTTAAGAGGCAAAAACATAAATTGACACATACTCAGAGGATAGTAGCCAGTAGTAATCTTGTATGAATTTGAAGAAGTGGCATACAAGGAAGGGTTAAAAGAAGCAGAAACACTTAATACAAAAATGGGAAATTGGAGTCATGTTCAAATATAACAGCACTAAAACATTAAAGATGTGTAAGGAAGTTTAAAACAGTTTTGCCAATTACTACTGGTAATATTTTTTGACACAATTTTTTTTATGCTCTTTGGTTGATACCACAAGCAAGTACTTGAAAGCATTCTGAAGATAATGGTGGACTGCTTTAGGAGGTGATGAGCTTCCAAATACTATCCATATGTGCAGGTAATATATTCAATATTCAAGTGTTCAAATTGCACTTGAACCAAAAGGTTGCCAAAGTACTTCTCAATCGACCAGTACTAATTTTGTTCCTAAATAATAAATCCTTTTTATTAGTTCATTGTTGTTGTTGTTAGGTGCCATCCAGTCAGTTCTGACTCATAGAGACCCCATAAGATAGAGTAAAACTGACCATAGGGTTTCCAAGGAGCAGCTGGTAGAGCTCTAAACCACTATGCCACCAGGGCTCCCTATTCATATATAAATTAAATCTGTTACATAGAAACTTCTGATTAAATGAAACTGAGATATGGTTAAATCACCTTTTCAATTATGTATTAACTCCGTTGAAACCTTCATGGGTATCAAACTGTTGATTTGGTGCTTTACTAGTTGCCCATGAAGATTATGGATAAATGGTACAAGGCAGAGCATATCTTTACTATGTAGACATAACACCATCCATTGCAGCTGAGCCCATTCCGACTCAAAGCAATCCTATAGGACAGAGTTGAACTGCCCCATAGTTTCCAAGGAGTGCCTGGTGGATTTGAGCTGCCAACCTTTTGGTTAGCAGCCATAGCGCTTAACCACTACGCCACCAGGCTTCCACCATGTAGACATAGGAGATATATTTTTCTACCCACTTTCTATAGTTATTTGATATAAAATCTAATTTTTAATAAAAATATTTGTTTCATAAAACCAAACCAAACCCATTGGCAATTGAGTTGTTTTTGACTCATCGTGGCCTTATAGGACAGAGTAGAACTACCCCATAGGGTTTCCACAGAGCGGCTGGTGGATTCGAACTGCCTGCCTTTTGGTTAACAGTGGAGCTCTTAACCACTAAGCCACCAGGGCTCCATTTGTTTCATAGGCACACACAAAAATACGTGGACTCTATTTCATTTAAAGTGATGGTTTAAATAAATACATTTAGTTCCAAAAAAAGAATAAGAAATGTGTCTTTTATTCTTGGGTGGAAATTCTAAGCTAAAATATACATATACATATATCAATAGTTTTTTTTTTTTTTTTTTAATCTTATTTCAGGTATCATTTGCTTCAGGGACAATCATCTCTCAAAGGAGTTTAAAATGATTAAAAATCAGTGTATAAAGTTGAGACTCCTCTCTGGTCCATTTCTTGGATGATTAAGTTTGGGTCTCAAAAATGTGTCCTGATTTCTATTTCTATTTAACAACTTTGTTGTATGCTGTGAGGAAAATATTGGGTTTCATTTTTATTATTTTTTAATAATTTGTAAACCAATACATTGGAAACCAGGTGCTAGAAATTACATTCTCCGGATAACAAAGAATATTTCTGTTGAATCTGTACCCCTTAGAAAAAAAAATTTTTTTTTTTTAGCAGTCAATAAAGAATATTCATTTGTTTGCTATGCAAACAAATGAGTGAAGCCCAAAGCTCGAATACAAGAAGCAGTATGATTACATATTACTAGATCACAATTTCTTATTTTTCTTGTATTATTATTATTTCTGATCACTGTAACTATTTGGTGTGTCTGTAAGAACAGAAAGGTAAATATAAATATAAACAATAACGTATACGTAATTATTTCACATGTAATTAAATATGAATATGTATATAATTAAAAATAAATTTATTATTACAGTTGTTATTGTAATGTTATTTTCCTTATAATTTTGGAATTGTACCTAGCCTAACCCTCCCTCTATCGTGCCACTGTCTGATTTCTACTCTCACCCTTGATGCTTGTGGTCTGCCATCTCTGGACTCAGTTGACTGGATCAGAAGTGAATGTATGATATCCAAAGGGCGAGCTGGTCCAGTAAGTTTGTCTTTGCTTAGTATTGGTACATGAAGGGACTGGGACAGTCAAGTATAAGCATAGGATCTGTTCCATTTTGTGGATTGAGGAGCTGAGGGGACCAATTTGGGGCAGCCATTATGGTCTATGGGCAGGTGGATCATGAGAGCCAGATTACAGAGAGAACAAAATAATGACTATTATAATAAGCAGAGATCATAAGATGAAAGTGAAAGGAGAGAGAGATAGACAACTTATCTTATTCTAGTTGATTTTCCTGTGTTAGTTCCGTGCGAACTCTTACAGGATTTTCTGCCTTATGCATTCCATACAATCTTCCAATATCACTCCAAAATTAGCTTGAATATATTTTTGTTTCTTTAACAGAATGGACACAGGGAACCAGGGTGGAAAGGGGGGGGTGTGCTGTCACATTGTGAGGATTGCAACCAATGTCACAAACAAATATGTGTATGAATTTTTGAATGAGAAAATAACTTGAGCTGTAAACTTTCACTTAAACCAGAGTAAAAAAATAAAAGACTCCCTCATCAAAACATACAAATAAATTAAATTTTGCATCTTAAATATTTATTTTATTTTATTTTACAGTTGAAACTGAGGCCCTGTGAGGTTATACTACGTGTTCATATTTATCCTATCAAAATATTTTTGTAATGTCACATTATTTTATTTTTTATAAATGAATATATTTATGGAAACATAATTATAATATAATAAAATATCCTGATGGTAACTATTCAGGTTGATGAGTTTTGATGATTTTATACTCATGTAAGTTCCATGAAAAATAATACTAATAATACTTTCATCACCCTAGAATATTCCTTTTTATCCATTTTCATCAGTTTCTACCCTGAGGTTTCTGACAGCCACTTTCTTATTTCTATCGGCTGTAGATTAGTTTTGCTATTATTCTTAGACCTCATACAACTCTATGACTCTACCAAATCCATTGCCAGCGTGTTGATTCTGACTCATAGTAACCCTGTGGAACAGAATAGAGGGGCCCCAGAGAGCTCCCAAGGCTGTAAATCTTTACAGAAGGAGACTGCCACATCTTTTTCCCACAGAGTGGCTGGTGAATTTGAACTGTAAAACTTTCAGTCAACATCCGAACATTTAACCACTGTGCCACCAGGGCTCCTCTATGACTCTCACATGCCTGAATTTTGAGCACTATAATTTTTTTAGATTTATCTATATTTTTCCACACATTAGTAGTTCTTTCTTTTTATTGCTTTTTTCCCACCAATGTCCTCTCCTTTTGCTCCAGTTATTTTGGCTTCTGCTGCGTTCCTTTGAGATGGGAGCACGCTTCTGCCTCAGGGCTCTGCATGGTTTATACTCTCACTTCTATTAGGTCTCTGCTCAAATGTTGTCTTATTTGTAAGGCTTCCCCAGATCACTCTATTAAATATGAAGTATCATCCAACTGCTCCACAATACCTCTTCTCCTTCTCTTACTTCATTTCCTCCCCTAGCGTTCATCATCATCGCATGTACAGCTTTTTTTTTTTTTTTTTTGCCCCACTAGGATGCAAGGACCATAAGCGCAAAACCTTTGTCTCATTTGTCTATTGATAGAATTCTATGTCTAAATTTCTCACTAGTATTTTGCAGGTACTCAAAAATAACAATGAATTGTCCCTCGCGCTATCCACACGTAATCTCATTAGTATTGTCCTAGTATTTTATGCTCTTGAGTCATTTAATTACTGAATATCTTGCAATAGGAGAGGTATCCATTGTGTCTTATTACTTCATTTTGCAGTTAAGTCTTAAAGAGATTTCATAATTCATTTGCCCAAGGCCATTTAGCTCCTAAGAACTAAAACAAAGAATCAGTCTGGGCTTGATTTTCCATGCTTTCTCCTATAGTAAATATGTTCTTCTTCAAAAACTGTGTGTGTGTTTATAGTGTTTGTAGAAATTTGCTATAAAAAGAACACACAGTTGTTCCTAGATCAAGGGATTTTCTTTGGCAGCAAAATGGCACACTGCACTAATTTAGCGCTTATATGATATGATCTATAATAAAGAATGGCAGCATACATTTATTCAGTTTTAGTAATAACATTTTACTTGCCCTTAATTGTGAAAAATGTTTGGAAATACTCGCAAAGGGCTTTACTATAGTTCAGAGATTTCTCTTCTTCTTATAATAAAAAACATCTTCTCACTCACCTTTCTACCCTGGTGGGGGATTACAGGTCATCACATTCTTAAATGAAAAATGTGGAACATGAGAGCAGATGTGTTTCACAGTCACTGGGGAGGGAAACAAAATGTTGTAAGTAGAGCACTCTCAGATAAATAGAATATTAATTCTATCTGGCTGTACAGAAAGAAGAGAGTTCTTTCAGAAAGTGACACATAATTAATTGCTTTAAAAGCTTGCAGAACAAAATAATGAAATCAAAATGTTGAAAACTCAGTTGTGATTGTACTATCAACGAGAATAGTTAGAATTCTCAGGGTTTATAGCATAATTTGTGAGTAGAGGAAAGTAAGTTTACTTAAAATTTGTAAAACATCGTGGTCTAATTCAATAGTTTTTTTTGAAATTCCAATTTAATTTTTTTTAAAGTACCTATATTTTTTTTATATATGAATATTTGTGTAACTACTCTGAGACTGAAATTTACTCACTTAGTTTCTGATATTTTACTTGAAAGACTAATAAATAACTTGAATTTAACCTGACCAGAACTTTAAAAAAAAAAAAAATCACATCACCCCCTGCTGAAATTCTGCACTCTCCCAGATGATATATAATGTACAATTCCTGAATATGTTTGCTTTTATTTCCTAATTTGACACCAACTTTGTGCACCTCTATGAGCTCATCTTTGCCTGCTTGTTCACTTGCCCACTCATCTCTTACTTATGTCTAGTCTTCTTGCTGTTTCTCATACATGATAAATTCAAGGCTTTTGCCCTTACTTTTCCTTTTGCTCAGAATTCCTTTTCTCCCAACCCAATCCTTTTTTTTTGTTTTCAGTGCTTTGTCCCTTACTTAAGTCAGTTCTCTGGTCCAAAGTCACCACCTAAGACAGATCTTCCCTGATCTTTTAAAATAATTCAAGCCTCCCTACCCCTATCACTTGTTCTTTCCTCTTTTCTTTCTTTCATGTCAATATTTTTTTAACTTAAGTGCTGTTCTTTGTTCATTTGCTCATTTGTTGTCCATCATCACTCAAATACAATATCCTGGAAAGCAGGGCTATACCTTCAGTGCCTAGGAGAATGCCTCGTACAGTTATAAAGCACTTACTACATAGTTGTTTGATGAATGAATGAAATAGGCAAGTTGGACATTTTAGTGCTAGATTCATAGTTCGTATATTCAAAGCAGATTAATTAAAAAAAAAATAACTTGAAGTTAAAGGAAGTAGAGTTGGTTAACAAAGCATAAAGTTGTAATAGAATTATTTAGATATATGATAGCAATATGCCTAACCTTTCTCATAATAGTTGCTAACTTGAAGTACCATTCTAGAGAATACTTTCCTGCTTGTTTGAGTCTCATGTTAAAAAAAACAACAACCAAAAAGTCTTTTATAGTAATTAACTACTGAGGCAATCTTAGAGTACTAAGCTTTGTAAAATGTGTTACTGCTTACTTGTTTTGTCCGGATGGTCCACTCTTACTTGAAAATTAAAAAATGTATATATGAAAGGACTTCACAACTCCTGCTTTTGTTTTAGGTTATTATATTTATAACACCTTTTTTTCCCATTGTTCAGGTAAAACTATCGTATCCAGCTAAAACATCTTCAGTGAGAAAAAAATGATTCATGAGTTAAGAGCAAAAATAGTAAGTAGAAAAAAAGGAAGTACAGATATTATTCCAGGAATTCAAGGGAAACTTTCTTCTGTTCTTTAATCTAGGAATTATCCTTTTACTTTATTTAATTTGCTAGATTAAATAAGAAAACTCTTTTTCATTGGGTTACAGCAAGTGCACTTATTCTGTTTTATGAGAATCTATATCTCATTGGATTATATCAACAAACTTCTGCTAAGAAGCTTTTGAGGAAACTTTTATCTGGAGCAGGAAACATGGTCTTTTTTTTTTTTTTAGCTTGTATTTTATGTTAACTTAGTTTGTAATACAGAACCATGTTCAAATATACATTCAGATAAAATTATCTAAGTAGAATAATAGGCTTATATTTATACTTTTGTTACTGATATGAAACTCAAGTCAAATCGGAAATGAGTCTTTTTTTTTTTTAAATCACTATGCTAATAAATCTAAAAGAACAAACTCCCCACACTGATTAAGCAAAAAATCTTCTGTTGAAACATTTTTAAAAAGAAAAAAAAACTTAAATATTAAATGGATGAATAAATTTCATAAAAATGAAATTATATCTTAATATGCCCTTATGAAAAGTAACAAACATAAAGCTGGTTTAAGAAGGAAAACATTTCCATTTATTTATTTAAAAAATATATATATTATAATAAGATTTTGTTAGGAACTATTATGGATATAGCAATGAGAAATATAAGTAATGGGCTTTAAGCTATAGCAGTGTGGTCAGTAACGTAGGGTTATAATCTAATCAAACATAACATACCATTCGTAAAGAAAAACAGCAACATCAATGAAATAAAAAAGAAAAACATTTGGTCCTGAAACTCTATCTTATTGAGGTTAAATAAAAGTTTTCAAAAATTTAAAGGCACTGAATGTTTTTACAGGGAACTACAGTAATGTTATTTTAATGTCAAATTCAAGCTGAAAAAAATCACATTTGAATGTAGAACAAGTCTGGTAAGGACAAGGTTTAGTATTCTGTATGTAGCCTTCATTTAAACTCTTCTGTCCATTTTGACTTGTAATTTCTTTTACTGTCACCTCTTGTCATATTTTATATGGACCATGTTCTGGCTCTACAGGTGGGATGTTTTGTTCACATTTTCAGTCTGAGAGCCAGACAAGAAAAAAAAAAAAAAAACTGAAGAAGTGCTTTTTGTTTGTGTGTTAAAATTTTTGTGTGATCAGAAAACACTAGAAACAAAATTTAAGTTAGACATTAGAGAGAGGTTTTTGATCAGAAAATCAAGCCCTGAAAGTTGAAGGAAATAAAGAATGCATTTTATAGCAAAATAGATTTTTTTGTTTTTGTTTTTTCTTTTGTTTCACTTTATTTTCTTTAAAATATTTCTAGTTAAGCAGAAATACTTTTAGTCTTGTGGTTAAACTCAGCTATGAGAAAATATCTACAAAGGATAATCTCTTCAAAAACTTCGTTAGAGCAATTTTCTTCTTTTAAAATAATCTCTAAAACAACTCCCTTCTGTATTTTCCAGAATATATTTTTATAAATTGTATTTTCCAGATACCTCCAAGAAAACATCAGTATTTGACAGTACGCCATTTTGAGTTATCTTTATCATATCACACGGAGCCCTGGTGGTGTAGTGGCTAAGAACTCGGCTGCTGAGCAAAAGGCTGGCAGTTTGAATCCACCAGCCGCTCCTTGGAAAACCTATGGGGCAGTTCTACTCTGTCCTATAGGGTCGCTATGAGTTGGCATTGACTTGTGGCACCGGATTTTTCTTTTTTTTTAATCATATCACACTAGCACTAACACGAAGTTACTGAGTGAACCAGATAGTGAACCTGAAATTTTTGACAGGGTGGATACAGCCCTATCATCTCAACCCTTTTGTGAACCAATCATTTTCTTTCTGCTTTGAATTTTTTGTTGCTGCTGTATATTTTCATTAATGGAAGCATGCTCAGTCATTGGGGGTGTCTGAGTTTTTGGTAGGTAGCATAGATTTCTTTTTCTTTCCCCTTCCTACAAACCTACCCTAAGTGTTTAGTGGTACCACTAGTTATACCTGAGTCCCACCAGGGACTGCTGGCACGTATGTGTAATAAAAATGTTCAAAATTTTAATTTTTCCTACCAAAAATTCAGATACCTCATGCAATACTCTGTAAAAACAGCAATTTGCACCACATTCCTGTTTCTTCAAACAGTCATAAAGGGCCTTGCCTTGCAGCAGCACTCACTGTCAGTGGTGCAGCAGCTTCCCAATAAACCTTCAGAGGCAGAAAAAGTGCTGTCCCTAGAGGTATGCGTGAGCACAAAAGGGTTAAACACATGGAACCCAGGGTTCGGCAAAATATTCAGGCTGTGGAAACCACATGCAGTTACACACGTAGCCAAGATCCCACGATACCAGGAGATGGGAGGTCTGTTGACTTTTTTACTTAACAGCACTGCTCAAATGCCTGTATTTTCTTTGTAGGATTTAGTACCTTCCTCTGCTTTTTTCTGCTGGGATCAATACCTCTTTTTGTCAGTAAATGATGCTCATTCTCTTTACTAGTTATGAGACAGTAAATAAACCAGCCTATAAACAAACACTCTAAAAAAAAATGATTAGAATAAAGGACATGCACAATTATGGATTGTCATTGTCGTTCCTAGATTACATGGGCAAATTTGAAATGTTTATAAGCACTTTGTGTTCCTTTCCTCTTTTATTCATCATAGAAGATTTTGTTACTTTTGAACCAATGTATGTAAGTATGTCTCCCTGCTGACCCATGAACCCCCTAATTGAATTGATGATGTCATTGGTCTCTGTAATTCCAGCCTCCTTCCTCCAGGCTACCACATACTACGTGCTCAACGGGTTTGTTGAATAAATTATCAAAAGAGTGAATGTCAGAGATGATTGCTGCAGATCTCTTTTTGCTCTTTTGAAAATTGGGGAAGATTATCTATTTACTGTCACAGGAATGAGAATTGAAGGATGTGAGAGGAATGGAGTATTGGCCAGAACATTATATCGGATACATAAAGTCTTAAACATTCTGAGGTGGATTCTTTTCTTTGGGGTTTATTTAAAAAAAAAAATAAGTTTATACCGATTACTGGTATCTATGAGTCAGAATCAACTCGATGGCAACAGGTTTGGTTTTTGGTTTTGGTACTGGTATCTTCGTGGAGGCTGTCCAGTCATTGGTATATCCTTAGTGGTTTTTTATAGACTCTATCTTTTCTGACCGGCTCTCGGTCTACAAACTAATTTATTATTAATCAAAATAAAACACCATTAAGAATTTATATCTGTTTTTAAAATGAAGCAATCCAAAGTCCAGGGTAGAATTATATATAAAATATGCCATTTCCTCCTTTTATTGGTCCCAATGATTATTCTGCTTGGTAGTGGAATGAAGAAAAAAAGGTCAGGTTAGGAGAGATAGGGAGTGCTGGCAGGGCCAGTTTTCAGTATTACACATATGAGGTTAGCAGTCAGCCTCTTTGAGAAGGGGAGATATATATGAAGATGTGAAGGAGGTGAGCGCATTAGCCTAGGGGGTATCTGGGGGAAAAACATTTCAGCAAAGAGAACAATTACAGCAAAGGCTCAAAGGTGGAATGTGTACTATCATGGTCGAGAACAGGAAGAGGAACGAAATCTGAGTGTAATAGGCTAGAGAATCAGAGAGGAAGGAGGTTTACATTGTGTAGGGATTTGCAGGACACTGTAAGGACTTTGGCTATTACCCTGAGTCAAATCAAGAAAGGATTTTGGGCAGAAGTTACAGGTACTGACCCAATTTAAAGGGAAAATAATTTTATACTAAAAAAATAAAAAATACTTTTTACATATATTTAAATATGTAAATGCTTGAGTATGATACATTAGAACATAGGTCTGTAGACCTGTTTGGTAGGAGGTCAGATAATAAATATTTTCAGCAATGCCAGCCATATAACCTCTATTGTAACTATCTAACTCTGGAATTGTAACTTAAAAAAAAAAAAATCATAGAAAATATGTAAGTGAATGGATGTTGCTACGCTCCAACAAAACTTCACTGGCAAATTCAGACGACAGGCTTGCTTTGGTCCAGGATCTTAGTTTGCCAACCTTGCACTAGGAGACATAGTTGAATAACCTGATGCTTGCATCCATATGTAAGACTATTGTAAGTTCAAGAACTATGACTGAAAATTGATAGAAGCGTATATGTGTGTGCGTTGGCAATGCAAATACTATGAGTAGCATTGCTGTTGGAGACTTGATATTCCAAAGTTGTAAATAACACTTGGTAAAATTCTGAACCAATTTGCATCCTCATGGGATTATTTGAAACTCCCATGGCCATACCAATTTTTATGTCAAAGAAAAATGATTACACAGTATTTGAAAATTCCCCATAGATAGGGACACTACCCTCTCTGGGAGCCATATTTTTGGTTACCTTCTTAGAAGCAAATATTCTTTATCAAAAAATAAACCACAGTTATTATGAGGCTTTCTTTATGTCAGAAATATGAAGTATTGGTCCTTCTTTTTTAGTTAGAGATTAAATTATAATTTTCCTAAGAGTTTATGACTACAAAAAGAAAAGTTATTTGACAATTTGCCTCACATACTTCTTTAATTTTTTTTCATATTTGGCATTTAATAATCATATAAATTTGTAAAAATATGTATTGTTTCATTTCATCAATGAATATTCTGAATTAAGGGCCATATTATTGTGAGTGCAAATCCAATTCTTGCAAATATAGCTGTATTCTTAATATAAGAAATAATTATCTATATTTTAGATCTTAAATGTAAATAACCACTAATGCATATTCCTTCTCTTCTCACCTATTATACTTTACTATTAGCATATTTTCATACATATGATCTGAAAATTAACACATTTCTACTGAAATAATTCAATGGGCGATAATTATACTATGCATAATTATTGTGCATTGAATTATTTCAGTAGAAATGTATCAATTTATACATAGTATAATTATTAGATGAATCAAGAGCAACAGGATTGCAATCAATTAAAGGACTCATAAAATATCACTGCAAAATAGAATGCACTGTGAACACATTTATAACATTAAATCCCTGATATTAAAATGTGAGTACACTTAAAAAAAAAATTGCTGTAAAATAAAAACAACAGCAATTTCAAAGAAATTTTTACTCATTATAAATTTGTCTCTATGTAAATTTTTTGATCATTATGGTTATTGCTAACTTTGATAAATCAAGGAGGAAAATCCTCAGCCTTTCATCCTTTCCATTATATGGACATTTTTGAAAATTACATGGCAGTGTTTTGTATAATGTCCCTCAATTTGGGTTTGGAAGATTTATTATTATCAACAGTCAGACTTACCCCGCAATAGATCATATATCTCATTTACTGCTTTGTTAGTAAGGTACCAAAATTTATTGACTTGGCTATGAATGTAATATCATCATGTGTTGGCACATTTTTCATTTTCATTAATTTTTTTTTTTCCTGTTCTTGTTACATTCACCAGAATGGGAGCTCCATGAGGGCAGGAGTTTTGACGGTTTTGACTGTATCGTTGAGCACTTTATTCCCAAATGTACAATACCTGTATATATTTCCTCATGACTATAGTGACTCGAGGGCACTGGGTTTTGGTTACTGGGTAGAGTCAGATTATATATTTTTAGCAGGAATGAATCATAAGTGATATTTTATTCTAAGTGCACCCACTCTAAAGGCACATCCCATCAAATTGTTCCATTATGGGTGATATTAATTTTGATTACTTGGTTAAATGGTGTTCATCAGGTTTTATGTTATAAGGTTTAATTTTTCTCTTTGAAATGCTTCTAGACAATATATCTATCGTGTTCCACTTCCAGTTTTCACCCTGTGGGTTTAATATCCACTGTTGATTCTTGTCTGAATCAAATGTTATTCTGACAGATGTAAAATGATTTTCTAACTCTGTTTGTCATCTACACTGATTCACTGGAATTCTGCTATAATGAAGACCTTTCTCTCCTTATTTATTTATTATTTGTATGAACTCATGATTACTTATTTCTTCAGAGGACATATGATGTCTTGCTATCTTTTTGTTGAGACAGTGAAAAGCAGTGCTCGATCCTATATTCAATATTGTATCATGGGAAAATCACTGTGAAGGACATTATTGGGGCAATTACAGAAATTGAATACAGTAGACAATTGTTCCAATGTTTGCTTCTTGATAATTGCTTTGTAGATATGAAAGAGCATGACCTTATTTTTTTAGTTATTAGAAGAAAATTAGGGATAAACTGATGTAATGTCTACAATTAACTAACTAAAAACTAACTAAGAAAAGAATGATAACAGAGAGACAGAGGGAACACACTATTAGTAGCGTTCCTGCCAAAAATGCATTACCTAAATCTAATCATGATGAAACATTAAATAAACTCAAATAAAATTACGGAAAAGTTCATAAAACAACTGGCTTGTAATCTTAAAAAATGTGAATATCATGAAAGACAAGGAGAAAAGGAAAGAGAGAAAAAGCAACATAGCAAAATACTAACCATAGTTAAATTTATCTCAGAGAAAGGTATACGGAATTCTTTTCATGTTACTATTCTATTGTAAAACTTATGAAATTTTGAAAATTGGAAATTATTTCAAGATAAAAAATAAATATAGAAGAAATGATCATAATGAAACAATAACAGAAGCAGAATAGCTCTAAAATTTTGGTCTGTTGTATGCTTTGAGTCAGAATCAACTCGACAACAACGGGTTTGGTTCATGGTTTTTATAATATAGAAACATTTATTTCACAGGTGTTTTATTATACTTTGTCATTTTGTTCACTTAATCCTTCCTATGTGCTCTAATATACATTTCAACCATGATTTAATTGTCCAGAAGTTTGAGCTGTTGAAAGAAAAATCTCTCTTAAGCCAAGATGTTCTTTTGTTGCAAAGGCTGATTTGAAAATGTCAAATGTGCACAGAAAATGTTGATGAAATGGTCTTTCTTCCCTGTGTGTAGATTCATTTACCCCACCCCACTCATTTTCTTTCAAATCTAGTAAAGTGTTTTTATTTGTGTAAAAAATGGCTTGAGGGAGGTATCTGACCTCCTCCAACCCCACAAAGAGGAAGGAGAACCAAGATCAACAGAGCAAGGCTGATTCCTATGAGGTGGAGGTCAGACATGCCTCCTCCCTCTGCCATCTTTACCAATTCTGATACAAACCTTCCCTCCCACAGCATTCTCTATTGGGGTCGATAATTCATTGCAATGGCCAGGCAGAACTCACAGATCATAGTCACAGTTATGAGGTTTATTAGGGAAGAAACGTTTACGATTCAGGTTCAAGAACACTCAGGATACAGTTCTTCTATCAGGATAGCCTCTTCCCAGTCTCGCTTGCAGGCATGACTCTCCCTGGTCCTAGGCCTCTGCCCAAGGGCACTCAGCTTTCTTTCTCTGTAGGCCAGGAAGCGCACTGCACAGTCTCCTGTTGCCAGGTCTCTCTTGCCACTGCATTTCACCATCTTTAGAGTTACAGCTTGCTTGCTGCCTCTCTCTCTCTTTGTCTATCTCCCTCTCTGCTTCCAGGAGCTTCTCAACTAGGGGATCCCGGGTCCAGAGGACATACTGGCTCCCAATTGTTCTTCCTTGGTGGTGGTAGAATCTTCACTCTGCTCTGGAATTGGCAATCATTTAAGGCAAAGCTTACCAATTCCCTTGGTGGCCACAATTACCTTAATTGCACAATCCCACCCAATCACCTGGGTGGGAGTTACAAGACCATGAGAGAAAGGCCATACTAAGTAATTCATCACACTGCAACTTGTTTGTTTTTTGTTAAGTGTCGTGTACCTCATGTCATTTATAGGGTCGTTGTGTTTTTCCCCAAGACATCAAGCCAGAATATCAGGCTTGTCTCTTAAAATTTTTTCTCATAAATGAAAGCGTCAGTACAGAAAACAATGATCCTTTCAGACTACCCAGTAAAAACCCAGTGCTGTCGAATCGATTCTGACTCATAGCGACCCTATAGGACAGAGTAGAAGTGCCCCATAGAGTTTCCAAGGAGCAGCTAGCAGATTTGAACTGCCGACCCTTTGGTTAGCAGCCATACCACTTGACCACTATGCCACAAGGATTTCCCCTTTCAGACCTGGCCTAAAAAAATAAAGGAGTCACCTCCTATACAAAAAGTCAGTTGCACATAAAAGGGTATATTTCTTGAAAAGGGCACCAAGACAGAGAGGGCCTTAAGGAGAATAGAATGCCTTGATATTAGATTGAAAAGAAGAGTGAATATCCTTCCTATGAGAAGTGGAAAGAAACACAGCAGTTCTGAGTTGACCAGATACCCCTGGGGTGAACTGGACTAAGGAATGTTGAATTTAGGTTTAGGATAGCTAAAAATGTTTCTACTCATCAAGATAAGAGTATTTAGAAAGAAAAAGAAGAGATGATGTATAAGTCTAATATATATATATGTATATATATATGGCTAACTTCTCATGTAAATATGTGTCTAGTTGGAAAAAAGTAAATATAACTTTGCTTCTGAAAATTTTTCGCAGGTGTGGAAACAAAAACAAAGTGGTGCAATAGGTTCATTTCTGACATTTTGGAGCTCTTCCCACTTACTGGTGTGGGCTTGGGGGACAGCAGCAGAGTTGTGGAGAGAAGTAACAATTGCTTCCTGTCCTTGGTTATATTTTAGTTTAGTAGCATTTCTTTTTTGGTCCAGATAATTTCCTGACATTTTCCTCTACCTTTTACCTCATTAAATAGATTATTTCTTATTTTCTTAGCTAATTCACTTGACAAATTGGAAATGCCTGTCATGTACTCATGATATTTATCAGGAAGGATGTATGCTGGAGTCAATTCATAGACAGTTAAGAATATTCAGCCCTTCAGGATATAACTGTATGCCAGATAATATATGTGATGATGAAGCTGATTTGGCATTTTTAGCAGTCAGATTTGTCTTCTGATAAAGCATATATATTTTTCCTTTTCTCGGTATGGTATCAATAATCATTTGCATGGCTATGAATGTAATACCACACTTTGATTTTTCATTTTTCATTATTTATTTTTATCCAGCTATTTACCTCTGCTCTTCCCACACACATCAGAATGTGGGCTCTATGAGGGCAAAGACTTTGTTTTTTAGTGCCCCTGCCGAGGACTAAAGCCTGATCAAAAGAGGTGATTAGTAAATTTTTTGAATAAATAAATGAGTGGGTGGATGAATGAATACTTTTTCATGCAGGCAAAATTGCTAATTTTGTGTTAAAACCTGTCAAAAACAATATACTAAGGGAAACTAAAGAAACAGAAAAGGTCTTTAGGTTTGACATAAAACCTAGAATTACATATACTCCATTCAGGGTTTGTCTTTTGTGTATAAACACTTTGAAAAGTTACAGTTTAGAATTTTAGGCAAAAGTTTTTCTTAAATATACTTAAAGAATTTAATTACACAAAAGATATTAACATTATGGAAATTATCTTTTCCCATTTAAATAAAATATTAGTGAATCATGAATCAGGAAGCAGTTATTTATTTTTGATTATAATATAAGCAATTATTTTTGCTTGTAATAACTGGTTCATTCTTATAATGTAAGGGCTGTGATAGACTGAATAATGTCCACCCCCCCCAAAAAAAATCCACATCTTAATTCCTGTAACCTGTGAATAAAAAACCTGTGAATATGTTACCCTATATGGCAATTTGGCACTCCTTGGAAACTCTATGGGGCAGTTCTACTCTGTCCTATAGGGTCGCTAAGAGTCGGAATCGACTCGACGACACTGGGGGGCTGAGTATATGGCAAAAGTGGTTAAGTGCTATGGCTGCTAACCAATGGGTCAGCCGTTCGAATCTGCCAGGTGCTCCTTGGAAACTCTATGGGGTAGTTCTACTCTGTTCTCAAAAGGGAGTTTGCAGATGCACTTAATGGCCTTGATATGGGAAGATTGTAATTACCAATGTAATAGCCAGAATCTTTATGAGGTACATAATAAGAGCAGTTAGAATCAGAATATGAGATGTAATCAAGGAAACAAGAGGATGGAGTGATACAAGGAAGAGGCCATGAGCCAAGGAATTAAGGAGGCCTCTAGAAGCTGGAAAAGGAAATGGATTCACCTCTCAGAGCTTCCAGAAAGAATCAGTACTGGTGATACCTTGACTTTAGCCCATGAGACTGATTTTGGACTTCTGACCAGCACCAAAAAACAAAAAAAACAAATTCCATTGGAATCAAGTTGATTCTGACTCATAGAGACTCTATAGGGCAGAGTAGAACTGCTCCATAGGGTTTCCAAGGCTCTAACCTTTATGGAAGCAAAGTGCCACATCTTTCTCCCGTGGAGCAGCTGGTGGGTTCAAACCACCAAACTTTAGGTTAGCAGCTGAACTTCTTAACCACTGCACTACCAGGGCTCCTATCTGACCACCAGAACTGCATATTTGGCAATAAATTTTTGTTGTTTTAAACCACGAGTTTGTGATAACTTGTTAAAGGAGCTACTGTAAAATAATACAGCCTTCTCAACTTTATTGCAAAGAGCATAAATCCCAAGTATCCAGCAGGTTATCTAAAATTAAAAGCATGTTATAGTTGCATTGTTACATATGTGTTCAAAAGGTGTGCTCTTATGCTTAGTCTATTCCGAGGATATGATGCAGATGACATAAACTTAGTAAAGTTCTTTTTTAAAAAATATATATATTTTAAAGTAAACATTCAGCAATGGTAGCAGGGCACTATCCAGTTCTTCTAGTCTCATGGCAAAGGAGGCAGTTGTTCATGGGGATAAATGTACAACATCCCATTTTCTCCTGTTCCTGACTCTCCTTCTTCATCTGTTGTTGCTCAGGCAAACAAAGACCAAATGTCGTGCCTTGGATGGCTGCTTCTAAGCTTTTAAGATTCTACAGAAGAACCCTGATCAAAAAATTCTGCAGAACAGAATTCCAAATTCTCGTAGAATTTCAGGCTTTCTGGAACCGAAGAGGCCAGATGAACCTCAGAAACTATTGCTCTGAAATAATCTTTAAGCCTTAAGTCTTAAATCAAAAGTATCCCCTAAAGTCTCCTTAAAACCAAATACTAGAGCAGCTTAACTATTAAAGAGTATCTGTCTTGAGCATTGTGCTCTTTTACAATCTACCTATATGGGATCACTTTGACCACAGCAACATAAAAGATTAGACAGAAAATTAGGGGGCAATGAGTTTATGTTAATGAGGGAGGAATTACTCAGAAAAGGAGGATGGTCGCACAATGGGAAGAATATAATCAGTGTCACTGAATTGTACACTTAGAAACTGTTGAATTGGTATATGTTCTGCTCTGTAAATTCTCAACAAAAACAATAACAAAAATAAGTTATAAGAAAATAGAACAAAACAAACAAAAAAACCATAGGACTATACAACACAAAGAGTGAACCCTAATACAAACTATGGGATTTCGTTAATAACAATGTATGAATATTGGCTCATTGATTGTACCAAATATATCAGAGGAATGCAAGATGTTAATTATAGAAGAAATAGTATGCAGGGGGAGAGTGGAAATATGGAAACTCTCTGTACTTTCTGCACAATTTTTCTGTAAACCTAAAACTACTCTAAAAAATAAAATCTATTAAAAATACCAACAACGTAAAAAAATAGACACTAATAAGAGGCATACATGGTCATGTATACATAAAAAATTCAAGAATAGATTATTTAATATAAAACAAGAGTGCTATAAAAAGGAGCAATAGGAGTATTTTTTTTTTTCCTATTTCAACAGGCACATGCATGCATATAGGAATGGCCTTACAGATGCCAACAAGAAGGATAGTGTTTATATCCCCTTTTAAAAGAGGCCCTTCAAAGTCATGATTAATAAATCACTTACACTTAGGAGCAAGTTTAAAAAAAAGTAACACTTAACACAGAATTTTAAAAGAAATTTGAAGCCTTCGAGAACTTTGTATGATGGCCCTTCTCAGTTTTAGAAGACATTTAAAAAATATATGCGCAGATTTATAACTATTTGGCCACCTAAATGCAACGTGATAAAGTTTAGGAACCAATAATCTAAAAATCAAGACCTCTGACGCCTGGAGCGATACCCAACATGAATGTGGTTTGTAAACCACATGGACTGAAATTTCCGGACAATGTGGCAATGGATATTGGTGACGGTTGCATAACATTACTGACGTGACTGTTTTTATTGAATTGTACAGGTAAAAAATTGAAAAATGTTGAACTGGCAAATGTGTTATCTGTATTTTTACAATTAAAAATGTACTGAACTTAGAAATTATTACTGGTTAAGATCCTTAGCAACATATATGTTCTGAAAGATGTCTTTAATGTTGACCTATATAATTGGTCTGAGTTAGTAAATATACCTTCTTGGAGGTTGTTTTTAAACAAAGTCAGTATGGCATTACAGTGAATAGCGTGGGATCTGGAACCAGATAGCTTGGACTCAATTCCAGTCCCAGAATTTACTTGTTGAGTGACATGGGCAAGTTTTTCAGCCCCTCTGATCCTCATTTGAAAATAGGGAAAACCAGAATGTTATTGTGAATACTTTAATGAGTTAATATGCCTAAAGTTACTGGAATCATGCCAAGCACTTCAGAAGTGCTGTATGACTATTAGATATTAGAATTTATATTGGTGTACAGAAAGAATTTCCTGAGGACACCAGCTAGGATAAAAATGTCTGATGGACCATGGGAACAGTAGACAGCAAGCAAAATAACTGTGTGGGATTATGATGCCGTTTCCTTTTCCTCTCCAATGGAATAGTAGCCCTGGTCACATAATGGTTAAGGACTAGGGTGCTAACTGAAAAGTCAGCAGTTTGAACCCATTAGCTGTTTTCCAGGAGGAATATGTGGCAGTTTTCTCCAGGAAAGATTACAGCCTCAGAATCACTATGGAGCAGTTCTACTCTGTTCTCTATGGTTGCTATGAGTGGGAATCAACCAAATGGCTCTGACTGCCATTGTAAAAGAGCACCTGATTTTTTTTTTTTAGATCACTAGAGTAGTGACCATTTAATTATCTGGCAATATACTTTCTTCTTTCCTCTTTTAGATAAGTTGGGAATCTTTTTTTTTTTTTTACATGTTATAACCTACATGTCTTATGAATGAAATGTGGAGTGATTTGCACTTAATGCTCTTCAACTGAGAGAATTTTTTTTTTTTTTTTCTCATCCTGAGTCTCTGGAATTAAAGATCCTGTGTGTAAGGACTATACTGAAACTTTACAACGCAAACTTTCATTATCTTTGCATCCCAAACAGCAACATTGGACAAATTAACTCACCCCTGCACATTCATTTCTCTCGTTTGCTAGATGAAGCTTTGAGACCAGATGCATTTTGTGGTCTACAGTCCACTTTTACTCCCATCGCTTTCTGTTTACCTTGGTATTTTCAATCCCTTTCCTTTCAGATACTATTAGGGTGAAAAAATATAACACCCTATAGAGCTTCATACATGTTGCTAAAAATAGAGCATTTACAAGCCCGGAAACATCTACGAAGAGAAGTTAACTTTTTGATCAACACAAAGTGAGGGGCCCTATTAAAAGAGAAACCAGAATTAAAAAAAAAAAAAAAAAAAACTTAAAAAACCACATGTGTATAAAAAGAGTGGACTATGATATATGATATCTGTAGGACTGTAGAGAAAATATTTTCATGTTTCTGTACTGTTAGGGTTTTCTGAGCAAGATTACAAGAGAAACTTGAGACCTGAGTTAAAAGTGGAAGCAGAAATATTTCAGAGGTTGAAACACTGAGCCACTTCGCTTATCATCCCCAAGAAACATTGATTTATATTCCAAAGGATAAGAAACCAGGATCCTTGCCCTTTTTTAACCCAAGGAGAATTTGCTGCCACTATTTTTTTATAGAGATGAAGTTTTTCTTCCTCCCTCAGCAGGAGCAGGACAGTGTGTATATAGCTCAGAGGTTCATGTTCTCAGGGTTCTTCTCTTATGATATAGACCCCTTTATAGACAAGTCCTGTCCATTTGGCTGTCATCCCCAGAAGGGTGGAAAGGTTGAGATAAAAGGAACCAATATGGTCCCATAATTTGTGTTTAACGTTCAGGATAATATGAAAAAATATAAATGTCAAAAACTGATCAATATCAATGGAGTAGGAAGGAAAAGACCAGAGAGCTTACCTGCAAATTATTTGTTAGAAGTTACCGATGACATCAGAACTGTTGGATGACATCAGAACTGTTGGACTCATTGTCTCTTAAATTGACCTATACCATTTTGCATGAGCCATTAAATATTTTACTTTTGCGGGGAAAAAAAAAAAAAACATGGGGACAAGTTGTTGAATGTTAGAAGTTGAAGAAACACTATTATTTAAAATGTGTATCAGGGATTATGGAGGGGAAAGGTTAGTTTTATTCCATTCTTTGATGAACGGAAGAAAGCTTACATCTCTTTCCTCATTCAGACTTCCAGGAAAACAAAACAAACCTCAGTGCCGTTGAGTTGATTTCTAACTCATAGCGATCCTGTAGGACAGAGTAGAACTTTCCCATAGGGCTTCCAAGGCTGTAAATCTTTACAGAAGTAGACTGCACCATCTTTCTCCTTGGGAGCAGCTGGTGGGTTCAAACCACAAACCCTTTCGGTTAGCAGCTGAGCACTTGACCACTGTACCACCAGGGCTTATCCAGCCTTGGGCAATATACATTTTGGAACCCTGTTGAATGACTTCAAAATTTATTTCCATATTCTTGTCTGCAAAAGATTTCCTCAGCTTTGATCTTAAGGAACTCTGTTTTTTAGCATGTTCTGCTTCCAATGATGTGTCTAACTTGATTTTTCTTTCTCTCCTTTTCTTATACCATATTTAAATGTAAGGAATTAAGGGGGAACTAAAAAGGGAATAAGCTACCTGATCCTCTTTCATCCATGTAATCTCCCCTTTTCTTATGAAATAGAACATAACAGGAAGTTATCACCCTGCTTCAACACTCGTATAATGCCTGGTTATGAAAGACATTCATTCTGCAAAGATCCTCTCTGTTTATTGTGATCAATTCAGATAGCTTTCAGAGATTGATGCTAGGTGTTAGAGTCTTTATGAATTAAGTGGAAAATCTTTGTCAAATGAAGCTCTATCCTTCTTTACGGATTCTTCTAACAATGGTTAAAATGTGATAGCTTTTTTTTTCTTCTTACCCATAGCTGATGAGGTTAAGTTATAAACATTTATTTCTCAAGCAAGATGAAAAAAATTATCAACATTTTAAGTTCATCAAAGTGTTCACAAAATATTCAAAATATAAATACTTATTGTTAACTTTAAAAAGCTGGGGGATTTGTTGATTTTATTTGAACATAAGTTTATATACCGAGAAGAGGAAAGGAGAGAGATGAAAATAAGAAACAAACAAACAAAAAATGAATTTGATAATAAAAGAATATATAAATACAGGGTAAAATGGAGGAAAAAAAAAGAGTGCGACATATATAATAAAGTATTATAGAAATGTACTATATCCACTCAGCAGCAACCGGTTTGGTTTTCCTTTTGTTATATCCATTCCTTAAATATATTAAATTTCTTATCTTACCAATATCCTGTGAGGTATGCACTGTTATGTCCTCCACTTTTTAGGTAAGAAAATTGAGACTTAGAATCCTCAAACTACTTGCGAACATCAAAAATCTGATAAAAGATAGAGAGCTTGAACTTGAACCCAGATTTTCTTTCCCCAGAACCAGGCTGCCTAGAAACAGGATTTTTATATAGTTACATTTTCTAGTGGGCATAGTATCAAGTTCAAGTGAAATGTTCCACTGAAGCCTGAGGATAAAGTACATTTTGATGGCATGATACCAACAGAATATGCAAAAAGGAGGTGGTCTCAACCACATGTCGCAGTGTTTAATGACCCTCATTTGCATCAAGGGTGTACATTGTGTGGCTGTTGGAGGAGTTTTTGGGTTTTTGTTTTAAAGTGAATTTTTTAAAAAAATTTTATTGTGCTTTAAGTGAAAGTTTACAAATCAAGTCGGACTCTCATACAAAAATTTATAAACACCTTGCTATATACTCCTAATTGCTCTCCCCCTAATGAGACAGCACACTCCTTCCCTCCATTCTCTTTTCACGTTCATTCAGCCAGCTTCTGTCCCCCTCTACCCTCTCATCTCCCTTCCAGACGGGAGATGCCAACATAGCCTCATGTGTCTACTCGATCCAAAAAGCTCATTCTTTACCAGTATTGTTGTCTGTCCCATACTCCAGTCCAATTCCTGTCTGAAGAGTTGGCTTTGGGAATGGTTCCTGTCTTGGGCTAACAAGAGGTCTGGGGACCATGACCTCTGGGGTCATTCTAGCCTTAGTTAGACCATTAAGTCTGGTATTTTTATCAGAATTTGAGGTCTGCATCCCACTGCTCTCCTGCTCCCTCAGGGGCTCTCTGCCTTGCTCCCCGTCAGGACAGCCATCGGTTGTAGCCAGGCACCATCCAGTTCCTGGGATCTCAGGCTGATGCAGTCTCTGTTCCATGTACCCCTTTCTGCCTCTTGGGCTCAAAATTACCTTGTGTCTTTGATGCTCTTCATTCTCCCCTGCTCCAAGTTGGTCAAGACCAACTGATGCATCCCAGATGGCTGCTTGTTAGGGTTTAAGACCCAAGACACCACTCTCCCAAGTGGGATGCAGAATATTTTCTTAATAGATTTTATTATGCCAATTCACTTAGATGTCCCCTGAAACCATGGTCCCCAAACCTCTGCCCCTGCTACACTGACCATCGAAGCATTCAGTTTATTCAGGAAACTGCTTTTGGTTTAGTCAAGTTGTGCTGACCCCTCCTGTATTGTGTGTTCTCTTTCCCTTCACACAAAATAGTTCTTATCGACTATCTAATTAGTGAAAGCCTCTCTCCCTCCCTCCCTCCCTCCCCCCCTCATAACCGTCAAAGAATATTATCTTCTCTGTTTAACTATTCCTTGAGTTCTTATAATAGCAGTCTTATACAATATTTGTCCTTTCGCAGCTGACTAATTTCACTCAGCATAATGCCTTCCAGATTCCTCCATGTTATGAAATGTTTCATAGAGTCATCATTGTTCTTTATTGATGCGTAGTATTCCATTGTGTGAATATACCATAATTTATTTATCCATTCATCCTTGATGGGCACCTTGGTTGCTTCCATCTTTTTGCTATTGTAAACAGTGCTGCAATAAACATGGGTGTGCATATATCTGTTGGTGTAAAGGCTCTTATTTCTCTAGGATATATTCCAAAGAGTGGGATTGCTGGATCGCATGGTAGTTCCAGCTTTTTAAGGAAGCGCCAAATCGATTTCCAAAGTGGTTGTACCATTTGACATTCCCACCAGCAGTGTAGAAGTATTCCAACCTCTCCACAGCCTCTCCAACATTTATTATTTTGTGTTTTTTGGATTAATGCCAGCCAGCCTTGTTGGAGTGAGATGGAATCTCATTACAGTTTTGATTTGCCTTTCTCGCTATGAGTCAGAATCGACTCGACGGCACTGGGTTTTGTTTTTAATGGCTACTGGGAAACGCTGGTGGCGTATTTTTGTCTTTTTGTAGTTGAGTTTTTGCAGTATCATGTAGATTTTAGAGATCAGATGCTGATCAGAAGTGTCATAGCTAAAAACTTTTTCCCAGTCTGTAGGTAATCTTTTTACTCTTTTGGTGAGCACAGGTGTTTGATTTTTAGGAGCTCCCAGTTATTGGTTTTCTCTTCTGCACTGTTAGTAATGTTTCGTACACTGTTTATGCCATGTGTTAGGGTTCCTAACGCTGTCCCTCTTTTTTCTTCCATGATCTTTATCGTTTTACATTTTATATTTAGGTCTTTGATCCATTTTGAGTTCGTTTTTGTGCGTGGTGTGAGGTATGGGTCTTGTTTTATTTTTTTGCAGATGGAGATCCAGTTTTGCCAGCATCATTTGTTAAAGAGGCTGTCTTTTTCCTACTTAACTGACTTTGGGCCTTGGTCAAATATCAGCTGCTCATATGTGGATAGATTTTTGTCTGGATTCTCAATTCTGTTCCATTGGTCTATATATGTGTTGTTGTACCAGTACCAGACTCTTTTGACTACTGTGGTGGTATAATAGGTTGTAAAATCAGGTAGAGCAAGGCCTCCCACTTTTTCTTCTTTTTCAGTAATGCTTTATTTATCTGGGGCCTCTTTCCCTTCCATATGAGGTTGGTGATTTCTTTCTGCATCTCATTGAAAAATGTTTTTGGAATTTGGATCAGATTTCTGTTGTATCTATCAATGGCTAGAATAGACATTTTTACAATGAAAAATCTTCCTATCCATGAGCTAGGTATGTTTTTCCACTTACGTAAGTCTCTTTTGGTTTTTTGCAGTGTTGTAGTTTTCTTTGTATAGGTCTTTTACACCTCTGGTAAGATTTTTTCCTAAGTATTTTATATTCTTCAGGGCTACTGTAAATGATATTGATTTGGTGATTTCCTCTTCAATGTTCTTTTTGTTGGTGTAGAGGAATTCAACTGATTTTTGTATGTTTGTCTGGTATCCTGATAGTCTGCTGAACTCTTCTATTAGTTTCAGTAGTTTTCTTGAGGATTCTCTAGAGTTTTCTGTGTATAAGATCATGTCATCTGCAAATAGAGATACTTTTACTTCTTCTTTACCAATCTCAATGTCCTTTATTTCTTTATCTAGCCTAATTGCTCTGGCTAGGACCTCCAGCAAGCACAATGTTGAATAAGAGTGGTGATAAAGGGCATCTTTGTCTGGTTGCCTATCTCGAGGGGAATGCTTTCAGACCCTTTCCATTTAGGATGATGTTGGCTGTTGGCTTTGTATAAACGCCCTTAATTATGTTGAGGAGTTTTCCTTCTATTCCTATTTTGCTGAGAGTTTTTAACACGAATGGGTGTTGAACTTTGTCAAATCCCTTTTCTGCATCAGTTGATAAGATCATGTGGCTCCTGTCTTTTGTTTTATTTTCATTAATTGTTTTTCTAATGTTGAACCACCCCTGCATACCTGGTATGAATCCCACTTGGTTATGGTGAATTATTTTTTTTAAATGTTGTTTAATTCTATTGGATAGATTTTTGCATCTAAGTTCATGAGGGATATAGGTCTGTAATTTTCTTTTTTTGTGGTGTCTTTACCTGATTTTGGTATCAGGGATATGCTGGCTTCATAGAATGAGTTTGGGAGTATTCCGTCCTTTTCTATGCTCTGAAATACCTTTAGTAGTAGCTGTGTTAACTCTTCTCTGAAAGTTTGGTAGAACCCTGCAGTGAAGCCATCTGGGGCAGGGCTTTTTATTGTTGGGAGTTTTTTAATAACCTTTTTGACCTCTCCTTTTGTTTGGTTGTTCTACCTCTGTTTGTGTTAGTTTAGGTAGGTAGTGTGTTTCTAGAAATTCATCCATTTCTTCTAGGTTTTTAAATTTGTTAGAGTACAGTTTTTCATAGTAATCTGATATGATTCTTTTAATTTCAGTTGGGTTTGCTGTAATATTGCCCATCTCATTTCTTATTTGGGTTATTTGCTTCCTCTCCTGTTTTTCCTTTGTTAGTTTGGCCAATGGTTTATCAATTTTGTTTTTTTTTTTTCAAAAAAACAGCTTTTGTTCTTGTTAACTCTTTCAATTGTTTTTCTGTTCTCTATTTCATTTAATTCTTCTCTAATTTTTATTATTTTCTTCTGATGCCTGAGGGTTTCTTTTCTAGCTCTCCTTCTATTTGTTCAACTGATTGCAATTCTTCCAAGGCAGACTTGTTCATTCTCCTGGCACTCCATGGTATATATATATATATTTTTTTATTAACTTTTATTGAGCTTCAAGTGAACGTTTACAAATCAAATCAGTCTGTCACATATAAGTTAATATACATCTTACTCCTTACTCCCACTTGCTCTCCCCCTAATGAGTCAGCCCTTCCAGTCTCTCCTTTCGTGAAAACTTTGCCAGCCTCCAACTCTCTCTACCCTCCCGTCCACCCTCCAGACAGGAGATGCCAACACAGTCTCAAGTGTCCACCTGATATAATTAGCTTACTCTTCATCAGCATCTCTCTCCCACCCCACTGTCCAGTCGCTTTCATGTCTGATGAATTGTCTTTGGAGATGGTTCCCGTCCTGTGCCAACAGAAGGATTGGGGACCATGACTGCCGGGATTCCTCTAGTCACAGCCAGACCATTAAGTATGGTCTTTTTATGAGAATTTGGGGTCTGCATCCCACTGATCTCCTGTTCCCTCAGGGGTTCTCTATTGTGCTCCCTGTGAGGGCAGTCATCGATTGTGGCCGGGCACCAACTAGTTCTTCTGGTCTAAAGATAATGTAGGTCTCTGGTTCATGTGGCCCTTTCTGTCTCTTGGGCTCTTAGTTGTCGTGTGACCTTGGTGTTCTTCATTTTCCAATGTTCCAGGTGGGTTGAGACCAATTGATGCATCTTAGATGGCCACTTGTTAGCATTTAAGACCCCAGACACCACATTTCAAAGTGGGATGCAGAATGTTTTCATAATAGAATTATTTTGCCAGTTAACTTAGAAGTCCCCTTAAACCATGGTTCCCAAACCCCCGCTCTTGCTCCGTTGACCTTTGAAGTATTCAGTTTATCCCAGAAACTTCTTTGCTTTTGGTCCAGTCCAGTCCAGTTGAGCTGACCTTCCATGTATTGAGTGTTGTCCTTCCCTTCACCTAAAGCCGTTCTTTACAGCTAATTAATCAGTAAAAAACCTTCTTCCTCCCTCCCTCCCTCCCCACCTCGTAACCACAAAAGTATGTGTTCTTCTCAGTTTATACTATTTCTCAAGATCTTATAATAGTGGTCTTATACAATATTTGTCCTTTTGCCTCTGACCCATTTCGCTCAGCATAATGCCTTCCAGGTTCCTCCATGTTATGAAATACTTCACAGATTCGTCACTGTTCTTTATCGATGCGTAGTATTCCATCGTGTGAATATACCACAATTTATTTACCCATTCATCTGTTGATGGACACCTTGGTTGCTTCCAGCTTTTTGCTATTGTAAACAGAGCTGCAATAAACATGGGTGTGCATATATCTGTTTGTGTGAAGGCTCTTGTTTCTCTAGGGTATATTCCGAGGAGTGGGATTTCTGGGTTGTATGTTAGTTCTATTTCTAACTGTTTAAGATAACGCCAGATAGATTTCCAAAGTGGTTGTACCATTTTACATTCCCACCAGCAGTGTATAAGAGTTCCAATCTCTCCGCAGCCTCTCCAACATTTATTATTTTGTGTTTTTTGGATTAATGCCAGCCTTGTTGGAGTGAGATGGAATCTCATCGTAGTTTTAATCTGCATTTCTCTAATGGCTAATGATCGAGAGCATTTTCTCATGTATCTGTTAGCTGCCTGAATATCTTCTTTAGTGAAGTGCGTGTTCATATCCTTTGCCCACTTCTTGATTGGGTTGTTTGTCTTTTTGTGGTTGAGTTTTGACAGAATCATGTAGATTTTAGAGATCAGGCGCTGGTCGGAGATGTCATAGCTGAAAATTCTTTCCCAGTCCGTAGGTGGTCTTTTTACTCTTTTGGTGAAGCCTTTAGATGAGCATAGGTGTTTGATTTTTAGAAGCTCCCAGTGATCGGGTTTCTCTTCGTCGTTTTTGGTAATGTTTTGTATTCTGTTTGTGCCTTGTATTAGGGCTCCTAGGGTTGTCCCAATTTTTTCTTCCATGATCTTTATCGTTTTAGTCTTTATGTTTAGGTCTTTGATCCACTTGGAGTTACTTTTTGTGCATGGTGTGAGGTATGGGTCCTGTTTCATTTTTTTGCAAATGGATACCAGTTATGCCAGCACCATTTGTTAAAAAGACTATCTTTTCCCCAATTGACTGACACTGGGCCTTTGTCAAATATCAGTGGATGGATTTATATCTGGGTTCTCAATTCTGTTCCATTGGTCTATGTGCCTGTTGTTGTACCAGTACCAGGCTGTTTTGACTACTGTGGCTGTATAATAGCTTCTAAAATCAGGTTGAGTGAGGCCTCCCACTTTTTTCTTCTTTTTCAGTAATGCTTTGCTTATCTGAGGCTTCTTTCCCTTCCGTGTGAAGTCGGTGATTTGTTTCTCTATCACCTTAAAAAATGACATTGGAATTTGGATCGGAAGTGCATTGTATGTATAGATGGCTTTTGGTAGAATAGACATTTTTACTATATTAAGTCTTCCTATCCATGAGCAAGGTATGTTTTTCCACTTAAGTATGTCCTTTTGAATTTCTTGTAGTAGAGCTTTGTAGTTTTCTTTGCATAGGTCTTTTACATCCTTGGTAAGATTTTTCCTAGGTATTTTATCTTCTTGGGGGCTACTGTGAATGGTATTGATTAGGTGATTTCCTCTTTGATGTTCTTTTTGTTGATGTAGAGGAATCCAAGTGATTTTTCTATGTTTATTTTATAACCTGAGACTCTGCCAAACTCTTCTATTAGTTTCAGTAGTTTTCTGGAGGATTCCTTAGGGTTCTCTGTGTATAAGATCATGTCATCTGCAAATAGAGATAATTTTACTTCCTCCTTGCCAATCCGGATGCCTTTTATTTCTTTGTCTAGCCTAATTGCCCTGGCTAGGACTTCTAGCACGATGTTGAATGAGAGTGGTGATAAAGGGCATCCTTGTCTGGTTCCCGTTCTCAAGGGAAATGCTTTCAGGTTCTCTCCATTTAGAGTGATATTGGCTGTTGGCTTTGCATAGATGCCCTTTACCATGTTCAGGAATTTTCCTTCAATTCCTATTTTGGTAAGAGTTTTTATCATAAATGGGTGTTGGACTTTGTCAAATGCCTTTTCTGCATCAATTGATAAGATCATGTGGTTTTTGTCTTTTGTTTTATTTATGTGGTGGATTACATTAATAGTTTTTCTGATATTAAACCAGCCTTGCATAAAAATTGCATACCTGGGATATATCCCACTTGATCGTGGTGAATTATTTTTTTGATATGTTGTTGAATTCTATTGGCTAGAATTTTGTTGAGGATTTTTGCATCTATGTTCATGAGGGATATAGGTCTGTAATTTTCTTTTTTTTGTAATGTCTTTATCTCGTCTTGGTATCAGGGAGATGGTGGCTTCATAGAATGAGTTGGGTAGTATTCCGTCATTTTCTATGCTTTCAAATACCTTTAGTAGTAGTGGTGTTAACTCTTTTCTGAAAGTTTGGTAGAACTCTGCAGTGAAGCCGTCTGGGCCAGGGCTTTTTTTGTGGGGAATTTTTTGATTACCGTTTCAATCTCTTTTTTTTTTGTTATGGGTCTATTTAGTTGTTCTACTTCTGATTGTGTTAGTTTAGGTAGGTAGTGTTTTTCCAGGAATTCATCCATTTCTTCTAGGTTTGCAAATTTGTTGGAGTACAATTTGTCGTAATAATCTGAAACGATTCTTTTAATTTCAATTGGTTCTGTTTGATGTGGTCCTTCTCATTTCTTATTAGGGTTATTTGTTTCCTTTCCTGTATTTCTTTAGTCAGTCTAGCCAAAGGTTTATCAATTTTGTTAAGTTTTTCAAAGAATCAGCTTTTGGCTTTGTTAATTCTTTCAATTGTTTTTCTGTTCTCTAATTCATTTAGTTCAGCTCTAATTTTTATTATTTGTTTTCTTCTGGTGCCTGATGGATTCTTTTGTTGCTCACTTTCTATTTGTTCAAGTTGTCGGGACAGTTCTCTGATTTTGGCTCTTTCTTCTTTTTGTATGTGTGCATTTATCGATATAAATTGGCCTCTGAGCACTGCTTTTGCTGTGTCCCAGAGGCTTTGATAGGAAGTATTTTCATTCTCGTTGCTTTCTAAGAATTTCCTTATTCCCTCCTTGATGTCTTCTATAACCCAGTCTTTTTTCAGGAGGGTATTGTTCATTTTCCAAGTATTTGATTTCTTTTCCCTAGTTTTTCTGTTATTGATTTCTACTTTTATTGCCTTGTGGTCTGAGAAGATGCTTTGTAATATTTCGATGTTTTGGATTCTGCAAAGATTTGTTTTATGACCTCATATGTGGTCTATTCTAGAGAATGTTCCATGTGCGCTAGAAAAAAAAGTATATTTTGCAGCAGTTGGGTGGAGAGTTCTGTATAAATCAATGAGGTCAAGTTGGTTGATTGTTGTAATTAGGTCTTCCTTGTCTCTCTTGAGCTTCTTACTGGATGTCCTGTCCTTCTCCGAAAGTGGTGTGTTGAAGTCTCCTACTATAATTGTGGAGGTGTCTATCTCACTTTTCAGTTCTGTTAAAATTTGATTTATGTATCTTGCAGCCCTGTCATTGGGTGCATAAATATTTAATATGGTCATGTCTTCCTGATCAATTGTCCCTTTTATCATTATGTAGTGTCCTTCTTTATCCTTTGCGGTGGATTTAAGTCTGAAGTCTATTTTGTCAGAAATTAATATTGCTACTCCTCTTCTTTTTTGCTTATTGTTTCCTTGATATACTTTTTTCCATCCTTTGAGTTTTAGTTTGTTTGTGTCTCTAAGTCTAAGGTGTGTCTCTTGTAAGCAGCATATAGACGGATCGTGTTTCTTTATCCAGTCCGTGACTCTCTGTCTCTTTATTGGTGCATTTAGTCCATTTACATTCAGCGTAATTATAGATAAATAAGTGTTTAGTGTCGTCATTTTGATGCCTTTTTATGTGTGTTGTTGACAATTTCGTTTTTCCACATTTTTATTGTGCTGGGACGTTTTTCTTAGTAAATTGTGAGATCCTCATTTTCGTAGTGTTTGACTATATGTTTGTTGAGTCGTTACGTTTTTCTTGGCTTTTATCTTGAGTTATGGAGTTGTTATACCTCTTTGTGGTTACCTTATTATTTACCCCTATTTTTCTAAGTAAAAACCTAACTTGTATTGTTCTATATCACCTTGTATCACTCTCCATATGGCAGTTCAATGCCTCATGTATTTAGTCCCTCTTTTTGATTATTGTGATCTTTTACATATTGACTTCAGTGATTCCCTGTTATGAGCATTTTTTTTTAATTAATCTTAATTTGTTTTTGTGATTTCCCTATTTGAGATGATATCAGGATGTTCTGTTTTGTGACCTTGTGTTGTGCTGGTATCTAATGTTATTGGTTTTCTGGCCAATTTCCTTTAGTATTTTTTGTAGCTTTAGTTTAGTTTTTGCAAATTCTCTAAACTTGTGTTTATCTGTAAATATCTTAATTTTGCCTTCATATTTCAGAGAGAGTTTTGCTGGATATATGATCCTTGGCTGTCAGTTTTTCTCCTTCAGTGCTCTGTGTATGTCGTCCCATTCCCTTCTTGCCTGCATGGTTTCTGCTGAGTAGTGTGAACTTTTTCTTATTGATTCTCCCTTGAAGGAAACTTTTCTTTTCTCCCTAGCTGCTTTTAAAATTTTCTCTTTATGTTTAGTTTTGGCGAGTTTGATGATAATATGTCTTGGTGTTTTTCTTTTTGGATCAATCTTAAATGGGGTTCGATGAGTATCTTGGATAGATATCCTTTCCTCTTTCATGATGTCAAGGAAGTTTTCTGTCAGGAGTTCTTCAACTATTTTCTCTGTGTTTTCTGTCCTCCCTCCCTGTTCTGGGACTCCAGTCACACGCAAGTTATCCTTCTTGATAGAGTCCCACATGATTCTTAGGGTTTCTTCATTTTTTTTAAATCTTTTATCTGATTTTTTTTCAGCTATGTTGGTGTTAATTCCCTGGTCCTCCAGATGTCTCAGTCTGCATTCTAATTGCTCGAGTCTGCTCCTCTGACTTCCTATTGCGTTGTCTAATTCTGTAAATTGATTGTTAATCTTTTGGATTTCTACATGCAGTCTCTCTATGGATTCTTGCAACTTATTAATTTTTCCACTATGTTCTTGAATAATCTTTTTGAGTTCTTCAACTGTTTTATTAGTGTGTTCCTTGGCTTTTTCTGCAGTTTGCCTTATTTTGTTTCTGATGTCTTGAAGCATTCTGTAAATTAGTTTTTTATATTCTGTATCTGATAGTTCCAGAATTGTATCTTCATTTGGGAAAGATTTTGATTCTTTTGTCTGGGGGGTTGTAGAAGCTGTCATGGTCTGCTTCTTTATGTGGTTTGATATGGACTGCTGTCTCTGAGCCATCACCGGGAAACTAGTTTTTCCAGAAAATCCGCTGACTGGGAAGCTGGCTCCAGGCTCCGAAAACAATCGCTGCTTCCCCGTATTTGTTCTTATTCCGTCTCTAAATCTGTGTTTGTTGTTCAGGGTTCGTAGATTGTTATGTATGTGATCGATTCACTTGTTTTTCTGAGTCTTTGTTGCAAGAGGGATTCGAGGTAGCGTCTACCTAGTCTGCCATCCTGGCCCCGCCTCCCTCCATGGTATATTTTATAGTCTTTGCCAGCACGATAATTCAAAGGCATCGACTATTCTTCTGTCTTCCTTATACGTTGTTCGGTTTTTGCATGCAGTTGAGGCAATTGAAAATATCATGGTTTGTGTGAGGCAAACTTTAGTGATCAAAGTGACATCTTTGCTTTTGAACACTTTAAAGAGGTCTTTTGCAGCAGATTTGCCCAATGAATATATCTTTTGATTTCTGCACTGCTGCTTCCATGGGTATTGATCGTGGATTCAAGTAAAATGAGGTGCTTGTCAAGTTCAAACTTTTCTCTATTTATCATGATATTGAGGTATAATATATTCTGAAGTCTGTAGACTCTGATCCTTATCAGTAAGTGCTCCAACTCTTCTTCTCTTTCAATAAGCAAGGTTGTGTCACCTGCACATCAGTTGTTAATGGGCCTTCCACCAGTCTTGATGCCCTGTTCTTCTTCATACAGGCAGGCTTCTCAGATTGTTTCCTCAGCATACAGATTGAATAAGGACCGTGAAAGGATAGAACCCTGATATACACCTTTCCTAATTTTAAACCATGCAGTATTCCACTCTTCTGCTCAAAAGACTGCCTCTTGGTCTATGTATTGGTTCTACATGAGCGTAATTAAGTATTCTGGAATTCCAGTTGTTTGCAATGTTATCCATTATTTGTTATGATCCACACAGTTGAATGCCTTTGCATAGGTAATAAAATACAGATAAACCTCTTTTTGGTGTTCTCTGCTCTTAGCCAAGATCTATCTGACATCAGCAACGATCTCCTGTATTCCATGTCCTGTTCTGAATCTGGCTTGAATTTCTGGCAGTTCCCTGTGGATGTATTGTTGCAACTGTTTTTAATCGTCTTCACTGAAGTTTACTTTCATGTAATATTCATGATATTTTTTGACAATTTCCACATTCTGTTGGATCACCTTTCTTTGGAATGGACACAAATATGGAGATCTTCCAGTCAGTTGGCCAGGTAGCTATTTCTTGGCATATACAGTGAGTAACTTCAACACTGCATCCGTTTGTGGAACATCTCAACTGGTATTCCATCAGTTTCTGGAGATTTGTTTTTTGCCAAAGCCTTCAGTGCAGCTCTCACTTCTCCCTTCAATTACATCGGTTCTTGATCATATATTACCTCCTGAAATGGATGAACGTCAACCAATTATTTTTGGTTCTGTGACTGTGTGTGTTCCTTCCATCTAATTTTGATATTTCCTATATCATTTAGTATTTTCCCCATAGAATCCTTCAAAATTGCAACTCAAGTCTTGAGTTTTTTCTTCAGTTTCTTCATCTTGACAAATGCCAAGCATGCTCTTCCCTTTTGTTTTTCTAACTCCAGGTCTTTGCACATTTTATTATGATGCATTACTTTGTCTTCTTGAGCCACCCTTCGAAACATTCTGTTCAGTTCTTTTACTTCATCATTTCTTCTGTTTGCTTTAGCCACACCACATTCAAGAGCAAGTTCCAGGCTCTTTTCTGGCATCCATTTTGGTCTTTTCCTTCTTACCTGTCTTTTTAAATGACCTTTTGCTTTCTTCATGTATGATGCCCTTGATTTCATTCCACAACTCAATTGTTCTTCAGGCATTAATGTTCAAAGTGTCAATTTTATTCTTAGATGGTCTCCAAATTCAGGTGGGATATACTAAAGGTGGTATTTTGCTTCTTGTAGACTGGTTTTAATTTTCTTCAGTTTCAACTTAAACTTGCATTTAAATAATTGATGGTGTGTGTCCTGCAGTAGGCCCTTGGCCTTATTCTGACTGATAATATTGAGCTTTTCCATTGTCTCTTTCCACAAATGTAGTCAATTTGTTTCCTATACTTTCTATTTGGTGAGGTCTGATGGCAGCAGGTTTTTTCAGACCATTATAACCTCCATTTATGTTATTAAAAAAAGGTATTTGCAATGAATAAATCATTAGACTTGCAAAATCCTATCAAGTGATCTTCGGCATTGTTTATATCACTAGGGCGATATTTTCTAACTACCTATCCTTCCCGTTTCCAGCATTCCCATTCCAATCACCAGTAATTATCAATGCACCTGGATTTCATGTTTGATCGATTTCAGACTGCAGAAGTTGGTAAAAATCTTGAATTTCTTTATCTTTGGCATTAGTGATTGATGTGTAAATTTGAATAATACTCATATTAACTGGTCTTCTGTGTATACTTATGGATGTTATCCTATCACTGACAGCGTAGTACTTCAGGAGAGATTTTTTTTTTTTTTTAATTGTGCTTTAGGTGAAAGTTTGCAGCTCAAGTAAATTTCTTATACAAAAATGTATACAGATGTTTTCTGTGAACACTTATTGCAATCCCTATAATGTGACCTGGTTTCCTATTTCCAGTCAACCAGCTCCGTCCCTTTCCACCTTCTCATCCGGCTTCTGGACTGGTACTGCCCATTTAGTCTTGTGTGTTTACCTACCTGTTTTTTTTTTTTTTTTTTTTTTTACCTACCTGACTCGAAGGCACTGGGTTTTTACCTACCTGAACCAAGAAGCACACTCTTTACGAGAATCATTTTATGTCTTACAGTCCAGTCTAATATTTGTCTGAAGGGCTGGCTTTGGGAATGGTTTTAGTTCTGGCTTAACAGAGAGCCTGGAGTCCATGTCTTCTGTGGTTCCTCTAGTCTCAGTCAGGCCATGAAGTCTGGTCTTTTACATGAATATGAACTCTGCACCCCACTTTTCTCTGGCTCCATCAGGGTCTCTGTTGTGTTCACTGTCAGAGTGGTAGCCAGGCACCATCTAGTTCTTCCGGCCTCAGGCTGATGGAGCCTCTGCTTTATGTGGCCCTTTTGTCTCCTGGCCTAATATTTTCCATGTGTCTAGTATTCTTCCTTCCCTTTTGCTCCAGGTGGGTTGGGACCAATCGATGCATCTTAGATGGCCGCTTGCAAGGTTGTAAGACCCCAGACGCCACTCACCAATCTGGGATGCAGAACATTTTCTTGATAAACTTTGTTATGCCAGTTGACCTAGCTGTCCCCTGAAACCATGGTTCCCAGACCTACCCCATCCCTTGATATGTTTGGTTGTGTTCAAGAAGCTTCTTAGCTTTTGGTTTAGTCCAGCTGTGCTTACTTCCCGTGTATTATGTGTTGTCCCTCCCTTTGCCTAAAAAAAATTCTTGTTTACTATCTAGTTAGTGAATTCCCCTCTCCCTCCCTCCCCTCCATGATAACCATCAAAGAATGTTTTCTTCTGTGTTTAAATCTTTTCTTGAGTTCTTATAATGGTGGTCTCATATAATATTTATTCTTTTGTTGACTGACTAATTTCACTTAGCATAATACCTCCCAAATTCATCCATGTTATGAGATGTTTCCTGGATTCATCGCTGTTCTTCATCATTGCATAATATTTCCTATTGCGTATATACCATTATTTATCCATTCATCCATTGATGAGCACCTAGGTTGTTCCCATCTTTTTGCTATTGTGAACAGTGCTGCAGTGAACATGGGTGTGCATATATCTATTCATTTAACTACTCTTATTTCTCTAGGATATATTCCAAGAAGTGAGTTTGCTGGATCATATGGTACTTCTACTTCTAGCTTTTTGAGGAAGCTCCAAATCAATTTCCAAAGTAGTTGTACCATTTTACATTTCCACCAGCAGTAAGTGTTCCAGTCTCTCCACAACCTCTCCAACATTTATTATTTTGTGTTTTTTGGATTAGTGCTAGCCTTATTGGCATGAGATTGTATCTCATTGTAGTTTTGATTTGCATTCCTCAAAAGGCTAATGAACGTGGGTTGCTATGAGTTGGAACCAACTCAGTGGCAATGGAGTTTTCCTTGTTTATCTGTTAGTCACCTGCATGTCTTCTTTGGTGAAGTGCCTATTCATGTCCTTTGCCCATTTTTTAATTGAGGTTTTTGTCTTTTTGTTATTGAGGTTTTGCTGTATCTTACATTTTAGAGATTAGATCTTGATTGGATATGTTGTAGCCAAAAATTTTTCCCAGTCTGTAGGTTGTCTTTTTATTCTTTTGGTGAAGTCTTTTGATGAGCCTAAGTGTTTGATTTTTAGGAGCTCCTAGTTATCTTGTTTCTCTTCTGGTGTTTGTACTGTTAGTTATGTTTTGTACTCTGTTTATGCCATGTACTAGGGCTACTAGACTTGTCCTTATTTTTCCTTCAATGATTTTTATCATTTTAGATTTTATATTTAGGTCTTTGATCCTTTATGAGTTATTTTTTTGTGCATGGTGTGAGGTATGGATCTTGTTTCATTTCTTGCAGATGGATATCTAGTTATATCAGCACCGTTTGTTAAAGAGACTGCCTTTTCCCCATTTAATGGGTTTTGGGCCTTTGTCAAGTATCAGCTGCTCATAAGTGGATGAATTTACGTCTGGATTCTCAATTCTGTTGCATTGGCCTACGTACATGTTGTTGTACCAGTACCAGGCTGTTTTGACTACCTTGGTGGTATAATAGTTTCTAAAAATAGGTAGTGTGAGGCCTTCCACTTTGTTCTTCTTCTTCAGCAATGCTTTACGTATCCAGGGTCTCTTTTCTTTTCCCATGAAGTTGGCGATTTTTTTCTCCGTCTTATTAAAAAATGCCATTGGAATTTCGATCTGGATTGCATAGTATCTGTATATCACTTTGGGCAGAATTAAAATTCTCACAGTGTTGAGTTTTCCTATCTATGAGCAAGGTATGTTTTTCCACTTATGTAGGTCTTTTTTGGTTTCCTGCAGTAGTAGCTTGTAGTTTTCTTTGTATAGGTCTTTTACTTATCTGCTTAGATTTGTTCCTAAGTATTTTATCTTCTTGGGGTCTATTATAAATGGTATTGATTTGGTGATTTCCTCTTCAAAGCTCTCTTTGTTGGTGTAGAGGATTCCAATTTATTTTTGTGTGTTTATCTGGTATCCTGATAATTTGCTGAAATCTTCTATTACTTCCAGTAGTCTTCTTGTGTATTCTTTGGGATTTTCTGTGAATAAGACCATATTGTCTGCAAATAGGGGTACTTTTACTTCTTCCTTACCAGTTCATATGCCCTTTATTTCTTTTGCTTGCCTTATTGCTCTCAGTAGGACACCCAGCATCACAGTGTTGAACAAGAGTGGTGATAGGGGACATCTTTGACTTGTTCCCATTCTCAAGGGGAATGCTTTCAGACTCTCTCCATTTAGGATGATGTTGGCTGTTGGCTTTGTATAAACGCCTTTTATTATGTTGAGGAATTTCCCTTTTAATTCTATTTTGCTGACAATTTTTTTTTTTTTTTTTTGTCATGAATGGATGTTGGACTTTTTCAAATGTCTTTTCTGCATCAATTGATAAAATCATGCAGTTCTTATCTTTCATTTTAATTATGTGATGGATGACATTGATTGCTCTCCTAATGTTGAACCATCCTTGCATACCTGGTATAAATCCCACTTGGTTATGGTGAATTATTTTTTTGATATGTTGTTAAATTCTATTGGCTAGAATTTTGTTTAGGATTTTTGAGTCTATGTTCATTAGGAATATTGGTCTGTAATTTTCTTTTCTTTTCTCTTTTTTTTTTTTTTTTGTGGTATCTTTTTTTTTTTTTAACCTGGTTTTCATTTCAGGGTTATGGTAGCTTCATAGAATGAATTTGGAAGTATTGCATCTTCTTCTATGATCTGAAATACCTTTAGTAGTAGTGGTGTTAACTCATCTCTGAAAGCTTTGTAGAATTCTCCAGTGAAGCTGTCAGGGTCAGCATTTTTTGTTGTTGTTGTTTTTGTTTGGATTTTTTTAGTTCCTTTTTCAATCTTTTCTTTTTTTTATAGGTTTATTTGGTTTTTCTACCTTTGTTTGTATTAGTTTCAGTAGATAGTGTGTTTCTAGAAATTTGTCCATTTCCTCTAGATTTTCAAATTTGTTGGAGTACAATTTTTCATAGTATTCTTTTAATTTCAGTTGGGTTTGTTGTGATACCACCCATCTCACTTCTTATTCAGGTTATTTGCATCCTCTTCTGTTTTCTTTTGTTGGTTTGGCTAATGGTTTATTGATTTGTTGATGTTTTCAAAGAACTTGTTAGCTCTTTCAGTTGTTTTTCTATTCTCTATTTCATTTTATTCTGCTCTGATTTTTATTATTTGTACTATTCTAGTCCCCAAGGGCTTCTTCTGCTGCTTTCTTTCTATTTGTTCAAGCTATAGGGTTAATGTTTTGATTTTGGCCCTTCTTTTTTGATGTGTGCATTTATTGCTATAAATTGACCTCTGAGCATTGTTTTTGGTTTGCCCCAAATGTTCTGGTAGGCTGTGTTTTGATTCTCATTTGATTTTGTGAATTTCTTTATTGTGTCCTTGATTTCTTCTATAAGCCAGTAGTTTTTGAGCAAGCTGTTGTTCAGTCTCCATGCATTTGATTTTTTTTTCCTTGCTTTTTGTTATAGATTTTTATTTTTTTGGTTTTATGGTCAGAAAAGATGCTTTGCAATATTTTGGTGTTTCTAATTGTGTTAAGGCTTGCTTTGTGGCTTCCTAAGTAGTCTGTTCTGGAGAATGTTCCATGTGTGTTGGAAAAGAAAGCATACTTGGCTGCTGTTGGGTGGAGCATTCTCTGTATGTCTATGAGATCATGTTGGTTGATTGTGACACTTAGATATTCTCTGTCTTTATTGAGCTCTTCCCAGATGTTCTTTCCTTCACCAAAAGTGGAGTATTGAAGTCTAAAACTATTATTGTGGAGCTATTTCTCTTTTCAATGTTGCTAGATTTTGTTTTATGTATTTTGGAGCCCTGTTGTTGGGTGCATAAATATTTATTATGGTTATGTCCTCCAGGTGTAGTGACCCTTTAATCATTATATAGTGTCTTTCCTTATTCTTTGTGGTGGATTTTGCTTTAAAGTCTATTTTGCTGGAGATTAATATTGTCACTTCTGCTCTTTTTTTTTATTTTTGTTCTCTTGATATATTTTTTTTCTGTCCTTTGAGTTTTAGTTTGCTTTTGTCTTTGAGTTTCAAATGTGTCTCTTGTAAACACCATATAGACAGATCATATTTTTTTAATTCATTCTGCCACTCTCTGCCTCTTTATTGGTACATTTAGTCCATTTACATTCAGTCTAATTGATAGGTTTAGTGATGTCAGTTTTGTTGTATTCTTTTTTTGTGTTGTTGACAGATTCATTCTTCTACCTAATTTTCTGTGTTCGGTTGTTTTTCTTTATATATTTTCTTTTCATCTTTTTCAATATTGTTGATTTTGTATTTGCTGACTCTCTATGTTTTTCTTCTTTTTTATTTTGTTGTGTAGAATTCTTTGTTTCCTTTGTGATTACATTAAAATTTACCTCTATTTTTTGAAGTTTAAACTAATTTTTTATTTCTTGATATCACCTTGACTTCTTCCCTACAGGAAAGTTCTGTGACTACATTATTTAGTCCCTCTTTTTTGTTTTAATGTTGTCATCTTTTACATATTGACATCTTTGTTTTCCTCCTTTCAGTCTTTAAGCTTTGACTTATTTTTGTGATTTCCCTGTCTGGGTTGATATCTAATCATTCTGTCCTGTGTTCTCGTCTTGGGTTTTTACTTGGTACTATTGATTTTCTAACTGGACTCCTTTTTAGTATTTCTTGTAATTTTGGTTTGGTTTTTACAAATTCCCTTAACTTCTGTTTCTCTGAAAATGCCCTAATTTTGCCATCAGATTTGAGAGACAGTCTTACCGGATGTATAATTCTTGACTGGCAATATTTTTTCCTTCAAGGATTTAGATATGTCATCCCATTGCCTTCTTGCCTGCATGTCTTTTGCTGAGTAGTCTGAGCTTAGTCTTATTGACTTTCCTTTGTAGGTGACTTTTGTTTATCCCTAGCCTTTCTTTAAGTTCTCTATCTTTGGTTTTGGCAAATTTCATTATAATATGTCTTGGTGACTTTCTTTTGGGATTTACCCTGTGTGGGGTTTGATGAACTTCTGCATAGATATCTTCTTGCATTTTGTGATTATCAGGGAAGTTTTCTGCCAACAAATCTTCAACAATTCTCTCTGTATTTTCTGTTATCCCCACTGTTCTTTTACTCCAATCACTAGTAGGCTATTCCTCTTAATAGAATTCCACATAATTCTTAGGATTTCTTCTTTTTTTAAAAAAATTCTTTTATCTGCTTTTTCCTCGAATAAGTTGATGTCAAATGCTTTGTCTTCAATCTCACTAATTCTGACTTCCATTTCCTCAATTAGTTTCTCTGAGTAGTCTAATTCTGAAATTTTATTGTTAATCTTTTGGGTTTCTATTTGTTGTCTCTCTAGGGATACTTGTAGCCCATTAAATTTTTCATTTTGCTCTTAAGTTCCCCTGTTGCTTTGTCTCTGTGTTCCTTGGCTTGTTTTGCATTTTGCCTTATCTCCTTTCTGATCTCTTGAAGAGCTCTGTGTATTAATCTTTTGAATTCTACCCCAATAATTCCAAGATTTTCTCCTCCTCCAGAAGATTTCCTGGTTCTTTGTTTTGGTTGCTGCTGGAGCCATCATGGTCTGCCTCTTTACATGATTTGATATTGATTGTGGTCTCTGAACCATCAATAAGTTATTATACCTATTTATTTTATGTTTACTTACTGGGTCCTAGCTTCTTGTTTTGTTTTGTTTGGATATGCCCAAAAAGGCTGGTCATGTGAGCTAGTTTGATTATTGGAGTCTTTGAAGCTCTCACTTCCTGTCACCATGTGGTTAGACCTGCTAATAGGTGTGTGAGCCCAGTAGTCCATTTAATTTTCTTATATGGATTCAGCTCAGGTGTCCAGTTTGTCAGTCACCAAGTCTGTTGTGCAGATGCCACCTACAGTCCTAGACAGGGTGATTGGAGCAGGCACAGGTATCCATCTGCAATAGGGGTTTATGTGCTGAGCAATGTAAGAGGTTAAAGACTGCTCCTGAGTGCCTAGTTAGAAGGTGTGTCCCTGTTCTCTAGAGCACATAGGTGGGTGAGTTTTGAAACCAGAGTTTGGGCACATTGCTGTTGGCTATAATGACTGGGAGGCACCAGTTATTCTCAGACCCCTTTCGCAGGCGACTAGGTGGAGTTGGTGGAGCCACTAGTTTTGAGGCCTCTGATGTGGGCAGGTGAGGACCCTGCTTAATGGGCATGGCGATGTCAAATACCACTAATCTGCCACACCCTGTTAGCTGTTGCAGTTGAAAATAGGCTTCAGGTGTATACTGTGTTGTACTATGGTCATGAAGGTCTACGCTGTTGAAACGGGCCCATGCAGGTCTAGGCAAGGGTGAAAAGCATTCAGCCTGTGGACCCCTTATGCCTGTACCTAGGCAAAGGGAATGTGCCTGCCCTCAGGTACCAGCTTAGAGGAGCTGGCAGATTATTTTTTACTCCTTGTTACTCATTTTTAATTTGTTCACTCTCCAAAGCCGGGAGAATAACTTGGAGTGTGTGACACGTCTCACTTCTGGTCCAGGGGGTGCAGCAATCCCTGATTCCAGACCAGAACTGGAGCAGAGCTGGAAGGGTGCAAGTGAATGGGAGTAAGGTACTTCTTAGAGAGGGAAGGGTTTTTTTTGATTCCACTTGGGAGGTTAGATGCTTAAACTTAACTCTCGCAGATCCAGTGCCACATCTCCCTGGTTCTGGAAGCTTGTGCAGATGCTCCACCACTAGGTTTCTCCTGGGGTAGAAAAGGGATCCTGAGCACTACTCCTTGCTTCATCCTGTGTGTGCCAGCTGATCCAGCCTGCTGGCTGCCAGCCAGGTGATGTCTGGCCAATCCTTGCTGCTTCTGATCTGTCTCTCTCCCTGCCACTCAGTTCGACTCCTCAACTTTGTCTTTGATGTTCAGGGCTCCTAGACTGTGATATATAGTTGTTTCACTTGTTTTTTTTCAGGTCTTTGTTGTAAAAGGGGCCACAGGAAGTGTCTGACTACACCGCCATCTTGGCCCCACCTCCCAGGAGAGATCTTGAAATGTTCTTTTTCACAATGAATATGATGTCATTCCTCCTCAATTTGTTATTCCTGGCATAGTAGATCATACGATTCTAAATGTCCAAGACAGTCCATTTCAGCTCATTAATGTCTATGATATTGATCTTTATGCATTCCATTTCATTTTTGATAACTTCCAGTTTTCCTAGATACTTATTTCATACTTTCCATGTTCTGATTATTAATGGATGTTTGCAGCTGTTTCTTCCCATTTTGAGTCATGTCACATCAGCAAATGAAGATCCTGAAAGCTTGACTCCATCCATGTCATTAAAGGTTGACTCTACTTTGAGGGAGCAGCTTTTTCCCAGTCATATTTTGAGCGCTTCCAACCTGAGGGGCTCATCTTCTGGGGCTTTGTCAGACAATGTTCTCCTGCTATTCATAAAGTTTTCGCTGGCCAATTTTTTTAGAAGTAAGTCGCCAGGTCCTTCTGCCTAGTCTGTCATAGTCTGGAAGCTTCCCTGAAACCTGTCCACCACAGATGACCTAGCTGGTATTTGAATGCTGAAGGCATAGCTTCCAGCACCACAGCAACATGCAAGTCACCACAGTACGACAACTGACAAACTGCCTGAAACAGTTTCCTCTTGTTTTTGAAGGAATAGCCCCCCAAACTAATGCAAATATTTAAAAGAACAAGAGGAGTCAAAGTATGCTCTCAATTATTCTGTCTCCTGAGAAGTGCTTATACACTATGTCACAAAATTAAGATATGTCTTCTATACATAATTGAAAATGCTTTAAATTCAGTACAATCCCCTATGTACGTTTGTAACAGAGACTTGTAGACTGAATTCTGCCTGCCATGTCATGAATTTGGGGATATATGAAAATATCCTAAGATGGTATTAAGTATATTCATTGAGATTTTTTATTTTAAGTTTTCTAAGTATCTTTCTTAGAACGTGTCAGGCATTATGTTAAGACTGAGGAAAACTATATGAATAAAGATATTATCATTAAATAATGCATTAGTCAATTTCTTCTGGTTAAAAGTTACAGAAACACTACTCCATTGCTTAAGAATGAACGCAGATTTATTGCTCAAATAACTGGGAGTCCGTTAGTGGAGCTAGCTTTAGGGACTTCAGGGTTCTCTATGTTCTCTGTTTTTGTTTCATTGTCTCTTTCTCTCAGAATTTATCACTTACTTTTGTCTTGTCCTGCTCACCCTCCCTCTTTCCTCCAGATCAATTCTATTTGAGTGGTGAAAGTGAATGGGTTGCTGCAAAGAATTTCAGGAATACACCATTTCTATTTAGCAACCACACAAAAAGGGAAAGCTTTTCTCTTAGTATGCATTTAAAACTCTGATTGGAGTGGCTTGAACTATGTGCTCATCTCTGTGGTTTTTGTGAGTTATTATGCCTAGAGTTAGAAGGCAGGGTTATAGATGGAGAGTGCAATGACTTTTCAGGTCCAGATAATTGAAAGGACCCTCAAAACTCCACAAGGTATACTAAATTAGGCTTTAATCAAGTTAGGACATGGTACAGCAAGAGAAATACACCACAGTTTTTTGGGTTCTGGAGATCAGACTTCTTAAAAAAGGTGTGCCTTAAAAGAAAATCAGAAATATTAATATAAAATATAAAGAGTTAATATCTCTAGATTATGAACCACCATGAAATGGGCAAGGAATCTTGGCTTCAGGAGAGCTTGTACAAAAGTTTCCAGTGCAGTCTTTTATGTCCAACTGATCATTTAGCTAAGCCAGACCATGTAACTAATGAAAATAGGTATAAGCCATCAATCTACACATCCAAAAATAATGTAAACAAATGCTCTAAGTTCCACCAGGGGAGTTTTGAACTTTAAACAGCACATTATGGATTATTATAGAGTCAGTACCAGACTTCCAAATGTATCCAGAGATAAGCATAGAGCTGTCCCACTTCAGCTGAAAGATAACTTTATCTTACACAAAATGTATTATAACATGCAAGGATGTTTTCTTTTCTTAGGGCCTAAACAATCTGAACAAATTACTTTGCCATTGGGAAAGACCAAAAATAAAGGAAAATTTTAAAGTTTTAGGATAGAGAGGACATAGTTATTTGGCCAAACAAGGTACACGAGGAAGTTGGAGAGTGAGGTAAAGAGGAGAGGTGGTAGAAATATTTTCAAAAAGTAGGGTGGATAACTCTTTTAGATGGAAAAGGAGCAAGAGCTGATTTAGATAGGTAGGTTGTGGTTAATAGAAAAAGCCCAACCTTGTTCCGGGAAAGAAATGACAAGAATTTCAGACTTGTGAAAACACCTGCCATACTAAGTATGCAATTAGAGAATTTCAGAATAGAAGTGAATTCAAGAGAAGAATATTTTATCTTTTGTTTAATCTAGAATGATTCTTTTTGCTTTTTGGCAGAGGAGGCTGTGTTGTAAGGAGGTAGATTTTTCTTTGGAAAAGTCTATATCTGATTCCATCTTTATACATATAGATTGGACTATAGAAATTTATCCAACATGAGTTGAAAATAGAAGTGAAAAACTAAATGGTAGATGGTCCACAGTTAACACTCCTGATCTCCCATGTGATATACATGGTGTATAGAGGGACCCAGAGGTCCTCTGTTTTCCCAGTGAAGGAATATGGAGTTCTTCAGATTACAGTGGACTGGCAGTGGGTTAGGGTTAGAAAGAAGAGTAAGGGGTTTTGATAATAGTGGAAATATTGTGAACAACTCAGAGAGGACACAAGGCAGTAGCCAATCCAGGGAGATGAGCAATCTTTACTCCAAAAAAGTAACCACCAAGGATGCAGAAAATAGCATATAGATCTAAGAGGCCCTTCTCTTTGCAGCCGTGAGGATGCAATAAGGCTGGTTAAAACAAGCAGATGCCATCTTGGGAAGATAAGAGAAATAGTGTGAATCCAAAAGACTCATAATTTGCATATAAACAAAAGTATTCAAACACATTATTTAAAGCAGTATTGACCTGTTGAATTAAATATTTAAACTGAAAGGAAAGAAGTTTGAACCAGATAAGCCTGAAAGAGTGTGTTTTGGCAAGTATAGATTGTCCTCCACCTCTTGAACAATGAGGTTGGAGAGACGATGCTGTGTCTTAGGAGAATAATTTTTTGTGCTGTATGACTGTGATGGTCAATTTCATGTGACAATTTGGCTACTCTATGGTGCCCAGTTGTTTGATCAAACTCTAGTCTAGATGCTGTTACTAAATAGCTAAAAAAAAAAAACCCAAAAACCAAACCCGTTGCCCTTGAGAGGATTCCACCTCTCAGTGACCTAGTGACATGTGATTAAGTCAGTTGGCTTTAAATAAAGCAGATTACCCTCCATAATGTGAGGGGGCCTCATCCAATCAGTTGAAGGGCTTAAGAGAAAAAAGGGAGTTTTCCCTAGGGTGTATTCTGCCTCCACACTGTAAGTAGACATCTTGCCAGACTCCATTCTTCTCTTCTAGTCATCTGATCTATCGATTTTGGAACACAAGACTCCTGGCATGTTTAGCCTGCCATCTGAAGAAATTATTTGAACTGAAGCCTGATGAGACTTAAGTTAACCTCAAAGGACTCACCATAATAGAATGTGCATGAGTCAGGGTTTTCCTGGACAAGCTGTTGTTTGAAACACTAAGAAAAATCTGACAAAATGCTTCAGCAACGTATTCCCTTACATAGGAGATAACCATGAACAACATTGTCAAGAGCATTGGCATTTTAGGTTGAAGGCTTAACAAAATTCAGTGAGCACAAGTGAAAGATTTTCCTCCATCAGCCTCTTTGAATCCACAGTACTGATTGCCCTCAGGGTTCACCTATGAGTTCATTACATTTTATATTAGTGTTTCACTTTTTTTATCTTAGGCTTCCCTTTTTTCAGCAGCCTGTTCTCCAGGGCCCAAACAACTTACATTTGCTATCACCTTTTAACAGGTGGCTCAAGAATCCTCCAGAAACTATTTCTTACATCCTGCCCCCCTCCCACCCCACTCAGGAGATTCGTGATCACTTCTGTATTTTTCACCAATAAATGATACTAATTTTGAAAAATAAAATGTGAGGAATGGCAATACTAAATGTGATCCGATCCCTGTGCTCCTGGAAAGTAAGATGGTTGAGAAATTCTCCTTTTATGTTGCTAGAAACTGTTAATTGCAAAGGAGCACCCTGCATATTCTAAGAACTAAATACATTTGCCCTATCTCCACCCTTCCTCATGATTCTCATGAGTTTCTGTCCACACTTCTTTATTTTATTTGTCTCTATACAACCTTAGCCTCCTTTCTTGGATTTGAGATCTTTTTTTCTTAATGAACATTCTCCCTGTTGCAATAGCCTGAGTAGAATTGTCTCCTTAATTGTCCATTGCATTTTGTCTTTTATATAAGCTTGCCTAATATTTTGATATGGAAGTATCATAGCAGGGAATCTGAACCTCTGAAAATAAATAAGTAAATAAATAAAATAAAAGCAACCAGGGAAGGAGAAAGAAAACAGAGGAAGTTGCAAAATCATTTCCTGAACTCAGACAGTTACCAATTTTTTTTTTTTTTTGAAGTGACAAAGGCTCTGTATTTATCTCTCCGTGAAACAATAGTGTTAGCAAAAAGAAAAAAAATTGCCTGTATTAATACACAACAGATTGGCTCAGATTAGCCAGGTATGTAGGCTATTGGGCAATTACCCTGTATTCAGTTGGGTAATATAGAGTACGGCCAAGAAAATGGGTTAATATTTTTTTTTTTTTTACTTTCTTATGAGACACAAAAACACAGGTGTCCAGTCACAAAAGCTCTAATACATTCATTCATACTGAAAATATACATTTGATTTGCAGTAAAAATGTTATATCTTGTAAATATCTGAAAAAGTATTTTCTGAAAATCACTGCCTTCTTTAACACTTGGATAGTTGCAAGAACATTAAGAGAGGAAAATAAATCACATGGTGTGACAAATGATTAAATAATTTAAGCAGAGCTATAATAAGTACAATGAAAAGACCGAAACAACTGTAATTTTGTAATAAGCCATTGCTTTTTTGAAATGGTATATTTACAAAAGATTGTTTGGGCCCTAGAAAGCAAGCATAAATCTTATTTAAATAATAATCTTAAAAGCAGTGTGATATAATAATTTAACTCCTTCATGCTTAATTTCCATGATAAAGGCCACTTTTGATTCACACCTTTTTTTCTTTCCTCTCACATTTAAGGTTTCAGATAATGCCCCAACTGAGATAACTAACAGTTTTAGACAAATTGAGGTAAAAATCAATTTTTCAGAACTGACTTATGATCTTTTCCTAAATGACTATATTTTAATATTTTCAAAAAGTCACATAGAATTTTAGCTCCACATAACTCCCATTGACTCTGTTAGGAACTGTATTGATCAGTTTTACAGTACCCGCAACCTTTGGATTAGATGAAGAAATCTAAGTATTACGGGCAGCAAGAAATAACCTAAGACAATACAGGCATGAGCAGCAATATTTTCAAATAATTTGCAGGTTACCGTATTTGGATGTTGAAGATAACAATCTCACTATAAACTTCAAACCACTTAAAGTTTAGTTGCCTTAATTAAATGGCTATCATCATAGATTAGTTGCTTGTTAAGTAAAAGTCAAACAACCAAGCAGATGACTTTGGACATGTCAATAGGTGTCTTGCTGCATCACTGGACGTTGCTCTCAATGGCCCAATCCTCTACACTCTTTCCATAGAAGAGATAAGAAAATGGTGAAAAGTTCAAACCAAGAAGGTTGCCTGGTATCTTCATCTGAACGCCATAGGTATGAACATGGGTGTAGAAAAAAGAAAATAGAAGAGATGAGATTCAACTCCCATCAGTAAGGCAACACAGACATTGAATATCAGGAAAGGCAATTTAATTGCTGCTAATTACCTACTTGGAAACACTGGTGGCGTACTGGTTTAGAGCTTTGGCTGCTAACCAAAAGGTCGGCAGTTTGAATCCACCAGGCACTCCTTGGAAACCCTGTAGGGCAGTTCTACTGTGTCCTATAGGGTCACTATGAGTCGGAATCGACTTGATGACAATGTTTTTTTTTTTTTTTTTAAATTACCTGTGTTGAAACTCAGGCACTCTTAATGCTCTTCTGCAGGATAGCAAGAAAATGGCAGGTTTTTCACCTTGTCAACCTGGAGGAGAAATGAAGCAGCTCTAGGGAACGACGGCACTGGGTTGGGTTAGGGAACATGTATTGAAAACAGGGAGGGGACCACTATTCTTGGAAAAACACAAGGTTAGTTCCTATATTCATTTATCAAGCAAAATATTCAACATTTCATCCAATTTGAAAATCATGAAAAGTGTTCAACAAATACATTACAATCAAGAAGAGTGGGCTAAATATTTTTCACATCATTTACCAGTGATTATTGTAAATGTACTTCCACCTTAATTAATAAAAGATGATTTCAAAATGAATAAATCACGAAGGATTTCCTTTCAGCACTTGGTCTAATGATGAATAAATGAAGAGGAGAGTTCTATTGGAACATAACAACATCATTTTTTTTCCTTAAAGGTGAACTAAAATGGCTTTTAAAAATATGAAAAGAAAATGTGCTTTTTACAGAAAAGAAAAAATTTTCTTCATTCACTGTATATGACATTAAAGTTAAGGGAAATCTGTAGAAATAAAGTTTTTCTTCAAAGACCTCTTTATGTGTAGGAATTCTGATTAGCTGATTGAGAAGAGGACAATACTACTTTTTCTTCTCAGATTTAAAAAAAGAAAGTTAAAATTAAATGTGGCTAATACCAGTGCAACAAAGGAGTCAGTCACGGTTACAGAACAGTAAGATAGCAATAATCATAACAAAGAAAATTTGAAAACAGGGAAGGAAATAGAAAATACAATTTACTTCTGTGTTAAGGGGGGTTTTATACGCTTATGAAGAAAATGTCTCAGCACTTTTTTGGCATCCATGTATATTTCCACATGAGGGTAGCTATTCAGCTAAAGGGGCTATTTTAGGAGAGGTATGGATAAAAAAAAAAAAAAAAAAAAATTTTCATGGATACAAAAGAATGCCCTGTCACCTTCTTAGTACTCAGTGCTATGATTAACTCAAGGTGAAGAGAGCGTTATACTTGGAATATTGAGGTAAAGATCCGGTTTCTGCCCATTAATATCTTGGCACCCTTGTGTAAGTCATTCACATCCCTAAGCTTTAGATTTTTCCTTGGGAAAATGAAGGCATTTAAGGAGAAATTTTCCAATGTACATACCTGTGCCAAGAGTTAACTTTATCCATCTTGTGGCATGACATCAAATAAATAGGAAACAAAGCTCTGCAAATCACGAGAAATCTACACAACCTTATAAGGCATCATTTGATTACAGTAGCTTTTTCATTTCAACAATTGCAGCAAGGTTGTCAAGCCAAAACAAAACTAAACTTGTCTACTTTTTAAAACAAAGAAGAAAGGAGAAAGAGATGAGCAGGTGTGGCAGAAGTGTTTTTATTATATTTAGCTGAAATAGAGTTTCTAATAGATATAATGAAGTAATATGAGTTGACTTGAGAAGAACTACTGATAAAAAGCTATCATCCAGTGTATGACGGAATGTCACAAAGAAAAACACAAACTCTGTCAAAGGCAGACAAACTCAAACCCTGTATCACAGTTAAACTTTTCTACATCATTTTTCAAGACTAAGAAAACATTATAAATCAGAATACTGTAAGCATTTTTCACTAGGCATAGATTGAAAACCCTTTTAAAGGTTAATTAGCTACTTCATCTTTCTCTATTTCAATGACAACAGTTTCTCACAAATATAAAAGATTTCAGGTATTCAATTTCAAGTTCACTTTGTGGTTCATTGTGCTTAGAAAGTAATATGTTTGAACAAAATTTCTGAATTTGGAGGAACTTCTCAGCCTAGTAACTGCACATGTCTAGTTTAAAAGCTCTACCTAGATGTGAATATCCAACTTATCACACAAATTTTCCCTACATGGTACATTGCAAGAATTGCTTTTGGTATAAAATTAAACAAAAGTATTTTTTGTTTGTTTCCTTCTATCTGTCATTTCTCTACCCTGAAATATATTATTTTTTAATTTAAATTTATTTACTTATTCTGCTTTAAGTGAACGTTTACAAATTACGTCAATCACACAAAAAGTTATACACATCTAGCTATGTACTCCTAGCTGCTCTTCCACTATTGAGACAGCACATTACTCCTCTCCACCCTGTATTCCCCCTGTCCATTCAACCAGTTCCTGTCTCCCTCTTCCTTCTCATCTCGCCTCTAGATAGGAGCAAAATATATATTCCTAATAATTTATTGGGTCACTGATAGAAACTGATGAAAACTGATAAGAACTTTATGAATTACCCCATTGTACATCTTCAGGAAATCTGTCTTATATTAAGTCTGTTGAAAATTTTACTAACTAGAAAATAAATCAGTCCAACTAATGTGATCACTATATATTCAGGCTTTCAACTTTAGATCCCTTGGATGGTCAATAATATTTGCTATGTGCAATGCATTCACAGTTTGGAACTATAAGGAGACGTAACACTTTATCTTCTGATTTAGTCTTCCTAGTATTGATTAGGAGCACTGGTGGTGCAGTGGTTAAGAGCTCAGCTGCTAACCAAAATGTCAGCAGTTTGAATCCACCAGGGGCTCCTCGGAAACCCTAGGGGGCACTTCTACACTGTCCTCTGGGTCACTATGAATCGGAATTCACTCAAAGGCAATGGGTAGGTAGGTAGTTAGTATTGCATGTTCTCTGTAATATTTTATCATATTCGGGAGGCATAAGAAAGAAACTGAGAATTATCCTTAACTGAATTACCCAAAATAGATACCTATGAGAATCATATATGATGTTGATATTATAACTCATATGTTTTGTTGTTGTTGTATGCTGCTGAGTTGATTCTGACTCATAGCAACCTTATAAGACAGAGTAGAACTGTCCCCTAGGGTTTCCAAGAGTGTAATCTATACAGGAGCAGATCATCAGACCTTTTCTGCCACAGAGTGGCTGGAGGGTTTAAATCATTGACCTTTCGGTTAGCAGCTGAGCTCTTAACCTTTGAACCACCAGGGCTCCTTAACAACATGTGTAGCCCTTTCCACTTTTTTCTATAAGTTAACTCACATTAAAGTCTTCCTGCTTTCCTACTTGCCTGACTACCTTCCTGCTTTCTTGCCTTAGTGGAGAATACAAAATAGAATATGGTACTATTTCTTCCTTTAACCAAAAAAAGGAGCAGAAGATATGTCAAAGGAACAATGAAATATGAGAGAAAACGTGATTTTACCATACTAGGGTTTAACCAGTCAGAATGTAAGTTCGTTAGAGCAAGGGCTTTGCTAGAGATAGTAGTTTATCCCCATTGTATCATTTATATTGACGGTGTTGAATGAACGCTTGCTGAATAAATTAACTGATGTGTTGACTCTTTTCCTGATAGCTTGAGAAATTAAAGAGAAACATTGAATTCACTACCCCAATATTTTAGGGGACTTTTGGCCAAATATAAAGGGAGAATTCCTTCTCTTCTGCAAATCGCGAATTAACAGGTAGATACTTTTAATACAACAGTGAATAAACTTATCAAACTTTAAGCGACAGACACCAGTTAGAAGAATTTTTCCCCTATTTCTTTATTTTCTGCTCATGATAGTAGTACGTACTAATCAGATAATGCCCGTATGATCTCTCAGCTCTTTTTAGGTCAGCTTCATCTCTTTCAACTGCTTCATGAGTTAGAGAAATACTGGAGACAACCTCCCCACTCCATTACTTGTTTTTAAGAAGGGTAGATAAAAAATATTTTCATCCATGTACACGTTCCGTGAATGCTAGTTGCTCAGGACGTCTCTGTCTTTGAAGAGACTTGCTTCCCACATTTATACCTAAAAATGAATGGCAGTAGAATTCAATATGTCATTTCATGTTTGAATACAAAGAGGCAGGCTTCCTTTCTTCTCTAATGTTACTTTTGTTAACTGCTATTAAGTCAAATCTGACTCATGGAGACTTCATGTACAAGAAAACAAAATGACGCCTAGTCCTTCATCATCCTCACTATTACCAGCATGTCTCAGTTCATGATTTTGGCTGTTTTGCCAAGCCATCTCACCACTGTATTTCCATACCCTTATTGCATTCTACTTTTCCAAATATGATGTCTTCTTCTAGTTATTGGTCCCTCATAACAATATGTCCAATGCAAGCAAGTCAGATGATATTCTGATGTGATCCATAATGTTTTCATTGGCTAACTTTTGGAAGTAGATTTCCAAGTCTTTCTTCCTAGTGTGTCTTAGTTTGGAAGCTCCACTGAAACCTGCCCAACATGGGTGACCCTGCTGGTATTTGAAATACCTGTGGCACAGCTTCCAGCATCACAGCCATAAGCAAGCCACCACACATATGGCAAACTGAAAGATGGCTGGTTGTTCTTCTCTAATAGCAATTAAAAAAAAAAAAAGCTTGTAATATTTTCATGATAATATAACATACAGAGAATTTTTGTTCTATTTCCCTTATTAAAATGCATATATATATATTATGTCTTGGGAACTGATTGGCCTAGCATGTTTTCCTTACGATAGTTTGCAAGTTCCATATGTTCAGAGCTAAATAAAGTATTGATACAAATGGAAAAAAAAAAAGCCCCTGGGGCTGTAGAGGCAGAACTTGTCAAGAGTCCCTTGGCATACCAACTGTTGTGCAGCTAATATCTAGGGTAATGAGTGTTGCCCCAGGTTTCTCAGGAGTGCTTTGTTTCTTCAACTGAGAACAAGTGTTGCAAAATTCTAATTTTGGATTTGGTACCACTCCAGAGACCCAGCTAATTAGGTAGCAGAAAGCAGTTAGATCTGAGAACTCAAGGCAATGATCTTTAACGGTAGAAAAAAGCTCACGATGTTAGGAAATAATATGCTTATATGATCACTTCCTGATGACACAAATTAGTATGGTTGTTAACAAACATTGCTTTTCATGTAGTAACATAGCCTATGGCCTCTTTGAGAGCTAGCAGTATGTCCCCTCTCTTGACATCTGGTGATCTAAAAACTACATGTTATTCTAATATTCCACCAATTTCATACCGTTGTATCTAGAATTTAACCCAAGACTCTGCTGGTATACCTTTTCATATAAACTTACAAACTCAAGATGGAAAGTGTTGTATTGAGAGATAAGTATGTTTATAAAATTAGATATAGGAGACTGGGGAAGATGGCGGACTAGGTAGATGCTACCTCGGATCCCTCTTGCAACAAAGAATCAGAAAAACAACTGAATCGATCACATACTGAACAATCTACGAACCCTGAACAACAAACACAGATTTAGAGATGGAAAACGAACAAATACGGGGAAGCAGCAATTGTTTTCAGAGCCTGGAGCCAGCGTACCAGTCAGGTAACCTTTGGCGCCCGATTTAGGGCAGAGCCCAGGGGAGCTGACGGCGCAAACAAGGGGCCCAGCCCTATCCCCCGAACTCACCCCGGGAGGGGGCCCAGCCTGTTCACGTGGGCGGCGTGGCGATGCAGCTGGTGGGAGAAGTCCCCAGGAGGCAGCGACTGATTTTGGAGCAGAGAGTACAGCGTCCCAGCAGGGGAACCTTGACGTTGGGCGTGGGGCTGGCAGCATAGGATCTGACCGTGACTTCAGTGGGCCAGACCCCCCAGGGGCAATCACCACACAGCCAGCACACATAGGCGACATGTCCCGTGGGAATCTCAGATATAATAGTCATTCCAAGCAAGACAAGTAACTCTGGCTATATTCTGAGGTGCTAGTCTCCTATCTCTCTGATCCCTCCCCCACACTCCCCAGGCGGCTTCATTAACATCAGAGTTGCCTGAGCCAGAGGGAGAACGGCTCCTCTGGCTCCGCAGCGGCTTTGCTTCCCCCCCGCCTTTTTTTTTCTTTTGGTCTTTTCCTAACCCACTCTTTCGGCCTGAGAGAAGGAACAACAACAGCAATAAAACAACAAAAAAAAAAACCCAGGGACCAAAAATCCACCCCTAATTGGACTAAAAACACAGAACCAGCTGCAGCCAACCATATACGATCCAAACCTCAGACTTTCATCCTTACAGGGAACAAGGTAGCAGTTATAACGCAAAGGCAATTCTGATAGGGATCTGACTGCATTTCTTTTAGCAGATTTTCTGGAAAAACTAGTTTCCCAGTGATTGCTCGCAGACAGCAGTCCATATCAAACCACATAAAGAAGCAGACCATGACAGCTTCTACAACCCCCCAGACAAAAGAATCAAAATCTTTCCCAAATGAAGATACAATCCTGGAATTATCAGATACAGAATATAAAAAACGAATTTACAGAATGCTTCAAGACATCACAAACGAAATAAGGCAAACTGCAGAAAAAGCCAAAGAACACACTGATAAAGCAGTTGAAGAACTCAAAAAGATTATTCAAGAACATAGAGGAAAAATTAATAAGTTGCAAGAATCCATAGAGAGAGAGCATGTAGAAATCCAAAAGATTAACAATAAAATTACAGAATTAGACAACGCAATAGGAAGTCAGAGGAGCAGACTCGAGCAATTAGAATGCAGACTGAGACATCTGGAGGACCAGGGAATTAACACCAACATAGCTGAAAAAAAATCAGATAAAAGAATTAAAAAAAATGAAGAAACCCTAAGAATCATGTGGGACTCTATCAAGAAGGATAACTTGCAGGTGATTGGAGTCCCAGAACAGGGAGGGGGGACAGAAAACACAGAGAAAATAGTTGAAGAACTCCTGACAGAAAACTTCCCTGGCATCATGAAAGACGAAAGGATATCTATCCAAGACACTCATCGAACCCCATTTAAGATTGATCCAAAAAGAAAAACACCAAGACATATTATCACCCAACTCGCCAAAACCAAAGATAAAGAGAAAATTTTAAACCAGCCAGGGAGAAAAGAAGAGTTTCCTTCAAGGGAGAATCAATAAGAAAAAGTTCAGACTACTCAGCAGAAACCATGCAGGCAAGAAGGGAATGGGATGACATATACAGAGCACTGAAGGAGAAAAACTGCCAGCCAAGGATCATATATCCAGCAAAACTCTCTCTGAAATATGAAGACGAAATTAAGATATTTGCAGATAAACACAAGTTTAGAGAATTTGCAAAAACCAAACTAAAGCTACAAGAAATACTAAAGGATATTGTTTGGTCAGAAAACCAATAATATCAGATATCAGCACAACACAAGGTCACAGAACAGAACATCCTGATATCATCTCAAATAGGGAAATCACAAAAACAAATTAAGATTAATTAAAAAAAAAATACTCATAACAGGGAATCATGGAAGTCAATATGTAAAAGATCACAATAATCAAAAAGAGGGACTAAATACAGGAGGCATTGAACTGCCATATGGAGAGTGATACAAGGTGATATAGAACAATACAAGTTAGGTTTTTACTTAGAAAAATAGGGGTAAATAATAAGGTAACCACAAAAAGGTATAACAACTCCATAACTCAAGACAAAAGCCAAGAAAAACGTAACGACTCAACAAACATAAAGTCAAACACTACGAAAATGAGGATCTCACAATTTACTAAGAAAAATGTCTCAGCACAAAAAAGTATGTGGAAAAATGAAATTGTCAACAACACACATAAAAAGGCATCAAAATGACAACACTAAACACTTATTATCTATAATTACGCTGAATGTAAATGGACTAAACGCACCAATAAAGAGACAGAGAGTCACGGACTGGATAAAGAAACACCATCCGTCTATATGCTGCCGACAAGAAACACACCTTAGACTTAGAGACACAAACAAACTAAAACTCAAAGGATGGAAAAAAATATATCAAGCAAACAATAAGCAAAAAAGAAGAGGAGTAGCAATATTAATTTCTGACAAAATAGACTTCAAACTTAAATCCACCACAAAGGATAAAGAAGGACACTACATAATGATAAAAGGGACAATTGATCAGGAAGACATAACCATATTAAATATTTATGCACCCAATGACAGGGCTGCAAGATACATAAATCAAATTTTAACAGAACTGAAAAGTGAGATAGACACCTCCACAATTATAGTAGGAGACTTCAACACACCACTTTCAGAGAAGGACAGGACATCCAGTAAGAAGCTCAATAGAGACACGGAAGACCTATTTACAACAATCAACCAACTTGACCTCATTGACTTATACAGAACTCTCCACCCAACTGCTGCAAAGTATACTTTTTTTTCTAGCGCACATGGAACATTCTCTAGAATAGACCACATATTAGGTCATAAAACAAACCTTTGCAGAATCCAAAACATTGAAATATTACAAAGCATCTTCTCAGACCACAAGGCAATAAAACTAGAAATCAATAACAGAAAAACTAGGGAAAAGAAATCAAATACTTGGAAAATGAACAATACCCTCCTGAAAAAAGACTGGGTTATACAAGACATCAAGGAGGGAATAAGGAAATTCATAGAATGCAACGAGAATTAAAATACTTCCTATCAAAACCTCTGGGACACAGCAAAAGCAGTGCTCAGAGGCCAATTTATATTGATAAATGCACACATACAAAAAGAAGAAAGAGCCAAAAGCAGAGAACTGTCCCGACAACTTGAACAAATAGAAAGTGAGCAACAAAAGAATCCATCAGGCACCAGAAGAAAACAAATAATAAAAATTAGAGCTGAACTAAATGAATTAGAGAACAGAAAAACAATTGAAAGAATTAACAAAGCCAAAAACTGGTTCTTTGAAAAACTTAACAAAATTGATAAACCTTTGGCTAGACTGACTAAAGAAATACAGGAAAGGAAACAAATAACCCGAATAAGAAATGAGAAGGACCACATCACAACAGAACCAAATGAAATTAAAAGAATCATATCAGATTATTATGAAAAATTGTACTGTAACAAATTGGCAAACCTAGAAGAAATGGATGAATTCCTGGAAAAACACTACCTACCTAAACTAACACATTCAGAAGTAGAACAACTAAATAGACCCATAACAAAAAAAGAGATTGAAACGGTAATCAAAAAACTCCCAACAAAAAAAAGCCCTGGCCCGGACGGCTTCACTGCAGAGTTCTACCAAACTTTCAGAGAAGAGTTAACACCACTACTACTAAAGGTATTTCAAAGCATAGAAAAGGACGGAACACTACCCAACTCATTCTAGGAAGCCACCATCTCCCTGATACCAAAACCAGGTAAAGACATTACAAAAAAAGAAAATTACAGACCTATATCCCTCATGAACATAGATGCGAAAATCCTCAACAAAATTCTAGCCAATAGAATCCAACAACACATCAAAAAAATAATTCACCCTGATCAAGTGGGATTTATACCAGGTATGCAAGGCTGGTTTAACATCAGAAAAACCAATAATGTAATCCACCACATAAATAAAACAAAAGACAAAAACCACATGATCTTATCAATTGATGCAGAAAAGGCATTTGGCAAAGTCCAACACCTATTTATCATAAAAACTCTTACCACAATAGGAATTGAAGGAAAATTCCTCAACATAATAAAGGGCATCTATGCAAAGCCAACAGCCAATATCACTCTAAATGGAGAGAACCTGAAAGCATTTCCCTTGAGAACGGGAACCAGACAAGGATGCCCTTTATCACCGCTCTTATTCAACATCGTGCTAGAAGTCTCAGGCAGAGCAATTAGGCTAGACAAAGAAATAAAAGGTATCCGGATTGGCAAGGAGGAAGAAAAATTATCTCTATTTGCAGATGACATGATCTTATACACAGAAAACCCTAAGGAATCCTCCAGAAAACTACTGAAACTAATAGAAGAGTTTGGCAGAGTCTCAGGTTATAAAATAAACATACAAAAATCACTTGGATTCCTCTACATCAACAAAAAGAACATCGAAGAGGAAATAACCAAATCAATACCATTCACAGTAGCCCCCAAGAAGATAAAATACCTAGGAATAAATCTTACTAAGGATGTAAAAGACCTATACAAAGAAAACTACAAAGCTCTACTACAAGAAATTCAAAAGGACATACTTAAGTGGAAAAACATACCTTGCTCATGGATAGGAAGACTTAACATAGTAAAAATGTCTATTCTACTAAAAGCCATATATACATATAACGCACTTCCGATCCAAATTCCAATGCCATATTTTAAGGGGATAGAGAAACAAATCACCAATTTCATATGGAAGGGAAAGAAGCCCCAGATAAGCAAAGCATTACTGAAAAAGAAGAAGAAAGTGGGAGGCCTCATTCTACCTGTTTTCAGAAGCTATTATACAGCCACAGTAGTCAAAACAGCCTGGTACTGGTACAACAACAGGCACATAGACCAATGGAACAGAATTGAGAACCCAGATATAAATCCATCCACATATGAGCAGCTGATATTTGACAAAGGCCCAGTGTCAGTTAATTGGGGAAAAGATAGTCTTTTTAACAAATGGTGCTGGCATAACTGGATATCCATTTGCAAAAAAATGAAACAGGACCCATACCTCACACCATGCACAAAAACTAACTCCAAGTGGATCAAAGACCTAAACATAAAGACTAAAACGATAAAGATCATGGAAGAAAAAATAGGGACAACCCTAGGAGCCCTAATACAAGGCACAAACAGAATACAAAACATTACCAATAACGACAAAGAGAAACCTGATAACTGGGAGCTCCTAAAAATCAAACACCTATGCTCATCTAAAGACTTCACCAAAAGAGTAAAAAGACCACCTACACACTGGGAAAGAATTTTCAGCTATGACATCTCCGACCAGAGCCTGATCTCTAAAATCTCCATGATTCTGTCAAAACTCAACCACAAAAAGACAAACAACCCAATCAAGAAGTGGGCAAAGGATATGAACACACACTTCACTAAAGAAGATATTCAGGCAGCTAACAGATACATGAGAAAATGCTCTCGATCATTAGCCATTAGAGAAATGCAAATTAAAACTACGATGAGATTCCATCTCACTCCAACAAGGCTGGCATTAATCCAAACAACATAAAATAATAAATGTTGGAGAGGCTGCGGAGAGATTGGAACTCTTATACACTGCTGGTGGGAATGTAAAATGGTACAACCACTTTGGAAATCTATCTGGCGTTATCTTAAACAGTTAGAAATAGAACTACCATACAACCCAGAAATCCCACTCCTCGGAATATACCCTAGAGAAACAAGAGCCTTCACACAAACAGATATATGCACACCCATGTTTATTGCAGCTCTGTTTACAATAGCAAAAAGCTGGAAGCAACCAAGGTGTCCATCAACGGATGAATGGGTAAATAAATTGTGGTATATTCACACAATGGAATACTACGCATCGATAAAGAACAGTGACGAATCTGTGAAACATTTCATAACATGGAGGAACCTGGAAGGCATTATGCTGAGCGAAATGAGTCAGAGGCAAAAGGACAAATATTGTATAAGACCTCTATTATAAGATCTTGAGAAATAGTAAAAACTGAGAAGAACACATACTTTTGTGGTTATGAGGGGGGGAGGGAGGGAGGGTGGGAGAGGGTTTTTTATTGATTAATCAGTAGATAAGAACTGCTTTAGGTGAAGGGAAGGACAACACCCAATACATGGAAGGTCAGCTCAATTGGACTGGACCAAAAGCAAAGAAGTTTCCGGGATAAAATGAATGCTTCAAAGGTCAGCGGAGCAAGGGCGGGGATCTGGGGACCATGGTTTGAGGGGACTTCTAAGTCAATTGGCAAAATAATTCTATTATGAAAACATTCTGCATCCCACTTTGAAATGTGGCATCTGGGGTCTTGAATGTTAACAAGCGGCCATCTAAGATGCATCAATTGGTCTCAACCCACCTGGATCAAAGGAAAATGAAGAACACCAAGGTCACACGACAACTAAGAGCCCAAGAGACAGAAAGGGCCACATGAACCAGAGACCTACATCATCCTGAGACCAGAAGAACTAGTTGGTGCCTGGCCACAATCGATGACTGCCCTGACAGGGAGCACAGGAGAGAACTCCTGAGGGAACAGGAGATCAATGGGATGCAGACCCCAAATTCTCATAAAAAGACCATACTTAATGGTCTGACTGAGACTAGAGGAATCCCGGCGGCCATGGTCCCCAGACCTTCTGTTGGCACAGGACAGGAACCATCCCCGAAGACAACTTATCAGACATGAAAGGGACTGGACAGTGGGAGGGAGAGAGATGCTGATGAAGACTGAGCTAATTATATCAGGTGGACACTTGAGACTGTGTTGGCATCTCTTGTCTGGAGGGGGGATGGAAGGATAGAGAGAGAGGGAAGCTGGCAAAATTGTCACGAAAGGAGAGACTGAAAGGGCTGACTCATTAGGGGGAGAGCAAGTGGGAGTACGGAGTAAGATGTATGTAAACTTATATGTGACAGACTGATTGGATTTGTAAACGTTCACTTGAAGCTCAATAAAAGTTAATAAAAAAAAAATTAGATATAAAAAAGCTAGGGGTACTCTCCAGGGAAAAGCTATTCTTCAGGACCTACTTATAGGTTAGAGTAGTTGTGGGTACAAAGAAAAAATAATTTTCATTGTTATGGAGTCAATTCCTACTCATAGCAACTCTATAGGACAGAGTAGAACTGGCCCACAGTGTTTTCTATGCTGGAGCCCTAGTGGCACAGTGGTTAAGAGCTAAGGCTGCTAACCAAAATGTCAGCAGTTCTAATCCACCAGCTACTCCTTGGAAACCCTATGGGGTAGTTCTACTCTGTCCTATAGAGTCACTATGAGTCGGAGTAGACTGGATGGCAAGGGATTTTTTAATCTTTGCAGGAGATCATTGCCAGGCTTATTTTCCACAGAGCTGCAGGTGGGTTCAAATCACTGACCTTTCATTTAGCAGCTCAGCACTTAACCATTGTAGCACCAGGTCTCCTTGAATAAAGTTAGGACATTAAAATGTCCACTTTTTTAGCAACATGGCTTACAATACGATCTCTTCACTGGGTTTACTTAAGATTGTCTTGAATTGAGCGATCAGTCGCTATCATTCTAGGAATCCTGCTTTCTTAAAACAAACAAATGAAGAATAAAATAAATTAAAAAAAAACTGTCAGATTGCATGTAGTACAGGAACCAAACTGAAAAAGGAATCAGATCTTCCAGCTGCTACTAAAAATGCGCCTATTGAAAGGGTCAAAGTGCAGGCCCAAATTAACTCAGGGGAAAAAGCAGTTGCTATGGGGTTAATTCTGACTCATGACAACCCCATGTGCTTCATAGAGATTTTGTTGGTGATATTTTGGAAGTTAATCGCCAGACCTGTCCTCTACGGAGCCTCTGGGTAGACTCATGCCTTCAACCTTTCGAGGAAATAACTGAGAGGATTAACCACTGTGCGCCACCAAAAGACTCAGAAAAATGATAACAGCAGCCATCGTTCCTAGCCAAAGAGCATGCCATGTTTACTTTATGGGTGAAATTGAATCCTTCTTAGGAAGCACACTCTGGAATTGACTTCCCTAACTCTTCCTGCCCATGAGCAAACTGCTCTCCGATCAGTTTATTCAAAGGAACAATAAAACAAAATGAGATTCATTTCCACATGTTCTATTATTTAAGCCTTTTAAATCCCTATCCTTGCTTTTGTTCAATGAGACAATCTATACACAGTTAATTTTCTTCATATGTGAGTAACCTTCAGCTGCACTCTGACTTATTTTAGAGAAATTTTCTGCATTATTCTTTGATGGGATTCTCTGAGTTATACTCTAAGTAATTATTTGACTAACATATATTAAAGTGAACCGCAAAGAAAAAACAATATGTAAAGTAAGTAACGAATCTTTTTTAGGTGGGGGTTGGCAAGAACTAGGTGGAGAAATATCTTGATAAGTGTCATGGTTAATGTTATGTGTCATCTTGGCTAGGCCATGATTCCCAGTGTTGAGTGGTTGTCCTCCATTTTGTGATCTGATGCAATTATCATACATTTTGTGATATTATGTAATTATCCTCCATTTTATATGTTGTAAATCTTAACCATGATCTGTTAATGAAGCAGGATTAGTGTGGGATGTATCTTGAGTCACATCCTTATAAGAGGCTGACTCAAGTCGCACCCTTACTCGGATGTAAGTGGAATTTCCTGGGAGTGTGTCCTGCTTCCAATATGTGTATATATGGATGCTCTGGCAAGGCTCTCCCTTGCTCTGGATCCTGCATCATGCTCGTCATTTTCTGACCTCCGTTACTTAGTATTTGAGTTACAAGCCTGTCCTCTGAGCTGCTGATTCTAGGATTCGCCGGCTCCCACAGCCCTATGAACCAACAATTTGTCATCTGACCTGCCAAAATTGTGTTTGTCAGCCCCTGCAACCATGTGAGTCAGGAGAAGGATCCAGCCTGAATCCTGACCCATGGGTTTGAGACTTGCCAGCCTCTACCATTACATGAGTTATTTCCTCGAGATAAATCTCTCTCTCTATATATACACATATATACATATGCTTCACTGGTTTTCCTTCTCTAGAGAGCCCAGACAAAGACAATAAGCAAGTACTGTGTGCAGAAAGAAAGGGACAACTTTCCCCATGGTTCCTCAAATAGGAAATGACCACTACCTTCTCATGAAGTTAGACTATATGTTTCTACCAAGTATATAGCATGTCTGGAGGTGACAGGGTTCTAGCAAGTCAAATAACACGGTGAGGCAGTCACAGAAGTTAAACAGAGGCTGCACTTTGTTTTTAAAATAACCACTGTAGCTCTTAATTATTGATATATATTTCCAATTTAAAGAGAATAGATCATACACATTAAAAAATTAGGCTATAATTAGTATAGCTAAGTGGAAAGAGTGAACAGAAAGTAGATTAAATTTTGAGTCCTGGCTTAGTTTTTTACCTGCTTTATGGTCTTAGGAAAATAACATTTCTTTGAGCCTCAATTTCTTCATGTATAAAAGAATAAGAGTGAAAGCTAAACCATAGATTTGTGCTAATGGTAGAGCAAGATGATATATGTAAATGGTGTTAATACAGCTATTCTCGATAACTATTCATTTTTGTCATAACCCAGAATCCAGTGCATCATCGTATATTTTTAAAATAATTTCTTCTTTTATATACACACACATATGCATATATATAGATGTATATATATGTGCTGGAAACCCTGGTGACATAGTGGTTAAGAGCTACAGCTGTTAACCAAAAGGTCAGCAGTTCAAATCCAGCAGGTGCTCCTTGAAAGCCATATGGGGCAGTTCTACTCTGTCCTATAGGGTCGCTATCAGTCGGAATCAACTAGACAGCAGTGGGTTTAGGTATATACATGCTGTTGTTTTCAGTGCTGTTGAGTAAGTTCCAATTCATAGCAACCCTACATAGAACAGAACAAAACACTGTCTGGTCTTGTGCCATCCTCACAATTGTCATGCTTGAGCCCATTGTTGCAGCTGCTGTGTCGATCCATCTCCTTGAGGGTCTTCCTCTTTTTCACTGACCCTCTACTTTATCAACCATGATGTCCTTCTCCAAGGACTGATCCCTCTTGATAATATGTCCAAACTATGTAAGATGTAGTCTCACCATCCTTGCTTCTAAGGAGCATTCTGGTTGTATATATATGTTGTTCTTGTTAGGTGTCATTGAGTCAGTTCTGACCCATAGCAACCCTATATGGCTGAGTAGAACTGTCCTGTACGATTTTCTTGGCTGTAAACTTTAAGGAAGGAGATTGCCAGTCTTACTCTCATGGAGCTGCTGGATATGTTCAAACTGCCAAACTTTTCTCTTAGCAGCCCAGCACTTAACTATCACGCCGTTGTTGTTCTGTATTACCTACTTTATTTAAGTTAGGGATTTTATGTAAATACCCTGGCATGTCTAGTTATTTAACAGTATATTTGCTATTATTTTTATTTCTTCTATGACCTGGTCATACTGGCATAAGGCACATTTCTGATAGTACTCCATCATCTGTTTCCTGTATCATCACCACATCCTCTATGAAGCCTAACTAATCCTTTCCATCTGTTTATCCAAGTTGCTATTGCTGACATATCCAATGCGGATCATATTTTGTAGAAAGTTGAATGACTAATATTAAAAAGAAAGGAATAAACTGACTGGGTCAGTAAGAATACATAACTTATCTACACTCAGCATCTCCTTTTACCTTATATATAATTTTTATGAAATATATCACTAATGTTCTGTCATGGGTTGAATTATGTTCCCCCAAGAAATGTGTGTATCAACTTGGATAGGCCATGATTTCCAGTGCTGTGTGCTTGTCCTCCATTTTGTGATTGTAATTTTACATTAGAGAGGATGAGGGTGGGATTGTAACACCCTTACCAGGTCACATCTCTGATCCAATGTAAAGGGAGTTTCCCTGGGGTGTGGCCTGTACCATTTTTTTTATCTTACAAGACATAAAAGGAAAGGGAAGGAAGCAGAGAATGGGGACCTCATACCGCCAAGAAAGAAGCACTGGGAGCCGAATGCTTCCTTTAACCCCGGGGTTCCTGCTCAAAGAAGCTCCTAGTCTGGGGTAAGATTGATGAGAAAGACCTTTCTCCAGAGCCTACAGAGAGAGAGAAAGCCTTCTCCTGGAGCTGCCACCCTGAATTTGGAATTTTAGCCTACTTTACTGTGAGAAAATGAACTTCTCTTAGTAAAGCCAACCACTTGTGGTATTTCTGTTATACCAGCACTAGGTGACTAAAACAGGTACCATTCTTGAGGCACTTTTAAAAAGCTAAGGATTAAATTTTATGCCTCATTATCGTTTGATGTGACAAGGATTTTCATCCAAAGACTGTCTTAGTAATGACAAATATTTTTTCAAGTTTTGTTTTGGGTATCTGGAACCATATTAATTTTGTGTCACCAACCTATTCTTTATCAGAAGACTCTTTGTTTTTGATACATAGAATAATAAGCAGAATTTGCCAGCATTTAAAGTTCAAGTAGAAATGCATTTAATATGTTATGCAAAATGCCTTTTATTTGTCACACATTTAAATTCACTAAGCTAGATGACTCAATATCTTTTTCTACCTGAAGGGGAGAGAGGTTAGATGACATAGTGAATTAACTTTAAAGACGTCTGTTTTCATCTCTAAAGACCTGAAGGTCACATTTACTTATATTGACTTACAAATGGGAAGTATAGCGGTTCCAGAAATTACCCATGTACCGCGCAAATTGCCAATCATGGATATCTATGCTCAAAAGAGTCCCAAAACAACAACAAGGGAAAATGCCACAAATAAAAAATAATATACTAAGTTTTTACAAGGAGTCTTTTTTTTTTTTTTTGTAGGAGGCGTGATGAGTTTTAACTGCATTTCTTAATGCCTTCCACAATGTCATATAGTGATAAGGCTTAGTAATCCTTTTTCCATTTAGTCTTTTCTTTTTAATTTATTGAGAAAACTATGAAACAAGAAAACCAAAGTAAGCTAGTCAAGGTCAAGGTCACAGAGTTAATTAGAGCAAAATTCAGAAGGAGACATTGTCTGCTGACTCTTGTATTCGAAGTTCATGGAATCAATGCAACACTCTGAAATTGCCCACTGTTGATTTCTCCACTTTCATATGTCAGTGTTTGGAATAAACAGGTAAATTTTTATATGTTTATTTTTCCTTTAAGATGATAATTTAAATTAGCACTAAATGTGAAAATCAAATAATCTGCTAAAAATTCACGCAGTATAGAACCATGATTATTAGCAACTGCAAGCAAGATAAAAAAACTATCTTAAGTACTTTCAAAGCACGCACTTTTAAAAAATATTAAATACTCTAAACCTGAGATTTCAATGTCCTTTGAATCCTGAATAAGGCATCCTCTGCTTGACCATTTCTACTCTGTGTGGCATTTCATAACGTATCCTCAAGTAACTGGGCTTGGAATGGGAACTCTTTATAGAGTTATCCCAAATGTGTGAAGAATTAGGATGATTACACCAGGCACGACAATCTATGGATGCTGTCTTCCAAAATCAGTATTTGGGGGATGACTCATGAAAGTTAGTGGTGAACCTGAGAAGATGGTGGTAAATTTTCAGGCTAATGCTAACCACGCCAGAATCTCATACACAATATCTCCTGGAACAACATTTCTTTCCTATCCTACCTTATGGCACTGCTGTTGTTAATGTGTGCTGTGGGAGTGGTTTGACTCATAGCAACCCCATGGGACAGAGTAGAACTGCCCCACAGGGTTTACTAGGTTATAATCTTTATGGGAGCAAACTGCCAGGTCTTTCCTGCCAACTTCTCAGTTAGCATATGAGCACTTAACCATCGCGCTACCAGGGCTCCTTACTCTATGCCACTATCACCATGGAAAGGAGAGAGGAACACCTCCCTTCCACACCTATTTTTAGAAAATATTTGCTTTGTCATGTTCTTATTGTTCTCTTTTATGTGATCCGATTTGTTTAAATAATGAGATGGGACAATGCAATTTATTTTATTTATCCATCCACTCTCAAACTTCACATATGTTTCTATTTCTTAATCATTTCGCAGGAGGACTAGATTGCTTGAAATAAATAAGGTCATCATTTTGCAAAGGTGTTTGTCTTAGTTATCTAATGCTACTATAACAGAAATATCACAAGTGGGTGACTACAACAAGCAGCAATTTATTTTCTGACAGTTTCGGAGCCTAGAAGTCCAAATTCAGGGTGTCAGTTATAGAGGAACACTTTTTCTCTGTGTTGGCCCTGAAAGAAGGTCTTTGTCTCTTCTGAGCTTCTGCTCCTAGGCAATCTTCGTGTGGCTTGTCATCTCTCTTCCCCATCTCTGCTTGCTTGTTTAAATCTCCTTTATATCTCAAAAGAGATTGACTTAAGACACACCTTACACTAATCTTGTTTCATTAATACAACAAAGACAATCCATTCTCAAACGAGGTTATAACTGCAGGCATAGAGAGTAGAATTTACAACACATATATCCGTGGACACATCCAATCCACCCGGCATGTTGCCTGCTGGCCCCAGCGCCTCCCAGTGTGGACACAGCAGATCTGGGGGTCTATGGAGAGGTGACCGCTGTGTGTCCAGTCTGCGCCCCTCTGCTGCCTTCTTGAAGACTTGCGTCCAAAGCCGCAGCTCCGCCACCTGCCTATTGGCCTGGCTGAGATTGGCAAGGCTGCAGAGCAGGCCAGTACAGGTTAATTTCCAGAGGCCTCCCCAGCTTCTGGCTTTTTTTTTTTTTTTTTTTTTAACATTATTGGCATCCAAGACTGGGGAGAGGGTTGAGATGGGAGAAATCGAGGATCTGGGGCTCAGGAGAGAGGCTTTCTGCCACTCAAAACACATGTGTCCTTGCCTGGCTTTAAGGTTAAGTGGATTTGTTTTACCATTGTCAGTAAAATTGAAATGTGGGATAACGAGATAATCAAAAAGTGAAGAAGAGGTGTACGTATACATACATATATACACACACATGTACATCCTTGAATACAGTTGTGATGCACTTAAGTTTTCATGCTGTGACTTGTCCTTCTGTATGTTATTATGGGACAGGTTTCTCCCAGTCTACATCCTTAAGTGTTAAACTCTAGAAAGTATTTTTTTTTTTTTACTTCATACCTGCTTTCCCTTGGTTGCTTTTTTTTCCTGGTACTTTTGTCAGATGTGAACCTGTTTTGCTCAAAGGGCCCGGAGTAAATTCTTTAAATAATATATTCCAAATATCCCAGTTATTTTCTCTGCTATTACTGGTTATTTCCCTTTGATGGGTAGCAACACAGCTCAAATAAACCCTGAATTAATTCAGATGAAATAGATTTTAGGAATTTAGAGATTTTGAGTCCTCTCAGCTCTGTAAGTGGAAGAATCAGAGTATAATATATCTGGCTCTAGATTTAAGAGAATTTGTTACGGGCACACTAGAGATAAATGTATCTTGTATTATGTGAATGTTGCCAATATCTTTGAGTTTTATAAGTGTAAATATATCGTTAGGATTTTGGGTTGGGGAAATTATTGTAATGGAATTTAAATTCTTAAGATACAGCTTTAGATGTAGTCTTGTTTTAAGGTAGAATACATTAAGAACCGCTACCCACCAAAGTGATTTGTTCTCATTGAAATGAAAATAAGAAATGTACTAAATACAGAAGACATTTATTTGAATTTTCTCCCTTTAGGTTCATAGTCTACATCGTAATTGCTCTTTGGGTTTTTTTCCCCCTGTTTTCACAGTATTGGTAGGTGATAAAAGTACAAACTTTTTGACACTGTGTGTGTCTTAATGTTATATTTCTTCAATCATGCTACAGGTGAGCAGGATAATGCTACTCTCAGTTTCGGAGTTCAAAAATTTCAGAATTATTTGGTGCATTGTTTTGCATTGCTCAGAAATATTGGTTCTTTTAGATTTAATAAAATATATAAAATATCATATTCCTGACAAATTTTTTGACTTTTAAGCACACGTGTGCCATAAAAACTACCTTGCCTAAATTCTGTCTCTTAAGCGTAGTAAACATATGGCAACGTAGAAAGCCATAAAACTGATTGTATACTTTTCAGACAGTTTTCAGATGATCTGCAGTATCTGAAATAGTCACATTAGTCTGTTTGCCAAAATTCCCTGTCTTTTTTTTTTCCTTAAAATTTTACTTCTTTGTCAAAATATATTTAGATTTGGATTCTATTGAATTATGTATTCATAGGTGCAGTCTGTAGGAGTTAGTTGTTTTATCTTTTTCTTCTCCAAATTTAGAGATTAGTGTTATCCTTTTAAAAAAGTCCTTGCTGAGTATTCTGGAAATGGCTGATTATGGTATAAAAGGATTTTTACCATCTTTATAAGGACTCCATTTTTGCACTTTTGTTTCTTGGAAATATTCATAATTAGGTGTGTATAATTAAGTCTTTCATTAAAATTGTCTTCATTGCTATTGCCCCAATAAAAATGACAAACAAATACCTTGAGTCTATTTAATGCCTTAATTGTTCCCCATGAGTTAGATTACACAGCAAGGACCAGATTCATAAAATATTTTATGCGCCATTTCCTTCAGGGCTTTAGACATTTTCCTAAAATTGGAGTTTTCTGGCCAAAATGTGAATAATTCTACTTTACAACAATCCCTAGAATGAATTTGCTTTTGCCTTGTTATATACCTCATCATATGCTATACACAGCTTTAGAGGGACAATTCATTGATAATAAAATGTACAGTAGCCTAGGCCACAAATTACTTGCAGGCTCTTTCCTGATCATCCTAGAACATTGCAACTACACTAAGTTTAGGCACAAACATCATTTCACACAAACCGCGTCACCATGGAGCCTTGCCGGTGCAGTGGTTAAGAGCTCAGGTGCTAACCAAAAGGTTGGGCAGTTGAAATCCACGAACCACCCCTTGGAAGCCCTGAGAAGGCAATGAGTTTTGTGTGTGTGTGCATATGTGTCACAATTAGACTGAAAGGCCATGTTAGGATGTTATAACAGAGCTATCTGTTCACATAGATTGGATTTCATAGGGACTCTTCTAGGACGAGGGGAAGTAGCACTTATTCTTTAAATTCCTGTTTACCTAAACGATCAGCTGATATCATATGGTTCATTTTCTTTCAGATCTTCATTGTTTTAAAAAAAAAAAAACTACTGGTTTTCTATATTAGTCCAGTAACTAAGTAACTAACTAAATAATTTGAAAAACAAAGTAGAGTTTCTATATTACCTCTTTTAGACATCTTTAGTCCATTTTAGAAGTGGTCTTCAATGTTTCATGCCAAAATAGGGGCTGCTTTGAGAATTTCATGCAGGCTGGTTGGACATGAAGCCCGTTTAGCAGAGTGAAATTACCAGACTAATAAAACAAGCAAGAGCTTCTATGAGTGTCACTCCTACATTCTTTCTTTTTATTTTTCTTTAGTTATTATCACTACTATTTATGTTGACCTCAGTAGAATATAATCTGGTTTACAACAGGGATTCACTGCTATAGCACGAACTACAAAAAAAAAAAAAATTTTTTTTTTTCTTCACAACGGTACCTGACATTGCTGTTGATAGTGGTTCTGACTTGTAGGACCCCATGTGTGCAGAGTAGAACTGCTCCAAAGGGTTTTCAAGGCTGTGATTTTTCAGAAGTAAATCACCAGGCATGTCTTCCGTGGCACCTCTAATTCGGTTTAAACCACCAAACTTTTAGCTAGTAGCTGAATGCTTAATTGCTTGCACCACCCAGGGACTCCCTGCATCTGACATTAAAAACAAACAAACAAACAAAAAAAGCCATGCCCCTGAGTGGATTGTAACTCAGTGTGACCCTCCCTATAGGATGAAGTAGAACTGCCCCACAGGGTTTCCAAGGAGCAGCTGGTGGATTAGAATTGTCCAGCTTTTTGGTTGGCAGCCGAGCCTTTAACCACTGCACCACCAGGGATCCATACCTGACATCAAAAACCCATTACCATTGAGTGGAGTTCAACTCATAGCGACCTTGTAGAACAGAGCAGAATTGCCCCATAGAGTTTCCAAGAAGCGCCTGATGGATTTGGGCTTCCAATCTTTTGATTGGCAGCCATAGCACTTCTTGGACACCAGGGTTTCCATACCTGACATAGTAGGAACTTAATAGTTTTGACTCTTAAATAAATGAGTCTTTGGCACAATAGGACAACAGTGCTTAGATATGCAGATGCTGAATAAAAAATATTTTTTACATATATTTCATTTCAATGTTAAAAACATTTTTTTCTAAATTTTATCATTTATGTTTTTGAAATCATAAGTACTTCTTTTCCCTAAAATACATTCAAATGTTGACTTTTCAAATTAAGTTTTATTCTACATGGATTTGTATGTCCAGTATGTTTTAATGAACCAACAAAAACTACTTCTTTCTCCTTTTTCCTAGGTTTAAAAGAGTTTGGTTTCTCTTCTGCGCAAAATGTTCAGATTTAAAGTTCTGTTGATAAGTGCATGGGATTTACAACCAGAAAAAACTGAGTTTCTTTCTGAGCTTTAGCCCTGTTTTCCATGTAATATTGGAATGTCTCCTCACCTCCCCAAGAGTACCAGTTACATCCACTGTAAAGTTGGAAACAACCTTGCTCAAATTATCCCACAGAATAAAGAGAATGAAGAAAGTTTTGAATTGCTTTATAAACACTAGAGATCTATTTTTGTGTCTTTTTCACGTTCAAACCAACTAATAAAACCTCTCTTTGAAATATTGTGATGTAAGAAAGCTTCAGTATTAGCATCTAACTGAACTGTATTGTAACTGGAATACTTGGCACGTTAAAACAATCAGGGCTCTAATTCTGTATAAACATGTCTACTAATTATTTCATTAACATTTTATAGAATTTTACTAAGTACAATTGGGAAGTATCCAAAAAGGTATGCAAGTTTCTTACAAAAATTTAAATTTAAAACTTAACTTGGGAGAGACAGAGAAAATGAAATTAAAGTGGCTTCGATAATGCAGGAAAAGCTTGAGAATAGTCATTTATCTCTTCAGCATTTTTCCCAACCCAAAACAAATAATAAAGAAAATCTCAAATTATAAAGGAATTTTAAATACAAAGAATCTGCTGGAATCTAATGGTAGGCAGCATCTAAATTCCATGAATTTTAAAGAATTTCAGATATTGTCATTATGAATATAATAAAGTATTAACAAAAACTAAAAAAGTCAAATTGGAACCTAACTTTCTGAAAATAAGGGAAGGACTATTAAAACACACAGAGAGCTAAACGGTCAAATACCACTTATTTTAGGAGGATGAGAAAAAGTTATGAGTGTAGGTCATAAAAAGTTGTAACACTCCACTTTTTTTTGGTGCAATTTAAAGAGAACAGTACGAGTTGTTTAAGGAGTCCCTGAATGTGCTACTAACTGAAAATTGGGCAGTTCAGATCTACAGATGCCTTGGAAGAAAGGCTTAGCAATCTATTTCTGAAAGATCACAGCCATTGGAAATTCTATGAAGAAGAGTTCTACTCTGACATACATGGGGTCACCATGAGTCTGAATCAACCTGACAACAACTGGTACTGGTACAAGTTGTCTCAGTGTAGCAACCAACTATACCAAGCCAAAGCTTTTTGATGAATCAGGAAACTCTTCTGTAAAGCTCTTCTCCATTTCAAGGGCAGGACAGACATGGGGCAGACTTGTTATGTCACTGTTCTAGTAAATTCAAGATATGGGCAGTTACCCAAAGCATTATGGAAATAGTAATAGCAGTTGAGGGACTGAAGTATTCCTCAACAGCGGCATGAAAGGGGCGGTAAGACCAGGAAGGAGAAATGGTGGAATCAAGGCTGTTGTGTTCAGAGGCTGGAGTATCTCCTTGACAAGATTATGTTTGAACCCATTGTCGCAGCCACTGTGTCAGTCCATCTCACTGAGGGTCTTCCTCTTTTTTCCTGACCCCCTCCTTTACCAAGCACGATGTCCTTCTCCAGGGACTAGGCCTTCTTGATAACATGTCCAAAGAACATGCAATTAAGTCTTACCATCCTTGTTTTCTAAAGGACATCTGACTGTACTTCTTCAAGTCAGATTTGTTCATTCTTCTGACAGTCCACGGTATATTCAATACTCTTCGCCAATATCATAATTCAAAGGCATCAATTCTTCTTTTCTCTTCCTTATTCATTGTCCAGTTTTCACATGCAGGTGATTGAAAATACCATGGCTTGGGTCAGGAAAACCTTTGCCCTCAAAGCGACATCTTTGCTTTTGAACACTTTAAAGTGGTCTTTTGCACCAAATTTTCCCAATGCAATATGCCCTTTGATTTACTCACTGCCACTTCCATGGGCATTGATTGTGGATCCAAGTAGAAGGAAATCTCGATGACTTTAATCTTCTCTCCATTTATAATGATGTTACTTATTGGTTCAGATGTGAGGATTTTTGTTTTATGTTGGGGGTAATCCATACTGAAGGCTGTAGTATTTTCGTCAGTAAGGTCTTCAAGTACTCTTCACTTTCAGCAAGCAAGGTTGTGCCATTTGCATATATCAGGTTGTTTAATGTGTCTTCCACCAATTCTGATTCCGAGTTCTGGTTCTATAGTCCAGCTTCTTGGATTATTTGTTCAATGTACAAATTTAATAAGTATAGTGAACAGATACAGCCCTGACACACACCTTTCCCAATTTAAACCACACAGTATCCCCTTGTTCTGTTGGGATGACTGCCGTTTGGTCTATGCATAGATTCTGCATGAGCATATTTAAGTGTTCTGATATTCAAATTCTTCCCAATGTTATCCATAATTTGTTATCAAATTATGTAAAATCAATAAAACACATGTAAACATTTTTCTGGTATTCTCTGCTTTCAGCCAGGATCCATCTGACATCAGCAATGATATTCCTCATTCCACGTCCTCTTCTGAATTCAGCTTGGTTTTCTGGCAGTTTCTTGTTGATGTACTGTTGTAACCATTTTTTAATAATACTTAGCAAAATTTTACTTCTGTGTGATATTAATGATAGGGCTTGATAATTTCTGCATTCAGTTGGTTCACTTTTCTTTGGAATGTGCACAAATATGAATATCTCCAGTCCTTTGACCAGATAGCAGTCTTCCAAATTTCTTGGCATAGATGAGTGAGCACCTCTAGCATTGCATCTGTTTGTTAAAACATCTCACTTGACATTCCATTAATTCCTGGAGCCTTGTTTTTTTGCCGATGCCTTGAGTGCAACTTGGGCTTCTTTCTCCAGGACCATCGGTTCCTGATCGTGTGCTACCTCCTGAAATGGTTGAACGTCCACCAATTCTTTTTGGTACAGTGATTCTGTGTATTCCTTCTATCTTCTTTGATGCTTCCTCTGTAGTTCAATATTTGGCTCACAGAATATTTTGCAACTAGGGGCTTGAATTTTTTCTCCAGTTCTTTCAGCTTTAGAAATGCCCAGCATGTTCTTCTCTTCTGTTTTTCTAGCTTCAGGTCTTTGTATATTTCATTATAATACTTGGCTTTGTCTTCTCGAGTTGCCCTTTGAAATCTGTTCAGCTCTTTTACTGCATCATTTCTTTCACTCTTTTTAGCCACTCTAAGTTCAAGGACAAGTTTCAGAGTATCTTCTGACATCCATTTTGGTCTTTTTTTTCTTTCATGTCTTTTTAATGACCTCTTGTTTTCTTCATCTATAATGTTCCTAATATCATCCCACAACTTGTCTGGTCTTCATTCATTAGTGCTCAATGTGTCAAATCTTTCTTGAGATGGTCTCCAAATTCAGGTGAATACTGCAGGTACTATTTTGTCTCTTGCAGAGTTGTTTTAATTTTCTCTAGCTTCACCTTGAACTCGCATCTGAGCAATTGATGGTCTGTTCTGCAGTGGGCCCCTGGCCTTGTTCTGATTAATTCTACTGAGCTCCTCCATCATCTCTTTCCAGAAATGTAGTCGATTTGATTCCAACGTTCCTAGTAGGAACTTAAAGAATTCTGAAGGGACTGGATAAGAAAATAGAGGTAGTAGTGTTGTAATAAAAGAGGTTGGAGAGATAGGTTCATATCCTGGACTTTGGAGTCTATTTTAGGTAATGGTCTCTACCTAAGAGCAATAGGAAGCCACCTAAAGATATCAAACAGAGGGATGAGAAGTAGATAGAATGTGATGAAAGGGAGATGGTATAAGATTTGCAATTTGAAAATAGTTTTTTGGCTTTTTTTAAAAAAAAAGCCTGTTTGAGAAATTGAGGAAGGACAAAAGCATGAGTAGACTAATCATGAGGCTACTGCAGATCTAGTTAAGAATAAGTATCTTGTAGTACTTGATTGATGGCGGGGAGAATATTGGATGGATTGAAGTGATATTGAAGAAATAAAAGCAACAGACATGGGTGATGAATTACTTACACCCCTGATGGAGTAGAGTAAGCTGTGTTAACTTCTAAGACCCTAGCTGTAGGTCCAGTGAATTCGATGAGATGCTCTCAATGCTCCCACACATGCTCACATTCCTTTGGCTCCCATTTTTACTTATAACAACTCCAGATGTACGTTTACTTTCAACAAGCAGCACTTTCATTTCTTTGTCAGAAGGTTGCCCTAGGAATCACGGAAAACTTGTTACAGTCAACCAAGTTCTCATGACACACCTTCAAGTAGCTGGTAAGATATGAGGCTGGCTTGAGCATGGATAGCCTCAGCTCAGGGACGATAAAAGCTCTGCCTTCCCTTCAGCTTTTAAATCGTTCTAGTCATAGGTCCTCAGATTTGTGTGACTATCTTTCTTTTTCTGGGTGCAGCTGCATTTTATCAATTACATGTTATAGGACAAATAATACCAACCATTTCTTGCTGGAATATTTTACAGATCATTACAACCTCCACAAAACCTTCATTTATCTTAGTCAGCACCCTGTTACATATTCCTTAAGTCAATGGTATAAGTAGTTGACAATAAAGGACCAAACTATTAGGTATTCCTGAGACCCAAAGAAGGGGTGCAATCCTGCTCTAAACCTTTCCTTCCATCCAAGCAGTTGACTTTTCATACTTATGATTTTCTTATGTAATGTTAGGATTTCTGTAATAGTAGAGTTTCCAATATTTAATGCATGAAAACTGGTATGGTAAAGCATTAATAGTCACCAGAAACTAGTGACAAGGAATGGTATCCTCTTTAAAAAAAAATGTTAGCTGCACCATATTTCCGTACAATAATTCTGAAATTACTCTAACAATTAAAACCACCCTCTACACATAACACACACACACACACACACACACACACACACACCTACTTTCTTTTGCACTGCCTCACCTAGAGGGCAGGTAGCAGCAAAACTTGTATGAGACATTTGTTCTGTTCATTCCCACCACCACTGCATGCAGCAAAACAAGAAAAATATTGAAAAATAAGAAAAATAAAGGAGATTTTGATTGCATCACTCTCATCCTTTCATCCCCACCCCCAGATTCCAGATATCTTTCTGATGGAGACCCCCTCAGATTCAGAGAGCTCAGTAGTTCAGCCCTTCGTGATCTTGTCACACCCAACCATATCTTTCATGTTTAGTGCCGTTTGTCATATGTTTTCACGACAACATAAACTTAAACATACAAATTACATGTAAATCCATGATGACCACACCTGGACATGGGGAAGAAACCCCTAACACCTTTTCCATTAAAAGCAAACACTATAACTGTTATATTTGGGTGCTGAGGCCCATTGACTCTAAGAGTGTAATTTTTTTTATTATGGGTTTGGTTTTATTCATTAATAGTTTTTATTTATTTAGAGCAGTTTTTGTTTTACACAGTTCCTGTATACCCCCTTTCTGCCACTCAGAAATTTTCCTTTTAGAAATATTTTGCATTAGTGTAATTCATTTGTTACAGTTGATGAATCAATATTGATACAATGTTATTGAAAAGTCCATAATTCACATTGGGGCTCATCCTTTGTGTTGTACAGTTCTCTGCATTTTGACAAATGCATAATGTCATGTGTCTGCCATTACACTCTCAAATAAGATAGTTTTGCCTTTCTAAACTTCTTCTGTACTTCACCTGTTCATCCCTCCTTCCCTTGCCCCAGAGTACATTACTAATGTCTCTATAGTTTTCTTCTGGTGGCACAGGGGTTAGTAGCCTGGCTGCTAACAAAAAGTTTGGCAGTTTGAATCCATCAGCTGCTTGTTGGGAACCCTATGCGGCAGTTCTACTCTGTCTTATAAGGTTGCTAACAGTCAGAATTGACTCAATGGCAACAAGTAGAGTAGTAGTGCCATAATTTTGTGTTTTCCATATCGTCAATATAGTTGGAATCATGCAATGTGTAGCCTTTTGACAATGGCGGCACAGTGGTTAAAGTGGTTGGCTGATATCCGAAAGGCTGGCAGTTCAAACCCACCAGTGACTCCCTGGGAGAAAGATGTGGCAGTCTGCTTCTGTAAAGGTTACAGCCTTGGTAACCCTAAGGGGCAATTCTACCCTGTCCTGTAGGGTTGCTATGAGTCAGAATCGACTCAACAGCAACAGAGTTTTCTTTCACCAAGGAATATTGAAGTTCTTCAGTGATTTTTTGTGGTTTGATAACTGATTTCTTTCTTATAGCTGAATAATACTCCATTGTATTAATGTACTAGAGTTTGCTTATTCATTCATCTTTTGAAGAATATCTTTCTTTTCCAGTTTTTGCCCACTCATTTGTATTTAACAGGAGTTTAATTCCACTATTCAGTGAAACTTCTACATTTCCATTGGCAAAACAGTTAACTCCCTCTAGTATTGTGCTTCTTGGCATGTTTTTGTACTCGGGCAGTGGTGAAATATGTCTTCGTCTGGCAAAATGTAGTGTAGGGAGTGGGAGCATTGTTCTCAAATCCATTATTCCAAAAATAAGAAGATTTTCTTAACTGTAACTTTGGTCGCGGAGTTTGTGGTAATAAAAAAAAAAAAAAAAGTAGAGTAAGTATCTACTCTAGAAAAAAAATAAAAATAAACTGGTCATGGGCCCAATTCTTCCTACACTGCTGGATATAATGCTTTCACTTCTGGCTAATGTGCTGATTTATCAGACCTTCTTCAACCAAGTGTTAGTGTTTTTCAATTTCAGCAAGTTCTGCCTTTAAACCAAGCTGCTTCTTTTGGTTTAGCAGGAAGAGAACCATAGGATATAGATTGAGCTAGAAGAGCTATAATTTTTCCCAGAAGTTCTATCATCAGTTCACAAGGCAGAGCTATAATCTGCTCATGGATTCTATGTACTCTTCCTGAGCTGCCAACAGTGCATCCCCCTGTACAATCATTCTATGTCAGCAGTGAGCTCCACTGAGCTACTTCATTTTTATAAGAATGTCTCTTCAATATTATCAATGACATAACATGTATTTCAATTTTCGGAATTTAAGTATTTTATTGTTAATTGCTATGAAGAAACAGAAAATGATAAAGAACAAAGATGGAACATTTACAAAAATTATAGGATTTTGATGTATCTCAAATAAATGACTCAAATGTCTAGATAATTCTGCATCTATATCAGGCTTCTTATTTGAATTATCTTTATTCTTGATGGTGGAACACATTGGTCAATACATAATAAATATTAATTTGCAATAAAATATGTAAGTTATCCACACAGAGATAATATGTGCACTCAGGGCTATTATCATACATTAACGTTAAAATTATAGATAACCTCAATAATTCAGAATGTTATTACTACAGAAAATAGCCATTATTTAAAGTGAAATGTCTAAATGTTATTCTAAGGCCATTCAATAGATAGTTTTGGAGGAGCTTTTTTTTTTAAATTGAGGTGGAATTTTTATTCAGTGGAATGTATAAAAGGTCTTAATTGTACAGTTTGATTTTTTGACCACTGCAATGCATATTACCTGAGTAATACACACCCATCAAGGCATAGAAGTTCCCTTCTGCCCCTTCACATTTATTCCTTGCCCTCCACCAGAGGCAATCATTCTTCTGATTTCTATAATCTTGGATTAAGTTTGCCTGTTCCAGAACCTCATAGGCATGTAATCATATAGTAGGTACTGTTTTGTGTTGAGCATCTTTCACTCAATATAAATGTTTCAAGGTCAAACATATTGTCATGTGTATCTGTTGTTTATTCCTATTTAATTCTGAAGAATATTTCATAATGTGAATTTACTACAACTTGCTTACCTAGTTTCTTGTTGATAAACATTTTTTTCGAAGTTCAGTTTCATGTGGGAGAGGAATCCCAGGCCAGTTACTCCATCTTATTTGGAAGTGCTGGTCTATTCAGCTCTAAGAGAACACTGGTGAAGAAACACAGCATGCACAGCATAAACATGATGGCACTCTTGTGACTCCCTGTGTAGCTCACTAGCCCAAGAACATGTTGATTGGTGGGGGGGAGGGTACTTGGTGACAAGAGATAAAAGTGACTTAGGCAAGATCCATCTTAGCTCTGGAAATCCCTTATCAATGAGATCCTTTCAGCTTCACCACCTTTTTCAGCTGTCACTCCTCAATTAGAGGTTATAAAATAGACAATTTTGAAATTTCCAGATATAGCACGTTTCAATACTTTTCTTGTTGATTTTAGGTCTGGTACACTCCTATATGTTACTTGAGTTAATGTGGAAAAGAAGTTAACAAAGCATCAAATTCTCAAGCATTTCTAAGTCTGAGGTGCGACAGTTATGGGATTGTGTCACTCTTACCTCCCTTCAAATAATTACTTGTTGTACACCAATACTCACTGCTGAATTAGCACCATAGCCAAAAGATGGAAACAATCCAAGTGTCTATCAAGAGATTAACGAATAAATAAATGTGATACATTCATATAATGGATGCTACTCTTTCACATAGATAAAGTTTTGATCTGTGGCTAAGACATGGACGAACCTTGAAAACATTATGATAAGTAAAATAAGTAAGATATAAAGAGGTAATTATTGTATGATTGCAATTATATAAAATATCTAAAGTAGGTAAGTGAACAGAGATAAAAGTTCATTACTGGTTACCAGGATCTGAAGTGGATGATAAGGAGGAGTTACTGCTTAAAAGTTACTGAGTTTCTGTTTCTGGTGATGAAATAGGTATGGAAATAGACAGTGGTGATGGTTGTACAACATAGTGAATGTGATTAATATCACTGAATTATCTGGATAAAGATGATTAACATGACAATTTTTTCTTATATATACTTACTTTTTTTATTTTAAGAATCTATTTTTTAATTAAAAGAAGTTCAGTTAGCTTCTGTGTGTTGGCACTTTCAGGATCCATCTCAGCTTTCTTGCCAAGGCTGGACTCATCTCCAGCAGCCACCACTCAATGGGCTAGTGCAGCAGGGAACTTAGCTAATTTCTTCCCAATGTTGGATACTTCTATTGGATGATCTTTACCCTGGAATGTCCTTTTATCTTGACTAAGACTGTCAAAGGGCTACTCGATAAGACAAAGTAAAGTATTATAATGAAATGTGCAAAGACCTGGAGGTAGAAAACCAAAAGGGAAGAAGACACTACATATTTCTCAAGCTGAAAGAACTGAAGAGAAAATTCAAGAGTTGAGTTGCAATATTGAGGAATTTCATGGGAAAAATATTAAAAGATGCAAGAAGCACTAAGATGGAAGGAATACACAGAGTTACTATAGCAAAGATAATTGGTCGATGTTCAACCATTTCAGGAGGTAGCATATGATCAGAAACTGAAGATAACAAAAGAAGAAGCCCAAGCTGCACTGAAAGCATTGGTGAAAAACAAGGCTCCAGAAATTGACGGAATACCAATTGACATGTTTAAAAAAATAGAGGTAGTACTGAAAATAGTCGCTCATGTATGCCAAGAAATTTGGAAGACAGCTACTTGGGCAACACACTGGAAGAGATCCATGTTTATATCTATTCCAAAGAAAGGTGATCCAAACAAATGTGGAAATTATTGAACAATATCAATAATAATATAATAATAATATCACAGGCAGTAAAATTTTGCAGAAGATCATTCAACAGTGGCTGCAGCAGTATATTGATAGGAAACTGACAGAAATTCAAGCTGGATTCAGAAGAGAATGTGGAACTGGAGACATCATTGCTGATGTTACATGGATCTTAGCTGAAAGCAGAGAGTACCAGAAAGATGTTTAGTTGTGTTATCATTGACTATGCAAAGGCATTCAGCTGTGTTGATCATAACAAATTATGGATAACATTATGAAGAATAGGAATTCCAGAGCACTTAATAGTGCTAATGAGGAGCCTGTATATAAATCAAGAGGCAGCCTTTAGAGCAGAACAAGGGAATGCTTACTGCATGGTGTAAAGGTAGGAAAAGTTTGCATCAGGATTGTATCCTTTCACCATATGTATTCAATCTGTATGCTGGACAAATAATCCTAGAAGCTGAAATATATGAAGAAGAACAGGGCATCAGGATTGGAGGAAGACTCATTAACAACCTGCATTATGCAGATGACAAGACCTTGCTTGCTGAAAGTGAAGAAAACTTGAAGCACTTGCTGGTGAAGATCAAACACCTCAGCCTTCAGTATGGATTACACCTCAACATAAAGAACACAAAAATCCTTACAACTGAGCCAATAAGCAACACCATGATAAACAGAGAAAAGATTGAAGTTGTCAAGGATTTCCTTTTACGTGGATCCACATCAACACCTATGGAAGTAGCAGTCAAGAAATCAAAAGATGCATTACATTGGGCAAATCTGCTGCAAAAGACCTCTTTAAAGTGTTAAAAAGTAAAGATGTCCCCTTCAAGATTAAGGTGAGCTTGACCAAAGCCATGGTGTTTTTTTGTTTTGTTTTCTTTCTATGCATTTAGTAAAGGTGGGTCCTTTTTGAAATGCGTGAAGCTCAGCAGACAGGAGTTGGAGCCTCATTGTTGCGGAGGTTGAACATTATTAGGTTTTATAAACTTATGTAAAGTTTTGCCTTTTTTCCTTTATTTATGTAAGATAAGACTTGCAAGCATAATTAGGGCTTTCCTGTGTTATAGACCGCTCTGATGGGTTAGTTATGGTTTTTCTGTATCATATTTGGAAAGCCAGATGTTCTGCATGTAACCTAATGGAAAGGCCACCACAATAAATTCTCTGTTTAGTTCTTACTGGTTCTCATTGGTGGCTTGTATTACCAGATCGTATTTCTCAAAATCTACATTACCAACCAAAATTTAAACAAACTCAATTAGTAAGCATGCATTCCAATACCCAAAACACATGCCATCAAAAAAAAAAAAATTTTTTTTTCTCTTTTATTCTTTTAACTTTTATTAAGCTTCAAGTGAACGTTTACAAATCCAATCAGTCTGTCACATATAAGTTTACATACATCTCACTCCCTACTCCCACTTGCTCTCCCCTTCTTGAGTCAGCCCTTTCAGTCTCTCCTTTCTTGACATTTTTGCCGGCTTCTCTCTCTCTCTATCCTCCCATCCCCCCTCCAGACAAGAGTTGCCAACACAATCTCAAGTGTCCACCTGATATAATTAGCTTACTCTTCATCAGCGTCTCTCTCCCACCCGCTGACCAGTCCCTTTCATGTCTGATGAGTTGTCTTCGGGGATGGTTCCTGTCCTGTGCCAACAGAAGGTCTGGGGACCATGGCTGCCGGGATTCCTCTAGTCTCAGTCAGACCATTAAGTTTGGTCTTTTTATGAGAATTTGGGGTCTGTATCCCACTGATCTCCTGCTCCCTCAGGGGTCCTCTGCTGTGCTCTCTGTCAGGGCAGTCATCGATTGTGGCCGGGCACCAACTAGTTCTCCTGGTCTCAGGATGATGTAGGTCTCTGGTTCATGTGGCCCTTTCTGTCTCTTGGGCTCTGTCCTGTGGCCTTGGTGTTCTTCATTTTCCTTTGATCCAGGTGGGTTGAGACCAATTGATGCATCTTAGATGGCTGCTTGTTAGCATTTAAGACCCCAGACGCCACATTTCAAAGTGGGATGCAGAATGATTTCATAATAGAATTATTTTGCCAATTAACTTAGAAGTCCCCTTAAACCATGGTCCCCAAACCCCCGCCCTTACTCCGCTGACCTTTGAAGCATTCAGTTTATCCCGGAAACTTCTTTGCTTTTGGTCCAGCCCAATTGAGCTGACCTTCCATGTATTGAGTGTTGTCTTTCCCTTCACCTAAAGCATTTCTTATCTACTGATTAATCAATAAAAGACCCTCTCCCACCCTCCCTCCCTCCCCGCCTCGTAACCACAAAAGTATGTGTTCTTCTCAGGTTTACTATTACTCAAGATCTTATAATAGTGGTCTTATACAATATTTGTCCTTTTGCCTCTGACTCATTTCGCTCAGCATAATGCCTTCCAGGTTCCTCCATGTTGTGAAATGTTTCACAGATTCGTCACTGTTCTTTATCGATGTGTAGTATTCCATTGTGTGAATATACCACAATTTATTTACCCATTCATCCGTTGATGGACACCTTGGTTGCTTCCAACTTTTTGCTATTGTAAACAGAGCTGCAATAAACATGGGTGTGCATATATCTGTTTGTATGAAGGCTCTTGTATCTCTAGGGTATATTCCCAGGAGTGGGATTTCTGGGTTGTATGGTAGTTCTATTTCTAACTGTTTAAGATAATGCCAGATAGATTTCCAAAGTGGTTGTACCATTTTACATTCCCACCAGCAGTGTATAAGAGTTCCAATCTCTCCGCAGCCTCTCCAACATTTATTATTTTGTGTTTTTTGGATTAATGCCAGCCTTGCTGGTGTGAGATGGAATCTCATCGTAGTTTTAATTTGCATTTCTCTAATGGCTAATGATCGTGAGCATTTTCTCATGTATCTGTTGGCTACCTGAATATCTTCTTTAGTGAAATGTGTGTTCATATCCTTTGCCCACTTTTTGATTGGGTTGTTTGTCTTTTTGTGGTTGAGTTTTGACAGAATCATGGAGATTTTAGAGATCAGGCTCTGGTCGGAGATGTCATAGCTGAAAATTCTTTCCCAGTGTGTAGGTGGTCTTTTTACTCTTTTGGTGAAGTCTTTGGATGAGCATAGGTGTTTGATTTTTAGGAGCTCCCAGTTATCGGGTTTCTCTTCATCATTTTTGGTAATGTTTTGTATTCTGTTTATGCCTTGTATTAGGGTTCCTAGGGTTGTCCCTATTTTTTCTTCCATGATCTTTATCGTTTTAGTCTTTATGTTTAGGTCTTTGATCCACTTGGAGTTAGTTTTTGTGCATGGTGTGAGGTATGGGTCCTGTTTCATTTTTTTGCAAATGGATATCCAGTTATGCCAGCACCATTTGTTAAAAAGACTATCTTTTCCCCAATTAACTGACACTGGGCCTTTGTCAAATATCAGCTGCTCATACGTGGATGGATCTATGTCTGGGTTCTCAATTCTGTTCCATTGGTCTATGTGCCTGTTGTTGTACCAGTACCAGGCTGTTTTGACTACGGTGGCTGTATAATAGCTTCTGAAATCAGGTAAAGCGAGGCCTCCCACTTTCTTCTTCTTTTTCAGTAGTGCTTTGCTTATCCGGGGCTTCTTTCCCTTCCATATGAAATTGGTGATTTGTTTCTCTATCCCCTTAATATATGACATTGGAATTTGGATCAGAAGTGCATTAAATGTATAGATGGCTTTTGGTAGAATAGACATTTTTACTATGTTAAGTCTTCCTACCCATGAGCAAGGTATGTTTTTCCACTTAAGTATGTCCTTTTGAATTTCTTGTAGTAGAGCTTTGTAGTTTTCTTTGTATAGGTCTTTTACATCCTTGGTAAGATTTATTCCTAAGTATCTTATCTTCTTGGGGGCTACTGTGAATGGTATTGATTGGGTTATTTCCTCTTCGACGTTCTTTTTGTTGATGTAGAGGAATCCAAGTGATTTTTGTATGTTTATTTTATAACCTGAGACTCTGCCAAACTCTTCTATTAGTTTCAGTAGTTTTCTGGAGGATTCCTTAGGGTTTTCTGTGTATATAATCATGTCATCTGCAAATAGTGATAACTTTACTTCTTCCTTGCCAATCCGAATACCTTTTATTTCTTTGTCTAGCCTAATTGCCCTGGCTAGGACTTCCAGCGCAATGTTGAATAAGAGCGGTGATAAAGGGCATCCTTGTCTGGTTCCCGTTCTCAAGGGAAATGCTTTCAGGTTCTCTCCATTTAGAGTGATATTGGCTGTTGGCTTTGCATAGATGCCCTTTATTATGTTGAGGAATTTTCCTTCAATTCCTATTTTGCTGAGAGTTTTTATCATAAATGGGTGTTGGACTTTGTCAAATGCCCTTTCTGCATCTATTGATAACATCATGTGGTTTTTGTCTTTTATTTATGTGATGGATTACATTAATGGTTTTTCTGATATTAAACCAGCCTTGCATTGCATACCTAGTATAAATCCCACTTGATCATGGTGAATTATTTTTTTGATGTGTTGTTGGATTCTATTGGCTAGAATTTTGTTGAGGATTTTCGCATCTATGTTCATGAGGGATATAGGTCTATAATTTCCTTTTTTCGTAATGTCTTTACCTGGTTTTGGTATCAGGGAGATGGTGGCTTCATAGAATGATTTGGGTAGTATTCCGTCCTTTTCTATGCTTTGGAATACCTTCAGTAGTAGTGGTGTTAACTCTTCTCTGAAAGTTTGGTAGAACTCTGCAGTGAAGCCGTCCCGGCCAGGGCTTTTTTTTGTTGGGAGTTTTTTGATTACCGTTTCAATCTCTTTTTTTGTTATGGGTCTATTTAGTTGTTCTACTTCTGATTGTGTTAGTTTAGGTAGGTAGTGTTTTTCCAAGAATTCATCCATTTCTTCTAGGTTTTCAAATTTGTTACAGTACAATTTTTCGTAATAATCTGAAATGATTCTTTTAATTTCATTTGGTTCTGTTGTGATGTGGTCCTTCTCATTTCTTATTCGGGTTATTTGTTTCCTTTCCTGTATTTCTTTAGTCAGTCTAGCCAATGGTTTATCAATTTTGTTAATTTTTTCAAAGAACCAGCTTTTGGCTTTGTTAATTCTTTCAATTGTTTTTCTGTTCTCTAATTCATTTAGTTCAGCTCTAATTTTTATTATTTGTTTTCTTCTGGTGCCTGATGCGTTCTTTTGTTGCTCACTTTCTGTTCAAGTTGTAGGGACAGTTCTCTGATTTTGGCTCTTTCTTCTTTTTGTATGTGTGCATTTATTGATATAAATTGGCCTCTGAGCACTGCTTTTGCTGTGTCCCAGAGGTTTTGATAGGAAGTATTTTCATTCTCATTGCTTTCTAAGAATTTCCTTATTCCCTCCTTGATGTCTTCTATAACCCAGTCTTTTTTCAGGAGGGTATTGTTCATTTTCCAAGTATTTGATTTCTTTTCCCTAGTTTTTCTGTTATTGATCTCTAGTTTTATTGCCTTGTGGTCTGAGAAGATGCTTTGTAATATTTCGATGTTTTGGATTCTGCAAAGGTTTGTTTTATGACCTAATATGTGGTCTATTCTAGAGAATGTTCCATGTGCGCTAGAAAAAAAAGTATATTTTGCAGCAGTTGGGTGGAAAGTTCTGTATAAGTCAATGAGGTCAAGTTGGTTGATTGTTGTAATTAGATGTTCCGTGTCTCTATTGAGCTTCTTACTGGATGTCCTGTCCTTCTCCGAAAGTGGTGTGCTGAAGTCTCCTACTATAATTGTGGAGGTGTCTATCTCACTTTTCAATTGTTAAAATTTGATTTATGTATCTTGCAGCCCTGTCATTGGGTGCATAAATATTTAATATGGTTATGTCTTCCTGATCAATTGTCCCTTTTATCATTATATAGTGTCATTCTTTATCCTTTGTGGTGGATTTAAGTCTAAAGTCTATTTTGTCAGAAATTAATATTGCTACTCCTCTTCTTTTTTGCTTATTGTTTGCTTGATATATTTTTTTCCCATCCTTTGAGTTTTAGTTTGTTTGTGTCTCTAACTCTAAGGTGTGTCTCTTGTAGGCAGCATATAGATGGATCGTGTTTCTTTATCCAGTCTGTGACTCTCTGTCTCTTTATTGGTGCATTTAGTCCATTTACATTCAGCGTAATTATAGATAAATAAGTTTTTAATGCTGTCATTTTGATGCCTTTTTATGTGTGTTGTTGACAATTTCATTTTTCCACATACTTTTTTGTGCTGAGGCGTTTTTCTTAGTAAATTGTGAGATTTTCATTTTCATACTGTTTGACTTTATGTTAGTTGAGTCGTTACGTTTTTCTTGGTTTTTATCTTGAGTTATAGAGTTGTTATGCCTTTTTGTGGTTACCTTATTATTTACCCCTATTTTTCTAAGTAAAAACCTAACTTGTATTGTTCTATATCGCCTTGTATCACTCTCCGTATGGGAGTTCATTGCCTCCTGTATTTAGTCCCTCTTTTTGATTATTTTGATCTTTTACCTATTGACTTCCATGATTCCCTGTTATGTGTATTTTTTTTTTAATTAATCTTAATATGTTTGTTTTTGTGATTTCCGTATTTGAGTTGATATCAGGACGTTCTGTTTTGTGACCTTGTGTTGTGCTGATATCTGATATTAATTGTTCTCTGACCAAACAATATCCTTTAGTATTTCTTGTAGCTTGGTTTGGTTTTTGGAAATTCTCTAAACTTGTGTTTATCTGTAAATATCTTAATTTCGCCTTCATATTTCAGAGAGAGTTTTGCTGGATATATGATCCTTGGCTGGCAGTTTTTCTCCTTCAGTGCTGTGTATATGTCATCCCATTCCCTTCTTGCCTGTATGGTTTCTGCTGAGTAGTCTGAGCTTATTCTTATTGATTCTCCCTTGAAGGAAACCTTTCTTTTCTCCCTGGTTGCTTTTAAAATTTTCTCTTTATCTTTGGTTTTGGCGAGTTTGATGATAATATGTCTTGGTGTTTTTCTTTTTGGAACAATCTTAAATGGGGTTCGATGAGCACCTTGGATAGATATCTTTTCATCTTTCATGACGTCAGGGAAGTTTTCTGTCAGGAGTTCTTCAACTATTTTCTCTGTGTTTTCTGTCCCCCCTCCCTGTTCTGGGACTCCAATCACCTGCAAGTTATCCTTCTTGATAGAGTCCCACATGATTCTTAGGGTTTCTTCATTTTTTTAATTCTTTTATCTGATTTTTTTTCAGCTATGTTGGTGTTGATTCCCTGGTCCTCCAGATGTCCCAGTCTACATTCTAATTGCTCGAGTCTGCTCCTCTGACTTCCTATTGCGTTGTCTAATTTTGTAATTTTATTGTTAATCTTTTGGATTTCTACATGCTGTCTCTCTATGGATTCTTGCAACTTATTAATTTTTCCACTATGTTCCTGAATAATCTTTTTGAGTTCTTCAACAGTTTTATCAGTGTGTTCCTTGGCTTTTTCTGCAGTTAGCCTAATTTCATTTGTGATGTCTTGAAGCATTCTGTAAATTAGTCTTTTATATTCTGTATCTGATAATTCCAGGATTGTATCTTCATTTGGGAAAGATTTTGATTCTTTTGTTTGGGGGGTTGGAGAAGCTGTCATGGTCTGCTTCTTTAAGTGGTTTGATATGGATTGTTGTCTCCAAGCCATCACTGGGAAACTAGTTTTTCCAGAAAATCCGCTGCGTCCAGTCCAAATCCCAGCGGGATGGTTCCCCAGCTGGGATGCTGCTCTCCCCGTTCCAAGACCAGTCACTGCCTCCCGGGGACTTCTTCTACCGGCTGCGTCCCACGCCGCCCGCGGAACCAGCTGGTACCCCTCCCGGGGTTAGTTCAGGGGGGTGGAGCAGCTCTCTGTGCTTGTGCCGTACCTGACTGGTACGCTGGCTACAGGCTCTGAAAACAATTGCTGCTTCCCCGTATTAGTTCGTTCTCCGTCTCTAAATCTGTTTTTGTTGTTCAGGGTTCATAGATTGTTATGTATGTGATCGATTCACTTGTTTTTCCTTGTCTTTGTTGTAAGAGGGGTCCGAGGTAGCGTCTGCCTAGTCTGCCATCTTGAGCCATGGTGTTTTCAATTGTTTCATATGCATGTGAAAGCTGGACAATGAATTAGGAAGACCAAAGAAAAATTGACACCTTTGAATTGCGGTGTTGGCGAAGAACATTGAATATACCATGGACTGCTGAAAGAGCTAACAAATCTGTCTTGGAAGAAGTACAACAAGAAGGCTCCTTAGAAGCAAGGGTGGTGAAACTATGTCTCACATATTTAGGACACGTTATCAGGAGGGATCAGTCCCTGGAGAAGGACATCATGCTTATTAAAATAGAGGGCCAGCAAAGAAAGAGGAAGCTCCTCAAAAAGATGGATTGATAACAGTGGCTGCAACAATGGGCCCAAGCATAACGATTGTGAGGATGGCACAGGACTGGGCAGCGTTTCATTCTGTTGTACATAGGGTCACTATGAGTAGGAGCTGACTTCATGGCACCTAACAACAACAACAACAAGACTGTCATAATCTCATCATTGATGAGTCTCCCTCTGTCCATCCTGCCTCCCTCCTAATACCATTTCCTCTTCCCAAACTAAATTCTAGTCACTTTCCACTGTCTGTGGAAATATCATATCCATCTGTTTGGATTTATAAGTAAGTAAAAAAAAAAAAAAAGTTTTATAAATAAAAGAAAAATATAAATAGGAAACCTGTACTCTTTCCTTCTGTATTAATGTTGGGTCCACCAAGGAGTAGGTGAGGTAGACACTGAGGGAGATTTAGAAGTTCAAGAAATTCACTGGAGAGGAAAAATGGGGCATCTTTAAGAGATAAAAGAGAGAAAAAGCTGGAGTAAGCAAGGAAGGCCTTTGGATCATGATGCATAAATTTAACAGTAAAAATTCTTCTGAAAAAGAAAACAAATCTATTGCCTCTAAAACCAAAAAACTCATTGCCCTCAAGTGGATTCTGACTCATAGAGCAGTGCTAATGCACTTTTCTCAGTTTAAAAAACACACCATTTGATTATTCCTGCAAGACACTTTAGTATATAAGATACTGTTATAATATCTTAAAACTTCATAAAGAGTTTTGTGTTTGCACTAAAAATCTTATCCTGTACACAAAACTTAAAGTGTTCCTTCTAGTTCTAGCGACATGAGTATGATATACTAGTATAAGAACCAAAAAGAGGCAAAATCATGCAATTGTTTTTATTAGCCTGAGACTGTAGACTTAATGCAAAAGAAATTATTGTAAGTGATGTTGCTATTAAGTGTGTTTCTCTGTGTAATTCTTACTTTAAAAGTCCCAGTGAAAGAACTGCAAGGCTCTACAACACCAAACAGAATTTTCCTTCAGGAAACGTTAAAAAAATCCCTCAGTCCCAGAAGTTTCTTTATATTTATTAAAATTCTGGATGGAAATTCTGTACTCATTAGCTTCCACCATTTATCCTTTATTTTCTGTGTGAATACTGTAATCATTCATTTCTTCCTTTGTTCATTTATTAAACAAGCATGTATTGAGTGTGCATATGTTCCAGTTAGTGAGATATTGAGATATTGTCTCTGACATCAAGGAGCAAATGTCTTTGCTTTTTCCTCCAGAGCCTGCAATGATATTGAAATGAATATGCTGTGTTTGTAATTTATACACATTTTGAGTTGGATGCATACAAAAATTCTGTCATGTTGTTTAATCCTTATCATTCATCTTCATAATCCTGAAAGAGATATAGACCTAGTGATATTGCTGTTGTATATACTGTCTACCCATTGCTGTCAAGTCAATTCCAACTCATGGTTGCCCTATAGGACAGAGCAGAACTTCTCCATAGGGTTTCCAAGGCTATAATATTTATGGAAGCAAACTGCCACATCTTTCTCCTGAGGAAACCCTGGTAGATTTGATCTGCCCACCTTCCAGTTAGCAGCCAAGAGCTAAACGACTGTGCCACTAGGGTTCCTTGGTATTATATATATTTAGTTAAAGTCAGGATGTCTTTCTCTGCCCTTACAGCTAAATGAGAATCTCAGGCTGATTTTGTCTATTCTCCATTTAGTCAGAAAGTCCCTGGATAGTGAAAATGATTAACACACACACATGCTAACCCAAAGGATGGAGGTTCTAGTTCAGCGTCACCTCAGAAGAAGGGCCTGATGATATCCTTTTGAAAAAGCAGCTGTCAGAAACTCTATGGTGCAGAATTCTACTCAGACACACATACAGTCACGAGGAGTCAGAATCAACTTGATTGCAATTGGTAAAAAAGACTCAGTCAGGGGCTTACCTTTATACCATCAAAAAACCATATAGATGCCTAAGACTTTATCATCCATTTTTGGTAAGCATAAGGATTACCTGAGGTTTTCAGTGGAATGAGTTTTTACAGGTTGGGTTAAATAGGCGTGAAGTTCTCAGGAGACTGACAAGTTCAGGCCTGCTGGTTGCTGGCTGGGGTTTTCATCATCCGCCCCATAGGGAGTAAAGACCAGTAACCCATTTCTGACTCTCACAGAGCTTCCTGGCTGAGGTAAGGATTGTGTCAATGCTGGGGATGCCTGAACTTTGTTAATCTCATCAGCAACTCTCTGTGGTGCCTCCTTCTCCTCCCGCTTACAGCCTGTGGCTTTGAGATCAGCCTTTAAGGCCAGTGGCTTTTGAATCTCAAAGTCAAGGATGTGCTGCTTTTGTTTTCTGTTCAAGTCTGGCTCTCTGGGGTGGAGATTTGATTACAGGTTTTTAGACACAATTTAACCACTTTGATGAGTTGGAACCAACTTGATGGCAACAGGTTTGGTTTGGTTTGGTTCAGCACAGAAATCAGAGCCCCCTTGATGCAGTTGTTAAGAGTTGCTGCTTACCAAAAGTTTGGCAGTTCGAATTCACCAGCTGCTCCTTGGAAACCCTATAGGGCAATTCTACTCTATCTTATAGGGTCACTAAGTGTTGGAACCAACTCGATGGCACCTAATAACCATATGGAAATTAGTGAAAGGAAATGAATACATATTTCCACATATCATGTTGTCACACTGTTCTGGAAACTCTGGTGGCTTAGTGGTTAAGTGCTACGGCTGCTGACTGGAGGGTCAGCAGTTCAAATCCACCAGGGATTCCTTGGAAACTCTGTGGGGTAGTTCTGCTCTGTCCTATATGGTCTCTATGAGTCAGAATCGACTTGACAGCATTGGTTTGGTTTGGTTTTTGGTATACTGTTCTAGCTACTTATGGGAGCATTTTTTAGCTAATTATAAATGAGAAAACAGTTGGATAGATCTTATTTAGTAAATAAACATCCCCTCAATAAAAAAAAGTCTGTTACTCAGAAAAATTCATAACGCATACTTACTTTGAGGCCTGTGCACTTACATAAATTATTCTGATCTGCTTTAGTAGTGTAATAATTTTAAAATGAACATTGTTTACTTACTTCAAAGTTAGGTCACCAAAGATTACGTGAGTACCTAGATTAAAACACAACATTATAGACTAACACACAGAGAAAAAAATGCATAATTCAGAAGTTACAATTTTCATGAGTTAAATACACTTATGTAACCAGCACTCAGATCAAGAAACAAAGATTGCATTGCATCCCAAAAAGACCCATTGTGATCTCTTTCCAATCACTCTTCTCACAAGGGTAATTCTGTCCTGGCTCTAGTAGCAATGTTTTTGTCTGTTTTTAGACCATCTATATATTTTTGGAATTATCTCTTTTGTGACAGGCTTCTTTTGCTCAATATTATATTTGTCGTCTATATTGATAACGATTGACATCTATATTGTTGTGTGTAGTTATCAGTTCATTCATTCCAGTGAAATGAAGTATTCTATTGTGTGAATATCCACAATTTGTTTGTCCATCCCACAGTGGATGGACATGGTCCTAGTTTCCTGTTTGGAGGTATTATAAGTAGTATTACGAACCTCATTGTACATGTCTTTTGGTAGGCATTTCTGATGGGTGTATACCTAATGGTGGAATTATTGAGCTGAACATTCTATTTGGGTATTGCATAACACTTTTGAATAATCCCCAAGGTGAAAAAGAAACCAAAAGAGTCATTATTATGATATTAATACATTTGTAATATGAGTACACTGTACTTTCTGATTAATGTTGATTTATTATGCATTTATTAATTCATGCATCCAATTTTTAATTACACCATTTAGTGAATGCTTATTCTATCTAGCAACTATGCAAAACGATTTGTTGAAAAGATAAAATTGGAGATACTATAAATAGAATGCAACCTTGAATCATATCTCTCCTGCACATGGGGATGCACACACACACACACTCAAACACAAACACTTTAGAAGTATTTATAGATTATTGTGGGCAGTGAATTAAAAATGGAGTTGAACTGTCAGAATTTAAAGTCATAGTAAAATCTCAATATATTTATATTTCCCTTCAAACTGTTATCACCAAAAAATAAATATTTCATTATTACTTGTTAAAAATAGATATGACTGAGTTATGGATTGAATTGCATCCCCCAAAAATAAATATCAACTTGGCCAGGCCTTGATTCCAAGTATTGTGTGGTTGTCCTCCATTTTGTGATTTGATGTGATTATCCTAGGTGTTGTAAATCCTAACCAATATGTTGTTGATGAGGCAGGATTAGAGAAAATTATGTCAATGAAGCAGAACACAATCTCTAGGATTAGGTTATATCTTAAGTCAATTTGTTTTGAGATATAAAAGAGAATCAAGTAGAGAGAAAAGGGCGTCATTACCACCAAACAAGAAGAGCCAGAAACTGAGTGGGTTCTTTGAACCTGGGGCCTCTGTGCTGAGAAGCTCCTAGACCAGGGGGAGATTGATGGCAAAGGCCTTCCCCCAGATTCAATAGAGAGGGAAAGCATTCCCCTGAATTTGGACTTCTAGCCTCCTAAACTGTGAGAGAATAAATTTGTTGGTTGAAGCCATCCATTTGTGGTATTTCTGTTATAACTGTACTAGATAACTAAGAGAGATCAACATGCAAGTTAACTTTGAGTCTTAGAAGTAATAAATGTAGGGATAAAAATCTAAAAATTCACATACTTAGTGAGTGGGCGTATTATATGTGTAGTTTAAGAAAGCCAGCAAAGCATCTTTAACTGTATGACCTGCCTATTTCAGGCAGATTATCAAATGTATGCAGATTATCAATAAATTATCAAGCTTTGCAGTCATTTACCAAAGTGATACTTCTCAATATTATTTTTGTTTAAATAAAATTTAACTCACTATAATAAAAAGGGAAAATTTAGAATTTTATGTGTATTAGAAGTTGTCTTTATAGAGTTAGAAAAATGTGAAAGTAATAAATAATAGAAACATAGGTTAACTAGTGATAGAAAAAAATCAATATTTAGGCAGAGCATTTCTGTTTATTTTATTTATTTATTTTTTGACCTAAGGTTTCATCTTCACTTTTTAATTATTTTTTTTTTTATTCTGCTTTAGGTGAAAGTTTGTAGCTCGAGTCAGTTTCTCATACAAAAACTTACATGCGCATTGCTATGTGAGTATAAATTGCTATCAATATAATGTGACAGCACACTCCCCCCTTCCAACCTGGATTTCCTGCATCCATTCAGCCAACTCCACTCCTTTTCTGCCTTCTTATCTCACATCCGGACAGGGGCACCCAATTAGTCTTGTGTACCTAGTTGAACCAAGAATCACACTCTTCACGAGTATCGGAGTATCATTTTATGTCTTACAGTCCAGTCTAATCTTTCTCTGAAGAGTTGGTGTCTGGAATGGTTTTAGCTCTAGGTTAACAGAGAGTCTGGGTGCCTCTGGGGTTCCTCTAGTCTCAGTCAGACCATTAAGTCTGGTCTTTTTATGTGAATTTGAGTTCTGCATCCCACTTTCCTCCTGTTCCATCAGGAACTCTGTTGTGTTCCCTGTCAGGGTGATAGCCAGGCGCTGTCTACTTCTCTTGGTCTCAGGCTAATGGAGTCTCTGGTTTATGTGGACCTTTTTCTCTCTTGGGCTAATATTTTCCTTGTGTCTTTGGTGTTCTTCATTCTCCTTGCTCCAGTGGGATTGGGACCAGTCGATTCACCTTAGATGGCCCCTTGAAAGCTTTTAAAAGCCCAGATGCCACTCACCAAAGTGGGATGCAGAACATAGTCTTAATAAACTTTTTTTATGCCAATTGACCTAGATATTCCCTGAAACCATGGTCCACAGACCCCTGCTACTACTACTCTGTCCCTCGAAGTGCTTGGTTGTGTTCAGGAAACTTCTTAGTTTTTCTTTTAGCCCAGTTGTGCTGACTTCCCCTGTATTGTGTGTTGTCCTTCCCTTCACCTAAGATAATTCTCGTCTACTATCTAGTTAGTGGAAACTCTGGTGGCATAGTGGTTAAGTGCTACGGCTGCTAACCAAGAGGTCAGCAGTTTGAATCCACCAGCTGCTCCTTGGAAACTCTATGGGGCAGTTCTACTCTGTCCTGTAGAGTCACCATGAGTTGGAATCAACTTGACAGCAGTGGGTTTTTGGTATCTAGTTAGTGAACTCCCTCTCCCCTCCTCTTCACCCTCGTAACCATCAAAGAATGTTTTCTTCTCTGTTTAAACCTTTTCTTGAGTTCTTATATACGTGGTCTCATACAATATTTGTCCATTTTGCAACTGACTAATTTCACTCAGCATAATGCCTTCCAGATTCACCCATGTTATGAGATGTTTTTTGGATTCATTGTTGTTCTTTATCATTGTGTAGTATTCCATTGTGTGATTTTACCATGATTTGTTTATCTATTCATGTGTTGATGACCGCCTAGGCTGTTTCCATCTTTTTACTATTGTGAACAGTGCTGCAATAAACATGGGTGTGCATATATCTATTTGTGTGATGGCTCTTATTTCTCTAGAGAATTTTATATTCTAAGGAGTGGGATTGCTGAATTATATGGTACTTTTTTTTTCTATTTCTAGCTTTATAAGGAATTGCTAAACTGATTTTCAAAGTGGTGGTACCATTTTACATTCCCACCAGCAGTGTATAAGTGTTCCAGTCTCTCCACAACTTCTCCAACATTTATTATTTTGTGTTTTTTTGATTAATGCTAGCCTCATTAGAGTGACATGGTATCTTATTGTAGAGTTAATTGCATTTCTCTAATGGTTAATGAATGTGAGCTTTTCTTTGCTCACTTATTTTTTAATTTTCTAGTAAATATTACATACAGTCCACTACCTGAGCGGAATCATTTATAAGAAGGATATAAGAAATTAAACTGGAAGGGATAACAAACAAAACAGAGTAGATTGCTCATACCCTTTATTTTTTTTCTTCAAACACTAAAAAAATTAAAGATCATAAAAAGTATTTACTCCCATGAAGTTAGAGAATAAGTGAGGAACCAACACACCAAAAACAAGCACATATGCAAAAATAAACAAAAAAACAATTAGGTTTCAATAACTTGAAAGTAGATAAGAAAGACTGTTGTTGATGTTGTTAGGTACCCTTGAGTCAGTTCCGACTCATAGCAACCCTATGTACAACAGAACTAAACACTGCCTGGCCCTGTGCCATCCTTACAATCTTTGCTATATTTGAGCTCATTGTTGGATTCATTGTGTCAATCCATCTAGTTGAGGGTCTTCCTCGTTTCGCTGACCCCCTACTTTACTGATCATGATGTCCTTCTCCAGGGACTGGTCCTTCCTGATAATAAGTGTAAGTACTTGAGACAAAGTCTCTCCATCCTCACCACCAAGAAGCATTCTGGCTGCACTTCCTCCAAGACAGATCTGTTCATTCTTCTGGCAGAAGGAAGATTAGAAAACAGTAATTCTTTCAGAGCAGGATACTGAGTAAAAGCAAGCCTGTTTACCCATAATAAAAAGAGCATTTGAAGACACCAGGTACACTGGAATACTAAGGTCAGATCCAGAACTTAAAATGAGAGGATCATGTGAGTCTCTTCATACGGAGTGGTTAGAACCCAGAACTTTCCTTTGACTCCTCACAGTCAAGGGATTTCCTTGCCTCCACCTGCACGCTTGACAGTAATCCAGAAGTTCATTCTCTGGTGGACTCAATTCTCTGGAATTGTGGCCTCCATTTTCTACAGAGAACACGGATGAAGTATGCGCATGGAACCAAGAGGTTTGATGAGTTGTGAAAATGACGTACATTTAAATCCTCTTGCCTACTCTACCCTCAAAATGTTTTAATCCAGGCATAGTATTTTACAAGTTCCCATTGTTCTTTTTCAAGGCAGGAGACGGAAAGACTTTTCTCTGAAGAAACTGAAACTCCTGCAAAGGAAGACTTTATGTGATCTGTCACAAATTATAGCGCAGCCCCTTATAAAACTACAGTGAAACCTATTAGCTGACAAGCCCTAAGACAGCTCATAGAGATTCTGGTCAGATTTTTTTTTTATATCAGATAATTTCATGTTCTTAAATATGTCAGGAGAATCAACTGTATTCAATTTTAAAAAATGGAAAAAGGTTCAATATTTGTAAATTAAACCAAATCAGGGAGGTTGCTAATACTATGAAAACAGGAATTATTGTCATGACAAATTAGACAATGGCAAGAAGAAAGGAAAATGTAATTTATGATAGATCAGAGAAATAAATAGAGGGTTAACTTTTACAAGTATCTGTAGTTGTTGTTGTTAGTAGGTGCCATTGAGTCTGTTCCCACTCATAGTGACCCCGTATACAACAGGATAATATGTTGCCAGCTTCTCAGGTTATTTGCTCAGCATGCAGACAGGTACACAGGTACTGCTCCATACTCACAATTATTGCTATGCTTGAGCCAATTGTTACAACCACTGTGTCAATCCATCTCCTCTTTTTCAATGACCCTTTACGTACTTTACCAAACATGATGCCCTTCTTCAGGGATTGGTCCCTCCCGATAACACGTCCAAAGTAAATGAGCTGAAATCTTGCCATCCTATCCTTTAGGAGCATTCTGGCAGTACTTCTTCCAAGACAGGTTTTTTCATTCTTCAGGCAGTCCATATTCAATATTCATCAACACTGTAATTCAAAGCCATCAATTCTTCTTTGATCTTCCTCATTCATTGTCCAGTTTTCACATGCATATGAGGTGATTGAAAACACCATGGCTTGGGTCAGGTACACCTTAGTCCTTAAAGTGACATCTTTGCTTTAGAACACTTTAAAGGGACCTTGTGCAGCAGATTTGCCCAATGCAATATGTCATTTGATTTCCTGAGTGTGCTTCCATGGGCATTGGTTGTGGAGCCAAGTAAGATGGAATATTTGACAACATCAATATTTTCTCCATTTATCATGATGTTGTTTATTGGTCTAATTGTGAGGATTTTTGTTTCCTTTATGTTAACGTATAATTCATACTGAAGGCTGTAGTCTTTGATTTTTATTAGCAAGTGCTTCACGTCCTCTTTGTTTTCGGCAGGGAAGACTTTGTCATCTACATATCACAGGTTGTTAATGAGTCTTCCTCCAATCCTGATGCTGTGTTCTTCATATAGTCCAGCTTCTCAGGTTATCTGTTCAGCATACAGGCGATAAGTATGGCAAAAGAATACACCCATGATGCACAACTTTCCTGATTTTAAACCATGTGCTATCCCCTTGTTTAAAAAACATCTTGTTCTATGTACAGGTTCCACAGGAACAAAAGTATGTGTTCTGGAATTCCCATTCTTCACAATATTATCCATAATTTGGTATGATCCACACAGCTGAATCCCTTCAGAGTCAAAAGCAGGTAAACACCTTTGTGTTATTCCTTGCCTTCAGCCACGATCCATCTGGCCCTGGCAACAATATCCCTCATTCAATTTCCTTTTTGAAATTCAGCTTGAATTTCTAGCTGTTCCCTGTCAATGTACTGTTGCAACTAATTCTGAATTATCTTCAGCAAACTTTCACTTGCACGAGATACTAAAGACATTGATAATTTCCACATTCTGCTGGATCGTCTTTCTTTGGAATGGGCGCAAATATGAATCACTTTCTTTGGAATGTGCACAAATATGAATCACTTCCAGTCAGTTGGCCAGGTAAGCTGTTTTCCAAATTCCTTAGCATAGGCAGGTGAGCACTTCCAACATTGCATCTGTTTGTTGAAACATCTATTTGGTATTTCATCAATTCCTGAAGCCTTATTTATTTTTTATTTTTTCCAATGCCTTCAGAACAGCTTGGACTTCTTCTTCAGTATCATCAGTTTTTGATCATAGGCTACCTCCTGAAATGATTGAACATCGACCAATTCTTTTTGGTACAGTGTCTCTGTGTATCTGCATTGTTGTTGTTAGGTGCTATTGATTTGGTTCCTACTCATAGTGACCCTATGAATAACAGAACGAAACACTACCTCGTCCTGCATCACTCTCACAATCATTGTTATGCCTGAGCACATTGTTGCAGCCACCAAGTAGTGCCTTCCAATCTTAGGGGCTCATCTTCTGACACTACATGAGACAATGTTCCACTGCTGTTTATAAGGTTTTCACTAGCCAATTTTTTTTAGAAGTAGACTGCCAGGTCTGTCTTCCGAGTTGTCTTAGTCTGGAAGCTCCACTGAAACCTGTCCATCATAAGTGACCCTGCTGGTATTTGAAATACCTGTAGCATAGCTTCCAGCATCTCAGTGATACGCCATCACAGTACAACAAACTGACAGACACGTGGTGGATATATCTTTAGATATCATATTATTCTAGTCCCTTAAATACAATAAAATTTGCTGTTAATTCAATTCCATCTCATAGTAACCCCATGCTTATCATAGTAGAATTGTGCACCATAGGACTTTCAAGGATTGATTTTTCCAGATTGCCAGGCCTTTCTTCCAGTGTGCTTCTGGTTGAACTGGAATCTCCAACCATTTGGTTAGCAGCTAAGTTCGTTAACTGTTTGCACCACTCAGGAATTCCAGTCACTTTTTTAGACTCAGGAAACTGAGATGAATTGTCCAAATGTGCAAAGCCTTGAAATTGTCATAGTAAAGATTCTTACTTATACAATTTATGGATATCACGTAATAGATATTTCCAAAGGTGTTAATTGTATTTTACATATATATATAAAAAAATACAAATATATATATATATATATATAGGAAACTCTGGTGGTGTAGTGGTTAAGTGCTACAGCTGCTAACCAAAGGGTAAGCAGTTCAAATCTGCCAGGGGCTCCTTGGAAACTCTATGGGACAGTTCTACTCTGTCCTATAAGGTTGTTATGAGTCGGAATTGACCCGACCGCACTGGATTTGGTTTTTGGTTTTATATATATATGTAAAACAGGTCTTTCCTCATTTCCTTCTCCCATTGTCATTGGAATGAAGAGATTAAAAAGCTTTATCATTGTTTTTAGGTGCCATTGAGTTGGTTCCAACTCATAGTGATCCTATGTACAACATAAGGGAACACTGCCCCGACCTGTACCGCCCTCATAATCTTTGTTATCTTTGAGGCCAGTGTTGCAGCAACAGAGTCAGTCCATCTCTTTGAGGGACTTCTTTTTTTGCTGACCCTCTACTTTACCAGGAAACCTTGGTGGTGTAGTTGTTAAGTGCTACGGCTGCTAACAAAAAGTTCGGCAATTTGAATCCACCAGGCACTCCTTGGAAACTCTATGGGGCAGTTCTACTCTGTCCTATAGGGTTGTTGTGAGTCGAAATCAACTCGTCAGCAATGGGTTTGGTATTTTGGTTTTCTACTTTACAGAGCATGATGTCCTTCTCCAGGGGCTGGTCCTTCCTGATAACATGTCCACAGTATGTGAGACAAATGCTTCTAAGGAGCATTTTGGCAGTACTTTTTCCAAGACAGATTTGTTCATTCTTCTGGAAGTCCATGGTATATTCAGTATTCTTTGCCAACATCATAATTCAAAGATGTCTATTCTTTGGTCTTTCTTATTCATTGTCCAGCTTTCAAGTGCATATGAAGCAATTGAAAATACCACGGCTTGGGTTACGTGCCACTTAGTCCTCAAAGTAATCTCTTTGCTTTTTAACACTTTAAAGAGGTCTTTTTGCAGCAGATTTGCCCAGTGTAAGAATTCCTTTGATTTCATGACTGCTGCTTCTATGGATGTTTTGGATCCAAGTAAAATGAAATCCTTGACAACTTCAAACGTCCCTCTGTTTATCATGATATTGCTTACTGTTGCAGCTGTGAGGATTTTTCTTTTCTTTAAGTTAAGGTGTAATTCTTGTTGAAGGGCATAGGCTTTGATCTTCAGCAGTAAGTGCTTCAAGCCCTCTTCACTTTCAGCAGGCAAAGTTCTGTCATCTGCATAATGCAGGTTGTTAATGAATCTTCCTCCAGTCGTGATGTCCGTTCTTCATATAGAGTAGCTTTTGGATTCTTTGCTCAGCATACAGACTAAGTATGGTGAGAGATATAACCCTGACACACATATTTCCTGATTTCAACCACCCAATATCCTCTTGTTCTGTTTGAACAACTGCCTCTTGGTCTATGTATAGGTTCCACACGAGCACAATTAAGTGTTCTGAAATTCCCTAACTTCACAATGCTATCCATAATTTGTTACGATCCACACAGTCGAATTCTTTTGCATAGTCAATAAAACACAGGTAAACATCTTTCTGTTATTGTCTGCTTTCAGCCAAGGTTCATCTGACATCAGCAATGATATCCCTTGTTCCATGTCCTCTTCTGAATCTGTCATGAATTTCTGGCTGTTCCTTGTCAATGTACAGCTACAACTGCTTTTGAATGATGTTTAGAAAAGTTTTACTTGCATGTGATATGAATGATATCGTTCAATAATTTCTGCATTCAGTTGGATCACCTTTCTTTGAAATGGGCCCAAATATGGACCTCTTTCAGTTGGTTGGCCAGGCAGCTGTCTTCCAAATTTCTTGATGTAGACAAATAAGTACCTCCAGTGCTACGTCTGTTTTTTGAAACTTCTCAGTTGGTGTTATGACAATTCTTGCTGCCTTGTTTTTCACCACTCTCTTCAATACAGCTTGGACTTCTTTCAATACAATCAGTTCTTTTTCACATGCTACCTACTGAAATGGCTGAACATCGACTATTCTTTTTGATACAGTGACTGCCTGTACTCCTTCCATCATCCTTTGATGTATCCTGAGTCTTCAATATTTGACTGTGTTGAATGATGTAGAATCCTTCAATATTACAACTCGAGGCTTGGATTTTTTTTAAACACAGCTTTAATTACGGATTCTGTGAGAAATAGAGAAATAATTCAACAGGTATAAATTAATGAAGAAAATTATTCTTTTAGCAAGTGTCTAAAACTCTCTAATGGATTGTTGAGAGATGTCATAGAATATTTGACCCGGAGTTTTTCAAGAATTGCCCTATAAGACAATATCTCAAAATGCTCCTGAGGAAAAGAATGACATGAAGGTTGTTAAGTCTTTCTCCTTGAAGTAGTGATTCAGTACATCTATCTTCAGGTCTCCTTTTCCCCCACCTTCAAGCTGCATGTGATTCAAACTAAGTTGAGCAGGAATGCTGCTAGTTATGTTATACATTTTTTTTTCTCTTTCTATTGTTTTTTTTATTCTAAAAGGATAATTTTATGTATATTTTTCTATGGAGAGATGATATTTAACTTCATTATATAGTTTCACTTCAGTGGCAATTATTTTGTTTGTAAATTAATCTCTAGATCTTAAAACAGCAAATTAATGATAGTAGAGGTATGTTTTTAAAAACTAATTAGTATCTCAGGTTGGTGAGTTTGTGCTGTTTTCATTCTGTTCCACTTCTGTATTATGAACAACTATAAGCCCTTCTGCGTTGCCTGATGTTAGTTATTCATATAAAAGATTAGAATTATTGCTCTTCCTTCTTGAGAGGAGTTAAAAGAACTTGGATCTCTAAGTCCCTACTTCAATATTACCTTCATCTACAAAAATATTTGTAGAATCTTGTAGGGAGCAATGCCATATTTGCCTTCAGCTGTTTGACTTACTGACAATTGTACCGTTTGGCTGTGAAATTCAGTGTTTTTTCAAAGAACATGGCAGGTCACGATATTATAGTGATTATCTATTCGTTTTACGGGTGGTTAAAATGCCATCTGCTCTAAAGCTGGTCTTCTTAGAGTATAGGTGCCATCTGGAATATCTCTCAGTGTTCAACTTTTTCATCTGAGGACATTTTTATTTTTGCATAAATACCGTATTGGTACTCTCCTTAAAATTTACTGCTATTTAAAAATATAAAAGCATTGATTATGGGAAACAAATATCAACTTTAGTCCACTCAGATTATTTTTGCATATCAAAATTTATTATCAAGTAATCTTTATATAATTTACTACACTTTATTGTACAGTATGCTGATGTTTATATTTTAAGATTTAAAGGTTTGCGAATAGCATTTTTGAGTTTTTTTTAGAATATCTAAATTATGATTTTTTTGTACTTCATGTCCTGATCAGTTAAGTTAATCTATATTTTATTTTCAAAGTGTAGCTTTAGCTCATTGCTCTGTGTAACTATGGGATAAACCCACAGCTGTTCAGTTGATTCTGACTCATAGGAACTCTATAGGACAGAGTAGAACTGCCCCACAGGGTTTCCAAAGCAATCAACCTTTATGGAAGCAGATTCTCACACCTTTCTCCCGCAGAGCGGCTGGTAGGTGCAAACCATCAACCAAATTTTGGTTAGGACCCGATCACTTTAACCACTGTACCAATAGGGCTCCTAACTATGGAATAGGACTCAAAATGGCTTATATAATTTGATTTTCATTATTGTGAGTTAGATATAAAATACCACAAAAAAAGTGTTTATGGGAACAAAGGGAAATTTACAGAATAAAATATTAATGAATCCTTTAAAAGTTATTTAAAAATGATACATGCATTTATTGGCATGCAGATTTGTTCATGGACATAGATTACTTAATCGGAAAGGAGAATATTAAAAACACAATGTATAGTATAAGTCAGTTTTTTGTATCTTACTCTTGATGATTATTTGATCAAAGTCTTGTCTCTTCAAAATACTTGATATTTTTCAGAATTTTACCTTGTGAAAATCACCTTCGTATCTATTTTATCTGACCCACTCAATGAATCTAGGAGGTACCGGAGGCAGATTTTATTATTTCCACTTCAGAGGTGAGAAAAGGAAGTCTCATAGAAGTTAAACAGCATTGCCAGATTTCGTATGACTATCAAATTGTATAAGAAGGCAACTCCAACTCAGGTTTTCTCATTCCAGGTCTGATAACTTATCAATGTGCACACATTTTTCACACTTCTTTTTGTATTATTTTATAATTTTGATACAGTAATATTTACCTTTTTTTGTGTGTATCTCTGCAAGTTTTGACAAATGCATGTAGTCATGTTGGCATCACCACAATCAAGATATAGAAATCCAATCACCCCTTAAAGGCCCACTGTGCCTACTCTAATCGACTCTTCAATCCATTACCATCTCTGGCAAGCAGTAATGTGTTGTCATTTCTTACGGTTTTTCCTTTGCAAGAAAGTCTTATAAATGGGATCATACAATACATAGCCTTTAGGATCTGGGTTATTTCAATTAGCATAAAGCATTCTGGGCTTACTCACATTGTCGAGTGAATAAGTAGTCACTCATGTTTATTGTTGAGAAATATTTCATACATGGATGTTCCAGTGTTTGTTTCCCAATTGAGCAGGAAATTGAGTAGTTTTCAGTGTTTTTTCCAATTTGGGGTGGCAATAAAACTGCCATAAACTTTTGCACAGAGGTTTTTACATAAATGTAGGTTTTCACTTCAAAAATTTAACAGATTTTTCCAAAGAACTTTAATATTTCTATACCTTGGTGGGCAGGGATCTTAGGATCATCTTAATTCGGCCTACCACAAACAGTTACTAAATTTAACATAAGATTTAATAGATATTAAACTATGCTAAATGATTCACTTTGGAAAAATGTCAAAAAGATCTTTATAGTAAAATTTTAATATGTATTTGAAAATCTTTCCTGAAAACATTCTTATAGAAATAAGTCTGTAAAGTATAATGTTTTCTTAAATATGTGATGACTTTGTTACTTATTAATATGATTTAGAAATTATAATACAATTGAAAAGAAAAAATAAAGAACTATTAAAGGCTCTTTGGAGAGATCTGTCAAATTGCAATTGGTGCATATTTTTTACAGAAGTTATTTAATTAAAAATACTAAATTTTATTTTATATGCATGTGAATTCATTGATTGGAAAATAGTTTGAAAGTAAATATATACAAAGTATTAATACTAGTTATCTCTGGGTTGCTTATTTTACATAAACCAAAAAAACCAAACCCACTGCTGTCAAGTCGATTCCGACTCATAGCGACCCTATAGGACAGAGTAGAACTGCCCCATAGAGTTTCCAAGGAGCACCTGGCGGATTTGAACTGCTGACCCTTTGGTTAGCAGCTGTAGCACTTAACCACTACGCCACCAGGGTTTCCGTATTTTACATAATGTTATTTTATTACTCTTTAAATGGAAATATGTTATAATCAATATTTATTATTTACATAATAATAATAATAACAAATAAATAAATAATAATAACTGACAAAATTTGATATATTTAGATTATTTTAAGAGCATATGTTTAACTTAAATACTAAATATTTATAGACAAAATTTTAAAATCTTATAAGTTTATCCACTGCCGTTGAGTCAATTCCAACTCATAGTGACCCTATAGGACAGCTTTGAACTGCCCCACAAGGTTTCCAAGGAACAGCTGGTGGATTTGAACAGCCCACCTTTTGGTTAGCAGCCAAGCTACTAAACACTGCACCCTAGTGCTCCTCATATAAGTTTAGTACGTATTTTTTCTATATTTCATATTGGTTTTCTGTTTTTTCTTTTTCTCAAACATTTACAAACTTATCTACAGCAAAACTATTCTATCTAATTTTATTAAGATAAAACAATATTCACTCATCATCATGGAAAACCAATTTATGATGCTCCTGTTATAGAATACAGTGTGCTGATTACTAAGGAACACACTGGTGGATAAGAATTTTGACAATGTATCAGGCAAGCATTCCAAGTACACTTAAATATTAGTGATATAATGTGAAGCTTAAAGAATATTTAAATAAAAATGACTCTAGTTGCGTTTTTTTTTTTCTTTAGTTAAAAAAAAACTAAGCCTATACTTTTATCTCTAGGAATAACTTTAGAATAGCTTATTTTGATCCATGGGATTTTGTATGTTCATTTCATGGCTTTCTAATTTTAGGTGGTATTTTTGATCAGGCACTGTTTGTATGTATCCTCTCTACCACTCATCTGTCAGTTTATCATATTGTGATGTCTTGTGTGTTGCTATGATGATGAAAGCTATGCAACACTGTTATTCCAAATACTATCTGGGTCACCCATTCTGGACAGGTTTCAATGGAGCCTCCAGACTAAGATGGATTAGAGAAAAGCCTGGAATCTTCCTGAAAATTAGCCACTGAAAACCACATGGATCACAACAGAATATTATTTGATATAGTGTTGGAAGATAAGCCCCATAGGTTGGAAGGCACTCAAAATACACAATGGCATCACAAAAAAAGACACTCAAAATATAAACAAACAATGGACTCGTGCATAGTAAAGTTCTTGAAGATGGCGCAGTACCAAAAAGATCTTGAAGATGACTGCCCAAAACGCAGGACTGGGCAACGTTTTTTTTCTGTTGTACTTGGGGTCTTCATGATTCAGTGGTTACTGTACAACACCGAACAACAACATACCGTACATTATCTTAGGTAATCCTCATAAAATCCTTGCGGTGTATGTACTATAATTTCCCCCAATTTACCAGTTTAAAAAAAAAAAAATCACAAAAGAAGAAAATTTACCCAAGCTCAGACAGTTAATAAGTGGCATATCTGAACCCAGAATACCTGCTTACTATGTTAATCTCTATGTAATACCAAGGTCCTAGGTAATATGTGCTTTTTTGATTTTGATTACCTCTTTAATAATGGTTTAATTGTAGATTTATTTAAAATTTTTTTCTTCTTTATTTGTGTTCAAAGTTAAAAATATATAGAGATAATATCTTGAAAATCCTCCATCTTAACCTTGTTGCTCTGAAACTATGTGAATTTCATCTTTTGTCAAATGTATGTTCATATCCTTTGTCCCCTTTATTTATTTATTTTCTAATTGAGACGTTAGTCTTTTTCCTATCTAAATTTACAAAAAAGAGCTTCTCACCTGGTGTTCTACAGAAGCTTCAGCTGGCTTGGACTTGACAAGATATGATTCTTCTCAACTTTCTGGTAGCTATAATCCCTGGTTTTGTTGACATCCAGGCTCCTACAACTTTCCTGTCCCTTTCCTCATGGGGGGGACATGAATGGAAGTTAGAGAAATAAGTTCTTTGTAATAAGGATTGTGAATATTTTTCTTATTTTTGTTTTGTTATTTAACTTATCTCAAGACAATTTTTATATGGAAATTAAAAATTCTAGCACTGTCGATTTTCAATCTTTATGGCTTCTGGGATTTATGTGTGACTATGAAAAACCTTTACCACTATGGGGTTATATAAAAAAAACCCTACCATGGTTTCTTTTAATTTTTATGTGTGTAATATGGAATTTAATCTTATTCTAGTCCCCTAATCAAATATCTCAACAATACTGAGCATTCCATATTTCTATCCAATACTTAAGGCTTCTCAATTACATAAACCAAAAAATCTAAATCTGTTGTCATTGAGTCAATTCCAACTTACGACAGCCTCATATTTTACAGAGTAGAACTACTCTGTAGGGTTTTCTTGGCTGTAGTCTTTATGAAAGCATATTGCCAGGTCTTTCCTTTATGCCACCGTCACTGGGTAGATTCAAATAGACAACTTTTCAGTTAATAGTCAAGCATAAACTGTTTGTGCCACCCAGGGACCTTTATTTCTTACAAAGAAAATGCTATAATATACTTTGGCTTCTTTATGGACTTTCTTATCTACTCCTTAGACTTTTTGTTGTTGTTATTTATTAAAATGCTGTTAGCACATGCTGGAAATTACTGATATTTTAAAACCACTGTTTATCTTTTCCTTTCATGATTTTAAAGATATTCATGCTGTTTTTTTTTTATATGAACTTAATTTTTTTTTTTTTTTCCATGTGCCCTCCCCTTCACACTAAAAAACTTCCTGTTAGTATTTTCATTTCACCAAAAAACCAAACCCATTGCCGGCGAGTCGATTCTGATTCATAGCGACCCTATTGGACAGAGTAGAACTGACCCATAGAGTTTCCAAGGAGCGCCTGGTGAATTCGAATTACCAACATTTTGGTTAGCAGTTGAAGCACTTAACCCCTATGCCACCAGGGTTTTCATTTAGACCATATTAAATTTATGATGATGTTTTTGGTGAATTGATACTCATTTTATTAAAGTTTGCACATATTTTTTTCTGGCTTATGCTTTGTCTTTTAATTTTCTTATGATAATTTTTATGCACACATTTTAATTTTTGCCCAAGAAGATCAAATAATTTTTTTGTCTGGAGAGCCTATTTTTATCCTTTGCAGCATTTTAAAGCTTTAAACATTTTTCTTTGTTTATTAAGATTATTCCTAGATAATGTATCATTTCTTTAAATATTAGGAATCCAATCTTGTCCACCATTGTATATGTGTGTGTTTTAATTTGGTTTTATGAACTTATTGATGTCATATATTGATTTTTTACAATACAATAATGAGTTCCATTCATAATCCTGTCTTTAAGTCAAATTCGTAAGTCAGAAAAGTTATGTACGGTTTGTATCTAACATCCATTAGTCATTTGTTTGTCTTGATATGTAGTATTTAGAGCCCCTTTCTATAAAAAATAATTAAAGAAACTTCCAGATACTCTGAAACATCTTTAACATAAGAATACACTAATAAAGATGTTTTGATGCATGTTGCAAAGTAGTGGCTGTTTGTTATAATGAACCTTTTTATATACCTCAAATTTTTAATATAATAAGCTTTTTGGGGCTTGGTTGCAACTATGAGTTGTATGTAAGTCTGACATTCTTAATCTAGGTTCTGCCTGTACTATTTTGCCATTACTTGTACTAGTTTTTCAGTTGATGTACTTGAATTTTCCAAGTTTAAGATTATATCATTGGCGAATACAGATTATTTCCCTTTCTCCCTCATATTTTTTGTGTCTTCCTTAATGCTTATGTCTAATAATAATTGACAATTACTTCTAATATGTTTGTTTCATGTACATATGTACACATACACACACATATATTTTATCATGTTAAAGAGGCCTCTAGTGAATTGCCTTTTTAAAATGAAATAGATATTGAATTTTTTAATTGTCTTCTAACCATTGATAGGACTTGTTATATTTCTTCTTAGATTTATCATTGGACTAGTATAATAGACTCATCAGTTTTAAACCATCATGCTTTCCTGAAATACCCATCAATGGAAATCTACCATAAAGTTTATTATTCTTTTACCATGCTGCTAGATTCTTTCTGGAGTTCTTCCATCTGAGATTTTTTCTGTACTTTTGGGTTCCCTGTGGATCCCATTTTCAGTAGTTTTCCTTCCAGAAATCTGAGATTTACGTTAACCCTCCCAACTATGCTCTTGTCTGGGTGTTCTCTAGTCTTGTGCCAAGCAATGGATCGAGAGATAAAGTGAGGAAAGAAAAAGGAAGAGAAAAAAAAAAGGCAACTGGATTGGCCCAATTTTCTTGGGACTAAAGCTCCTGAACAAAGAGGAAGGTTCACTTATTCTTAATCAGAGTGTTGTCTCATATGGATCCCTTTGCCTCTATAGTTACCCATGACATGAGTGATCAACAACACCAAAAAACTGTTTCTATTCAGTCAATTCTGACTCACAGCAACCTATAGCAACCCTACAGGATAGAATAGAACTACCCTATAGGTTTCCAAAGCTGTAATCTTTACAAAAGCAAACTGTCACATCTTTCTCCCACAGAGCAACTAATGGGTTTGAACCTCCGACATCTTGATTAGCAGCCAAGCATTTAACCACTGGGCCACCAGGCCTCCTTGGGTGAACTAAGAAGGGGCAAGAAAACAAAAAGTGTGTGGGGGAGAGCAATCTGCATATTTCTCTTAATTGTGTGTTACCTTTCCTGCTCCTTGAGGAGGGGCTGAAGGACTTCACCTGGAACATTTTTGTCTCCATCTATACCAGCATGGTCACTTCTGTATTTCTAGCTGGCTTAAATTCAGGTTAGGGGATACTGGAGGTTAAAAAAAAAAAAAGGAAACTCATGGCCATTCATCAGTACTTGGTTGGAATCCTGGTCTTTATCTCTAACTAGTCTGCAATTACTTATTTTTTAGGTTCCTAAAATAGCTGCACAATGTAAGGCCACATTTATTGTACTTAGTGGGAGAGACAAGGTGCATTGTGCTTATTCCATCTAGCCCAGAACTGCAAATGACCTACTGATTGAAATGCAAAAGAAAGAAAGAGAATGGATAAAACAGCAGATTAAAATAACACTAAAAATTATTAGTAAACTAGAAGACTGATTTAAAAAAAAGATCAAAAAATAACAGATCAAAATGGATATAAAAAATATGAAATAGAAGTTCAGAAACATGAAGAACAAAATAAAGCAGAACACTCATTATATCAGCATTTCAGAATTAGAGATTAGGAAATATTCAGAGATAATAGCTGAGAAATTTAGAATAAAAAAATTCTACAATGCATGAAACAGCAATAAGATGAATTTGTAAATAAAAAACCCTCTGTTTATCAAAACACCATTCTTAAATATGTGAAACTGGGAAAAAACATAGATATAACATGTAATCAAGAAAGCTTTGGTGTCCAGATCATATAAAGAGACCCTAAATATTAATAATAAAAAGTTGGAGAAAACAGGCAAAAGATATGAAGTCATTTATCAGAAGATAAAATATTAATGGAGAATAAAAATACTTATTAAAAAAAATACCCTCTTTGAAAATCAAAGGTATGCAAATTAAAACTAAAAAGAAGCCTCATTTTACACAGGTTTTAAATTTATTAAACATTTATTTCATTAAATTTTTTTTTTTTTGAAAACAAGGCGTTGTACGAAGACTTCCAGAAACGATGAAGATGGAGAATTTAAAGGAGGTCACCTGCCACAAATATGTTTACAAAATAGTAGAAGTGAAGTACTTTCTACATAGATAAAGAAAATAGTATCTCAGTTTATTTTAAGGGAGACATTGGTAATAGCTATCAGGATAAAAAAAAATCAACACATGGAAAAAGCGAAGAAGTGTTGTTTAAATAATTTATAGAGAATTCATAAAATATACTAACCTAACCTTCTCCAATTGTGAAAATACAAGCCCAACACAAATATCATTTCTTGTGAGATGAGATTAATTATTCTCTTTATTTGTAATATTGGAATAGTGCTTATTAATTAAAACATTAGTACTATGTATATGTTTCTCTCAATACATGATGAAAATTTTACAAACAAGCAATCATTTTTTTTCATCTCAAAGAACCGAAATCCATCATTATATCGGCCCCACAACTGATTTTGGCTGCATTAATAAAATGTAGAAAATCATTGATTCCATGTGAAGGAATTGAATGTCAAGAAAAAGTATCTCTACTTTTTTGGTCGACAATAAAAAATCAAAGAAAGTGGAGTGACTTGATCAAAACTATATTTTAAGAAGATTGACTTATCTACATGGTTCTTGATAGAATGGATAAGGAAAGAGACTGAGTTCATGGCAATACAATAATTAATAAGTCCATTATGAGAAAATAAGCATCTTCATGACAGTAGCAACAGAAGGGTAAAAAATGCGGTGAGATTTTTCAGGAGGCAAATTGAATATTAAATGAACAGACTCTAACAGATCCTAAGGTGAGTATTGATGGCGTGGAGAAAACAGAAGAGGAAATGATGAAGAATATTTGGACAGTATATAACTTTTCTACAGAGTGTTGACAGGATCTTTCCTACTACATGTTAAAAAATGTTAGAGGATGAAATTAATCCAGTAATCCAGTTAAAGATAAGCAAACACCGACACGACCGAACTGTGTATCAATAGGTATCTAAGGCAGCTCAGAAAAAAAAAAAAAAAGTGTTGATTGTGCACAAAAATATGCAAATTATTCAGGGAGGAAATTATTTCTGGAAGAAGATGGATTTTGTAAAGGGTTACATTAACAAAGGAGTAAACAGAATTGGAAAATAGGAGTAGCAGATGTTATGTTTTCTTTCTTCCTTGTCAGAGCCAACAAGTCCCGTGTTCTCATTATTATTTAAATTCCTGTTGCACACCATCCAGTGGGCATCAGGTGTTTGAATTTAATCTCAGTGCTGGATAGGAAACATTAAACAACAAGTGGGATTTTACTCTGGAAGCTTTACTACCTAAGTTTTGAAAATTTGATTCCTGTATTGTCAAATCATTCACCTATAATTGACCAATATAAACTGGAATATTTGCATATGTGTCTTAAGCCTTAAAAAATAAAAAAAATGTTTTCCCCTTCATTCTCAATATGTTAATCCATACATAATCTATATTCCTCACTCTGTTTTATACCTGGTGGTGTGGTGGTTAAGGGTATGGCTGCAGACCAAAAGGTCCACAGTTTGAATTCACCGGCTGCTCCTTAGAAACCCTATGGTGCAGTCCTACTCTGTACTATAGGGTTTCTATGAGTCAGAATTAACTCAATGGCAAAGGGCTTGTTTTTTTTTCTTTTTTTGCCCCTGTATCTACTTGGATAAAAAAAGTACTTGGATAGCAATATATAAATGCAACCACGTAAATAATACATTCGAGTTGAACTAAAATATTCCTGAACAATAAGAACTGTATTTTTATTCAAGATCTCAAAATTAATTTTAAAATACTATTTTAATTTTTTCATTTTAGATAATGTTTTCTTTACACTTTAAGTAGGAACTAATTTGAGGTGTTTTAGGAAATCTAAATCTACTTCCCAGCGTGGGTAACCAGCTTCTATTTGAAGAGCTTTTTCTGTTTATTCTTATATTCCAAATGTGTACTAATTCAAGTTAAAATTTAACATACTATGTTGGTGAGTTACCACGTTCCCATATGCAAATACCTGCATATATTAAATGATTTGTAATTCAGAATCTATTTCTATAGATTCAATCTGTAAAAGAAGTAAATTGAGTTAAATTCAAAACAAAAATTTCTATTAAGATATTGTATAATATAACAACCTTACCATTCAGTTTCTCTATCTCTTATGTATAAAAATGGAGTTGCTTATCTCTAGTTCAAAAGAATAGCTAGTTGATGATTGGTACTTATAAAAGGACTTCCAGTTCTTTGGAAGGAATCTCACCACAATAGTACTTGAGTCTTATAAAAATTGATTAGTATGTAAAAATTCTTTGTTTGTTTTTGGTTTTGATAACTTGTGCATAAAATTTTCTATCTCTTTAGTCAAACTCTATATGTGTGTTCACAATTGAGATAAAAGTTGATTTCTCTTTTAACCAGGCTACACTCTGTCATTTCTGACTCTGTTTATATTCTTGTCACTTTTCAAACTATGTTTTCCTCTTCTCTAGCGTTATTATAAAACAACAACAATGGCAACAACAACCAACACTTTCCCCTTTCAAGTAACACAAAATAATATTATCAAACCAAATACTTATCAAACAATCTTTCTTTACACAATCAAAAAAAAAAAAAAGCATATTTTTTTGTTATTCGGCATAATCAGGCAGTTAAATTTCTTAGAATTAAGTATTTATTTTAATGAACTTTTCATGACCATAACTCATACATGGATTATCAATTTTAAATGAATAGAAAATCAGGAAAATGCTCTAATACTAAACACACACAAATCATATACATGTTTTAGTGCATCACAAACTACTCCCAAACCTTGCAATACCTTGAGGTCATCAATAATACTTTCTTATTTCACACAAGTTCTGCATTTTTTTAAAATTATTGTTCATTAGATGGAGGTTTACAGAACAAACTAGCTTCTTATTAAACAATTAGTACACATAATGTTTTGTGACATTGGTTACCAATCCCATGACACTTCATGACCTTGGGCTCCCTATTAACCAGCTTTAGTCTCCTTTTGTTTTATGGACCTGTCTAATCTATGGCTGAAATGTGAACCTTAGGAGTGACTTCATTACTCAGCTAAAAGTGTGTCCAGAGGCCATACCCTCAGGGTTTCTCCAGACTCCGTCAAGCCAGTATGTCTAGTCTTTTTTGGGAGATAAAATCTTGTCCTACGTTTTTCCCCGGCTCTGTCTGGAATCCTTTTTTATGATCCCTGTCAGAGCTGTCAGTGGTGGTAGCTGGGCACCATCTAGTTGTGCTGGACAAAGTCTGGTGGAGGCTGTTAGTTGTGGTCCATAGGCCTTGGGACTAATCTTTCCCTTGTATCTTTGGTTTTCTTCATTCTCCCTTGCTTCCAATGGGGTGAGACCAGTGGAGTATCTTAGACGGCAGCTCACAGTCTTTTAAGATCGCAGATGCTACTCACCAGAGTAGAATATAGAGCACTTTCTTTATAAGCGATGTTGTGCCAGTTGAACTAGATGTTCCCTGAGACAATGGTCCCCACAGCCCTCAGCCTGGTAATTCAGTGCCTCAGGAAGTTTGAATGTGTCTATGGAGCTTCCATGACCTTGCCTTGGACAAGTTTGCTGGCTTCCCCAGTATTGTGTACGGTCTTAACCTTGACCAAAGTTACCAATTACCTATTTTCTGCTTAGTGTTTTTCCATCCCCACCCCTTCTCCCTCACAACCATCAAAGATTGTTTCTTTTTGTGTGTAAATCTTTTCATGAGTTTTTATAGTAATTGTCTCATATAATATTTGTCCTTTCGTGATTGGCTTATTTCACTCAGCGTAATGCCCTACAGATTCATCCATGTTGTGAGATGCTTTGCAGATTCATCATTGTTCTTTATTGTTGCTTAGCACTCCATTGTGTGTACGTACCCTAGTTTCTTTATCCATTCATCTGTTGATGGGCATCAGGTTCCATCTTTCTGCTATTGTGAATAATGCTGCAGTGAACATGGGTGTGCATATGTCTATTCGTATGACAGCTCTTATTTCTCTAGAATATATTCCTAGGAGTGGGGTTGCTGGATCATATGGTAGTTCTATTTCTAGATTTCTTAGGAAGTGCCATATCATTTCCCAAAATGGTTGTACCATTTTGCATTCCCACTGGCAGTGCGTAAGAGTTCCAATCTCCCTGAAGCCTCTCCAACACTTTTTTTTTTTTGATTCATGCCAGTAATGCCGGGGTGAGATGGTGTCTCATTGTGGTTTTGACTTGCATTTCTCTAATGGCTAGTGACTGGGAGCATTTCCTCATGTGTCTGTAAACCGCTTGAATGTCATATTTGGGGAAGTGGCTGTTCATTTCCTTTGCCCATTTTTTAATTGGATTTTTTGTTTTTCTGTTTTACAGGTGTTTGATTTTCCTGTAGATTTTACAGATTATACTTATGTTGGATTTGCCATAGCCAAAATTTTTCCTGGTCCATAGGTTCTCTTTCTACTCTTTTGATGAAGCCTTTGATGAGCATAAGTGCTTAATTTTTAGAAAATCTGTTATCTAGCTTATCGTCTGGAGTTTTTGTGTTGTTTTATATCCTGTTAATGCCATTTGTTAGGACCACTAGTGTTGATTCTATTTTTTTTCTTCCAGAACCTTTATAATTTTTGGTTTTATATTTAGGTCTTTGATCCATTTTGATTTAGTATTTGTGTTATGGTGTGAGATATGGGTCTGTTTCTTTTTTGCTGATGGACATCCAGTTTGCCAGCACCATTTGTTAAAAAGATTGTCTTTTCCCCGTTTGATGGACTTTGGACTCTTGTCAAAGATCAAATGACCTTAGATGGATGGATTTATATCTGGGTTCTCAATTCTGTTCCATTGGTCAATGTATCTGTTGTACCATTATCAGGGTCTTTTGACTACCATAGCTGTATAGTAGGTTCTGATGTCAGGTAGTGCAAGTCCTCCTACTTTATTCTTCTTGTTCAACAGTGCTTTGCTTATCTGGAGCCTCTTCCTTTTTCCATATAAAGTTAATGATTAGTTTTTCCATCTCTTTAAAGAATGTTTTTGGTATTTGGATCAAAATTGCATTGTATTGTAGATTGCATTGGGTAGAATTGACATTTTCACATTGTTGAGTCTCCCTATCCGTTAAAAAAAATTAGCATGGTATATTTTTCCATTAATATAGATCTCTTTTGGTTTCTTGCAGTATTGTTTTGTAGTTTTCATTGTATAGGTCTTTCATGTCTCTGCTTAGATTTATTCCTAAGTATTTTATATTACAATAGGGGCTATTATAAATGGTATTGTTTTCCTGATTTCATTTTTCTCTTTATAGTTGTATAGGAATCCAACTGATTTTTATATGTTAAGTTTGTATCCTGCTACTCTGCTGAATCTTTCTATTAGTTCCAGTAGTTTTCTCGTGGAGTCTTTTGGCTTTTCTGTGTATAGTGTTACATCTTCTGCAAATGGGGACAGTTTTACTTCTTCATTACCAGTTTGGATGCCCTTTGTTTCTTTCTCTAGCCTTATTGCTGTAAATAGGACTTTCACCACAACGTTAAATGGGAGTGATGATAAAGGGCATCCTTGTCTTGTTCCTGTTCTTAAGGGGAATGTTTTCAGCCTCTCTCCATTAAGAATGATGTTGGCATTGGCATTGTATAGATGTCGTTTATTATGTTGAGAAATTTCCCTTTTATACCTATTTTACTGAGAATTTTTATCAGGAATGGGTGTTGGACTTTGTTGAATGCCTTTTCTGTGTTGATTGAGATGATCATGTGATGTTTTTCTTTTATTTATGTGGTGGATTACGTTCATCGATTTTCTAATGTTGAGCCGTCAACATTCATACATGGTATGAATCCCACTTGGTCATGGTTTATTATTATTATTATTTTTTTATATGAAGCTGAATTCTATTGGCTAGAATTTTGTTGAGAATTTTTGCATTTATATTCACCATAGGTATTGGTCTGTAGTTTTGTTTTTTTGTAGTGTCTTTGCCTGGTTTTGGTGTCAGGATTATGCTGGCTTCATAGAATGAATTTGGAAATACCCGTTCCTTTTCTATGTTCTGAAATAGTTTGAGTAGTACTGGTGTAAGCTTTTCTCTGAATGTTTGTTACAATTCTCCAGTGAAGCCATCTGGGCCAGGGTGTTTTTTTGGGTGGGGGGGGGTGGTTTAAATTACCTTTTCAGTCTCTTCTCTTGTTATTGGTTTGTTCTGATTTTCAACATCATTTTCTGTTAATTTGGGTAGGTAGTGTTTCTAGACATTTGTCCATTTCCTCCATGTTTTCAAATTTGTTGGAGGATAATTTTTCATAGTACTCTGCTTTGATCCTTTTTATTTTAGTTGGACGTGTTGAAATAGTCTTCGTTTCTTTTCTTATTTGGGTTATTTGCTTCCTCTCCTGTTTTTCTAAGGTCACTTTGGCCAATAGTTTGTTGATTTTGCTGATTCTTTCAGAGAACGAACTTTTAATTTTATTGATTCTTTCTGTTGTTTTTCTATTCTCTATTTCACTTATTTCTGCTCTGATCTTTATTATCTCCTTTCTTCTGGTGGCTGCGGCTTCTTTTGCTGTTCTATATTTTTTCAATTTGTGTACCTAATGTTTTAATTTTGTCCCTTTATTCTTCTTTGATGCATGCTTCTATTGCTGTAAATTGACCTCTGAGTGCTGCCTTTGCTGTGTCCCACAAGTTTGGGTATGATGTTTTTCTTCTTTCTCTTTTGATTCTAGGAATTTTTTTTATTATTATTATTCTTTGATTTCTTCTATTACCCAGTGATTTTTAAGCCTGGTGTTATTCAGCTTCCATGTAATTGAAATTTTTCCCTTGCTTTTCCTGTTGTTAAGTTTTACTTTGATGGCATTATCTTCAGAGGATACTTTGTATTATCTCAACGTTTTGGATTTTGTTGAGAGTTACTTTGTGACCTAAGATGTGGTCTATTCTGGAGAATGAACCATGTACATTGGAAAACAAGGTGTACTTTTCAGCTGCTGAGTGGAGTATTCTATATATGGCTATGAGGTCAAGTTGGCTAATTGTGTTCTTTAGGTCTTCTCTATCTTTGTTCAGTTTCCTCTTAGATGTTCTGTCCTTTACTGAGAGTGGTATGTTGAAGTCTCCTACTATTATTGTGGAACTATCGATTTCTGTTTTCAGTGCTGTTATAGTTTTACGTATTTTGGAGCCTCGTCATTGGGTCCGTAGATGTTTATTATGGTTATGTGTTCATGATGGATGGTCCCTTTAATCACTATATAATGTCCTTCTCTGTCTTGTATGGTAGAATTTGTTTTGAAGTCTATTTTGTCTGATATTGGTTTTGCCATTCTTACTCTTTTTTGGTTGCTGTTTGCTTTCCATACTTTTTTCCATCCTTTGATTTTTAATAAATTTATTTCTTTGTTTAAAGGTGTGTCTCTGGTAGACAACATATTGACAGATTCTGTTTTTTTTTTTTTAATCCGTTCTGTCACTGTCTATTTATGGGTGCATATAGGCGATTTATGTTCATTGTAATTATTGACAGATGTGAGTTCATTTTCATCATTTTATAGCGCTTTTTTTTTTGTGTGTGATGCTGACATTTTCTTTGTTCCTCTTACTCTCCTGTTCTGAATTTCTTTTGTTTGTGGGGTTTTTTTATCCTTTTTTTTTTTTTTTTTGTAGATTTTGTGTTTATATTGATGAGTAGGTTTATTAATTTTCTTTGTGGAAATTTACCCTTATCTTCCTAAGTTTGAACCAGTCTTTTATTACTTGGTATCACCTTGCCTTTCTCTCCGTTTGAAAATTCTATACACTGTTTATTCCCCCTTTTATTGTTCTAATGTTGTTGTCATTTACAGATTAACATCTCTGGCTCCCTACAGGAAACTCTGGTAGTGTAGTGGTTAAGTGCTATGGCTGCCAACCAAAGGGTTGGCAGTTCGAATCTGCCAGGCTCTCCTTGGGAACTCTATGGGGCAGTTCTACTCTGTCCTATAGGGTCTGTATGAGTCAGAATTGACTCAACGGCACTGGATTTGTTTATTTATTTATTTTATTTTTTGGGTTTTGGCTCCCTACTGTAATTTTTTTTAGTTTTGATCAATCCTTGAAAGTTCATTACCTAGATTGGTATCTAGCTGATGTGGTCTTGCATCCTAGATTCAGGTTGTCCTCTGATGTTGTTTGTTCTCAGACCAAAGGACTCCCACTAATAATTCTTGTAAGCTTGGTTTGGTTTTTAAATATTCCCTTGATTTTTGTTTCTCTAGAAAGTCCCTAATTTCTCCATCATATTTGAGTGAGAGTTTTGTAGGATATTTTACTCTTGGTAGGCAATTTTTTTCCTTTCAAGTTTTTATATATGTCATCCCATGATCTTCTCATCTGAATGGTTTCTGCCAAGTAATCAGAGCTTAGTCTTATTGTTCCCCCCGTAGGTGACTTTGTTTTTCTTAAGCTGCTCTCGGGGTTCTTTCTTTGGTTTTAGGGAGTGTGATTTTGATATGCCTCGGTGATTTTCTTTTGGGATCTATCCTATATGGGGTTTGTTGAGCATCTTGGATGGTCAGCTTTTCATCTTTCATGATATTAGGGAAGTTTTCTGTCAGCAATTCTTCAATGATCCTCTCTGTGTGTACCATTTTCTTTTCTTGTTCTGGAACTCTGATCACTTGAAAATTTTTGCTTTTGATTGTATCCCACATGATTTTCAGAGTTTCTTCTTTATCCTTCTTTCTTTTCTCTGATTTTTCCTCAAAGAGGTATCCAAGTGTTTGTCTTCAATTTCGTTGGTTATATCTTCTATTGTTTCTAACCTGCTCCTCAGCCCTTCTCTGACACCACCCATTTCTGAAATTTTGTTGTGCATCTTTTGGATTTCTAATTTTTGTTTTTGCATGATTTCTAGTTGTGAACTTACTTTGACATTTTGTTCCTGTGTTATTTTCTTGAATTTCTCCATTGCTTTTTCTGTCTTTTCCTGATTTTATCTGCCTTTTCCATAATTTTGACTATTTTTTCCTCTTTTTTGTCTGCTTTTTTCCTTCAACTTTTGGATAGCTCTGAATATTGGAGCTATGCATTCCCTATGAGGTAGTTCCAGTGTCTTTTCTTCTAGTGGAAGTTCATCCGGTGTTTTATTGTGGGCACCTACTAGAACCATTCTGTTTTTTTTTTTTTTTTAATATATGTATTTTTTTAATTGTCGGCTGTCTTCGGGACATCCAGTAGTTGTTTTCTTCATTTATTTATTATAGTAGATCTGTTTGTTTTGCCCTGCTTTTTTTTTGGTTATGCCTGAGCAGACAGGCCTGGTGTTCTTTGTTGTTTGCCCGTCTGTGGGCATGATACTTCCCATTACCTTGTCCAGAGTCAGTTGCTGAGCTACGGTGCAGTAGGGCAGGTCCACCACAAGGGGAGGGGTTGGGATGGGTTGTTTGTGGTATGTACTGGGGCTGATAGGACAGTGCTGAGGGATGGTGCAGAGCAGTAGTCTGTGCTGCTTGGGAGTACGATGTTCAGCACATGGAACAGATAGGCTGGTGGTGGAGTATTGTAATGTTTGGATCTAAGCGTATGGGAAAGAAAAGAAAGAGGAGAGAGAAACAGGAGCCTGCCCCCCCAAAAATTCTGAAGGATCCTACTGTTGGAGTTGTGCAGACCAGGGAAGATGTGTTCCAGTGGCTTTCTAGCCCAGCAGTGAGGCACTGCCCATCAAGATGGGACAGACACTGCACATGTAGCTAGATAGGTGGGAGTAAGGAAAGGAAAGGAAAGAAGGAAGGAAGGGACAGAGACATAAGAAACTATATTTTTTTAAAAAAAAAGGAGAGAGAAAGGCACACACAGCTAGATGATTGAGAGAAAGGAATGACAGGATTGTAGAGAAAGACAAGAATCTGAGGGAAAAAGGTGCCAGGTGTTGGAAGGAAGGAAAAGAAGGGAGATAGAAACAAACAAGAAGCCAAGAAAAAAAAGTAGAAAGAAAAAGAAAAAAAAAATTTCCCCAAGGGACCCTACTGCAAGCAGGTTCCCAGCTGAGCAGTACTGCATAGGCTGTCCAGAAGGAGTGGAGATGGCATACAGCACCAGGTGTTCAGGAGAAGGGTAATAAAGGAAGGTAGAGAAAGAGAAGAAATTGAGAGAAAAAGAAGAAAAAAAGTAAAGAAAAAAAAATGCCCTAAGGGAGACCACTGGAAACGATCCCCAGTAAAGAGGCACTGCACAGCCTGTCAAGAAGGAGGAGAGATGGCACATAGTGCTGGTTGTTCAGGAGAAGGGTAAGGAAGGAGGGTAAAGAGAGTCAAGAAATGGAGAAAGGAAAAGAAGAGAAAAAAAAAAGATGCCCTTTTAGAGCCCACCGGTGTGGTGGTACTGACGGGGAAGTGGTCCCCTACCTGTGTGGCACTTCACAGCCTGTCTAGAAAGGACAGATGTGGCACACAGTGCCAGGTATTCAGGAGACAGGAAAAGAAGGAATGTGTAGAGAAATGAGAAACTGAGAAATGAAGAAAAACAAAATGGGAATAAGAAAAAATATTAGTTAAATAAATTAATTAATGGATGGATGGATGGATCTATGGATGGATGGATGGATGGGTGAATGAATGAATGAATAAAAGAAATGCCCCTAGAGATTCCACTGATGTGGTGGCATGGACCAGAAAATTGGTTCCCCATCTAAGCAGCATTTCACAGCCTGTCAAGAAGAAGTGGAGATACCTCATGGGGCCAGATGTTCCAGAGAAAGAGTGGGAAGGAGGTGAGAGAGAGAGAAGAAACCAAAAGATGCTGAAAAATACAACAATAGGAATAAAAAAAAAATGGCACCAAAGGAACAGGCTTGGTGTAGGTGGGGTGAATCCAAGTGACACCGAGATAATTCTTCCCTGGCTGAGTGACCACAACCCACTGGGAAGCAGTGGAGCCCAATGAGGGGGAAGAAGAGTGGGGAGTGGGAAAGCATGTATAACTGGTTACTGGGTGCTCTGTCTCCTGCTGGGAGTTCCTTGAGGCTGTCTTTCCATACTCCATCTGCTGTTCTTGGTGGCTGAGGATCTAAGATGGCAAATCTGTGTTGCATTAGCTGACAGGAACCTCCATTCCATCTCTCTTGATCCCTTTTCTCCGTCAGTTTCTTATTCCATTTGGTGCTTGGTCGAGTTCTTTATCTGTTCGTTTGACACTTAGGGTTCCAGGATTGACGTTTATCTCTGTTTTGTTTAGTTTTGGGGGTCTTTGCTCGTCAGGGATGGTGTGGTGCTTCTGTCTATAGTGCCATGCTGGCCCTGCTTCCAGAAGTTCTGCATTTTTTTTTTTTTCTGCGTCTTCCCTTTCTTTTCAACTAAGTAATCTATTGATTGTAATTTTTAAAAGGCGGTATGACCTGGTTCTTATTTTAGGAGTTATGTGACATAGAAAATATAACTTTACTTGGTCCCTTTTCCAAGGCGTTAAGAGTCTAATCTTCCAGCCAATCAAATATTCATTCTTATTTCTACAATCTCCATATTCTACTTTAACAACTGCTATAGAATCAGTTGCTAGCCAACACATCTTTCTTCATCTGTTCAGGCAATGTCTGACTGCATATACATCAATGGTTCCTTAAGTTCAGAAATCACAAGAGGAGAACTAGGCAAAGACACACTAAAGCATATTTAACATAACAATACTGTAATAATAATGATAATGTTTTGGTGCACGTTGCAAAGTATCACCTGTTTGTTATTATGAACCACAGTATGTACCTCAATTTCTTAATATAATAGACTTTATGGGGGTTGGTTCATAACTACCAGTTGCACGTAAGTCTGACACTTGTAACTTAGGGACTGCCTATGTGTAATATGGTTAACGCATAATGTCTAAATCACATAAGGTCCTATTTCACAGAAGGTATCATGAACGTTAAGTGACACATGAGTGTAGATATATACAAGTGTGTGTGGGTAAAAAATAATTGAATCATGATCAAAACTAAAGATACAGAGTATAAATAAATTATGGTCTTTTTCAGTACAAGGTCTTTGGTCTTTCTACTTACATTTACCTTAATTTTTAAATAAAGAATTGTGGTTGCCTCAGTAGTTAGAATGAGATAGAACATAAATACTTTCTGTGATACCCTCTCATTGCTCTTAAATTATGTTAAATATCTTGGAATATTTTAAATAAGAATTAAACATAACTCATTCGAAAATTCCTTGTTAGTGCTTTAACATTCCTGGTCAGGTTCACAGTGACTCATCACCAGCTATTCAAGGGTAAAAATGACTGTTAACCAGTTGACCACTGACCATTGCTGAAGGCAGAATATACTCATCCTCTGTAAGTATCAGTGATAAAGGACCACATGGTGAAGCCCTGAAGTATATAGAATAAATAACTTGATTAATCTCTCTTCTAAAATTCGAAAGAGTTTGTTCCTGTGTTTTTTTTTAACACACACTGATCTGCTAAATTGATTTGTCTAAATAAGAAAACAAAACAAAACATAGTATTGTTTAAACGACACAGCACTGGAATTGCTTACATGGCTATGGCAAGAAATTCAGAAGACACTTGCCTGGCCATCCAACTGGAAGAGATCCCTATTTATGCCTATTCCAAAGAAAGGTAATCCAAATGAATGTGGAAATTGTTGAACAATATCATTAATATCACGTGAAAGTAAAATTTTGCTTGAAGATCATTCAAAAGTGTTTGCAGCAGTACTTCCATAGGAACTGCCAGAAATTCAAGCCAGATTTGGAAGAGAATGTGGAACTAGGGATGTCATTGTTGAGGTCAGATGGATGCCGGCTGAAAGCAGAGAATACCAGAAAGATGTTTACCTGTGTTTTATTGACTATTCAAAAGCATTTGACTGCGTGGATCATAACAAATTATGAATACACTGGGAAAAGTGGGAATTTTAGAGTGCTTAATTGTGTTAATGAGGAACCTGTACATAGATCAAGGGACAGTCATTCAAACAGAATAAGAGATACTGCTTAGTTTAAAGTCAGGAAAGGTATGCGTCAGAGTTGTATACTTTCACCATACTAATTGAATCTGAATGTTGAGCAAATAATCCAAAGAGCTGGACTATATGAAGAAGAATGGGCATCAGGATTGGAGGAAGACTCATTAACAACCTGCAGTATGCAGATGACACAACCTTGCCCGCTGAAAGTGAAGAGGAGTTGAAGCACTTACTGATGAAGACCAATGACCACAGCCTTCAAGTATGGATTATATCTCAACATAAAGAAACTGGACCAATAAGCAACATCATGATGAACTGAGAAAAGACTGACGTTGTCAAGGATTTCATTTGGCTTGGATCCACAATCAACACCAATGGGAGCAGAAGTCAAGAAATCAAAGGACACATTGCATTGGGCAAATCTGCTACAAAGGACCTCTTCAAAGTGCTGAAGACCAAAGAAGTCACCTTGAGAACTAAGGTGTGCCTGGCCCAAGCCATGATGTTTTCAATCATCTCATATGCATACAAAAGCTGGACAATGAACAAATAAGACCGAAGAAGAATTGACATCTTTGAATTTTGTTGCTGGCGAACAATATTGAATATACCATGAACTGCCAAAAAAAACAAATAAGTCCGTTTTGGAAGAAGTACAGCCAGAATGCTCCTTAGAATCATTTTTTATGTAATTTTTTATATGTATACAGTATTACTTGGGAGTTCCGGAATTGTTACAACTCGCTGTGTGATTTAGGGTATCTATAAAAATCTGAACTTTAGCTGTTTTAGTTGTATAATTCAAGCATTAAAAAAGTGCAACAGCATTGTATATTTTTAAATTTGAACACACTGTAATGAATGCATTTTAGAATAACAGACTAGGTGACAGAGACCAACATCTCCCTGCCCCTGCAGAGAACATTGGAAAAGATGGATAAAATATTAGAAATACCTGCACGAAAAAAAATCATCAAGTTGATAATATAATAATAAGTGTTCGTCCAAATTCAGAAAGTGGACAGAAATCCCAAGTTGTTCATTTGGTCTGGGCTCCATTTCCCCTGGAGAACTGCTGATCTGGACAGCATGGAACAGAGGCAATATGATGCGTCTAAAGTAACACAAATTAAAATCCACAAAGTGCTGTTGTGAACAGTCAGCACATTGGAATGGATTCTTAAAAACCCACATCCTTGGAATGAGGAGAAATTAACAACAACAGCAATAAAGAAACACTCAAATTGACTGGAGTTCAGTTCTTAGTCATTGAGGTGACCCAGAAAATTTAATCCTTGACCAGGAGATTGACTTTTTATTGTCTCTAAATATCAGATAGAAACAAATAGTAATCTTCTCTAGAGGAAGATAACAGCATACCGACCACAAATTATTTATGCCATTTCTTAAAATACAATATCCAGACCACAATCAATAATATCTAAAGACACAAGAAGATAAAATAACATAAACCTGAATCAGCAAAGGACAGAAAATAGAAACAGACAGATAAGGGATTCAGATATTGGAATTATAAGACAATTAACTTCAAATTGTCTATGCTGTCTTTATTCAATGAGGGAAAGACAGCACTAAATATTTCAATAGATACTTGTAAACTACAAAATATGTAATAATAGATTTGAAAAAGTGCCAAATACAAATTCTGGAACTTAAAAGTATAGTGGGTGTGATTAACAGTAAAGTTTAAGACACAAAAATTAACATCTTCTAATACTTAAGATAGCAAAAATTTTCTCAAGCAGAACCTCAAATGACCCCATGTGACAAAGTAGAATGTCCTCATGGGGTTTTCTAGGATGTAATTTTTGTGATAGTAAATCTTCAGGTCTTTCTCCTGTGGAGCCACTGGGTGGGTTCGAATCATCATCCTTGAACTTGGCAGCCAAGCACTCCTTAGATAGGTTTTAGGAAAACCACATTTCTAAAAAATCCCAAAGCTTTCATTCTAAAGGAAGAGCAAATACACCCTGAAGAACTAACATGTGATGCATTGTGAGAGCAATATAAGGGTTTTCTAAATAAAACTGACCGGAAAGAACAGGAAGCTTCCCATATGTGAAAAAAGTTACCTACTTGTGTTTTAATGCCCTTGGACTTATTAACATTTATCTTTATGTTATTTTAACATCCAATTTGCATTTGATTTTAGCTTTTGTCTTGAATTTCAGTTCACAAGAACAGAATGGAAAGTTATATCCATATGAGAAAATGAATGTTCAGAGAAATAGAAAATATTTAACCATCAAACTCTTTAAACTTCCTAGAACATGTTGCTGTTTGGATGAGAAGGTAGATCAGAAGATTAAAAAATAAGACTTATTCCTATTTGCAAAGACTTTGTAAGAGAAATGAGAGATGAAGTAGCTATGAGTTGGAATTGACTTGATGGTGGAAAACAAGAACAACGACAACATAACACGGGACGTGGAAGTAAAGATTGCTTTTTCTTCCCCATCCATCTGCTTCCTGTGCCAGACGATCTGAGAAGAAGGACAGTAATTCACCAAAAGTGAAGGAAGGGGAGGCCTGACCCAAGTGTCAGTTATGCTCTCCCAGTCTATACCCAAGTGGAAAGAGGCAGAACCAGTTGTTTGTCTTGATGTGAAAGGAGTTAAATGAAGAGGCTTCGTATTGAAAAACAGTTTGTTGATAGTCAAAATTTGGGGGAAAAAATGAAAGGCAAGAATTTTGGAAGAATATTAGGTCAAACTAAAAATAGAAACATATCGAAGAGAACACTTCTGGAATATAAAGGGGTCATACTCACACTATGGAACTTGTCATTTCTCACCTGGAGTTTGCTGAGTGGCAAAAATTGGGGATACATTCAGAACCTCTTGTTTGGGGTGGTGCAGGATGGAGGAGACAAGCGTGTGATAGGGAAGTGGTTGCCCATTAGCTAATAGTGGTAGATAGAAGTCTTCTGAGCTCGTAAAGCTGTTTGTCTTCCACTCAAGAGACTGCCTGGAAAAATCTTTTAAGTCTCTCTCATATGTAATAATACAGAGAAAACACCGGATTCCCCTTATGATGAATGAGCAAGACATCAGAGTTTAACTCCTAGACATCACCCATTCATAGCTGAAACTTTATGGGGACACTGTCAGCAAAAGCCAGCTAAGAACCACGAGACCATTGCAGACCTCCCCATCACTACTGTGTATACACACAATATGTCCCTATCTCCCTCCTGTTTTATCCTGGGGATGGGACAGAAGAAGGGAAAGGCATGGGTGAAGAAAGAAGAGTCCTTCAAAAGTGAAGAAACCTCACAAAGAGAGTTTCAAATCATTACAGCAATGCTAGTTCTTGAATATGGCTAATTAGCATATCTAAAAGGTATTGAGGTTTAAACTGGGGAAAAAAGACAAATATCAAATTAAAATTAATTATCTCACTCTCATTGCCAAAAGGAACGGGTACTCCAAAGAAAATTAATTTCTGAGATAAAAATATTAATATTTGTGCACATCTGATTTGTAGGTATCTAATTTATACTTGTTTCAATTCCAAGATGCAGAAAGATAAGGAAATGAAGCAGTGTGGTTTCTGCTTTCGGCCCCTTATGGCCATCCTCTGTTGCTCTGGCTTTATCAACCTAGTAACCTGTCAATCTAAACACTTTGTAACAAAGAGCTCTTCTGTTCCTTTCTATTAGGCAAGTTAGTCTTTACGTAACAGGTTAGGTATGAGGAATGAATCAGGATTCATACATGAACGTGGGGCTACAGTGGGAGGATTTTCGGTATAATATGAGGTCTGGGGAAAGATTCATGTATTTAAATAGAAGATGAGGCAAAAAATAGGGACCATGAGAGAAAAAGTATGAGAAGGTAGAGGAAAAGAGAGAAAATAAATAAGATATTACATGTTTTTTATGCTTAGTGAAAGACCTCAAAGCACACAACGAATTCCCCAACTCCACAAACTTTAGTACTAAGGACATCACCATCCTTTACTGTGGAAGTTCTTAAAAAAAAAAAAAAAAAAGAAATGATAATAACTGTAAGCTGTATGCAAGGTTCGGTAAAACAATTATATCCATCACTAGACAACAACCATCTACCTTGGAAAAGCCTTTGCAAACTCAAACTTCTTAAATCCCTGACATACTATTAAAAAAAAAAAAAAAACCCAGTGCCGTCACATACTATTAGAGGGCAAAAAATTGTATCACCCTTGTGCAACCAGCACAGCACCCTGCTAAAAATAGCAAAGTTTTACAGATGTTTATTGGCAATGATGTTTCACAAATGTCAGCATCAAGCTTTGTTTTCTAACTTTATCAATACTATCAATAATGCTCTACTCAAAGTCAGTCACTCCAAGGAATACAAATATACAATGTATTCTCCAGGGCCTCCAGCCCTGAAAAGAAGGCATCAGCTCTAAAGAGAGAAGAAAAAAAGCGGGCAAACAGGGTTTAGGAGAATTCGTAATCAAGATTAAAAAAATATATATATCAGCGTTCTTTTGCCTTTGGATGGCTTTAAGGGTCGTTGAAATCACTGTATAATCTTTGTCAGGTATAAAGCCCTTTAGTTTTCAATTTACTGACACACGTACATTTATGATTGATTGATGTTCAGAATATCAAGCACACTCTGATATATCCTATAGATGTGATCTCGGGGTTTCTTTATGTAATCATAACAACCTCCCCCTACTCTGAGCGCTACAAATTGTGCAGTCTTGTAGATGAAAATAGAGCATGTCTACCAAATATTTAGTGAGATGTTAATAGATAGCCCATGATAAAAGGGACTATAGTCAGGAAGTTTCAGAAACATTGGTTTAAAAAGTTAAATAAATTTATGTATTTCAGGGCTTTCGGGAACATCCACCATCTCAGTAAGAATTGTAACAATGTGTTAGTGGAAGACAACCAGCTTAATGGGTAATGGAATGTGGACAAGAAACAAGATGCTTTGACAAGTGAAAGTTGATGTTTTGTAGGAACTGAAATAATGTCATTGACGTGGTGTCCTAGGAAGCAGAGAGGAGTATTATGGGTTAAATTGTTTCTCCCAAAACTTGTTTTGGCATCTTTACCTGTGGACGTACTATAATGTAATGCAGTCATCTTCCGCGATGCGATCTAATGTTACATAATGGGGTCAATCCAGTATAGAAACTAGTCACTTCTAAGCTATAAAAAAAAAGTAGGCTAGACACAGAAGCAAGAACAAAAGCAGTAAGACAGATGCCATGTGAGGATTTCCAAAGAACTAAGGAATGTCTGGGCTACAGAACCTGAAAGACACAAGGATCTTTCCCTAGAGCCAGCAGCCTGAATTCATGCATCTACCTTTCAGAACTGTGAGAAAATACATTCCTATTTTTTAAAGCCACCCGCCTGTGCTATTTCTGTTACAGCAGCACTAGAAAACTAAAACAGAGTATGAGGTTGGAGAAATAGGAAGAAATTCGACTGTGCTGAACTATATCTCCCCCCGCTGACCCCGAAGGATAATAGAAAGGCTTTGTAAGATTTGAAGCAGAGGAGTAAATAATACAGGTTTTAAAATACGACTACGACAGCAGTGTAGAAAACTGATTTAAATGTGGAAAAAGAAAGGAATGAGGGTATAAGTAAATAGAACACAACAATAATTGAAATTAAAGATGATTTTTTGGGTTATGGCTATGGAAATGTATATATCCAAAAAACTTTATTCATCTCTCTGTGTATTCAACAGTTACTTGTTCCCTACTACGGAATTCAAACCGTTCCAAGCAAAGGAAATAGACAGTAAACAAGAGAGACTGGAGTGGCCTGTGGAAGCTACAACTGAAGCACCAGTTCTGAGGCATACTGCGATGTATGGGCCAGAACATTATACCTAGGTGTGAATTTTGGTGTCTCCAGAACCTGAAGAGGCTCAGTAAGAGTTGCCATTTCTTCTTTGTAGGCAGTGAAAGGTGTAATCATTTGTCTTTTGCTTTGGAGATTATATTCCAGCATGCTCCTGACCACTGGACACTTCAAACTTTTACAGACATGACATACCCCTGAGTATTCGCAGGGTTTATCTCTCATTCTGTACAGTGTGTGTGTCTTACCATTGGGCTCATCCTGCCCAATCAGCACAGTGTCATTGATATAAAATCAATTTGATACCTTTGGCTTGATGTTAGTAATTTCAAAGGCTTCCACTTGACTTTACCCATTATGATAGCCCTTGCCTTCTAGTCTAAAGATGAAATGTGGGAGTTGAACCAACTGTGAAGTATGTCAGTACCAATTTTATTTTTATGGAATAGGAAAATGACTACTGGATATGTTTGATACTCTGGGTATATACTGTAAACCAGACCTTGGTCATGGCTCCATTTATTACCTGGGCCTGAAAGGTCCCTACTTTTAAAGGTGCTGTGGTAGTGCTTCAGTTCTCTGGTTATCAATTCCAAGTCAGATCCAATGTGTCCATCATTCTTCACAATGTCTGACTGTTCCCCTTTTCTCAGTGGACATTTATTTAAACCTCTTTTGGAGAATGACTAGAGGAATCACTACCTTGTTTACCTGTCACGTTGTTGTCAGGTATTTTCTCTTGGATACACAGTCACTTCTTCAGTCAATAGGTTCTAGAAAGTCAAACGGCTCAGTTCTAGAAACACAACAAAGATCCTGACTTTCCAGTGGGAGAGGGACTTTTAGTCTCCTAGTCATTTATATTTGATTTTTTTGTTTTTTCCTGCTAAGATTTACCCTTGTTAGCTACTCATATACTTTGTCTCTAGGGACACTGTATTCTATTAAACATCTCCATAATTCTCTGTGGATCAGAACCCTTTGTCTGTCACTTTGAATTTGGAAGTTGTTGTGGTAATTGTGATCCCCCATGACTTCTCAAAGTTAAGTGCTGTTGCCTTACTTCTATTGTCTCAGGATTCTATTCTCCCAAATACTATCCTTAAACTAAGTTCTATAATAGACTCTTGTATCAACTAGGACAACCAACTACCTGGGTTTTTATAGAACTGAGAAGTTTCCCTCAGTGTGGGATTTCTGTGCTAAAACTGAGACAGTTGGTCATACTACATGCTATCATCTCTGGACTACAAGAGCCATCATTAAACTCTTTAACTGATGCCAGTGCCTCTCTAGCAGAGAATTCCTTACCACCCAGTTAAATGATGTCACCTCTGGACCTTCCTATGGATCATAATTATCCTCTGAGTCTTCTGGCCATGTACAGTATAAACTTTCCAGCAAGTCTTATGCCCTGAAGTTGTTAATTCCCTCCTTCTCCTTTACCGTTTGCCATGGGAATTGTGGCTTTTCATCTTTACTCAGTGAAGTCCATGCATCTAGGAGCCACCCTAGTAATGAGTTAACATCATTTCCTGGGATTTTTTTGCCATGATGTTTAATCTCTTCTCTTAGGAGAATGCTCCCAAGTCGGGAAAACTCTTGTGTATCCAGCTTTATTATTTGCATTCGCTGCCCTCCAAACAGAGAAATAAAAGCTTCCTGTGTACAACTTAAGAGGCCTCAGGTTTTCACATTTGGTTTTTGGTTGCCTGTCACTCACCCTCAGTTCTTCTTTGTCTTTCAGTAGGGTACCAGTGGTGCTTAGCAAGAGCCATTCAATCTCTTACCCTTGTACATAATATATTGCCAATATATTACACATGTCTATTCTCTTCTGCAGGTATAGCCTACCATTTCATCACTGGTAAAATTTTTAAAAATTGGACTGTCACATTTTGCCTGCTGCTTGTGCTCCATATATCACCAATGATAGGGCTCTCACTGCCAACGAGGTGGTGAGTGAGTCAGCACTAAAACTACATCTTATCACCTGCTTTCGTGGACCACTCAGAATATGAATTATTACAAGCTGGATTCTTCAGAAGCAGATACTGAAGTGGACTTTTGGTGTAAAATATTTATTGAAGACCAATATCTATGAAGGAAAGGGATAAAAAATAATAGCGGGCAGAGGCAGAAGTCAAATTGAAATTCAGGCCAGACAAATCCTTGGCACAGTTGACATGGAACTCATCAGATGGTCTGATATCAAACCAAAATTTCAGAGCCCTTAGGTCTACCCCTCACTCTGTTATGAGATGTGGTCTGTCCTGGATGAGGTGACCTCTGCAGCTAAAGCCGTCCCTGAAAGATCTAACGCTGGAGGGTGTCTTCTCTCTGCACTCCCCTCAGCTGCAGCAGCCCTTACATGAAGGGAAATCTGGGGATGTACCTTCTCGTCTACCACAACCTCATTCTCTGACGTCATGCTGTCTAAAACAAAGAAAGACAAATTTTTAGAGATAATTTTTGTCCTATTTTTACTTGCACCTATTTCTAAATATAAATATTTATAAAACTTCAATGTATCTGACCATTGTAATAGTGATTGTAATTATACACTAAATTAACACTCATAATAATATAATTAATATCCATAAACAACAAAAATAATATCCATGATAATACCCATAAGCATTATATGAAGAAAGGTATTGAATGAAAGCTTGGCCCTATTTGTGCTACATCATAATAAATGTACAGGTCAATACAGTTTAACCGCCTGTCATAGAAATCTGACAAAAAAGGCCGGCAGTAGGATAAATGGACAAGGAGTTTTGTTTTCCTCATGTTGCAAGTAGTTAGAGTGTAGGAATTATAGGCCTAAAATTGTTGCCCAAGTTTCCAGGCTGTTTCATCTTTTTTTCTCTACTATTCTTAGCTTGCGTCTTTAATCCCCGTGGTTATAAGAAACAGGTACTGAGACTCTGCATCAGACACGAAGAAGGGGAAAGGGTGAGTGGTAAAAGTGATTGATGACTCTTTTCCTTTCATGAAAAAAAAAAAAAAAAAAGCTTTCCCAGAAGCCTTACTCAGGAGATTTGCACTTATAGCTCGATGTTTAGAGCCATGTCACATGGCCACTGCTACCTGCAAGGATGCCTGTAGCTGTAGCATTCAGTTTTCTACCTCAGCACATTGGTACCCCAAACCATGTCAGAATTCTTTTTTTAAGGAAGAGCAGAATGCAGGCAGCAGTGTTTGCTGCAGGACATGTTTAAATTTTTAAATGGGTAACCACTGACCCTTAATACTATTAATATTGTAGAAACAAACTTTATAAAGGATTTTTGTCTTTTTAGCATTATAAATAGAACTAAACGCTATGTTCAGCTTGTTTTATTTATGGATTGGGATCAATTTTAGCAAATAATTTTTTTCTTGAAACTAACCTACAAATAGTTAATAAAATAAAGGCACATTTATCTGATTCAATCTGTCCAGATTTAAAAGCATTCTTCTAAGTTAAAGAAGAAAAAAAGGTTTTTTTTTCAGTTATGTATTTATTATAAAAACATTTAAGAATTTTATCCCAGATGCTGTTGAAAATGTGCTTTAAAATGTCTCCTTCCTCTTAGCATATGGTAACAATAGATGAATTTTTTTTTTTTTTTTAAAGAAGGTAATATTGAAAAATAAGATAAAGTTCCTAGTGGATCAGAAAAAAAAAAAAAAAAACAGAATGTGGACAACGTAGGGCTAATGCCTAGGGCCAGCTGGACTTCAAGATGAAAGGCAAAAAAAAAAAAAGGCCAGGAGATCATTTACTGGGAGTAATTGGGAATTAAAACGCCTCTCCGAGTTGTGAGGATGGAAGCCCGTTTCACTATGTGAAACTTGTGGATCTTGTGTCCATGAACCAAATGAAGAAGGCTGCAAAATAGCTGAGGACAATCATTGCTCGGGGCTGCAATTTCTATCAAGCTGTCTACCTAGGGAGTCAAGAAGCAGGAAAAGTTCTCAAAGCCAGAAAGTTAGCCAAGTTGTCTGCTAACTTAGCAAGTCATCTGTAATATCCCCAATATAGTTGTGGAATGACAATGTTCCTCCGCTATTCTTAAGGTTTTCACTGGCTAATACTTTTCAGAAGTAGACTGCTGGGTCCTTCTTCCTAACTTAATTTAAGCAGCAGTCAGGAAATCAAAAGACACATTGCACTGGGTAAATCTGCTGCAAAGGACCTCTTCAAAGTCTTGAAGAGCAAAGATGTCACCCTGAAGACTAGGGTGCGCCTGACCCAAGCCATGGCTTTTTCAATCACATCATATGCATGTGAAAGCTGGACAATGAATAAGGAAGACGGAAGAAGAATTGGCACCTTTGAATTGTGGTGTTGGTGAAGAATATTGAATATGCCATGGACTGCCAAAAGAACGAACAAATCTGTCTTGGAAGAAGTGCGGCCAGAATGCTCCTTAGAGACAAGGATGGCGAGACTGCGTCTTACATACTTTGGACATGTTGTCAGGAGGGATCAGTCCCTGGAGAAGGACATCAGGCTTGTCAGAGTACAGGGTCGGTGGAAAAGAGGAAGACCGTCAAAGAGGTGGATTGACATAGTGGCTACAACAATGAGCTCAAACATAACAACCACTGTAAGGATGGTGCAAGACCGGGCAGTGTTTCGTTCTGTTGTGCATAGGGTCGCTGTGAGTCAGAGCCAACTCGACAGCACCTAACAACAACAGTTGTGCGATAGGGGCCTGAGTCTCTCAGTTTCCACACTTAGGAATCCTACAAGCTAATATGGACACTACTAGACAGAACTAGATGAGGACATGTTCCTTTACTGCAGGTTTTCTCCACACTTTCAGCCACCAGTTCTCCTTAGAGCCATTCTCTAACTTGCTTAGAACTCTGTTGCTCTCTCCTTTTGTCCTTCTTCAGGTGACTCAATGATAAGTTTTGAAAAGCACTGATGTCAGATTTTCTAACAACTTAATCAAAGAAATTTATGTATATGTATATAGTTCAAGATCACGTGTCAATTTGGCTGCACCATGATTTTCAGTGGTTTGACAGTTATGTAATGATGTAGCTAAGTTCCATTTTGTGATAAAATGTAATCGTTTCCATGATGTGATCTGATGTTTTCAGCCAATCAGTTTTAACGGGAGTTTCCTCAGGGGTCTGGCCTGTAGCCAACATATATGTATGTTCTGACAAAGCTCTCTGGCTTTTGCTCAGTCTGTGTCCTGCATCCAGCTTATAATTATCTGAGCTCTGGTTCTTGAGGCTTGAGCCAGCGGCCTATCATATTGCCTACCAATCTTGGGATTTGTCAGCTCCACAGCCTGTGAGTCAGCAGCCTGCTGTTTTACCTGCAGATCTTGGATTAGTCAACCTCCATAGCCTGTGAGCCAGCAGCCTCCTGTCTGACCAGCCAAACTTGGGTTCGTCAGCCCCTTCAACTATGTGAGTTAGGAGAAGCCTCCAGCCTGATGCCAGACCCAAATACTTGAGATTTGACAGCCTTTATGATCACGTGAGCCATTTCTTTGAGATAAATCTCTCTCTCTCTCCACACACACACACACACACACACACACACACATATATATATATATACCCATTGCCTTCAAGTTGATTCACATCCTAGTGACCCTATAGGACAGAGTAGAACTGTCTCACAAGGTTTCCATGGAACCGTCAGCCTTTTGGTTAGCAGCCAAGCTCTTAACCACTGTGCCAATAGGGTGATATATATATTTTTACACATATATATAAAAAAATATACATATATATAAGTATAAATATATAGTTCACTGGTTTTGCTTTTCTAGAGAACCCAGCCTAAGACCATATTGTTGTTGTTATATATATATATATATACACACACACGTATATAATTCTGATAAATATATATAACAAAACATTTTCCAATTGAACAATCTTATGTATAGTTCAGTGACATTAATTCTCCATCATGTTGTTCAACCATTAGCCTTATCCATTCTAAATTTTTTCCATCACTCTAAGCAGAAGCTCTATGTCCCCTAAGCAGTGCATTTCCCTTTTCTCCTCCCTCTGTCTTGCCCCTGGTAACCTCTAATAAATTTTCTTTTCAATATACTTTCCTTTTCTGTATATTTCATATAAGTGGGTTCATATATTTGTCCTTTCATGACTGTCTTTTTTCACTCAGTACAATAAGGCCTCACTTCTGTCACAATTTTTTTTTTAATATATGCCTTCTCCCCATGATAAAACACACTATTAAAATCCATTGTACAACATCAGACTACTCCTTCTACTTAATAGTACAGTTTATCAAATTAATATCACTTACAAGGATGTTGATAAATAGACTGTTAACTCACATACCAGTGAGGTGAACAACTGATTGAATGTGGGAGAAGAAAGTATTAGATTAGGCATGATTTCAAAGCCATCCAATTCAACCCAGGCAGCTATGTGATCCAGTGGGCAAGATGGTTTATTTGGCTGAGACAGAAACTAAACTCTTACGTAAATGGAATTCTCCAAATATACAAAACAGAACTTCCCAGAGATCCAGCCAGGAAATCCTGGAAAGTTTTTCTCTGGCTTTCTTGAAAACTTGAACGCATACAGGAAAAAATAAGTGTGTGTGTGTGTGTGTGTATACATATAATCCCTTCCTGTGAAAGAATGTTGCATGATTTCCTAACCAAAATATCACCGTTTTCCAACTAGACCTTTCTTACGCTGCACCGCTTTTTGTGCATTTTCAACAAATCTGTGTTACTATTGATACTTCATCTGAGTCCTTCTTCCATCAAACAAAAGATTAATGCCTAAAGTTTAAAGAATTACTGCTAGTCAGGCAAACGAACACTCCTATGATATTGGGACGATGAATGCAATGAGGAAAATTCAGTTTTACTCTGGCCACCAAAATGGGCTGCTGTTAAAAATGCAGATTGTTAAGTGCTTCTGATAGATCCAATACCCCAATCCTATTCTGTTTCAGGGGCAGAAACAGCAGTCACCATGTTTGGATTTGATCAGAGAGTAAATAGATTTTACTGTCACTTATCTGAAAGAACTGCAATGTGATCCATTGACAAGATGGTGGAGAAAACTATATATATATATATTTTTTTTTTTTTTCTTAGCAGGTCCAGCACTGCACTTGTTTGTAAAGTCTGTGACGCTTACTTCTGGTGCTTTTCTTTCTCCTTATCAATATCTTTCACCTTCAGGCATCTTCCCCTTTACCTATTCTACCTCAAACTCTTCTATCACTCACCCCAACTTTGAAATCGATATCATATTTGATTGCTTTATGATAGAGTTCATAATCTGTTGGCTCCAAGCCTTATAGCTCTTTGACATTTTGCCTGGTGCTTGCTTGCATTGTAAAAAAACATAAACAAACAAAAGCAAAACTAATACCAGTACTTAAATCTAGATTTCTAGCTTTTCTTAAAAACAGAAACTCTGGCACTGCTAACTCTGCCTTTCCACAGGGCAGTAATTGGCAAGAGTTGAATAGTAGTTGCCCTCTTAGAAAGGTTAGGTCGTCCCCAGTTAACAAAGGTGCCTTCAGCCTCTTTTTGATTTAGACTGTTTCATTTATATTAACTCTATGGCCCCTCTAGGCTTTTGAGTTTGTGACCCCTATTATACAACTTTCTCAACTGTCAGCTAAGCCCAATTTACATGTTTATTGATAAGACAATATATCCCACGGGTACATATTAATAAGAAATACTCCAAAGTCTTCAACATTTAAACCTTTCAAATTAAAAAGAAAAAAAAAATGGTTTGGTTGAACAGAAAACCTGTTTACGGAGCCATCTTTGGGCAGTCTTTGCTGAGTTTTTCCTGTCCTGAAAACTTCATAAACATGAGATGCCAATCCTAGTTTGACTATGTGATCTTCTCACCTCACCTTTTTGAAGTTTTGTGTTTACTCCTGTAAATATTAAGGAGGTTGAATTCTAAAATCTCCTTTCACATCTCACTATTTCCACTTCCACCATAACTTTTTTGATGTACCTCTCAATATTGAAGATAAAGATTTATTATGTCCTTTCTTCTCCAATGGAGGACAGGAAACCCTCGTGGCACAGTGGGTAAGAGCTATGGCTGCTAACCAAAAGGTGGGCAGTTTGAATTCACCAGGGGATCCTTGGAAAATCTATGAGGAAGTTTTACTATGTCCTATACGGTCACTATGAGTCAAAATAGACTCGATGGCAGTGGGTTTGGTTTTTTGGTAATGGAGGACATCTTCCAGCTCCATTCTTATTGAGACAGAGTTTTTCATTATTACCAAATATTTTATGCACACCTCTATTATAACTGCATCACACTGAGTTAAAATTTTTCAGTTTTCATGTATAAAAGTGACAATTTTTACTCTATGATATGTACCAGTAAGACTTGTTTCACTGTTTGTTTTCTTAAAATTTTCTTTAATCAGATATTCTACTCTATGCCCTAAGGGGAAGAAGCCCTATGGGAAACATCTTCTTTACTGGGGAGTCCCTGGATGGTGCAAAAAAGTAAGGAGCTTGACTGTTAACCAAAAGGCTGGAGACTTCTTTGGAGGCTCAGGTCCACCCAGAGGTGCCTTGGAGGAAAAGCCTACTGATCTACTTCTGAAAAAAAAAAAAAAAAAAAACAGCCACCAAAAGCCTTATGTAGCCTAGCTCTACTCTGAGACACATGGGGTCGCTATGAGTTGGAGTCAACTGGACAGAAACTTTGTTTTTCCCCTTCTTCCTACATAGGGCTAGGAAAAGTCAAATACACTCAAGGTCAAGTCCTCTCATTCTCTGTCAACAGTTGTCCTTCTGATATTTTAATTAAGAGAGGCTCTGCTGGTATCTGTAACACTTGGAGAGGGGTATCTTAGCTGAGGCTGAAGTCCCAGGGTCTAAAACTCAGTTTTCCTTAAAAATTCATTCAGCATTGATTATCTGATTGAACACGGAAGGCACAGGAGGCATTATAATCTAATGTTATACAGATACTTTACACTGCCAGTTCCGAGAAATTACCAAATCTTCCCAGTCATTCTCCCTCTCCTGCCTCAAAGAGCATTCAAAACATATTTTTCCTTAAGACATACTTCCACCTCTTGCAAACTTTGTCATTTTTGCCTTCTAAGACCTCTGAATTCCATCTATTCTAGAACTCTGGGTCCAAAAACCAAACCTGTTGCCACTGAGTCAATTCCGACTCATAGCGACCCTAGAGGATAAACTAGAACTGCCCCGTAAGATTTCCGAGGAGTCACTGCTTACCTTTTGTTTAGCAGCCAAGCTCTTAACCACTGCAACACCAGAACAGTGGGTAGGGATTAAATTTTTGATGTCTGCCAATTGTCCTTTCCCTCAAACATAAACCTTGTTAACAACTTCTGAGAGGGGAAACACTTTAAAAACCTTATTAGGTGGGACGTGTGATGGGCAGAATTTGAAGATGACTTTCAAGATTCCTGTCTCCTGGCTTGTACACTCTGCATAATACCCTCACCATGTGTGGGTGGACTTGACCTAATCAGGTAAGCCCCTTTAAAGGAGGGTCTAGAGGTCAGAGATGGGGAAATCAGAGAAATTTAAGGTGCATTAAATGCTCTTTTGCTGACAATCTGCCATGTTGTGCAGAGGATCATGGGGCAGAGAACCGTGGGTGACCTTTGGGATCTGACAGCAACCCCTGGCCAATAGTCAGAAAATAAACAGGGACTTCAGATCTATAGCTGCAATGAAGTAAATTCTGCCAACAACCAGTGGACTTGGAAAGAGGACCCTGAGCACCGGATGAGAGCAGAGATTGGCAGACACCTCCATTTCAGCCTGGTGAGACTCTGAGGAGAAAATCCAGCTATGCCTTTTCCAAAAGTCTGACCTATGTAAGCTACTATGTGGGTGGTAATTTGTTACGCAGCCATACAAAACTAATACACAGATTTATTACGAGCCACAAAAAGAGACAATTAGTATCTCACATAGTTACTCTATGATGCTTATTAGCCTTTTCCACTAAACTGTATTGTCCCTTAGGGTAGTCATATTGCTTTAGTTGTCTTTGTATCCCTCGTATTGGCTTAATACCTAGATCATGATAACCCATTGCTGTAGAGTCGATTCCAACTAATAGAGACCCTATATTACAGAGTAGAACTGCCCCATAGGGTTTCCAAGGAGTACCTAGTGGATTCAAACTGCCAACCTTTTAGTTAACAGCCACAGCTTTTAACCATTATGCCACAAGGGTTTCCTAGATCATGATAAGGAGCAGTTTTTGTTAAATGACTTGACAAGTAAAAAAAAAAAAAGAAAGAAATTGATGTGTTTTTTTTTTAAGAATTTAATTATTAAAGAGAAAAAATATTTGGGTGATAACATGAGGAAATAGTAAGATTGAGTATGATACTTTTAGCATAATGTGTATTTTAGCAAGTTTATAAGTTTCAGCAAAAGAAATTGAGTATGAAATAGTGTATGATCACATACGGTAAATTAACATGTGCTTAATATGAATTCCATCACCATTTGGTGAGATATGGATGGTCAACTGATTACCATTTTGTTTTGAAAAGAACACCAGAGGGCACGAGAAGACTTCTATTTCTTAGCCATATTGATGTGTAACATATAAAATATAATCACCTTAACCTTTAACAGTATGAAGGTATGCACATGGATACACGCATATAAGCATGAAATGCATTAATTGAAATCTGGGGTCCCTGAAAATCGTACATTTGAAGTAAGGTATGTGTGAACACGGAAGGCACAGGAGGCATTATAATCTAATGTTATACAGAAACAAAATCTAATACAATTTGAGACTTCATACAGAGAGCAATCATATCAGGGAGTAGAATGGCAATAATTCCTCTTCACTAAGTTCTGCTGAGAGCTTTGGGAATCCATTGCACGTTCCATCCTGGGGATCTCTGGGCTAAAACAAAACAACAACAACAAAAAATTTACCAGGTAGAAATAGGTGCGAAAAGAGAATACTGAAGGTTGAAGTCCTAGAAGGACTGAGGCATTTTGGGAAAATGAGAAAATAACTGATAACATCTAATTGCCCTAAATCATCTGCAGTAGGTGACATTTTTCTTCAGTTACACAGAGCGTGTAGTCACAGAGGGCTCCAAGGAAATTACCAGGGCAGTGCTTCCCAACGGTTGCCCTGAAAACAATTGCTTTAGGAATTTGAATGGATTATGGAGAGCAATTTTTCTCCCCAATGATCTTTCCTATCAGTTCCCACTTTCCATCTTGTTATTTAATATTTTTGAACTGTCGAGGGCGCTATCTTTTTGTTTCTTCTTTTTATTAGAAAGTCACTTTATACTGAAATCTAAGTTTTGTTTTTATTATTATTACTATTAATCAATAATGGATTAACAATATTTCAAATTTCTGGATAATGGACAGATTAACAATATTTCAAGATGCATGCATTCTTTAATTAGCAGAATGATGAACTTATTAATCAGATTTATGCAATTAAAATACAAGTTATGTTGAGGTTGGCACATTCCATGTTTTTAACGTACTTAATAGTGCTTTACAGCAATCTAGGATACACGATTACATAATAAAAATGACAACGGAACTGCTTCTTAACACTTAAGCAATTTGGAATCCTTAAATAAATATTATATTCATTTGTCTCATATGCATGTGAAAGCTGGGCAATGAAAAAGGAAGACTGAAGAAGAATTGATGCATTTGAATTGTGATGTTACCTTAGAATATTGACTATGCCCTGGTGGTGCAATGGTCAAGAGCCATGGGAAGCTACAGCTGCTAACACAAAGGTCAGCAGTTCAAATCCACCATCCTCGCCTTGGAAACCCTACAGGACAGTTCTACTCTGTCCTAGAGTCGGTATGAGTCAGAATTGACTCAATGGCAATGGGTTTTTGTAGACCGACAGAAGAATGAATAAATCTGTTGTGGGGCAAGTACAGCCAAAATGATTCTTGGAAGTGAGGATGGCAAGACTTCATTTTGCTTACTTTGGACGTGTTATCAAGAGGGATCAATCGCTAGAGAAAGACATCATGCTTGGTAAAATAGATGGTCAGCAGAAAAGAGGTAGACCCTCAACAAGATGCACTGACACAGTGGCTGCAGCATGGGCTCAAACACAGCAATGATTGTGAGGATGGTGAAGGACCAGGCAACATTTCATTCTGTTATACATAAGGTCATGACGAGCTCTAGCCAACTCCATGGCACCTAACATCACCACCAAATAAATGCACTAAGCCATTTGGATGATATTTGACTTCATTTTCACAGCCACAGGTCTCTGACAGTGGTGTTTTCCCTGCAATTAAATTCTCTTCTCTTTCCTTTTTCAAAGTTTTTATTAGAATAAGCTACAAATGGAATTTTTTTTTCCTCAGACTATTTTGCAAAATGCTTGAAAACACTTTTAAAATATTTAAATTATTTCTGTATGCTGTTTCTGTTTAATTGATGGTGCATTTATTTTACTTTTGTGTCCTTAAGGTATTCTTGATTACGTCTCTCCTAAGAGAGATAGCCCTGCTCAATAGAGACTAGCCATAATAAAACTCTTCCAGATTTCTTTGTGATAGATTTCTTGTATTGCAGTCCATTGATAGGGCCTTGTGTGCTGTGTATCAATGTTACTCCTGGCTCCTTCCTTCCCCTCCCGACCTCCTTTTACAGTTTTATTCTTTGAATGTGGAAACCACTCAAAGGTGTTATCCCCTCACCTTGGAACTTTAGAGCTAGGAGTTGTTACCACTGTGTCTGTAGTGACTGATCCTCAGAGAAGCTTAAGGAATTGAATCACAACCTTTGAAGAGAGGAAGGATTTGTCTGCCACAAGAAGGCTAAATGGTAACACCCAAGTCCTCTTACTGACCAACTGTGCTTGTACTCAGCAAGCAGGTGAAGGATTTTTAAACTACATTTTCTTTGTAATAACTTATTTGCTTTTAAATTGGTGCTTTTTTTTTTTTTGTCAAAAAGGTGTCAACAGTATATGGTAAGGCCATTACACAATATATGATTATGTCCTTTATTATAGTTGTGAAAACTGATGAGCACAGAAGTTTGCAGCTGGGATGAAAGAGTAATTAGTACTTAATGAACCACCTCTTAGTAAGCCCATCTAAATGATTTCATAGAGGAGTTTCAATCAATTGGAGGGATAGACAGAAGCATTTTGTATATTTTTTTTCCTAACTACTAATGGTTGTGTTATTTCCAATTCCCGTTGCTGGTAGTGAATGAGTTCCCTGCATATGATTTCAATCTTATTCTATTTTTTAAAGTAATTTGAATCTTAAATTTAGCCCATTTCATTCAATTTCAATCTCATACACATTTTTTATTTTCATGGTCCCTCTTACCCCAACTTAGGGGAGACTTATAGCTCTATATTGAAAGATTGGGGTCATTTACTCTCTTTGAATTCATTCCAACTTCCCAGGGCTTGTTTCACATCTATTGGTGAGAGGAGGGAACAAAAAGAAAGAAGAATCCTTATTCCACCACCCTTGGTGAATTGGTTGATATCTTCAGTGATAGTAATAAATGCTGTTTAGTTTGTGAAAAAAAAAAAAAAAAAAGTTTGTGAGTAACTACCAAATCATGAAGGTAGTGTTGCTGACACTTTTGACTGATTCCCAATGTTGGCATAGCTCATAGCTCACTCTGTGGCTGAGTGTAGTGGGTGGAGACACTAGCAGGTCTTGTTGGCAAGCATCTCCTTTTGAAATGAAACTGCATAATCTGACTGTCCTCCAGCTGGCAATATCACACCACATTTCTCCGATGACCTCTATCCCCAGCAAGCCTGTAGTGCCTGATCTCAACCTCCTTCCAAGTTTCTAACTCAGAGGATGGTAGACACAGGTAGAATTCATTTCCCTTACCTCTTTAAGACAACAGATTCAAGAATGGGATTTGTCCTCCCTCTGCCTCATTGAAGCAATACAATCATTTGTCTGCATCGTTCTTTTTTTCTTCTTTTCCTGAATCAAGAGAGAGCAACCAGAGCTACATATAAATACACATTAAATTAGAGCGCAAGATGTTCATTCTTTCTTTTGTAAGATGACCACAAACTTTTTTTTTTTTCTCACAGTTCTACTTTCTTGGGTTTATAAGGGACAACTAATTGATTGTCACCCCCAATTTTTACAAGGAGGTGAGAAAATAGAGTAGTCTTACTTTCCAGGAACTATATTTTCTCAAAGTCAACCTCTTTCTCTTTTAGTTCTTTTGTTTTCAGTCATAGACCCCAAAGTATAGTCTACGAGAAAATAAGAAGAGTTTATACTTGACTTCTTACATTGCAAATTCATTGGAATAAAGTTCTTTGGCAAAGGGTATACTTCCTGTCAGTAAAGTGTTAATAGTGTAATAATAACTTTCCTTAAAATGATTCTTTTTCTGTCATGTTATATGCCTGGAACTAGGGCTAGCTAATATAAGAATAGGAATCTGGGAAAGTAGTCCACCTCCAAAATTTACCCTTGCTCCCAGCCATCTGTTTTTATCAAACATGGATTTTTTTTTAATGAAAAATATCTTTTTTTTTTTTTCTCCCACAACTAAAGACAATGCTTAAAAACAAGTACTTTGAGAGATGGAATATAGTGGCTTAAGCGAATGCTAACTTGTAAATATCTATTTTTCTGTGAAAACACTTTCCAATATTAGTTAATTTTAATTATAAGAGTCTGTAGTTAGTGTGACAGGTAATGTAAGAGGAAAACGGATCCTGGGGATCCATTGCCCCAGGTCTTGCTTCACAGTTTTACCTGAAAATGATCTTATAAGTCACAATGGGTTTCAGAAGGATCTGACTCCATCTATTCTAATCTAAATAATCTTTAGTCTTTGGCCACACATTAGTTTCCCTTGTAACATTTGATTTCCACACTTATTCAGCAGGTATTTTTTTCTCCGCAACACATTTTCTATATCTTCCCCATGGGTAAAATCACCTTCTCTCTTATTTCAGTCTCCACAACAGGTCTACCATCATAGTTGTTCAAAGAGATTCTTAACCGGATAGTTTGGTATTTCATGCTCTGTAGGACCAGAGGGACAAAATAATTTAGTCAGTACTGCACATGTGGACCAGTTACTTGGTTAATAATTCATAGAATAGACCATTATACTCATTTCCAGGAGGAAAATAAATGTCTGTGAAAATTTAATAAATGATAATGGATATAATACCTTACTGATATATTTAATTCGATAGGCAGTGAGTGTGACAGTTTATTTTGATAGAGGTTAATACGTTACTTGTTTAGGAATGTTTATTAAACGACATAGCAGTATTGAGAGATCTACTACCATGCACCCAAACTGAACAACCTCCTCAACAGGAGGGTCAGAAATACAGCGAGATGTCTGGATCATACGTGAGTTGTTGTAAATTTACAAGTATCTTGCCCAAAGCATTTGTAACCCCACGTAATTATATTATTATCCTTATTTTAATTATATTTTATTGATTCCTAGATGATTCTAGAGTTACTAAATTTCTAAAATCAGTTTTTAAATCAAAATAATAGGCAAAACATATGTATCCTAAGATAATTGATTGTGAAAAAAAAAATTCACCTATGGGAGAATATTAGCCATGAAATGTAAAGGTCAGTTACCGACTTCCAAGTGGTATCTCTGCTGCTGTTCTTGCTTCCTTACAGTCAAGTCTCCACAAAGCAGCCAGTGCAACTTTTTAAAACTTAGATTATATCAAACTCTCTAATGGTTTCCATCAGTTTAGAATAAAGTTCAAACACAACGATAACCATGTTAACAACTCCCAGAGTAATCTGAGCTGGGTTATGTTTTAGACACTATCCATTTCTATTGTTCCCCTACTATGTTTCACCTCGAGCCACACTGGCTTTCTTCCTGTCCCTGGAACATGTCCAGCTGACTCTGGCCTCTGAATTTTTGTCCTTGCTATTTTCTCTTCCAAGATTATTTTTTCTCTAAAATCTTTCTTGACACATTTTCTCTTCCTTTTCCTCTGTCCATTCAGAGGGCTTGGGGTGAGAATCACACTTCAATAGCAATGAACAAAGTTAGCACTCATATATTGGCTCCTAAATATCATACCTTTGGAATGGGACCAAGGCTTCTTGTAGGAATGTCTAGTTTCAAGGTTGGGCCAGTGAAAGCACAAAATGAGCCTGGAATATTTGTTGTACCCAATAATGAAAGGGGACATGTCTAAATGACACAAAAGCAAGTGTTAATAGGATCCCACTGGCTGAATTGCAGCTAATTTGAGCATCAGAATAATAATGATTATAGTTTATTATGCAATGAATAAAGTAGGAAAACAATGAGTCTATAAAGATATAATAAAGGAATAAACAAAACTAAAGATTTATGAGAAATGGATACTTCTACAGTTTCAAAACATTTCTCCATGTAATACTTATTAAACACAAACAGATAAAAGAGTAACTTTTTGGTGGAAAATCCTGGGAGATACCATTTTAAGGGAACAAAGTGACCATCATCAATGATGGGACAAATTGTTATCATGCACTGCTGGATTGAGTGCATTGTGAACAATGCACTATCACTCATGTGACGTTCTTACCAAATATTCATAACTGGAATCTCATTGTTGTTGTTTTTAGGTACAGTTGAGTCAGTTCTTCTCAAAGAGAAGCTATCTACAACAGAACAAAACACTGCAGGGTCCTGCGCCAGCCTCACAATTGTTGCTATATTTGAGCCCATCGTTGCAGCCACAGTTTCAATCCATCTCACTGGGTCTTCCACTTTTCCACTGACCCTCTAGTTTACCAAGCATAATGTCCTTCTACAGGGACTGGTCCCTCCTGATAGCATGTCCAAATTATGTGAGACTTATATCCTTCCTTCTAAGGAACATTATGGCTGTGCTTCTTCCAAGACAGATTTGTTAGTTCTTTTGGCAGGTCAGGGTATATATGATATTCTTTGCCAATACCATAATCCAAAGGCATCGATTCTTCTTCAGTCTTTCTTATACGTTGGCCAGCTTTCACATGCATATGAGGTGATTAAATATATCATGACCTGGTCAGGAGCACCTTAGTCCTTAAAGTGACATCTTTGCTGAGTCTCATAATGAGAAAAATATTAGACAAAACTAAAAAGATCAACAGTTTATAAAATAACTAGCTTATAATTTTAACTCTCAAGGCTATGAAAATTAAGAAAAGACTGAGGAAATGTTCCAGACTTAAGGAGACATTTATATTCAGTGGACGAGTATAAACGAAAACTAAAACCTTCTTCTATAAAAGACATTATTGAGACTAGTAACAAAACATAAATAGGGTCTGAGGAGTAGATGGTGTAGTAAGCATCCTCTAAGATGCTCCCAATGACTCCTTCTGCTGCTATTCACATTGTGTCTTATCCCTTTCCCTTTGTGGACAGAATCTAACAACTCACCTCTAATGAAAACAGTATAGCAAAGTTACAGGATGACTCTTCCAAGATTAGGTGATGAAGAGACTGTGAATTCTATCTTGTGCCCCTTCTCTTACTTTTCATGTTCTCATTCTGATAGAAGGTGGCTGCCATGTTGTGAACTGCTCTGTGGAGGGCCCACATGGAAAAGATATAAAAGAAACCTCTCGATGACAAACAATGAGGAAATGATTCCCTCAGTTCAACAATCTTTAAGGAACTGAATCTTCCAATCAATCATATGAGTGAGCTTAGAAACAGGTACTCCCTCAGTCGATTCTTCAGATGAGGCCACAACCCCAGTGGACACTTCAATTACAGCCTTAAAAACCAATTAGTAGATGCAATTAAGTCATGCCTGGTTTCCTGAACCATAGAAAATGTAAAATAAAAAAAAAAAAAGTTTATTGTTTTAAGCCAATACATTTGGGACTTTTTTTTTTTTTTTAATGCGGCAATAGATAACTATTACAAACAGCAGTAACTTATCAGTGTTAATTTCTTGATCTTGATGTTTGTGTTATGGAGTCCCTAGGCGTTATGGAGTCCCTTGGCATTATGGAGTCCCTAGGTGGCACAAATGGTTAAGCTCTAGGCTACTGTGATGTTTAAGATTGTGGGTCAACTTGGCTGGGCCATGATTCTCAGTGTTTTAACAGTTGTATAATGTTGTAATCACTTCCACGTTGAGATTTGGTATGTCATCACTCCCATGATGGAATCTGCTGTGAATAGCCAATCAGTTTAAAGGGAGTTTCCTTGGGCGTGTGGCCTGCACTGAATGTAAGTGGACATTCTGGCAGGGCTTGAGGACTTTTGCTCATTCTGGATCCTTCATCTGGCTCCTGTTTGTCTGACCTCTGTTTCTCAGGACTTGAGCTAGCAACTGAGCTGTGGTCTTGCTTGCTGATCTTGGGATTTATCAGTCTTCAAAACCTGTAAGCAAGTGCTCTGCTCTCTAACCTGTCAATCTTGGGTTTGCTAGCCCCTGCAGCTACCTAAATCAGAAACCTCTATCCTGACCCACAGACTTGGGACATTTCAGCTTCTACAACTGAGTGAGCCATTTCCTTGATATAAATCTCTCTCTATATAGGTGTTTATATGCTTTGCTGGTTTTGCTACTCTAGTGAACCCAGCCTAAGACAGCTACTTACCAACAGGTTGGTTTTTCGAATCCACCCAGAGGTACCTTGAAAGAAAGCCCTAGGGATCTGGTTCAAAAGAGCCTGCGAAGCACTGTTCTTCTCTGAAACACGAGGGGTCATCATGCATCAGAATTGACTTAATGAAAACTGTTTCATTATCATTATTATAGTTATGTAAGAAAATGTCATTGTAGGCTATGCACACTAAAGTTTTGGATTTGTTGTGGCATCAGGCTGCCTATTTACCCTCCAACAATTCAAGAAGAAACTATTTTTTTTGTAGCACTTCTAACTTTTTTTTTAATATAAAAAACAAATAATAAGAAAGTATAGATTTTCCTTACTGCTTTATTCCTTTCTGCTTGGAAATGCTATTATTTCTTTGAGCTTACTTTTGGTCGTTTATCAATAATGTTTGCCTCTCTGGAAGTTTCATTGTTTTCTATGGATTTAAGGCAAGAAGAGATCAAATATCAAAGTAGATGAAATAAAATATGTGAATTCAATAGTTAACCCTAGTGAATCTTTTTTTCTTTATTTCTTGATGAAGCTTTAATGGTGAGGGAAGTACCTACAAAGTATCCACTATTTTGTCTTACCTGTGGAAAAGCATTCCCCCACTAGTGCAAATAATTAAGACTTAACTGAGTAGAAACAAACTTGTATGTGGGGGTGAGAAGAGAACATCATAACTTTCAGGGCAAACTCATTCTTTCCTGTTGTTAAGTGTTGAGGAGTCATCTCCAACTCATATTGCCTTATGTTGAACAGAACAAAACATTGCCTACTCCTGTGCCATTCTCACAATCATTTCTATATTTTAGTCCATTTTTGCAGCCACTGTGTCAATTCTTCTTATTGAAAGGCTCCCTCTTTTCCAATGACCCTCTATTTTACTAAGCATGATGTCTTTCTCCAGTGATTGGTCCCTCCTGATGACACATCCAAAATAAGGAAGACAAAGTCTTGCCATCCTTGCTTGTAAGGAGAATTCTGTCTATACTTCTTGCAAGAGACATTTGTTAGTTCTTCTGGCAGTCCATGGTATATTCAATTTTCTTCCCCAACACTGCAATTTGAAATTGTCAATTCTTCTTCAGTCTTTCTTTTTCATTATCCAGTTTTCACATGCATATGAAGTGATTGACAATACATGGCTTGGGTCTGGCTAAACTTTCATCGAAGTGACATCTTTCATTTTTAACACTAAAGAGGTCTTTTGCAACAGATTTGCTCAGTGCAATACACCTTAACTGCTGCCTCCACGAACAATAATTTTTGTTCTAAGGACAATGAAATCCTTGACAACTTCAATTTCTTTGCCATTTTATCCTAATAATAACTGTTAATGCCTGGGAGGAGAAATATGGAATAATAATAGTTGTCATAAGCCACTAGGCGTCACATTAAATATTTACAGATTTGAGTGTCTGTTACTTTTAAACCATGCATTTCAATTCCTCCACATTTAGATTTATATTTAAGCAAATACTTCTCTTTAAAGTTGGCCATTAGATAACATATTTAGATGTCAATCTTCTAATCCTAAAATAAGAAAGGAGATAGAATAGTTACAATACAGTAAATCTAGATCTATGAAATTTTATAGCAGCAATTTTGAAAGCATTGTTACAGAACCTATTGAAAAATGTGTGCTTCACGTAATTAAGATTTTGTGCCAAGATTGTCTTTCCTGGATTAATTGTTATTAAGACTTTTACTAGTTAGTTGTTACCTAATTAGCACCTGCTGAGATAAATATTTCCATGTTGAACCCATAAAGAATCAATGATACATAGCACAAATCCTATATAGTGCCTATAAATAACAGGAAAAATCAGGTAGTATAAGGCAGTATAGGCAATCTTTAGTAATCAGGTTTTCAAAAGGAATACAAAACAACTCTGGGGACATGTCTTTATACCCTGTGTCCTTGAATTTTTTTTCTGTACCTTTTCTCTACTTAATTCATTATTATTATTTGTGTGTGTTTGTTTGCATGCTTCTTTGCCTCTTTCTTTATTCACTTCTAACTTTTTTATTCTGTTTGTATTTTCTGATTCTTCTTATTCCTGCTTTTTCTTCCTATTATCGCCCTTCAAATGTGGACTCAGATAACATGGCATGTCTTTTCAACATTACCTTCATTAATGATTTTGAAAGGTTTTATGAAACCTATGGTTAAAAAATCATTAAAGAGTCTAGGAAAGATAACACTCACTCTAAGGTCAACTGTAAAGTAAGACTTTTGTACATGTTGCTATGCTGCTACTATTGCTCTCATTTTTTTGACCCAATGGAACAGCTTCCCCTGATGTCTGGGCTGCACGGTGTAGGCCCTCTGAAGGTAAAGTCATGTGAAATAAAAACAGGTAATGTACATCAACCCTCATCTTCAGTGAAGCAGGGAACCACAGACCTCCTTCTGTTCTCTAGGGCCACGCAGTGATATGAGGGTTATTAAAGACTTTATTATAATTTCTTGAGAAATTCTTCTTAAAGCTTTGGAAAGCTTTGTTGCTTTTTGTCAATATCTTAATTTTAGGAAATTTGGCAGAATGTTTAATTACCAGAAGGAGATCATGCTATTAATCAAAATTGGAATTGCTACCCTTACAAATAAATGATTGTAGGCAAATTGAGGATTTAATTACTTCTTTCAGACGCAACATTCTGTTTGCTTTCTCTTTTGAAATCTTCCCCAAATGAAGACAGTGCAATAATATCTTGAAGGAAGTACTGATAAACCTCACTTAATTTGTTTCCATCCATTTTAGGATTCTTCTCCAGTTACAAAGGAATGGCTCGTTGATAAGAAACTCACGCAGTATTATGACAGATTCAATCTCCGCACACAACTGACTTTCAGTTTGGCTCCAGTGAAAGATTATTGCCTGAGATGATATTTATTTTTCTGATTCTCATATACTTTAAATTCCATAGTTGAGTCAAAATGTTAGAAGACTAAAATGTTCAGGGAACTCTGAGAAATCTTATTAATTTTGTAATGGTGCTGAAGGCTTACCAAAGATTTTTGTTCCCTAAAGCTACAGCTTTGAGCAAATCAGCAAGGATTCTTTTTAACTGCTGAAAAGAGGTTGGCTTTCTCTGGTTTGCTGTGAATGAAATGACAAATGTGGCATCAAGTGAGGTCTTAGGTAGCTTGTCTGCCTATGTCAGTTGTGGTTGGAGATATATATATTTACCAAATTTCATGCATATAGAACAAATATGAATGAATGGAAAATATAGAAAAACAAATAGAAGGAAATTCGCATGGAAGACATCTTTCTATCTCTCTGGACTGTGTAATAATCTTGTCTCTGTCTACAGGTAGCAATAATGAAATATTTAGGTAAATGTAGCCCATCAACCCATTTTTCCTGCTTTATATGTTTATCACTGTGATGAACACATACTTAACTTCTACTATCAATGAAAGCTAAAGAAATTCCACAGAGTTAATGCTTATTAGAAAATTCCTATGATAGTATATACTGAAATCTAGGAATCATAGTAAGTGGAGTTCAACTAGTAAAGGAATAGCAATAGTCGTAAAGGATAAGTATTGTTCTGAATGTCTGTAAGTAATTAAGAATGAAAATGTTCCTGGTCCATTCATCCCATGTCTACATCATTTTCATGCATTACACCTGGCCCTACCTCCTTGGTCAATGGGATCTGCTGTTGCTATTAAAACAATACAACAAGGCAGTTGCCTCTCTTCACATGGCCTTTTCTCTGGGGGTTTCTATATCCGAATTTGCTTCTTTTTATAAGGACGGCAGACATTGTATTACGGCCCACCCTAATCCTATATACTGTCATCTTAATTTGATTACATCTGCAAAGATACTATTTCCAAATAAGGTTACATTCACAAGTTCTGGAAGTTAGGATTTCAGCATATCTTTTTGAGAGATACAGCTCCACATGCAAGAAGCACAAGATTTAAAAAAAAAAAAAAAATGCATCAATGAATTTTCTCAAAGTTTTTCTTTTTTTTTTTTTTTAGTAACAAAGAATCTAAGTCAAATTATTTTTATTCCAGAAACATAGTTTTTTTTTTTTTTTTTTCCTGAAAAATGTAGGTATAAGTCCACATTCCCTGTAGGATTTTTTTCTGTGGTTTTCTAACTGCAGGAGGCTTTTGAAACTCCATTTACATTTATCTATCATATATAATTTCTTCTGTGCTGCTATTTATGCATCTTTCTCACAAACAGAACTGACAAAGACACACTGGAAATAGATTTTATTTTCATTTTGCCACTTCCTTCTTTGGTAGAAAATAAGATGATATATTTTAAATACAAAATATATCATGACATGTAATACACATTATTTATTGAAATTACTCTCTTAGACACGTTGTTTATAATGTATTTTCCTTTTGAATACATTACTTCGCAATCCTCTCATTGAAGGTGTCTTAATAACGAGGTGCCTATTTTTTCAGTATTTCAGACTTTTTTTTTTTAATGCAGGAAGGATTATTCTCCAGGGAAATCACATGTTCTCTGATTATAGAAAAAGATAATAATCTGTAATAAAGTTCTATATTAAAAATATTAAAGGTGGTAAAGAAAGACAACAAAGACTTAAAGAATGATCCTACCATTTTCTAACTGCCTTAGTCATGACTTTTGTTGTTTCACAGATGCACCAAAAGGGAAATGGACAGGCTACCTCTACTGCTGAGCCTTAGCCTATTTTCGGTAACATGTAGGATGGGGTTGGGATACTGTTTACGGATGAATAATAAAGTATCAAATTTAACTGATATTCCAAATTAAGGCTGGCTGTGTATGGAATCTTCTCATGCTCATAGAATGTAGTGAGTGAATTTTTTTTTTGTGTGTGTGTATGGAATCTTCTCATGCTCATAGAATATAGTGAGTGAGAATTTAGGATTTAACTTATGAAAGAAGGGTTAGAATACATTGTAAAAGAGGAATTGAGTAACTTTTTTTTATTGTTTTAGATCAGAGAAAATCAACACATAAAGGAAACCAAGGAAAATAGATCTTGAAAATACTTTAAAAATACTCTAAAATTATGTTAGAAATTTTTGAATTGACAAGTAATAAGCACAGATGAAAACAATATAATCAAAACTTTGAAAAATTACTACCTAAGCAAATCTTTAGGATTATTTTCCTATTTTGCCCCAGTATTCAGTTGTTAATAACAGTGAGGAAGCTTGTTGAATCTTCATACAAGACATGATAGAATTTCCTCCCACTCATCCCACTCTGTCTTTTGTCAGCGATCTTGGAGAGTAGTCACAGATAGCCATGAAATAAAAAGGAATGAAGGAGAAGAAAGAACAGTGACAAGAGAGGAGTGAAAAAAAAGGAGGTAGTCAGCAAAAACTACAGGAAAAATCTGAGAAAATTATTCCTGGCAGCCTGTATAATAGTTACTGATGAAGTGAGAGTGGAAGAGTAAAATACTTAATAAGAAATGGATAATATGCACTGAATACTTACAATGTATAAGGAAATCATATTCAACACCCTAGATGCCTTACCTTATAAAACCTTCATGCAACACATTTTATTCAACAAATATTAATCGAGCACTTTCTGAGTGACACACCCTATTCTAGGTACTGCAAATAAGATGGCCAACAAAATAAAATGAAACAAAACAGAAATATATTTTCCTAGGACCATAGTGGTGGTTCAGTGGTAGAATTTTCTCTTTCCCTGCCGGAAACCCATTAACCAACACCTGTTGCCATTGAGTCAATTCTGACTCAGGGCAGGCTCAGGTATTACGGAGTAGAACTGCTCCACAGGGTTCTCTTGGCTGTAATTTTTACTGAAACAGATCTCCAGGTCTTTCTTCTCCTCTGCCGCTGGGTGAGTTTGAATCTCGAACGTTTAGGTTAACAATGGCATGCAAACTGTTTGTGCCACTCAGGAACCGCCATACAGGACACTTGGGTTCAGTTCTTGACTAGTGGATGTTATGCTCAGTCACTATGCATCTGTAGGTGGAGGCTTGCACGCTGCTCTGATGCTGAACAGGTTTCAGTGACACTTCCAGACTAAGACAGGCTAGGAAGAAAGGCCTGGCCATCTACTTCCAAAAATCAGCCAGTGAAAACCCTATGGATCACAACATCTGATCAGTTTGTGCACAGAGTTGCCAGGCATCAGGGACTGACTAGACAGCAGCTAACATCAATAACGTGGGCCTTACATTCTAGAGGGGGGCCTGGCAATGAACAAATTTACTTAGTAAAATATATAGTACTTCATAAAATATATGGAAGTAGTACATGTACTAATACAAATTTATGTAGTATTTTATATATCATAAATACATGGTAATTTATGTAGTGATAAGTGTTAAGTAGAAACATAACCTACTCTATTTCAGTGTGACTTATTAAGATAAAAAAAAAGATAAACCCTATTTCCAATCAGGGTCACAGTCACAGGTATAGGGGTTAAGATTTTAACATAATCCGTAATAATAACCATGTATTCCTAGAAAAAAAAAAAAAAGGCACATAATAATAAAAGTGTAATTTGAGAAATCAATTTGTAGACATTTCGAATTTTGGTCTCTTATTTATAGAAATAATCCAATAAAATCCCTTTATTTTATAAAAATTTGACTCATGACCCAAAAGAGAAAAGATAAAAGGCACAGGTACTAGACAGTATTAGATTATAAATTGCATCATAGAAAGAAAATTTGGCAGAATTTTGTAGTAATCCTTTGTAATCTGACAAAGCATTGAAGACAAAACATATTTACATACATTAAGTATATACATATGCTTACATATACACTTAAATGACATTTGTATGCATACACACACACACATATATTTCCTCCTTTCCTCTCCCCATACGTAATATATATGTATATATACATACACAATATAATCACTAGGGGAATTAACACAAATGAAATGTAACATTTTTCAAAATATGAAAAATTCTTTTGGTGTTTTAACTATTTCTGTTATAACTGTTTTCAATATTGTCTCTAGAAGTACGTTATTGAATTATATCAAATAAACTCATTGGCCTTCATATTCTTCATAAGAAATAGTTAAAATGTTTAATAACCATTTTACAAACTCTCTAGCATATGCTATTCTTTCTGAGGCAATGTTCTAAAGGAATAACAGGTAAGTTGGAAATACAATGGTAAACAGAAAAGATACTTTATAGATTGAAAGTAATACATCAAAATATTTGTCCTATTCAAGAAAATAAAATATGATCTACCCAAGCCAATGTGGCTCCTTGATAACAAAATAAATACTTGATTTGTCAGTTATCAAGGAATTACATTGACATTATATGGATTCTGATTATGACATTTAATGCATAACACAAAAATTAATTTAACTTTACATTCAACTAATTGTAAAAACAGATATGCCAGTTTCTGACTTCAAAGAGACCGTACTCTACTGAAGGAAAATAAATAAATAATCAAGTGTCCCTAAGGTCCACCATATGTTCTGTGAAATAGGGTATTACGTGGTTTGAACATCGTGTGAAGACCCTATTATTTTCTTGTGGCAACTTTAAGATAGCAGAAGTGTTCCTTATCAAGGAACTGCAAAGGCTGGAGTTCTGGTGAGGCTGTATGGGCAGGGTAGGTGGCTGCCTCCAGGAAGTACAAGAGCATGGTGAGGGCTTGCTGAGCTTGTACAGCCTGGGGACTGGGCCTTTAAATGAGGTCCTTGGACACTCAGGAAGACGTTGGTCCCTTTGGAGGCCCAGATAGCCCTGCAGCCATAGTTTGCTGAGGATAAGGTCTAGGGATGCGGCGCAAGCCTAGGGTAGGTTCCCCAGGCATGAGCTCGTCAGAAGAGCAAAGGTGGACGCTCTTTCTTGGGCACCTCAGGTTAAGCCCACAACTTTTGCACCCTACAGCCAATTTCCGACTCAGCAGTCCAAATGATGCTTCAACTCATGTTTCTCAAAAAGTTCCTGTGACCCTTCATTTCACTAAAACCAGAGTCCTTCCGGGGTTCTCTGGGACTCCGCCTTCTCCTCACCTCACAGGTTTCATGGCCTTGTTCACGTCACTCTTCCCAGACCGGTCTCTTTTCTCTTTCTCAAAAATGCCAAACAGACTTTTCCTTTGAAGCTTTGAACTTAATATTCCATCTGCTTTTCTTCATATTACATCTTCATCATTTTCTCCCCTTTTTCCTTAAATGTCACCTTCTCAATGAGACCCAGCTTGATCACCCTACCAAAATCCTCCCAGTTAGTGCTGTTGTTTCCATTTGCCATGCTATATTTTGTTTGTTTGTTTGTTTTTGTCATAGCCTCTTTTACCTACTACCATAGTACATGTTAGGTCCTGGGGGGCGCAAACAGTTTGCGCTCGACTAATAACCTAAAAGTTGGCAGTTCAAACCCATCCAGTGGCTCCGCAGAAGAAAGCCTTGGCTAGCTACTTCTGTAAAAAGATTGTAGCCAAGAAAACTCTGTGGAGAACAGCTGTAGCCTTTACACAGCAGTCATCATGAGTTGGAATCCATTTGATGGCAACGTTTTTTTACTATAGTATATGATTTATTTTTCTTGTATGTTTTGTATTCTGGGTCTCCTACTCACCCCTCCCCAAGATTTTAAGCTATATGAGGGTACGGATTTTTCTCATGCATACCGAATGCCTAAAACAGTGTCCAGCAGATAGTAAGTGTTCAATAAATATTTTCTGAACATCATAACAAAATAGAAATTTGTACATAAAAAGACACATAACTGTCTTTTGTGTGATAAGTGGCCATGGAGCATTCTTGGTATCAAAATGCTAGAATACACGAGCTTAAACATCAAGAGTAAAGAAATACGCCTCTAAAAATGAAGTCAAAAGGCCATTCTGGCCATACAGGTCAGATATAAAAAATAAATTTTCCTTTATCAAATAAGAGAAAAATCTAGAGACCACGTTAGAACATGAGAAATGTATGTCAAAAGGATAAATATTATTATTTTTAAATGGCAAGTTTTACTCAGAGATGGAAAACTGCCATATGAATAAAGCCATTATATACTAGCCTCTGCTTGTTTAGCACTGGCCAGAGAGAAATGTTTAAAATTTGATCCGCGTTCCCCCCAGCCAAAAAAAAAGTGCCCTAAGAAAATTAAAGGCTTGGCCTCCTAAAGAGGCTTATAAATGCAATTAGATCATTTATTTTCCTTGGAGCATTCACAAAGAGATAAATCTCACTGTTAAAAGAAGTCTGTCATATCCCTATCAGACTCTTAAGTTAATTGTAATAACAGGCTATATACGATTTTACATTAGGAAAAAGAAAAAAAAAAAAGTTTCTTGGTTTCCTGTGAGACAAAAGGACACATGAGCAAAACTGTTTGTCATACAGATATTTTAATTAAAGAACTATCTTTCTCTCTCTGTCTCTCCCTCCCTCTCACACTTTTTTCTTTTATAAATTAGAAATAAAGTTTAAATCACTTAGAAGCTTATTTTTTATACCCAAGGAGCCAGTCAGGAGTATAATCTATTCTGATATTCATGAGAAAATCCTTTAAAATGTCAGACAACAGTTAAAACATCCTATGATTAGGGCATATTTTAATTTTCTTAATGTCAAAACTCTGCTGAGGGAGAAGCTTATGCACACTCATTTGATATTCACATGAGCTGATATTAAAATGGAGCTGCACTCTTAGAAGTATCGATATCAGGAATTGAAGGTATTTTTTAAAAATGGGACTAATCTGACCTTCAGGAAAGACAGTGCATAGTAAGATGAACCAGAAATAAAATCATTTTGAAATAATAAATAGCATAATTTCCTTTAAGAGGAACTGGGCAAGGGGGGGTAAGATTTTTCTCACTAATTTAGCTCAGTCAGCATGTTTGCGTTCAGTAATACAGACTGACCTGGTACAGGAGAAGGTTGAATAAGATGATTTTAAGTGTAAGATTCTAGTATCTTTTCAAATGCATGAAGCATGGGAACAATGGAAGTGTTGTGTGAATGAATGCTTTCCAGACATAAATGTGCAGACCAATTCTGAGGCTCCAATATCCTAGAAGTGCTTCTCAAAAACATGCAATGCTTAATGCAATAAAAAGCGCTTACTCTTAGGGAATATCTTCATTCATTAAGCATGATTTCACAAGAGCCTACTTTGTTCTGGGCACTGTGCTGTGAGGGAAAAACACTGAAGGAAAAGTGCTGGATTTTAGTGATAAACCAAAACCGTTGCCATCAAGTTAATTCCTATTCAATAGTGACCCTATAGGACAGAGAACTAACCGCACCATAGGGTTTCCAGGAAGTGCCTGGCGGATTCAAACTGTGGACCTTTGGGTTACCAGCTGTAGCACTTAACCACTACGCCACCAGGGTTTCCTTGGTAATAAGGGCAATACCAAAACCCATTGCATGGAACCAATTCCGACTCAGTGACCCTAAAGGACAGAGTAGAACTGCCCCATAGGGTTTCCAAGGCCAAAATCTTTATGGAAGCAGACTGCTGCATCTTTCTCACTTGGAGTGGCTGGTGAGTGCAAACTGCTGATATTTTGGTTGGCAGCTGAGCACTTTAGCCACTGTGCTAACAAGGCTTTTCAATAAAAACAATACAAACATAAATCAATGTTTAATTTAATGACAAGTGCTGTGAACAACAACAACAAAAAGCAGAATACAGAAGTAGAGTCTGAGGGGGAAATGCTCCCACGAAAGGTCTTTGGGACTAAGGGGCATTTGAGTAGAGACCCAAGAAGTTGGAGAAAAGAAAGATAAATATACAGGGAAAGTACATTCGCAGAAGAGGTAACAGCAAAGGTAAAGGCCTTTAGGTGGAAAAATGCTTCGCAAATTTGTTGAAAATCATAAGACTAGTGTGGCTGAAAGGAGCCCTGGTGGTGCTGCTAACCTAAAGGCTGATGGTCTGAGCCCACGAGCTCAAAGACCTGGCAACATACTCCCATAAAAATTTCTGCCTAGGGAAACCCTTTGGGACAGTTCTGCTCTGTCCTATGAGGTTCTATGGGTCAGAATCGACTTGAAGGCACGCAACAATAGTGTGGCTAGAGCAGAGAAAAAAATCAGTAGCGTGGTTGGCAGTGAGGTAGAGAGGTCACATGGTTACATGTCACATAGAACCTTGTAAGCCGCTGGCAACGGGGTTGGACGTGTTTTTATTTGTAAAGGGAAGCCATTCAAGGACTTTGAGCAGGCCAGAGATGGAGTGATGTAATCTGATTCACATTTAAAAAATGTGCACAATCCCTGGTCTCCTATTGTTTATATTACAGTGGCTTTGACTATAAAGAAATGCCCTTGACTTTGGGTTTGATGATGGGCAGCAACCAAACAGCAAGTTGTACTTTCCTTCATATTCTACTATAGACATTACACAGTGCCAAGCCTTTCTATATAAAATATAAGAGGCTATAGTTATCACGGAAGTCTTGAGGCTATTGCACATGCTACTTTTACTCAAGAGAAGCTTTTGACTAATGCCCACTTAGGGAAAGACAACATACCCTGCATGAAAAATTTAAAAAAAAAAAAAAGATAGTGATGACCACAAACATATTGGAGAATATCAACAAAACTGTCAAAATGTTAAAATGGACTAATTATAAAAGAAAAAAGTTCAGAAGTAGGAAAACCTTGTATTTACCCATAACACTATGTTTAATGCAAACCCATCAAAATTAGAGAATCAGGGCCAACTTAAAACGATGCACACATATTTCAAGTTCTTCCCCTGAATCACCTGCCTTGCTGTGAATCCTGTTCACAGGAAATGCTTTGCCAGCTGTGGCCAGACTTCTTAGCAGAATACTGATTACAAGACCTCAGGACACTGTGGTAACACACTGCTTTTAGTGTATGAATGACAACTTTTACTCCACAGGGCAGTTGTACTCTGTCCTATTGGGTTACTGTGAGTCAGAATCAACTTGATGGCAGTGGGTTAATAACTCACTTAATAGGCTAGTAGCAAATACCCACCACCCACTGCCGTCGAGCCGATTCTGACTCATAGCAACCCTATAGGACAGAGTAGAACTGACCCATGGAGTTTCCAAGGAGCACCTGGCGGATTTGAACTGCTGACCTCTTGGTTAGCAGCTGTAGCACTTAACCACTACGCCACCAGGTATAATAGCAAATAGCTCTTAATAATACATAAAATTAAAATCCATGCAATTGTCTATTATTTAGTTGTAAGAATTCATGAAAGGGTCCGTATTTTTGAATTATTTTGCAGTCAACAGGGGGTATTCAACTGTTATAGACCCTACGCTGAAAAACACTACTCAAGTCTAAAAAATTGGAGTAATATCCTTGATCTTTGAATAGATATATTATTTTAATACTTTGTGGCTAGCATAATCAAAAATTATAACACAGATTTGGAGAATGTCTAAATTTAACTTTGGATGCAAAGCACTCTATTTTTTTTTTTTCATGTACAGTTAAATTAAAAGCAATGATTTGGTTGAATCTTCAGTTAATATATGTGACATTGAGTTTCTGGTTTATCATTTTACTTCCATTTCTTTGTCTTTGGTCTTAAATTCTTGATTTTTCCTTAAAAGTTTAAGGGCAAATAAATGTGCTTAATCAAAATCTGATCCCACATATTCAAAGTAAAGAGTTCTGTTAATTTGTTTGATGTTATTATTTGGATATTCAATTCCCCTCCCCCCCCCACCCCTGGACTCAAAAGTTCAAATACAAGCATTTATATTTTGGTTAAATATGGTCCTTAATGTTTCCATTGCTTACCTTTTTTTTTTGTTGTTGTTGTTTTTCATAATTTTACTGTAATAGAAAAATACATATGATATATGTACAAAGGATTCTGCTTGAAAAACATTTTTCTAATTATACCTTTATATTTTTTATATTTGGATATATGATGACTCCTATTTTACATTTGCAATTGTTACATATCAAACTAGACATTACATTTTTTAAATATATACCCTTTTTTTACAATTTTAATCATCATCAAAATATAACCTCATCTGTTTCTTGCTCATTCATGTATTTCTATTGTGCTGGGTAGATATTTGTTGAATAATTGGTTATAATTGATTATTCTCAGAACATCTTGGCTTTGTCCTACTTCATTTCCCTTGTTGCTGCTGTAGTCAAGGTACTTGTAATTCAACTGTTATGGCTTATTTTCTGATCTTTCAAGATTGAGTCTATATGGTCACATATTTTTCCTTCCAGATATGCCTTTCCTTTTGATTCTGCTTATGTATCATAACACTTTCTATAACTTTAAGTGTCGTCTTTCACATGTTTAATTTCAGCCTCCAAGCTCCACACTTTTGGCCATCTACATAATTTACATCTCCACTTTGATGTCTCATAACCCAGTAACCCAGTGCCGTCGAACTCTATGGCTAAATCATAATACTTGCCTGCACCCAGCCCACAAAAATATTTCTCAGCCAGCCTCCCCTATATTGGGGCTCAAACTGAAAGCTTAGAAGTCTTTTTTGATTCTTTTATATCCCTCATCGTTTACGTCCAAAATATCAAGAAATCATGTTGGTATTTCTCAATATATGTTTAACTTATGCATGTTTTATAAACTTGTAATCCCCAACCTTATTCAAGTCACCATCATCTGTCATCTCAATCACCATAAAACACATCTCTGGCTTCTACTTTCATCTTTACATTGTCATCTCTCTCTCTCTCACTTTTGTTTGTGTGTATGTGTATGTATGACTCACAACTCTTATCTCCCTTTTGCCATGTAAGATAACATAGTCACAGATTCTGGAAATTAGGATGTGGACCTCTTGGGAAAGTCAATACTCAGCTGGTTGAACATCACATAGATTTTATCTAAAGTAGAGTTAAAATTTATTCGTTCGTCTTTCAGGCTTGCTTATGGCTAAAGTGCAGGCCTGTATTCTAGGTTCCACCAATCAGAATCGTCCATGCAAGATTACAATTTGGAGAGAGAAACATGAAGAAATGGGAAGGAATCTGTTTTTTTGTCCTCATGAATGATGGGATAAGTTTCTAAATCCTCAGGGGTCACAGTGGCATACTTCTAGATTCCAATCCTCAATATAAGTATGTACTTTGTTGTCTACAGAAATTTGTGGGAAGCCCACGAAGGTCTTATTTTATCTATAATTCAGGTCTGGAAAGCAAAAGTTGACTTTATTCCTCAAAATAGAGTGTCACAGGCCTGTACCCAATTCCAGATCTGGATCAATGCAGAAACTTAAAGCAACTTAAATAGAAGTGAGGCCAGTTAATTTTCTTTCCTGCCATAACGGCACAGACACATGATACAAACCTTTCTTCTGTCCCTTTCCAAAAGAAACTGGATGAAAGGAAAATGCCTGACTTTTCTCAAATTATTGGGCACTGACCATTAAAAACAAAATGTTAATTTCAGGGATCCAGAATACTATTATAATACACAAGTGAGAGGGCAAGCTTATAGGAGTCAGGGCAAAATAGAGTTGTGCTTCAAGTCCATTTCTTGGTGGACCAGTGAATTCTCAAACCCATCCTAGAAATATTTGTCTAATTCCTGAACGTATGTTGAGTAGTTGAACTATGTCATTGTCAGAAAGCCCACATTGACACCTGATTCATGGAGTAACTCTTCATAAAACTGGCCAAATGAAATCCCCGGGACCTCTTCCTATTGGTTAATTATCAATTAACTTTCATCTTCAAAAACTTGAAGACACATTATGATGATTCCTTTGTCATGCCATGCCCATTTTTCTTACCCCTTTTACCTGAAAGAAGATTCGTCTTGGAGAATGACAATAAGTTAAGTGTAATCAGGTGGTATTTCAAATTTATGCTACTGTTCCAAACATGATTTCTTTACTGGAGCAAATCATCACTACTCCTGGTACTTTATGTGCCACTATTAAATCAGTAAGTATATGTTTCACCTAGTTTGCTTTCTGTGAGAACCAGTGATACATCTTACCTGTCTTGCTCAACAGTTCATCACAATTTCAGTTCTATGACACATTTCGGAACCTTGGTGGCGTAGTGGTTAAGTGCTACGGCTGCTAAGGAAAAGGTCGGCCATTCAAATCTGCCAGGCGCTCCTTGGAAACTCTATGGGGCAGTTCTACTCTGTCCTATAGGGTTGCTATGAGTCGGAATCGACTTGACAGCAGTGGGTTTGGTTTTTTTGGTTTATGCCACATTTCAGTGTTTAGGAAACTTAAACATCTCACTCTCCCACAGGACATGACTCTGGTACACGTGGGTGAAATCATAACAGTAGACCATGGTGATCAGGAAATAACAGGTATTCTAAATGTAAATGATTGCATTGGAGCTTGTTGATATATCACCTCCAAGTGAAATACAATTTGCTACATCTCATATATCCACCACTAAAAAAATAGCCTTTATGGATTTTTGAGGCAATATCTAACACACTTAGATCTGCTGCTCTAATCCATTTTCTGGGTAACCCAGATGGCTTTGAGGTATGAGTGAGACCCAGAGGGGGATTTGGCTGTCCTACTGATTCAGGCTGCAGCTCTGCCATTTGGCATTTATGGCTCAATGGCTTCAATGATATTTAAAGTGCCTGTGGCAGATGAGGATGCTATTAAAATCCCAAGACACCCCATGGTGATATAAGCTTCAGGAAGACCTTAGGTTTTAAAGGAAAGTCATGACTTCTTCAAGAACTACTTTTTCTTATTTTGAGAATTGCTGTTGAAATCTGGTAGAGACTAAACTCCTGACTTTAGGATACAAGGAGACAATATGATCTGAGTTATCCATTGTTACTAGTTTTTCTGATTAACCAATTATTCTTTTTACCATCTCTGGGGTAGGGGATTTAAATGGAAATTTTGATTATGGAAATAGTCTTGAATATAACCTGAAGATATCAGAAGGCTGCATAAGTAGGTAGATAACATAGTGTAACCATTTCGTCCAGAATGTCATCTCCACTTTTCCTTGATATCAAGAAAAAATCCCAATGACCAGTTAAGCAAAGAGTAGGGAAAAGCCTCAGTCTGTTTATAACACGCATTATGCCAGCGTTTACTGAAAGTGAAGTGCTGAAACATAACTTTACTCGGTGGGTTCCCTGAAAGATAGTGTTCTGAAATGAATCGTGTCCCCCCAAAATATATGTTGAGATCCTAACCTCCAGTACCTGTAAATGTTACTTTGTTAGGAAACAGAGGTTTTGAGGATGTTATCAGTCAAGTTAACACGAGCTCATACCAGAGTAGTGTAGGTTCTCATCCAATATGAGTGGTATTCTTACGATGCAGAGGAAAGATGGATATGCAAAGACAAGAATAGAGATCGGAGTGATATATCTATAAACTGAGGAACGCTAAGGATCACTGGTCTTCACCAGAAGTTAGGGCAGAAGTATGGGGCAGACTTCTATGGGACAGAGCCCATAGAAAGGACCAATATGGCTGACATCTTGATTTCAGACTCCTAGTCCCCAGAACTGTGAGATAATAGATTTTTATTCTGATAAGCTACTCAATTTTTACAGCAGCCTAGTAAACTAATACCCACAATTAAGTAGGAAGGAGCTTCCGGCTTCTGGTCCTGAGCAGCACCCTCAGTGTCTGTATTTGCCATCTTTCTGCGATTTAACATATTTGATCCTGGGTTGTATGACTGTGCCTCAAAGCTACGCTGTATTTGTTCAAAATTTGTTGTGGTTACCAAGAAAGAGAGTGTTCTTAGTTTAATTTCTTAGCTGTTAGGCTTAAAAACAATGTATTTTTAAATTGTAATTATGTATTATTTATTTCTTCCTCCACCAGTAAAATATAAACTCTGGTCCTATGAAGGTATAGAATATATTTTTTGGACACATCGTGTCTCATTCACAATAGTCCTTCAACAAATATTTGTTCAACGAATGAATGAGCAAGTGAAAGAAAACCCAACTTAACTTCAACTGCATCAATAAACATTCTCTGATAACTTCACTCGACCTTAAGCCAAGTCCTTTTTACTAGTTTTAATATTAAAAACATATATATTTAAAAAGTAGAGTACAGTAAAATTATAATGATGTTGCTCATCAAAAGGCAAAATTGTGTGGTTTTCTTTAATTTTCATTATTTGCATTTTTCTAATTATTCTATAAAGAACATCTATTACTTATGCATTAAGAAAACATTAAACTTATTTTTAAATCAGTACTTGATTACATTCAGCCGCACATACAATTTATTCTACTTTGTACTTAAAAGTTTAACATAACCTACTTTCTGTTAAATATTATAAGTTGTGTTAGGAGAGTGTTTCAGAAAAAAACAATGGGTGCACTCTCTGCCTACTCATTGTTTAGATTCTAAGACAATAAATTCAAACAAAGACATTGTCACTAAATGCCTTATATATTAAAAATCATCACCATAAATCGTAGTATTGCACACATCTTTGCTCTAGCATTGATCTGCCCATTCTTCATGTATGTGTGTATGTATATACATGTATATATATTCACATATATATAGTTGTTGAGAATATACACAATGTAACTGAATTGTACATATAGAAATTGTTGAATTCATGTATGTCCTGCTGTGATCTGTACATTCTTAATAGAATACCACATGATATGTTGAACATAATTTTCATCAAATTGTACGTGTTTCACACTAAGAAACTGTGCTTGTAATTAAGCAAAATTTACTAACAATTTTTTGGGAGAATGACAAAAAATGCTAATTAAAGGAAAGATTTCTACGATGTATGTGCCAAGTGTAAAGTTGGAAAGAATGCTAAAAGGAAGTTATTTTATGGCTTCAGAATAAGAAGGTGCTTGATATTAAAAAAGAGAAACTCAAGACTAGGAATTCACAGATTTCTCTGAGTACATAGAAAAATCCGTGGAGGTCACTGACCAATGTGGAATGCACCCAAGAACAGATAAACTGGAGTAAGGAGACAAAGTGGAAACACAGTGCCTATGAAATTGACCAAATCCTTTTTTGTGACAAGACATTTGTTAACTGTAAATTGCTTAAACTTTATCTTGTGCAAAGAATTTAACTTTACGCAAAGTAAATCCATCTTTGTTCTTGTTTCCTGAGATCAAATCAATCATGCTACTATTAGCCCTTTTAGTTAATTTTCTACTCTGTATTTCCTTTTTTCTCCTTAAGAAAACCTTGCAGTAATTTTCCTAAGGTGAACCTCCCTGCATTTCGGAACAGAGAGGCCTCCCTGTGGGCATACAGGTTAACTGCTCAAGTAAACCCTGTATGCTTTAATTTCTTTGTGCTTTTATTATTTTGACAATTAAGAAAAGTTTGTTGTGAGAAGTAATCCCAGGAGATAAGAGTAGGAGCTAGGATAAAAGAAGGGGTCGAGTAGGGAAAAGATGTTAAGAGTTGGTCACTGTGGGGTGTGACTGGGGTTCATTCTCGCTCAGACCCTCTGAGGAGACGGGGCATGCACCTCAAAACTGTCTGCACCCAAAACAAGGGAGATGTTTCTCTAAACTGCTATCCTCTACTTAAGGATCACCCAAAAAGACAAAAAGCAAACCTGTTGCCATCGCGTCAATTCTGACTCATAATGACCCTATAGGACAGTAGAGTTTCCAAGGAGCACCTGGTGGATTTGAGCTGCTGACGTTTTGGTTAACAGCCACAGAACTTAACCACTACGCCACTAGGGTTTCCAAGGATCACTCCTATAGTGTTACTTCCCCTGTATGTCTGGGTTTCGTCATGCAAGAGGGCTGAGCTGGTTTCTTTAGGCATCTTAGTCTTTCCCTTTCCGAGAAAGTTGTTGGTCTCTGTTCTTGTCTCGATTTAGACTTCCCAGCATTCCGATGGATGGGATCTTGCTGCAGGGTGGTGGTCCAGCACAGAGGGGCACTGATTTCTGTCTTTGCTTCAGCCTTGGGAATGTTCTTCACATTATGCAATATTCACTCAGCTGATTTTCTTGAGTGAAAAATTAATACAGGTGCCATTAGAGTCAAATATACTTAGAAACACAGGCATTTCAGTTTAAATATAAAACTGGTAATTAGAGAACTTTGCATATAAAAAAGAAAACTCTTCACCTCGAATAACCCACAGCCTGCTGTTCATTTGCATATCATTTTAACAGTTAGATTCTGGCAGCCAGAATATGCTAATAACTGCACCCATTTCATACCCTAATACAGGAGCTCTAATAGCTCAATGATAGGCCTATATAAGCCTTACAGAAAATCTTTAAAATTACTTGGAAACTAAAAAATAGTTCCTTTAGCTTTGTACAAGTTCTCAGGGGGCCCTTCAGGAGCTCCAGTGAGCAATCCGTCAGCACCAATTTTGAGCTACAGAAACGGCATGTAGCTACCACAGGAAATAAATAATTTTAATTGTCTCCTTTTCTTACCATGTCTAATCCTGCATCTACCTATTCTCAAATAGCTGATCCATTTAGCTCAACCTTATGAAGAAATCAGTTACGTAAGTTCAGTTCTGATATAACAGAGAAATTCTTTGGTGGCTAATACAGTGCACTTTAATAACCTCACTTGACTATTATTACATGAAATCTCTACTTAATCTCATACTTCAAAAAGCCTAAGATTTATCAACGGTGTTGTCAAAATGAAGGTTCCCAATACCTACACCACAAAATGTAAATTTAGCCAGCCCAGGTGTGATCTGTGTTTCAGTATCTTTAACAGTTAACTAGGAGATTTTGAACCCTCTTTGAGAAATTCTGCTTTAGGCTGTTTGACAAGAACCCAATTACTTGTATAGTATATATGCCAGTGGTATGTCAATGCCATATATCTATATAATAAACCTAAAACAAATATTCACAATTTGGTTCTTCTCATATATTCCAACGACTGCCTTCTCCCCAGTCCCAAACAGAAACAGCCAGCATGAGAACAAAATAACTACCAGTTGGAAATTGGAACATGGTGTCCCAACTACAAAGTGTTAGCAGAAGCCACCAAGAGCTTCAACTGCATGGATATCCCTGAATGAGAAACGTAGTGCACTAATTCACAGGATATAATATTTTATATATGACTAACCCCAACTCTATTTCATGTTTTGTTTGCTTATCCATTTCTGCATCTGCAGTTTCTGAACCTAGGAATTATCTAACCGCTGCTTGTCGTTGAAAGGCTGCAGCTTATAAACAGATACTTGGAAAATACAATATTCCGTGATTTACTGAGACCTAAATGGTATTTCTCTTTGTTGTACCTCCTCCTTAGTTTGTATGTCACAGCCATTTGTATTAGAAGGCAGTTTTGATGGGGCTGGTGGCGGTGTTTCAAACTGAAGATCCCTGCTTAGTGAGATACTTTTAACACCTCATTTCTTGAACGATATTTTGGAAAACTTCCCAGTTTTACCTCAAAAACAGTGGGGCTGGGAAAAGATGTGTCTGTCAGCAGGGCTCTATTACTACTTCAGTTTCTGTCAAGTAGTCCACTGGTGCATTTACCTTCTCTTCCTGGCTATTCAATATCCAAGCATCCAGCTGTTGGCTGAACTGCCTGCTGTCAGTACAAGCAGCAGCTCAGACAGACCACATGTATCTCGGCTGCCTATGCTAACGGAAAAACACACCATGACTATTCTACGTAAGTGGAATAATTAGTGGGGATCATATGGAAGGGTCAAACTTAGTCCAAATGAAAGTGGAATGGGTGTCCCTTTGTTTTTATATCCATAATTTAAGCCGGAGTTCACCTTTTTAAAGAATGTCTCACCTCTGTCCTCTTGAAGTTGGTTTGATGACTGGTGGTGTAAATCTGGCCCATTTTGGCTTGCGTGCCAAACACAAAGGCATCATTATTGAGCGATTTGATTCAGATGGTTAGATGGGCTATGTGTCACTCATCAGTCTTTCACTGTGAGTTCAATAAAGCACTCATATGACTGGAAACTTCTGAAAAAAAAAAGGATATTTCATTCCTTAGCATATCAGTGTATTGCTATTAGTTTAATAAATCATATTTGTTGTTGTTTACATAACAATTAATTATTAACAATGAAATAAAAATTATGTTTTACACTGATAGAATGAAAAAAATAATTAAAGGTGGCACTCTGTGTTTTAGGGTTTACAAAGAAAAAAGGTATAATTTTATTCATTTTTAATCTACAGTTTTTGCTCTTTTCCCCCATTTCATTATAGATTTACTTTCTTGTGTAAATTGCAAGAGAATAAAATATACATTAAAAATTAAAACATTTTAAGCATGGATTTCTTATGATTTTGAGCTCATAAAAGGTAATATTTAACACACACAGAACTAACTCTTGAGAAAGCTGATTTTAAAAATGGTAACATTTTTAGCATCTAACTTGTTTCTGAATATAAACTGACTAGTCTAAATAATTATAAAAATAGATACAATAAAATTGTATGGTCCCAAAAATGGTTTGTAACGTGCTTCAACTTGTCATGGTGAAATTAAATAACTGTAATAATGTTGATTTGCCAAAAGGCATACCTGTTAAAGTTTTTAAATAACTTCTAGACAAATGGCCAAAGCTTTATAAAATTATTTTTCAGTTTTAATTCAAATTAATTGAAAGATTGGTCCTAAAGTTTTCCAATATAATCAGTTGGAATAAAGTAGAAAAGGAAATCAATTTTTTAAAAGAATACTGCTATTTAAATTGATATTAGGAAATAATATCATTTCACCAGTCAAGACTTTCATAATGCTGAGATATAAAAAAGGCTTTTTATCTGTAAGGAGGCAGACACTCCTGAATTAATTCATGTATATCACTGGGAATTTTTCTGTAGGTGAAATGAAATTTATCATACTAGGTCTATAGCAGAAATATTAAAAAGAAGCCCTGTGTGTATTGGACTTTTGTATGAGCAAAGCTGAGAAGGCAGCTTAATTAAACATTCTTGTTGATGAGTTATTTTTATTCTATAAAAGGGGTCAGTGTTCTCAATTTTTAACATTCTTTTAATAAATTATATTTAAGTAAAATTTAAAAAAATTAGAGGACAAGAAAAACCTATGGTTAGGAAAATTGGTTTATCTATTGAATAAAATGTGAGATAGAATATTTTTTTTTAAAAAAAGGTTAACGTCCTTTTGATTCTGACTCTTAGTCGACCCTATAGGACAGCAAAGAACTACCTCCTATGGTTTCCAAGGAGCAGTTGGTGAATTCAAACTGCTGATCTTTTGGTGAGCACCCATAGCTCTTAACCACAGGGCTCCAGATAGAACATTGTTGTTGTTGTTGTTATTACATGCCGTCAAGTCGGTTCGGCTCATAGCGACTCTACCAGACAGAGTACAACTGCCCCAAAGGGTTTCCAAGGAGTGGCTGGTGGATTTGAAGTGCCTACTTTTTTACTTTTTGGTTAGCATCTGAGCTCTTAACGGCTGTGCCACCAGGGTTCCAGGCAGAGTATTAGAACTACTCAAATTAAGAACAATTCTACCACTAATTCCAATACGCTCAACATTATGCTAGAATCAACAGTTCCCCCTACCCTATATGTTTATAATCTAGTCAAAGAAACAATGTAGGGGAATTAAAAATAAATTAAAATCATGTATTTAAGTAATTTCATGTTTATTACAGAGTTCATGTTTATTACAGAGCAATACTGTGCATACTTCTCAAGAAGGGTGGGGCCATGAAGTAAAAGACCACTCAGTGAAGTGTAGATACTCTAAATAGTGGCTTCACAGAAGAAATGGATTCTTCATGATGGTTGTTGTTGTTGTAATCAGGTGCCGTCTAGTAGATTTTGACTTACAGCAACCTCATGTGACAGAATAGAACTTCCCCATAGGGTTTTCTTGGTTGTAAACTTTACAGAAGCGGATCACCAGGATTTTCTCCGGAGGAGCTGCTGAGTGGGTTCAAACTGCCAGCTTCTCAGTTTGCATTCGAGTGCTTAGCCATTCGTGCCACCACGATTTGAATAAAAACAAGTAAGGGCATCTCAGAAACAGGGGAGCTACAGGGTGTAAAGAGCATGGATGTGAACAAGCCTAAAATGGTTATAGAGAGTAAGAAAACTGACATGTGTCTAACTTGTTTCTTTAAGACTTCTTTTAAATGTTGGATATGAAATCACCGGAAAATAGCCAATACATAGATTCCAAGAATTGAGGAAAAGTATTGTTTTTGTTCACACAAAGCATTTCAGAAGCAAGAGGATGGCTTCTTTCATTTTCATAAAACATTGGTCTGGAAAGAGCCTTAGGATGTATTCTAATTTGGTATTAGAAATTTGCTTATCATTAATTTGAAGAAGTACCACTAATATGAAATTGCTGTCGATATTTACCATCTGAATGTATCACCCAGCTTTGCATGTTCCCTCTATCCACCCAAACGTTGCACTGGTACATAGTGGTTAAGAGATTGGCTGCTAACCAAAAGGTTGACAGTTTGAATCCACCAGGTGCTCTTTGGAAACCCCATGGGGCAGTTCTGTTGTGTCCTATAGGGTTGCTGTGAGTAGGATTTTGACTTGACAGCAGGATTGTTTTTCTTTTTTTTTCCCCCATCCATCCAATGTCAGAATCATATGACAAAAGCATGACAGTTAAGAGAAGTAGCCTCTGTTTTCTTCTTTGAGTCCATATTGATCCAGCTAGCTCTTTCCCTTAGTTTTCAGACTTAAAGCTTTTTTTCTATCTGCATATATTAGTGGAGTAAATCAAATAAAATGCTTTTTTTCTTCTAATTTTGTGTAGACAGTTATATTCCTTTGATTGTTTTACCTCTATCATCTTTTTCTGGTTTATTTTCCTAATTTCAAAAAATCAAGTTATTTTCTCAAAAACTTTACTTTATGGTTCATACATGTTGAGAAGCAAAAAGTGGAAGAGAAGGAAATCAGGGAAAAAAAAATAGTAAGAAAAGTAAATCTAATGTTTTTTCCCTCTGCTCTTCAATTTAATAAAAGAGAGACATTTACTATAACAAGCCAGACTGTTATTCAATATAGCATTCAAAATTAAAGAAACTTAAGAAGTAGGAAATGGCAAAACAAGAGAAAAAACAAACAGGAATGAGAAAGAGGAGCAGAAAAAATTAAAATCTTACTTTATATTCTTCTAGTGCTTAGGTTAAGCACATTGTATATAATTCTATATAAGTCTGTATGTTTGATTCAAACATACAAAGCAATTTTTTAAAAAAAGAACAAAAGTCGAGTCTTATTCAAAATATCTTATTTAGCAACATACTTTATTTCTATGTTTAAAAAAAGAAAAATAAAGATCTCAGATTTCCAGACCTGGAAAAAATAGTTGACATTACTTGGTCAATCTCTTGAATTATAGGTAAAGAAAAAGCCTACAGTACTTGTAAGTTTTCCAATAACACACAGGTAATAACAAAGGTGGAAATAGGATATATCTGTATCCCATGTATCCATGTCTATATCTATATCCCCTATAGCTATCTATCTGTCTGTCTGTCTGTTTAATCTATACTCCCATGTTAGTGCTCTTTCTAGTGTATACAATCATACTTCCTATCCAAAACAATACTCTTCATAGTGTCTAAATGTTGATATATCACACATAAGCACACAACACAAATGAAGGAGAAGGAGGAAGAGGAGATAGAGAGGATAGACCAGGGGGAAAGAATAAAAGAAAGAAAATTAAAAGAAAGTTTTAAAAAATCTCTAAGTGCTCTAAGGAAATACGGAAGATATTCTACTATATTACAAAGAGATTTCTTTGCAAATTTATGTCTTATGACAATTTTTAATATAGGAGGGTGTTGTGGGGCAATTCCCCGTGGCATTTGTATACATCTTGTGACAACATTTGCCCTAGAATATCTTTTCAAGGACGTTTATATAGCATCCAGCCAGTCTGCTCTGTATCACCCCCGTGGAACTTGAAGGGCAAGGAGAACCAATGAGAACATGAAACTCATGCAGCTTGCTGTGTCATAGATAATAAAATTCTGTACTTCAGGCCCAGGAATCTCATGTCCTCTTCCAGGATCTGTGGTAGAATAACTTGTTAGCTTGCAAGTACAGTTAAGTCTCAGAGTCTTCACCATTTCTGACTTACGGCTGTATCTCTTTTGAGAAAAATTTCAGTGAGAGTCTTGTGGAGATGCAGGGGGAAGATAAATTGTCATTGTCCTTTTCAGTGACACGACATTGTGATTAATTTAATTTACTCTATCGTCCAATGTGGTCAAATGACTTTATTACTTTACCTGATGAGTGGCGTTACGATGGACAGTGGACTCTTGCTAAAAAATAAAGCATACCTGGAATGAGCTTATCATATATTTATGTTCGTGTTGCAGGTGGGAATGAAACTTCAGCCTCCAGATTTGTCATTTGGTGACCATTTATTACCACTAAAATCGTTCTAGAATCTAAAACTCATTTGAGAGTAATTGGTAACCAGCTTGATAAACCTGCTGTCACCGAAGTACCTGCTTTTTACAGCAAGACTGAAGATGTTAGAATATTATTTTTCAAGCTCACAGTGAGATAAAGAGTCCAGAGATGCTATTTTTTTTTTTCATTCCACAAAAATTAGAGAGGATATGCTGAAAAGATAATATACTCTACAGCTGGGTCAATCTTCCAGGCCAAAATGGAATGTCAAAGTGTCAGTTGTGATAATTATAAGATATATTATGATTAAATGGAGTTCCATCTGGAGCTCTGGCAGAAGAATTATGCCTTGAGAAATTATGCCTTGAGAGATATAACTCAAAGGGCTGATGGCAGTTGGTGCTGAGTAACCCCTGAACGCACTCAACTGGCTACATAGCAGAATTCAGATTGATGGTCACTGCCCAAATCTGGCACTCTTTCGAGATGTTGCTACTATAGGCATAACTGAAGTGACAGTTAGAAAATAGCACTGGGGTCTCCAGATGACTCTAATAACTAAGAGTTTTGTTTGATACTTGAACATGTATTTATTATTTAGTATTTAATTTAGTCCTACACAAATTGACTTTCTACTCTCCCGATTAGAATAATCACTATTACCTCTTTTTCAAAAAGCAGAGATTACAGTTACCTCTAAATGACCTTGGACAATTGTAGCAGTTCTTTATTCAAATGGAATGTTCACATTTTCTCTATTGCAATGAAATTGATACGATCATCAGGAGCTCTTGCTGCCTCTAACAACTTAATATAATCTTAATAAAATCTATACACAGAGTTTGTGGTAACTTTCACAAATTTAATACATACCTCCAGACAGTCATAACGTTTACTAGGCACATACCTGATCCAAAATATTTTATTTAAGGTGATACAAAAGGAAGACATTTTATAGATACTGACAGGTTAGTTGGAGATAAAAATTATTCTCAAAAGGAAGCAATTATATATTTTTAGAGCATTCTGCATCCCACTTTTGTGAGTGGCATCTAGGGCATTAAACGCTAGCAGGTAGCTATCTAAGATGCCTCAATTGATCTCAACCCAGCTGGAGCAAAGGAGAATGAAGAACACCAAAGACACAAGATAAATACGAGGCACATAAACCAGAGACTCCATCAGCCTGAGACCAGAAGAACTAGATGGTGCCTGGCTACCATCCATAACTGCCCTGACCGGAAACACAACAGAGAATCCCTGATGGAGCAGGAGAGCAGTGGGATGCAGATCTTAATTTCTCGTAAAAAGACCAGGCTTAATGGTCTGGCTGAGACTGGAGGGACCCCAGAGGTCATGGCTCCCCGAGACCAGAACCATTCCCAAAGCCAAATCCTCAGACAGGTATCGGACTAGACTGTAAGACAGAAAATAATACTGTTGAGGAATGAGCCTCTTGTTTCAACTAGACACATGAGACTATGTGGGCAGCTCCTGTCTAGAGGAGAGAGGAAAAGGTGGAGGGGGATGGGAGCTGGTTGAGTGGACATGGGAAATACAGGGTGGAGAGGAGGAGTGTGCTGTCACATTGTAGGGAGAGCAACCAGGGGTACCTAGCAAAATGTGTTTAAGGTTTTGTATGAGAGGCTGACTTGATTTGTAAACTTTCACTTAAAGCATAATAAATAAATAACAGAGAAAAAGTATGTTTACAGGCTGATACAATCAAGGGCATGTACGATTTCAAATCATAATATTCAAGATATACTACATATTGTCTGCATTAGTTTCACCGAGCAGTATATGAAGAGTGAAATGGTAACTAAAATTTAAACTGTAATCCCATATGAACAGTCCTGGTTTCTTCTCGGGGCATCCTATGACATAGCTCTCTTGGTTGGACAGGTTTTTTTTTAGGTAATAACTCTAACTTATAAAGATATTCCATCAAATGCATCAACATGGCTGTGAGTCATTAAAACGGAAGATTCTGACTTATCTACATGCTTTCCTACTCTTCTCACTAAAAGACTGTGTGAAGAGGAACTCAGTATTCTCTGGGCCTTGTTAATTTCGTAGAGAAGTATACATTATTTATATAATTTACGTCTCCTTTTTTCTGAGCACTGAATACATATTTTATTCAAGTATACCTATTTCAAACAGCTTACATAAGTTCTTGCTAAAATACAATCTACCCCTTCACATTGCAAAAATTTAAAACATCACTCTTAATAAGCTAATGTTCATGGCTATGTTCTTCGTAGGTGTTGATATTTTCTTTTCTATTCATCTATTCTTTTCCTAAGTTAGAGATTGGGGTTTGAGTATGACTGAATTGTGATAGCTTGCTTTTTCTCTTGCCTGTTCTTTTTTTTTTTTTTTTTTTGCATATGGTATTCCATTTTAAGAATGTGGAATTTCCACTCACAAATAAAAATTGGGTAAACCACATCAAGGGAGTGGCATATTCTTAAACAGTTCTTAAGTGTTGTATTTTTTTCCACTGCTTTCTTTGGGTATATGTTATCTCTTCAGTAGATATATCTACTTCTCATGCATCTTTCCCCATCCTTTATTTTAAATTCCACCTTGTTATTTTGCTGATTTTCTAAAGCTTATAAGAAATACTGGCAATACAGAAATGAGGCCTGGCAGAGGAGTGCTGAGATCTTCTCCTACTCAAAGAGATATAAAATAGATAAGGCCCTGAAACAAAATGTCCTTCTGGGTATTGGCAATTGTAGCGCAACTTTTGTCGAAATTAAAACAGTTTAGCCTCTAAATACAAAGACTGTTTTGTGGTTCACACAGCTGTTTCAACAGCTTGTCTTCTTGACTGAAGTGCAAGAAGAGATTAGAAGTGTGTATTTGTAAGTGAAATCTGAATTTAATTATGTCTTCATTAAGAAAATGTTGTTCGATGATACCAAACCACAACGGAAGAAAATAGAATCAACCGGCTAAAGAGATTAAAAAAAAAAAAAAAAAAGCAAAGGACGTGAAACAAAACATAGAAAAGCATGCCAATGAAGATAAAGAGCGATGAGAGATTTAAGGAGAGACCTGACAGAAGATAAGTTATATCAGGTGGAAAAGTCGTCATTTTGTTTTATTGCTTTTCTGACATTAATTATAAACGGCAGGTCACCTGTCAGCCAAGTGCAGGGTGTTCGTACAGACTGTAAAAAAGTTTCAGATCTTCTGTTGTTTTGGAGTTAGTTCCGACTCATAGCGACCCTGTAGGGCAGAGTAGAACTGCCCCATAGGGTTTCAAATCCTGTAGCAACCCATGAACAACGCACAAGCTTTCCAGTTACTTTTAGCAAGACTATAGTATAAATTCATCATAGCATAAATAATAGTGTTAGCACTAATCAACTACTCAAAACATTATACAAACATTTGCTAATTAATTCCTGCACCAAGGATAAATAGTACTCTGATTTACTGAGACACATGAAGAAGCAACTCATTGCCAAATTGCTGAAGTTTCTAAAGTTTAGCCAATGCTAAAGCCTCCCGTTTTTTTTTTTTTTATTCCAGCTTCTGCGTTTATGCATGCAAAACACACATACATTTGGACTTCAAAAAACATAATCTCACAATGAATAACGTGTGAGACTAGATTGTATTTCTACCACAGAAGAATTTCTTTGAAAGGCTGAGTATAGGCATGGGGAGCAAAGCCAATAGCCCATCTTCTTTGAACTCTCATCTTCTTCTCTTGCCATCTCTGCTCCACCCCTTCCTCTGGCCTATCCAAGTCCGCATTGGACTACTTATGCTATCTACCAGTACCGTCCCTTTTTCTCCCTATCATTTGTCACAATTTATAATTTTGTTTTTATATGAGATTATTTGATTAGTGTCTTTCTCTTCTACATAGCACAATCCATGAAAGAAAGGAACATGTTTATTCTGTTTAGCATATAGTAAGTGTTCAATAAATATTTGCTAAAGAAATGCTTATCTAGAAAAATATGGTGGTATTAATGCTTATATAAGATAAGCTCTCTAGTAAGCTCAAAGTATGTTCTAAAACATAAAATGAATTTTTATTACAATGTTTACACTATTAAACATTTAAGTAAATGTATGTATGGATGTACGTTCAACATTAGCGTTGGTTTAAACAGTATGAGTAGAAAGAGCAAAATAACTTAAAGCTGTTTTTAAAGAAAATCTTGGTGAGGTACTGGTTAAGAGTGAGGCTGCTAACCAAAATCTCGGCAGTTCGAATCTACCAGGTGCTCCTTGGAAACTCTATGGGGCAGTTCTACTCTTTCTTATAGGGTAGCTATGAATTGAAATCGACTTGACAGCAATGGGTTTGGTGTTTTGATCTATGCCCTAAATGGAATAAAAAATCGTTTTAACCAAACCAATTAGATTATTTTGTTCCTTGCGTCTCAGCTATGGAAGTAGATGTTAAATTTTGAGAAGGAACCTAAAAGAACACAGAGGAGTAACAATAACTACTATTTACTGTGAGTTTATTAAATGTCATTAAATCCTCATAATGGCAAGCACATGAAGCAGGTATTATTACCATGGCTATTTCATATACTCAGAGAGTTACATAGCTAGTCAGCCTTATAAAGATGTCTGTTTTTGCTAGGGAGTGTATCTTGTAGCATAACATTTTCTGAAGACTTTTTTTTTTTTTTAATTCCAAATCATCTGGGTAGGATAAATAGTCCCATCTCTACTGACAGCAGATGGTCAACAGAATACAAGGATAAGAATTGGCAGCTTTTGGTCAGGACAGTTGGGAGAGAAATGATGGTCAACAGTGGCCAGGAATCTAAACAGCAGGTGGTTTTAGCTCTTGTTCGTAGTAGCCATGATACTAAATAAAATCTCAAATAATATTTATGCAGTGGACACGTAATCAAGATAAGAGTTCCTGAAATGCCTGTCCAAATTTTCAAAGAAGATTAAGATCTATACGTGAAGAGATCACAGGATGCTCCTCCAGCACGTGTGCCCAATCTTTAGGAGGCAGCACTGTATAACCTGGTATATAATTGATGTCTCATAGGCTTCACCTCTCAATTAATGTAAATATTATGCATTGACAACAACGTCCACCTCACAAGCAAGGCTCCCAACACCTATACATTTACCACCAGGGAATCTTGGCTTTTTCTAGTATTTACCTCTCCAAATAGTCTCTTTAGCCCCACAGATTCCTACAAGTATGTCATGGCTATATTCTAGAGCTCATCACTCCTTGATTCTTATCTGTTATTTCAATGTATCAGTTTCCCACTAAAATTCAGATAGGTGGGATTGGTGGTTGTGTGTGTGGTTAGGGGTATGCATTCTGAATTTTATAAAAAGTCACTGATCGATCAAGGCAGGCTTCTGCAAGTCCACCACCAAACTTCTCTGCTCTTAGTTGTCTCTGATGACAATGACGCCATCCCAAACCCCACGAGAGACATTCTGGAAGGCCTGTTGTTATTGTTACTGTTATTGTTATTGTAAGGTGCTGTCAAGTCAGTTTTGACTCAGCAACCCCATGTGACAGAGTAGAACTGCCTTGTAGGGTTTTGTAGGCTGTGATGTTTATGGGAGTAGATTGCCAGGCCTTTCTTCCACGGAGGTTCTGAATATGTTTGAACTGCCAACTTCCTGGTTAGTAACAAAACAAAACAAAACAAAAAACCAAACCCACTTGCCATCGAGTCGATTCTGACTCATAGCAACCCTATAGGACAAAGTAGAACTTCCCATAGGGTTTCCGAGGAGTGCTTGGTGGATTTGAACTGCCCACCTTTTGGTTAGCAGCCATAGTTCTTAACCACTACGCCACCAGGGTTTCTTGTTAGTAGCCATGCACGTTACCATTGCATCACCAGGGCTCCTTTTGGAAGGCCTAATATCGCAGTTGTTTTTCCTTTTTGTTCAGGGAAAAAGAGCAGTCTGGTGAGGAGAGGTCAACCACAGACTTCAGTGGTACGGTGATTCCTGCTGCTGCTCTGTTTAGTCCAGTTTTCAGGCCTCTTGCCCTTCAATTATTGCTATTCCTCTTGGACACCAGTTTTCTCTCCTTTGGGCATCTCAGCCCATCGTGCATATGTGTACTTACCTGAAACTAATGTTTGGAGTGTGTTCATAAAGTTTCTCACCAGCCACCTTTTACACCAAATCAAGTAATGTAGTGATTCACCTGTTATCAGAGTCTCTGAACACAGTGTGACAGTAGGCAGGTTTTCCCAGTGCACAAAACAATGATGGCTAATATCGAAAGCTGGTCTATTAGACAGTGGTTCAGTCAACATACACCAGTATAGTTAAAATAAAAATCATGAAACTTTGAAAATAGTGCAAAGAATATGAATAGCAGTGCCCTTATGCCATTCAGTTACCGGGTGCGTTAATGATTCCTTAATTATATTTGAATAATGAAGAAAAAAAACTAAGAGAGAGATTCTTTCTATAGAATCAGATGGTACAAAATGCTAAGTTGGTTGAGAAAAATAGAACAATAGTTATTTTTGTTTGGGATTATTCACAAAATGATCTTTAGATTAAAATGTTAAAGTGGGAAGGCACAAAAAGATGTTGAGACTCTGAGACTCCCTACAACACATAAAGATCACACCCCTTCTACTGATATTCCAAACCCTCAACCTAAATGGTCTGACATCATTTTGCACTTCTTTCCTTCACATAAAGTACATACAATCAAACCCCAGTGTTAGCTCTCCTTAGGTAATAGTGAAAGATCTATAAGAAGAAGGAAATATGCCATTTTTTTTTTTATTATTTTTGTAGAGAAGTTAAACATGAATTCAGTAAAAATTAGATGAACTTGTCATTATTCCCTAGGAAAATTCTAGATGGTTACTAAGTGGAAGGTAGGTGATAATTGAAGAAATAGAAAAGCTGGGGAGGGGCTCATGCTTTCTCTAAAGAAATCAGACAACTTCCACTTCTTTTCATTTTTTAATATACTATTTATTACATTCTTAGTTTTAGTTCAGCAGGACATTTTAGATATAGGACAACTCTGCCTCAATTTTTTTTTTTTTTTAGTTTTTTGTATATATTATTTTTACATACACACACATATGTGAATAGTTAAATAGATTCTTAGCTTGTTGAATAGCTATTTACAAAGAATAACTTTGAGGACTGATGTTAACGTGAGAGAAGGTCTCTAGACAAAGCATTTTGTTCTATCATAATGAATATATTATCAATATATTGAATTCAATTGAATTTAAATATATTGAATTAAAATTTGATAAAGCATACTTATCAAAATGTTCATTTTTGCATTTATTTGACATTTATTGATTTATTCAATGCCTAGATCAAAGATGAATAAAACACAGTTCCTGCCCTTGAGACACTCACAGTTGACAAAAGACAGACAAAAACAAAAAACAAACATAAAATGTGGCAAGTGCTATAATAGATTCATATGTCAATGAGTCAGAGTTTAGAGGGAAACCTAATGCATCGGACAACAAAAGCGATTATTGATTACAAGACCAATATGAGTCAACAGTGTGATGGGTGTCAAAAGAGCAAATGAAAATGTAGTCTGGATTTGTGTATGTTCAGGGTTTAGAGTGAAGAGGAAAACCATTTTTGTAATACGATTCACAAATTTGGCCACATTTGGAAAAGTTTTCACTTTCAGCTCTCACAATTTAAAAGAACTCCAAGTAAGACCATTCTAGGAACGGTATCTGGAATAATAAAGACTTATTACATCATTACATTGAAATATGTTGAAAAGAATGGGAATGTTTACTGTAGGAAAAAAACAATTGGGTAGTACATGCGATCAGTCATCAAATATTTGAAGAGTTGTCACATTAAAAAGAAAAAAACCCATGTACTTCCAAAGGGCAAAACTAAGATGCTCTGAAACATTACTGGAGGCACAGTTTAAATGCAAAACAAAGAGCTGTTTTCTAATAATTAGAGCTAATCAGAAATTAAATGGGCTTCTACTAAACCTGCTCTTTCTGACTATCCCCTACTGCGAGGTGGCAGATGAACTGTCAGGCATGTTACAGTGTAGATTGATGCATCTGAGTGGGAGGGCAAACTGCATGACCTCACGTTGTTTCTTAAGCTTCTCTCTGTTGCTCTGTCTCTGCCACACACACACACATATTCTTTCTGTCAATCTCTCACACAACCTCTCATCATCCACACTCTATACACTCAAACACACCATCCTGTGTGCCTATTTAAACAGAAAAAAAAAACATAAATATTTGAATGTTTGCAGCAATCTTGATTTGAAATGGAATAAGAAAGAGAAAAAAACCTTAACAGATCATGTCAACAAAGAAACATTATCCACCGATTATGTATGACAGTAAGCATGTGCACAAGAGATTATTGTAATGACCTGCTAAATCTTCAGAACTGAAACTATTTTTAAGCAGGGGAGGTATAAGAACCTCTAGGTCGGTAGCTTATAGTGTCAGTATCTAATCTCTCTTATTAGAGATCTGACTTTCATTTTTTACCTGGTTCTTATAACGATTCTTTTGTCAAACTCCCTAGTACCATTCCTGGCATTCTAATAACTATGTACTACCCTGCTTCTTTCCTTTTATTGTTTGTTTGCTTGTTTTGTTTTAGAAACTGTGTTTTAGTCCTTACCTTTGAGCTAACCTTAGTTCTCACTTTTTCTAAGAACCCCATGATCCCCTGTTTTCCAAAAAAAAAAAAAAAACTGGTTAGCAAATTAAAATAGAAATGTTCTTCCTAGATTTGAGTGCTTAGATTCCAATACAGGCAAAAAACTAAAATAAAAATCACAGGTAGGTATAATGAGAAAAAAATACAGTAGTATAAATAGCATAAATGTATACATGGAATGGCCAAAAAATGGCCAAAATCTAATATGTCAGAAAAATGCTAATATGGAAGGAAAGTAGAAAAATGAATTTAGAAGTTAAAAATATATATGATTCTAAGACACTAGAAATTGGAAGGAAGTTTAACATATATTAAAAGCCAAAAACCAAACCCACTGCCATTGAGTTGATTCTGACTCATAGAGACCCTACAGGACAGAGTAGAACTGTCCCGTAGGGTTTCCAAGGAGCGCCTGGTGGATTCGAATTGCCGACCTTTTGGTTAGCAGCTATAGCACTTAACCACTAGGCCACCAGGGTTTCATGTATGAAGGAATGATATATCTAGACCAAGAGTGCTATAAGATCATTTATAATTAGTCTTCCTCAGTTATCAATAAGTTCTTCATATTGTTTGTCATGCATTTTTACACCTATTAGCCAAATATATAAGTTAGCATTATTTTAATTTTAAATGACATGTCCCAAAACATGAAATTGAGCTTTGGAATAGAATCAATGGCAATGAGTTTTAATGGGAGGGTTGAAGAAGAGAGATTCTTCCTATTCTGGGAAATCATTGTGATATACTAGCAAAACAATCATGTCACTGTATTCTGTAGTACACTGAGATTCAGTACCTCGTGCCTATCAAAAACTCAGCAGAAAAACTTCAGGATATTGGCATTTGTTAGTTTCAACTGGTGATATTCTGTGCAGTCTTATGGAAAGAGAATCTTCACTTAAATGAAGCACCTGTAAACCAAGATTTTTTTTTTTTTTAAGAGTCAGTCTTCACTAGGTAATGCAATGGTGCTATGGTGGCAAACATCCCCTAAATTTGGCTGTCATACATTAACAAAGATTTTCACTTCACTCCTGTGACATGTTGGCTGTCCAACACATAGATGCCACATGTAGATGCAATTTTATGGCTCTATTTCTCTTGTCTTTTCACTTGAGATCAGGCTAAGGCTGTAAATTTTGCCTTGGTTTTATCACAGAAGGAAAAGAGACAAAAATAATACACATAATGACTCTTAAAATTACTACATGGATATTTTATTCTTTATTTCCACTCATATTCTATTGGCCAGAAAATAAAGTTCCACGACCACAGGTCAGTAAAGTATACTCCTTGGAATAGCCAGGAATATAAAGTCAATGCATCCGTCAGAAAGCAAATAAAGAAAAATTATGATACAATCTACTCTCTTCTGTCTTCTTTTCATGTATTCATTCCATCCCTCTGCCTGAACACATTTACCCATATTTAGAAGAGACGGGAAAAAAATTCCATTCAATCAAGACTCGGATTTGAAGTTAAGGATTTCATGATAACCTATCAGGTCTAGACGTGACTCATCTTGATTTGCATACCTAAAATTTAAAATACAAGAAGACACAATGGTCACAAAGGGACAAAATAACTGGCATAAATACCTTCTTTCAGAAAAGAATAGACAATAATCATTAATCGATAGTAATCCCTAAATACCAGATATTTTAAGGCCTCTCTGCCTTAGGGGTAGAAAATATTTCTCTATAATATCCAGATTCTGCTCCCTGTGATCAGCTCTTGATTTTTGCCCGCTAGGAGATCCTTCTTTTTTCATTATCTTCTTTAGCCAAATCTGTAGCAGGTATTGGAGAATATGTCATCCCTGGGGGCTGAGTATCTTCCCCAGCCAATTTCTTGCCAATTAAAGGTTGATTTATAGCACAAAGTCTACCTTCATCAGCAAAAAATGCTGATGGAATACAGCATATGGGTTAGTGGAGATTAATGGAGCCATTGGCTATGGTTTCAAATTACTTCTGGGCAGCAGTCACAAAGCTGAGAATGAGAGATAGTCATGGCAACTATTATTAAAGAGTTTGAAATTCTTAGGCCACAATCAAGATCCAGTCTATGATTTGACAAGTTCACTTGACTTTGGTTAGAAGTCCATGAATTTGACCAGAAACAAATGGCCTGAAAAGCATCTAAGGGATAGTTAATGGAATTGTACTGCCAGACAGGCCCCAAGATAAACAAAAAGAAACTAATTGTTACTGAAGCTCTATAAAAAATACCTACATTTCCACCAAAGCAGCAGGAAGTAGACTATTAAAGAAGAGCAGAAACTGAAAGAAGAGTCCCTAGAAGTGGCATTTTTTCTAGTACCTATTTTAGAAGGCGTCATGGAGAACTAAAGAAGCATACGTTCAGCACGTATCAGAAGCCTATGAGAGTTAGCTTTTCTGCCATTTGGAATCAACCAAAAAACCAAACCAAGCCCATTTCTACCAGGTCAATTCCAACTTATAGCAACCCTAGTGACCCTGTAGGATAGAGTAGAGCCGCTCCATAGGTTTCCAAGGAGTGACCGGTGGATTCAAATTGCCGACCTTTTTTGGTTAGCAGCTGAGTTCTTAGGCACTGCGCACCAGAGCTCCACATTTAGGCTCAAAGGAGTTCTAAATGAGATACGAAATTCTCCTATTCTATATATCTATATTAATTACCTGAAAATTATATTATTTATCAAGTTGCAAGAGTCCTTTTTTAAACTGAGCATTCATTTCTTATTTTATTGGAAATAATTGTTTTTACTTGGACCATGGTGAATCTATTTTAACATTTATTAATGACTAATGTGAACGAAAGTTTCTATGGTAAGTAAAGATCTACTGATAAATGTTCCCACTCTTATCCACTGGACGTGGTAGGTGTGTCTCTTAGTCTAGGTTTCCTACAGGAGCAAAAGTAGTGAAACATATATAGAGAAAAAGACTTCAAGGAAATGGCTCACACAATTGTGAGGAAATGACTCATGCAAATGTGGGGGCTTGCAAGTTCTAAATCCATGGGTCAGTTGGCAGGCTGGAGACCTCTGCAGGCCTACATACCAAGAAATGGAGGTCAAGCAATGAGAAGAGTACAGGGTCGAGAAAGAGAGAGAGAGAGAACTTTGCCAGAATATCCATTTATATACTGAAGTCAAATCACATCCCTAAGGAAACTCCCTTTCAATTGATTGGTTGATCACATCGAATCACATAATGGAAAGTGATTACATTATATCACCTTATGGAAGAGCATAGGTGCTTTGGCCAGTGCCTGCCAAACCACTGTGAATCATGGTCTAGCCAATTTGACATATAATATTAATCATCACAAGGTGGTAGATTGCAATGATAGTTGCAATTCTTCATTCCTTCATGTATCCAGAACCTTTGTCATGTGATGTCATAGTTGATCCCACGAAAGAAGCAGAGAGCCCCTTTGATTTGTGTTTGACAATATAACTTACTTTGGCCTTTTAAGTAAGCTGGAAATGTAATTGTGTTAGTTTCAAGTCTAGGGATTGGCAAGATTTCATGTTTCTGCTCTCCCTCTTGCACTTTTGCCAGTGTCATGAACAAAACATGCCTAGACTGGCCTGTGTCCTGGAAGAATGTGAGAGATATAGGAAGCAGAGCTGACATCCTGAGGTATGAGCAAGCATGATCAGCAGAGTCAGTTGGCCAAGGCTGACCTTGATCAGCCATCACTCAGTTGATCTAGAGAAGCGTGAGATTGATAAACATTTATTGTTGTGTGTTATACTTATTGTGGCTAAAGTTAAGTGATATAGTGGGGAGATGTTTCTCTGCCCTGTTAAACCTAGCTGTGGTCCCATGTCTTGCTTTGGCCAATGACGCTTTAGGAGCCAATATGCAATTTGTCAATCTCTCTGTGCCATGAGAACAGAAATATTCTGAAGAACAATGGTTCCATCAGCCTGCGTCTGTGAATGGAGACAAGGTAGAGTAGAACCAGCAGCTGAATCAAGATAAATATGTGGTGTAAATGGAAAATAAATATTTACGGTTTTCAGCCCACTCTAACTGATAAAGTATGTACCTTTTTCTTTGCAAAATATCCAGTTGTAGAAAAATGAATTGTGACATAGTCTGAAAAAATTAGAAAGATTTATTTTAATTTATAATAGAGGGAAAAAGCATAATTGACTTTAAAATAATTTGTTATAAAACACTCGGTCAGTTGAAGATAGCAAACATAAAAGTCAGTATGCAGTTTTCTCATGCTCTGGTGAAGTATTTCAAATCTGATCTCATAAATGTACATTTTGAAAAAACGATATATACATATTTTTTCTACACAGACAATTAGAATATTTTAATGGCTCATGAGGAGCTTGTTTTGTTCACAAAATTATTTCAAGTATTAAATTTTTTATGCTCACTTTCTTAAAAGAGCTGAACATTTTCTTATAAATTGTATCATGCCCTAATTCTTAGAGGATAAAAATAAATCACATTATAATAAACATACAGATATTTAAAGACAGTTAGCTAGAAATAAAACAAAGGGCACAAATCTGCATGAACAAAATACTAAAATAAGTTGCCCTCGAAAACACTTGATATGTATCATCCACTACATTAAGCACTTTGCATCTATTAACTCATTTATTCTTTCAACAATTCCTTGGGTTACATATGGTTATTCCGTTTTGGATCAGGATAAGGGTGGGGAACTTGACCTGGGACCTGTGCGTTAGAGGGCTCTGCTTTGTCTCCTCTGGACACATTCCTCTCCAAGATCCAGACAGTCTAGGGGGCCCAAGGTATGTATCCACTTGGAGCTATTATGTGGGTTAAAATGTACCCTGACATTCTCTGTTCAGTAAGTCCCATGTCCACTTCCAAGGTTTGGGTGGTCCTCTTACTCACGTCCATCCTCCCAAGTGCTATGTTGCTAAGGTTAATGTGTATAACCCTAGGGCCAAGTGGTGGCCAAGGGGAAGCTGCTTGAATAATTTGCATGTCGAGGTTGATGGTTCTGGCACGGGTATTCTCACACGTGCTTGTAAGAACCTACGTGATCCAAGACAGAGCTGAGTGTTGAAAGAGAACTCGGATGGGTTGAGGGTCAGCTCCCTTGATCCACCATGTATGGCATCAAACTGAATCCAAAGAACTTTAAATTGAAACTTCTCTTTTCAGGTTTTGAAAAAATATACTGCATTTATTATGGTAGAAGGATAAACTATTTTATGTAATAGTTCTTATATTTGATTTATAACTTTTAAATAAGGTATATGGTATATGGGTCTCCAGTAGTATTTCTTTCCCATTTTACATGTGAGGAAGCTGGAGCTTAGGTTAAGTCAACTGCCCAATATAACATAACTAGTAAAGAAGGGAGCAGAAACTTGAATGAAAACCCACAGTACGTTAAATCTCTGCGCGCTTGACCATTTTCATCTGCAATTTCCCATGAGAGAAATGAAGAAGCAAAGAAGCTATAAAGTTTACAGGTATAAGAAGGGTGAAAATTTGTTTAATTTTACCGATAAAGGTACAAGTTATGTATACGTGTATATATATACATACTTGGGACTACAAATATTAAAAAAAAAAAAAATTAGCCCCAACTTTTTAGTCATTTGTCATTTTTACTGCAATAAATCTAATATCTTCCAGAATTTTAATAAGTAGAAAAATTTATTTGATATTAACGACCATATTTTTACTTACTTATTTAAAAACAACTTTTTTTCCAGTTTCTGAATCAATACAGGTTTATATGAATGAATGAAAGGGTAAATTAAATTTTTTTTTTCTTAGTACTGTCTTCTACAGTCTATTCTGAGGTAATTAAAATCTTGTAATGAAAATAATAATACTAAACAAGGTTTACAATAATTTGTTTGCTTTTCAGGAAATGATTATAAATTTGGTATATTTGAGATCATCGTACTGCCACCTGTGTAAAGTGTTTTTGTCATTTGTCTAAAAAAGAGGCAAAGGAAGCCTGAATGGAGTAACCGCTTTTAATAAGATAAATCCCATGTAATAATTTATTCTACCTTTTAATATTTTTTCAGTTTCAAACATGTATTAAATTATGATAGTCATGGTTTAGGTGTTGGCAAATGTGATATTTTCTTCAATAATTCTGTATTATGTAACTCTTATTACTAAGAGAACCAAATTATTTTCCTAAGTTACACAGGTGATCTCAAAGTCAAATTATGGTTTCTGGTAGAATTACATTTTATTTAAGCATTTTGAAATTTTTTTTTTTCCGTATTAAGCATGACTTTCACATTGGTAACCTTATTTTAAAGTATATGAATCTGTAAATGTGAAACAGTACAATTTTATTCTTCAGGGTTATTATCATTTGACTCTTCAAAATCAATTAGATATCTAAATCTTATTAAAATTTTAGAGGCTGTTTGGTTATAATTAAAAATCAAGCAATGCTAAATTATCATAAAGGAGATGAGAATACATTTTTATTATTGTTATAGAGAGGAGTTATACCATATTGTCTATGCTTAGGCCTTCACCCGTGTCAAAGTAGTAAAACTGACTATATTTTATTTTATGTTCAGTTTCAAAATGTATAATTTCTAAAAAGGCAGATGAGATACATTTTTCATATGTGAATTTCCTATGTTTTCTGTGTCTTCTTTCTATATACATCTAAATTTGCTAACGTGCCATCCCTTGGGACACTATTATTGCAAACAACCCATAAGAATAGAATGGGTTTCATCAAAAATGCTTGGGAAATGCTACATCCAATATTTTGTTTTAGAGATTATTGTGGGAAAAAAATACACAATCTCAGAAATACACTGCACTATAAAATATACCTAGTGTTTCCCTAATTTACTTGTTCATAAAACACTTTTTGGTAAACATTTATTTACATATATAATTTGAAATTTTTTAGCCAAATAAATTACAGTAGCAAATTGCTAATCTAAAGGAATTTACAACTGTTTCAAATATCATAGAACTATTCCAAAATATTACTATACTAGCTTTCAGTCAAATGAAGACAGTTGTTTTCATCTAACATATATGATGGTTGTCTTTTCTTGTTCTTAGAACATTTTAACAGTTTTCAAAATATGGTTACATCAATATGGTGTCAAATTTATGAGATTATTATGACTGCATCTCCATGTTGACCGACTTGTTCACCAACTCAGTTGGAAATTAACCTCAAATTAATGTTGCCACTGAAACTATACACACTCCCACATGGTCTTTGAAATGCATTTCTGACATATGCAACCCTACCTTTTCTATATTTCAAATATATTTTTTTCTAAATGGTGCTGTCTTTTGATAAACTAAATATAAGCAAATGGTTATTTGTAGCCTTTCTTCCCACCAACATACATTTGTATCATTCAAAGTTTAGCTGCCAAATATCAGAATAATCACATGCAAAGTGAAAAACAAAAAAGACTGTTCGGCTGATTCTTTTGGAAACAGAAGTCACAGGAAGGAAAATGCTAGGGGTTGCTGGTGCAGTGGTTGTGCGTATAATAAACTTGAAAACAGTTGATACATGTCTATTAATGCTTAAGTGATGTAGAATAAGATCCCAGTAGGTTTGAAGAAGATTATATTGGCCAGTGTTTCCAACTAGGGGTAAAAATCAGTAATTTCCAGAGAGCATTTAAAAAGTACGTGTGCTGAGGTCCCACCATAAACCAACTGAATTAGCATCCATGAGGCAAAGAACCATGTGTGTTATGGTTAAACACTTTCCTAGTTATATCTTAGGGGAACTTTAAATTTATATAGGCACTGACTGTGTATTGGCTAGGAAAAAATTACTCTGATGCATAGTATGAATTTAAATGCTTTCTAAATGGCATAATGTCTTTTAAATGTTCACTATAATCAATATAGCCGTAGTTGAGAAAGCCATTCCGTGTTGATATCCTACATTGTTTTATTTTTCAGAAAATAAAATAATCTTTCTATACATCGGAATTTGTATATATATGCATATATAGGTATATACATAACTTTAGACAGAAGCTTGTTTTGATATCTGAAACCACCCAAGAAGCTGCACTGAATAGAAATCAGTTTGACAAATGTTCATCTACAACAATTCTCAGTTCCAGAAAGAAAGGTCAGTTAGAGTGAAGCAGCACTCTAGAATTTAAATCAGTTTAAAGCCCCATCACCTTCAATGTCAAAACTATTCTGACAAAAAAAAAAAAAAAAAAAACCTAAGAAGGCAAACTTTGCTATTGATAATTCTTTATTTAGTGCCGATTCTCTGGCAACCCCCCAAAAAGTGCAGATCAAAATTTTATTATTTTCTCAGACTCAGACATATTGATCATGAATAGAATGGAGTCTCAAGAAATCTTCTGGCCAAGACCAATAATAACATAATAGCTAATATTATTGAACACTTAATGTGTACTAAACACTCTTTTATATGAGTTAACTTGTATAATCCTTATAACCCTTCTATGATATAGATGGAGCCCAGGTGTCACAATGGTTAAGAACTTGGCTGCTAACCAAAAAGTCAGCAGTTCAAATCCATCAGCCACTCCTCAGAGACACTATGGGCAGTTCTATTCTGTCCTATAGGATCTCTATGAGTTGGAATCCACTCAAAGGCAACGGGTTTGGTTTAGTTTTTAGTATGATACAGGTACTTGTATTATTACCCTATTTCATGGAGACACAAAGAGGTTAAGTAAGTTGCCCAAGGTTATTGTGAGGATGATAACAAATAAATCTTCACACACTAACTGTGCTGTGTGAAAATCTCAGAATTCCATAATTCTGTTCTCAACTATGAGGATATAATGAATTCCCACTTCACTGACACCTGTCGCCCACGAGCCAATTCCTTCCCTGACCCTAGCCATCCGGAGCTAGGTCAGATCTCACAAGTTAAAAAGACACTCTTCTTCAGAATACCAAATGGACAGATGTCAGCTCCTAGCTCAGGGGTCCACACAATACCCTTACTTCTACCTGTTGGCTCTAAATGTTGGAGTTTTCCCGCTAGTGCTTCAGGATACCAGCTGTAAGCTCGGAAGTCCACATGACACCCCTGCTTTCACATGCTGGCTCTCACTACTCCTTGGACTATTCCTTTAGGTTCAGTAGTTTGCTGGAAGGACTCACAGCACTCACAGAAAGTATCCCACTTACTATTACGATTTATTATTGTAGAAGGATACAAATCAGAATGAGCATAAAGAAGACAAGCATGGGGCAAGGTCCTGGAGGTTTTTCAATGAGAAACTTATGCCTCCCTAAAGGGTATACTACCCTACCAGATGGATCTAGGTCTATCACCAACCAGGAGCTTCTTTGTCCAGAGCTTTTAGCGGCTTCATTGCATAGTCATAATTGAAACCTCACTGAATAATCATGATTAGGGACTTATTGAATATGTACTATTGATTAAACCATGCCCCCCCTTCTTTCCTAAGGTTACCTGTCCTGACGATCTTTGTGGCCTAGTCAGCCATGATTCATTTGCACAAACCTGCAGGTGTAGTCTCGAGGTTTACAAATAATACGGGGGTCTCAATTGTCCATAAAATTCTGAAGTTTTAGAATTATCTCTCAAGAATCAAGGACAAAGCCCGAACTGAGATTTTGTTGCACAGCCATGCAGAGAGTAAGCAGCAGAACTGTCCTTTTAGCACAGGCGGTCTGGCTTGGGAGTCCGCCTCAGGTATTACACAGGGTGTTATTATACGTATTTTTCAAGTAATGGCAGAGCCTTAGAAAAATTAATCAACATGGTATTTCCTTTCACTGTCTCTTAAAACTGTAACACACTATCACTCTCACTAATCCTTTATCTCAGGCACGGTATCATTCAGAATCTGAGTATCCTGCCTGCCAACTTGGCTGTGCTGTAATACTAAATAATTGTCATTTCTAGCCTCTTATGCCCTGCATTGAAATTTATATGCCCTGAGTTTCTAGTCCTCAAAGGCAATTTTTTTCTGCCTTCCAAAGAAACTTGCCTAATTGGATAGTGTTGTCATTGTTAGTTGGCGTTGAGTTGATTCTGAATCATGGTGACCCCATGTGTTGCAGAGTAGAATTGCCTGTCTCCTGAGGCTCCTGAGGTTTGAACTGTCAATTTTCCGGCTAGTAGTTGAGTGCTTCACAGTTTCCATGATCCAGGGTCTTTCCCTAATTGGATATACTACTATTATTATGAAAAGGTAGAACTATCCCTCCATAGAGAAAAGAATGCATGTTCTGAACACAAGCTCCTGGATTTTCATAGAATGTCTAACAAAGGGTGCTTACTAGAAAAATAACTCCTTCAGGGACTTGTCCTTTCACCTTCTCATGCTGGTGGACAGTGGAACAGAGCATTTCCTGGAGGCATCTTCTCAGAACTTAATTGAAATGATGTTTACAAATGGATGACTAAAAGACCAGGGACAAACTGTGGAGAATAGGAAGTTCTTGATAATCCTAGAACACACTGAAAAATTGTCTCAGTTCAAGGCAGGCTTCCGTCCTCCCTTCTTTTGTTTTATGAGGCATTCAAACTATTTGGCTACATATTCATTTTACTCTTGCTCTCCACAGGAATTTATTTATTTAAAAGCAGTGTTCTTTAGTTTACCTATTGTCATGGATTGAATTGTGTCCCCCAAATATGTGTCAACTTGGCTAGTTCATAATTCCTGGTATTGTGTGATTGTCTATCATTTTGTCATATGATGTGATTTTCCTATGTGTTGTAAATCCTACCTCTATTATCTTAATGATTTGGGATTAGCAAACATTTTTCTTAATGAGGCAGGACTCAATCTACAAGATTAAAAAAAAAAAGTGTTTAAAGTCAACTTCTTTTGAGATATAAAAAAGAGAAGCTAGCAGAGAGACATGGAGGACCACATACCACCAAGAAAGCAGCTCCAGGAGCAGACTGCATCCTTTGGACCCAGCATTCTTATACAGAGAAGCTCCTCAACCAGGAGAAGATTGATGATAAGAACCTTCCCCCAGAGCCAACAGAGAGAGAAAGTCTTCCTCTGGAGCTGGCACCCTGAATTAGCACTTCTAGCCACCTAAATGGAGAGATAAATTTCTCTTTGTTAAAGCCATCCACTCCTAGTATTTCTGTTATAGGAGCACTACAAAACTAAAAAAAAAAAAAAAGACACCTGTAATTCTTTATTTTAAAATATTTAGAAATTACTTTATATTATTGTTAGTAATATTAGATTTTTGATCTGCATCCTTTATTTTTTAAATTGATGTCTATATTTTATTGATTAGTAAATGCTCTTTATATAATATGCAGTTTTTTGATAAGTAGAAACTATATATTGTTTAAAAAAAATTAGATTTTGCAAATATTTTCTTGTTTGTCCATCTTTTGTTTTTATTTTAGGTGTTTTAATATGTAGTTGTTTAATTTTTTGGAAGCTAAAAACCCATTCATATTTTTCTTTGCTTCCACTTATTGAAACTAAGATGGGTGAAGAATATTCATCTACATCATCTTTTACTTGCTTTTAGATTTTTCTTTTTTTTTTTTAATATTTATGTCTCAATTACACGTAGAAATTGTCTTGCTAGATGATGGCCCGTTTCTTTGACCTGATTTTCTTTCCCATTTTTTTTTTAATTGTACTGTTAGATGAAGGTTTACGGAGCAAACTAGTTTCTCATTAAACAATTTATCCTTTCCTGTTTTGAAGTTTGTAGAAAAAAAAAAAAATCCCACAGCTTTTTCTTGTTCATTCTATCCACAGATGGCTTGTTTTATGGGGAAACTATTACTAGGACCAGGATTTAGATCCAGGGGTTTTTGCCATTAATTTATCTAAAATGAAAACTAAAAGAAAGAAAGAAAAATATTTAGATGGCTGAAGAGCTGATCGAATTCTTTATACTTTACAGTAAATAGGGGAAGGAGAAAAGCTTGAAAGTTTTCTACCTTCATTGAGTTAATTGATATTATATTTCATTATTATGTATCTATGTGTTTTTTTTTAAATAATATATATATATATATAATTTTTTTATTTTTATTTGGGTATTTAACCTAACTCACAAATACATAAAGAAAACATTTAACCTGGAGGTATGACTTTTCATAACACTTAGATTTAAAATTCTTCTGGTACATCAACATTGTCTAGGTTTTCCAGGGAAAAAGAACCAATGAGATATATGCAGCTAGATATATAAATAGACACAGATTTACCTCAAGGGATTGGCTCACACGATAATTGGACTGGTAAGTTCAAAATCTGAAGACCGGAGTCTTACATCCCAAGATCTGTAGGTAATGCAATGGAGAATAAGAATGAGTTCTGCCAAAATATCTATTTGTAGTCCAGAGACACCCTAAGGAAACTCCCGTTTCAACTGATTGATTAATGTATTACATTAAATGGCATTATGGAACATGATTACATTACATTATGTTGGATTATATTATGAAACAGTAATGACTCCAGTGTTTGGCCAAACTGCTGGGAACCATAATCTAGCCAAATTGACACACAGAATTAACCTTCACAGTCAACCACTTGTCAAATTGGCAACCATACATATCTCCTTAAAAAAAAAAATCTCCTTAAACCATTAATAATCTCCAAATAAAAATAATTACAAAGTCATACTTCCAACTTACATGATTCAACTAACAGGCACACAACCACAAATACACTAACCTGTTTTACATCTTGTATTTTATGATAAGTAATGTGATAAGACTTTGGGATGATGTGATAGGGTGAATGTGTTTTGTACTTGGTAAGGGCATGAATTTTGAAGAACAAAAGATGGAATGTTATGAATTTAATTGTGTCCCCCCAAATTATGTGTTGGAATCCTTACCCTTACACCTGTGAATGTAACTGTGTTTGGGAATAGTTTCTTTGTTATGTTAATGAGACCATTTCAGTGTATGGGATGTCCAGGACATAATTATTTCTGAGTTATAAAAAGCAACATAGACACAGGTTACTAAGACTATTGCATATACCATGGACTGCCAGAAGAATGAACAAATCTGTCTTGGAGGAAGTACAGCCAGAATGTACTTTAGAAGCAAGGATGACAAGACTTTGTCTCATTTACTTTGAACACATCATCAAGAAAGAACAGTAGCTAGAAAAGGACATCATGCTTGGTAAAGTAGAGGATTAAGGAAAAAGAGGGAGACCCTCAATGAAGTAGATTGACACAATGGCTGCAACAAGGGGCTCAAATATAATGTGAGGATGGCACAGGAGGGAGCAATATTTCCTTCTGTTTTACATAAGGTCACTATGAGTGGGAACCAACTTCATAAGACCTAACAATGACAAACATACACAGAGAAAAGACATACTGAGGAAGAGGGATGCCACATGAAGATCACCAAAGAACCAAGGAACACCGGAGCTACAAAAGCTGAAAGAGACAAGGACCTTCCACAGAGCCAACAAAGAGAGCCTTCCCCTAGAACCAGTGCCCTGAATTTGGATTCCTAGCCAACTTAAATGTGAAAAAAATATATTTATGTTCTTTAAAGTCAACCACTTGTGGTATTTCTTTTACAACAGTGCAAAGAAACTAAGACAACCATGAAACTATTTCATTATAATTTAGCAAATTTAAATTTATTCTAAATCAATTATTTGTGATAATATGAGCTTAGTTTCAAATAAAGGTATTTATTTACTGTTCTTAAAAATAAAGCTAAAATAATAATAAAGAACCAGTCCTTTTTCCTAAGAGCTCTGGTGGTGCAATAGTTAAGTGTTCAACTGCTGACTGAAAGGTCAGTGGTTCGAACTCACCAGCCGCTCTGCAGCAGAAAGATGGGACAGTCTGTTCCTGTAAAGATTACAGCCTTGGAAATTCTATGGAACAGTTCTGCTCTGTCCTATAGGGTCATTGGAGTCAGAATTGACTTGACGGCAATGGGTTGATTTTTGTTTTATTTTTTGGTTTTCCATGTACCCATTTATCCAAGTACCTACTGTGTAAGCAGCAAATATAATCTTGATCTATCCCTGAGAAAATTTTCATCTTTCTAAGTAATTGCTGTCTCTCTCTTCTCCCTCTCCCCATCCACACACACACAGTCTCATGTGCCCATCCATAACATGGTGTCTGGTTTAGGCTTAAGAAGTGTTTTTTCAAAAAATATAGTAGTTTTTTGTGGATAGATTTAGTAATTGTGGTTAGATCAACAGATGATACTATTTAAAGGAAAAAAAAGGTTAAGTATAAATGTGAACCAGAATGTACTGCTCTTGTCTCCCAAAATAATAATTTAACCACCGTAATCACTCATTGTCCAAAAACATAAAGTCAAACATTTTGGGGATGTCATTTTTCTCTTTGACTGTTTGGCTGAAATTTTGTTTTAATACAATAACTTGCTAATATCCAAACATACTTTTAAAGTTAAAATATTTAGCTACACTCTTAGTTACATTCTGAATTATAAATGTTTCTGTGCATAAATGGTTCACAAAATTGCATTGTATTTCTACAAAATTATAGAAGAATCAAGGTGATTATTCAGGTGAATTCAGGAAAGCATATTGCTGTCTAGGAAGAAAATGGTTCCTTAGATTTCTTAGATCCTATTTGGCTATCTATAAATTTCTAGAAAACTGCTTGCGCCCTTCCTCCCATTTCAGTATTTATGTTGGTGTTTTATATTTAGAGACAATTTTCTTGTAGCAAAATATAACACCATGTTAAGAGAAAAAGTGTGTGAATTCACATTGCTATATTTCATATCTCAACCATGAAAGCAAACTACATTATGTTTACATATAATTTAACCAGATTCACTGAGACATTTCTTCATAATAAAAAGAATTTTCATTTGTCTTTTTCTCCAAAATGTACCATTTTTTTTAATGTTATTGCTAATGATATTTTAATATTTGATCCTAAATATTGGATATGCTAGTAGATTTATCTGAAATTGTCCTGTATTTTAATTTACACAGTATCAGCTCAGATAGACATAATGAGGAATCCAAACTCAATGAAATACATTTGTTAGTGCTTTCGATTAAGTTTACATTAATGCTATTTCCCTCTATATCTTACTCATAAAAAAATTATTGTGATCCTTCATGTCGTTAGGTCCCATCAAGTTGGTTTTGACTCATAGCAGCCCCATGTACAGCAGAACAAAACCCTCCCTGGTCCTAAGGCTTTCTCACAAGAGCTGTTATGCTTGAGCCCATTGTTGCAGCCACTGTGTCAGTCCATCTCCTTGACAGTTTTCCTCTTTTTCTGACCCTCTACTTTACCAAGCATAATGTCCTTCTCCAGGGACCAATCCCGCTTGATAACATCTCCAAAGAATGTGAGAAGTAGTCTCACCATCCTTGTTTCTAAAAGCATTCTCGTTGTACTTCTTCCAAGACAGATTTTTTCATTCTTTTGGCAGTCCATGGTATATTCAGTATTCTTCACCAACACCACAGTTTAAAGGCATCAACTCTTCTTTTGTCTTCCTTATTCACTGTCCAGCTTTCACATGCGTATGAAGTCATTGAAAACACCATGGCTGGGGTCAGACCCACCTTAGTCTTCAAAGTGACATCTTTGTTTTTTAACACTTTGAAGAGGTTTTTTGCAGCATATTTGCCCAATGCAATACATTATTTAATTTCTTGACTGCTGCTTCCATAATTCCTCATACTGTCATTTTAATATACAGAAAAGCTTATCAGAACACTTGTTTCATAGGATATTCAACTTTTCATGTTGTAGAGACATACTTGTATAACTATTTTGGTTGACTTTGTTAATGAGAATTAAGTAAAAAAAGGAAAACTAAAACATAGTGAGATTTATAAACAGCCTACTGTACAAGAAGAAGAATTGAAGCTGTCAATGATTTCATTCTATTTTCATCAACAATCAACATTGTTGGAAGCCACAGTTAAAGTATCAAAAGACGTATTAAATTGGGCTAATCTTCTGAAGAAGACCTCTTTAAATTTTTAAAAAGTAGTGTTATTTTGATCACTAAGGTGTACTTGACCCAAGCTATGGTGTTTTCAGTTACCTCACATTCAGGCAAAACCTGCACAATGGAAAGGAAGGGATGCATTTGAGCTGTGTTGTTGGAGATGAATACTGAATATGCCATGGGTTTTCAGAAGAATGAATAAATCAGACTTACTAAAAATAAAATCAGAATGCTCCTTAGAAGCGAGGATAGCAAGACTTCAGCTTGCTTACCCTAGAAACTTTATCAGGAAAGGCCAATAGAGAAGGGCATCATGGTTCGTAAAGTGGATGATCAGTGAAGTCAAGACAGGCCCTCAGTGAGATAGATTAATACAGTGGCAGAAACAATGGACTCATACATAGCAACAATCATGAAGATGATGCAGAACTGGACGACATTTTGTTTTGTTATACATAAGGTTGCTATGAGTTGAAGCCAACTTGAGGGTAACTAACAAAAACATTGTACAAGAACAAAAAGAAGTCAATGCTGACTCATAGCAACTCTACAGGACAGAGTAGAACTGCCCCATAGGGTTTCCAAAGAGTGGCTGGTGGATTCGAACTGCTGTCCCTATGGTTAACAACAGAACACTTAACAAACAATACTCAGATTTTCTTAATTTCCTATTCTTTCTAAATTTATATTATTTTTAACTGAAGTCAAGAATTTCTACGTAAAACACCTACAATCTTTCAGCAAATATGGAATTCTTCTTTTCAAATACATATTGATATGTTTTTGCTAGCTGGGAGCCTTTACTTCTCATAATTTTTCTGAACTTTACATTCTCATCATGGTTTGTTTATATACAGAGGAAGATTTATGTTCAATATCAAATTATAAGTTCTACTTTTATATTTCTATCAGTAAAATATGTTTTATTTTGGCAAACAGATTTGATGGAGCCAAAGTAATTATTACAAATTTTTTTCACTATCCCTAATCTAAGTAGACTTTAATATTTTTGTTTAAATAAAAGAATTTTTTATATTTAATTTTTGATTGCCTTGTAAGAAACTTTTTATATTTTCCTGTAATGTAATTTTAATTATTAACATATTTTCAAGCTATCATTGTTATTCTTTTCAAAATTTGAAGCCTTCATTTATCTTGAAGTATTATCATTATTTTTAGCTTCTGCTTCTTAAATAATTTCTACAACTTAAAAACTGTTCAAAACATTTTGCTGTATTATTTATATCCTGCTATACTGTGTAACATCTACATGCATATAATCAACTCAGAGAAAATACACCAGAGATACGAATCATACTCATAAAACCTGGCTCGACTCTCCCGCAGTACCTGAAGTCATGCTTACATAATTTTTACCAGTATATCCTGCGAGAAATTATGCTTCAAGAGCAAAAATATATTATTAAGTTGATGTTCACTGATTCTGTTTAGAGTATTGTTGATAAAGAAAAAATCCAAAATGTTCCTAAAGAGATCTTGAATATCTTTGTACATAGTTTTATTTTGTTTTTCGATGGTCGTTTAATTCCTTTACTTTTCCGATAAAACTCTTGTGCATAAATAATTATCTTAAATTGATCAAAGCAAGAATTTCAAGGAAGTCTACAGATACTTTGAGGAATGTAGAAATATCTTGAGTTTGACAGAGGAAATCAACCATTAACAGCATACTGTTTATAGGATATTCATTTATTTACTTAATCTTGATGAAAAAAGATGTGAAATTGATAAGTGGTCTAAATCTTATGAAGGCCATGTAATATTATTCTTATGTCACTTTTTAATCCATTCTTTGGTGATGAACTATAGGGCCCCTGAATCAGAATTGACTAGACAGCAATGGGATCTGACCACAAAAGAGAAACCTAACATTTCAGTTTGAAAATGAATAGAAACAAATAAAACTCTCATGGTTATTAAAATAATTGGAAGGACTAAAATTACATTCTTTGTAATCATAATTAGAATGCCCTATAGATATGGCTTTTGTTTTATGAACAACTAATATGTGAATTAATATGAGAATTAGTAGTTATTGCTGTGAGGAGGACGTGGAGCATTAAGAGAAATTAATAGTGCTGACAAAACAATTACCTAGCATGTTGAAAAAAAAAACTTCAAAACTAATGATTTTATTTTAGAACAATAAAACTCTCATTTTATTTGTGTTTTTTTTAACCAATAAAAGAACCAAAGACCACGATGAAAAGAAGTTTTACAAAACGAGTTTTTAATAAATCAAAAGTGTCTTTGTTTTTGTTGTTGATTTTTAACAGTGCTTTAATTTGAAAAATTAAAATAACTTCACTGAAGAGCTCTTAAAACTCTTCTATTTCAGTTCTTTATCAAGTATGAAAGAAAAATCTAGACAAAGATTTTACATCTTTGTGACAGTGTCATTGATATATTGGATCAAAAAGTAGTCATTAGCTGCATTCATCATCTATTTCTTAAGTAATCACTTCTTTCTATTAATGTCCTTTTTAAAATGTGTTTGAACATACCATTAAAAAATTATATTTAAGTTTCAAAAACCACTAAATGCAAATTTCAATTATTTTCATTTTATTTTTATAAAAGACTACTGTTTATCTTCTCTTTCTTTTTTTTAATTTTTAATGTTAGGACTGTAAGGAATTTAAAATCAATGACTTTGTAGAAAGTCAATGTATTGCATCATCATGTGACAAATCCAGGCTAGGGGTTCTTGATCCAAGGAGGCTCATCAGGGTTTGGATGTAGGAACTCAGACTGACACTGGCTTTGCAGTCCCAAAGCTGAGGCCGTGAAGGTCACCTTAGTTATCTCCATGCCAGTCAGCTGGAAGGGAGAAGAGCTTATAGCAGGTTCTAGGAGACCAGTCCTGACAGTGGAAAATATCATGTCGCCTTAGGGTGATAGCTCATCTTAGTTCATCTGGAACTTCCTTGATTTTAATTCTGAAAGTCCTGCCGCCTGTGAACCTCTTCGGTTCCAAACAAACAAAGACAAATCAGTCATCCTATATTCACTCATATTCCCCTGTATAAAACTTGAGTAAAGGCACCCACACATAAAATGCTCATAATGTACCCAAGAAAATAATGTGCGTGGGGGGTTTTGTAGTTGGTAAAAAAGTGCATAACACATGTATTATTTGTGTAAAAATATGGTACTCCCATTGCCACACATAAATTTAATAAAAGCTTAGATACGTCCTAGCTCTGTTTTCTGTGGTCAAGAGGAAGAGGAAGAGAAGATTTGGTGGACTGCTGGTGATATCCTCCACAAAGGGCTTAACTTTAATAATCTTGAATCCAAAACTCTTAGCTTGGTAGCTGGCATAGTATAGGAACCAAGTAAATGTTGACAGATATTTCACTGTTACTTTAAACTTTCAAAACAAACTGAACAGATACATCACTTTCTCGATGAAGCTCTAGTAAAAAGTTTTTGCTCAGTAAAAGTATTTCCCAAACACGAAGAGTTGGCATTAATGATGTCAGCTTTCTGTCCTAATGTTAATTCCTTTCAGACTCAGTCTTGTTTTTAACAAAGAGAACATATTTCCTTTAAATGGGCTATGAAGAATCATATTTAATCACCTCCACCATTTTTGACCCTGGAAGCTCACCCATCTTTAGCTGAAAGTATAAAACTTAATTGGCAGAATGTTCTAGTACAAAGAACAAGGATTCAGGTGAACTATATGTTATCTCTTAGCAGCTGGATGGTTTTAAGCATAACATTTAAACTGACAGGGACTCAGTTTCATTATCTGTCAGGCTGGAATATTAATACATACCCTATCTGTATCACAGTGTTATGTCAAGGATAAAATGAAGACAATGCAAACAGCAGTTATGAATGGTGGAGAATTACAAGAGCATTATCTCTCTTTAACCACAATGTCTACTTACTGGGCTCTATAAAACACCATGCTTGCATTTCAGAACCATAACGGAATGCAGATTTCAGAAATCTCGGCATTTATTATCATTCCCTAATCATCTCAAGTAAAAAGAAATGAATGTCTCCTCACACTGCTGGGAATTTTCTTCTTTCCTAACAGGACTTCTTAGAATGGAGAGTTTTTTTTTTTTTTTTTTTTTTTTTGCATTCTGGAAAAAACAGTACTTTTCTGCATATTGGCATAGAATGTTAGGTTGTAACATTTTACAAGTTTTCTTCCACACATAATACATACTTAAAAATTATAGGATGGTGATGTATTTGAGAGAAAACTTTCAAAGTGATAAATTTGTCCATATAATATAAAATCACCTGCCCCAATGCATAAAGTATTCAGATAAATAGATATACAATTGATCGTAATAATTTAAACCAAATAATGAACTTTAGTCAACGCAGAAGGTAAACCATTTTAATGTCTCTGGTCCTTTACATTTGAGCTGACCAGAACCACTTAGGAGTTATTGCTGTAATATAGGAAAAATCAAAGGAACAACTAGCAACAGGCTGATAGGAAAGGCAGGATAGACATAGCAGTGGATTTTAAACTATGTTTCTTGGGCAAGTTGGGATGCTTCAGCTGCAAAGCATGGGGTAAAAGGGGAAACAAACCAGGTGGGTTAAAAGTATGCTACCTCCATCACAGGAGCGCTGCATCTACCTGATTTACATAAGATTTAGGAAGAGATTTCACTTATTTAAGGGCATTTGAACACCACAGTGGTTTAGAAACATATTTTTCAATTTTACTTTATAGGAATTAAAGGAGCCCTAGATTTTAGTGACGAATTGGTTAAAGCAATCAACTGCTAACGAATAGATCTGTGGTTCCAAACCACCAGTGGCTCCTTGAGAGATCATGTGGCAGATTTACAGCCTTGGAAACCCTCCGGGGTGACAATAAGTCAGGATTGACTTGATGACAGTGGGCAGGTTATAGGAATTAAATGTATATTTTTATAGGGATGTTCAACATACCACAAAAAGCTGGCCAAATGTCAAGTGTCCTAGAAAGAGGATGTGATTAAATACATACAGTATTGAGGTAGACAATATTACTTATGCCTCTTTTATATAATAACGGAGTGTTTGAAAAATGTTCTGAAATTAAAAAAAAAAAATTAAGAGAGTCAACAGAATACAAAAACTGCCAATAAAGGTCATAGAGTTGAGAACATGATCAACTGAAGTTGAAGAGAGGAGTGCTTTGAAGAAGTACACAAATCTGAAGGAAGCCATTGCTTGTAGCTGCACAACACTTGCCACGGTAACTACCACCTAGAGAGGAAGACTCTGCCTGTCAGAGGTGCTAGATGGTTGGAAGTATCATTGGATAGAGTAAGAAATGAAAGTGCTTTCATGGCAGCATGAATTACGTTTTCAGGTTTATTAGTTGAGCTAAATATTATCAGTAGCTATAATTGATACTTACTATGTGTCAGACACCTTTTTAAGGACTTACATTGAGTATCCCATTCAGATACATCAACAATTATTATTTCCATGATGCTGAAAAAGAGAGTGAATTGTACAGACTGTAGGTAATTGCCGAAAGTCACACAAATGGTAAGCGGTAGAGTCAGGATTTGGACTTAATGTCCCTGGGTGGTGCAAAGAGTTTGCACTCGACTACTGATCTAAAGCATGGCAATTCAGATCTACCCAGTGGTGCCAGAGAAGACAACCTTGATGATCTGTTTCTGTAAAATCACAGCCACAAAAACGCTATGAAGCAGTTCTACTCTGTAACAAGTAGAGTCACCATGAGTTGGAAAGTATTCAGATAAATAGACATATGGATATATAATCGGTTGTGATAATTTAAAACAAATAACGAATTTTAATCAATGCAGAAGGTAGACCTTCCTTTACATTTGAACTGACCAGAACCACTTAGGAGTGAATTTTCAATACATTTCTAAAAAATACAATGATTATTTTCTTTATATGACTTTTCCATACCTGAAATATAATGTTCCTAAGATGGCACTTTTTTTTTTTTTAATAGTTTTAAGAAATCACATTCTTAAATTTGTCATTCTTGATCCATTTGGTTAATTGATTATTCGAAAGCAGCATAAGTACAGTGATTGTCTTTTGGCAGAATTGATTGAAACCATAAATCTATTTTATTCTACTCTTATGTGTAATATAATGACAATAGAATCAACTGCAGAGGATGGTTTAAGGTATAGAAAATATATAAAAGAACTTAGTAAAGGACCTGCTGTCTAGTGGGAACTCTGTAAATGTTTGTCCCTGTTGATTTGTAGATCATTTCGTATTCACAATGTCCTTTGGCATATGTATAAACAAAAGTTTTTTTGGAATTTATTTAGAACTATTGTTTGATTCCTAAAAAACCTGAAAAGAATTCAGACTAAGGTTATTCCCAGCTGTCTCCTGTTGGATGAGATTTCTCATTTCAATTAAATGCAGGTTGAAGACTCTTTATGGTGAAATACTATTTTGAAATACGAAAATTTCTTTTTGTCTCTGAAATATTCCAATAACCTACCTTTTTCTCATTTAGGTGAGAAGAGAGTGTGTTCTATGTTCCTTGCTCTCAAAGTATGGTTATTACAAAGAAATGCAGGAAAAAAATAGGTGGTACTGCTGGACTTTGACCTTCAAAAGGCCTAAACAAAAGTCAAGGTTTTCCTGCCACAGAGGAAATCAGTTTTTATAAGGTAAAAGCAGAGGGCAAGAAGCAGACACAGTTAGATTCTGTTAAAGTTTCCTGATCAGAAATTCTGAAATCTTCTTTTTTGCTCAATGAGATCAAAACCCTAAAAGAAAGATATAGTCTTCAAATAAATTTTAGAATCTACAATGGAAGAAACTCAATCCTCTGAGGAAATCAGTAAGCTTCCCACGGTGAGGTTCGGCATGGTGGGATTCTCTCATGTCCTATAATTATTCCGTAAAAATTGACTTGATATCGTGTTGACATGGTCTATTGCCATAGAGAGGGCCTGAAGCAAGTCTTCTGAATTTACTGCAGACTCAGAGTTATTTGAGGGTGTTCTAGAATTCTCCAGTGTTCTCAAAGAAGCATGGAGATAGTGAGAGAGTTTCTATAGATCTGAAGAGTCCTGTGTTCAGGATAAGGCTGACACTGAGTGGCACACACGGCTCTTGACCACAGGGGAATGAGGACACTATGAGGGAGTGAGAGGACATATGCTGCTGGGAGAGTGATCTGCATTTATGATTCCCATCCAGGCCACCAAAGCTGAGGCCTTAGATTCAGAGCATTCTCTGATAAAGAGGCTGGGAAATGGGTCTCTCTTTCTCTTTCCCAGTCCCTTTTCCTTGTCAGAGAAGCTTTCCTCTCTGTTCTGAACCCACAGTAATTTTCTGTCTCTGTGACTACCTATGTACCTATGACTACTTAGTTGTACTAAAGTAATTAATCTTACAGTACTGGAAGAAAAAATGTTCTTTCTGGTCATGCAACCATGGTCACAGGCCTGCTATGCTGAACAAAGGCCCCTTCTTCTTACTCCTTTTCCCTATTCTTATGCTCTCTGAGTTATAAAATCCCCAGACTGCTTCACCTTGGGAACTTCCACCTGCAACATAAACTTGGAGCCTTATGTGAACAGGAAGAGACTTCCTGTGTCAACTCATCCTGGGGCAGGGGTCTAAGGAAGGCCGACCTCGGGATAAACTGTATTCATCTGTGTCCTAACTGCTCTGTAAGTTAATAAAAGCTTGAAAAGCACTACTGGATAAAGTCAATTAATTATTGAGAACTATAGCCCTCTACAAGGCCATTTTTCATCATGGCTCATCACACATGCCATTAACTATGAACCAATGCAACAGAAGAGTAGAAGAACAAGGAGCAGGGCACCCAGATCACACCTCAACACATCCCAAACTTTGTTACAAGCTTGTGGAAATAGAATGTTATATATATAAATACCAACTTGAATTCATTAGAGAAGCCTGATTTAACCAAGTTTATAATTAACTAAACTTGTGCTCCTGCTACAGAAAAAGAAAAGAGACTTGGGATAGGAAATATGCTTAGTTTAAAAAAAGAAAAAGGAAAACACCTACACTCACTCCCCTCCCCCTGCAAACCCATTTGTGGATAACGTAATTTATATCCCCCATATTTACTTAAGTATTCGTATTTCTACCATCTTTCTTAATGAACTCTCATCATTATAGTAGTTGAGAGCATAGTGGAGCTAGACTGGTTAGTTTTAACTCCTTACTTGACCACTTATTAGCTGTGTGAACTCAGACAGAGTTACAAGTCTTTTCTGTGGCTCAGTTTATTCATCTCTAAAGTGGAGATACTTAGGATGCCTATCTCACAAGTTATTGTGACAATTAAATGGGATAATATGTGAAGGGTTTAGAAAGTATCCAATACCTAGTAAATGTTAAGTAAATGCTCACTATTACTATCATTTTTATTATTACCTTTTCTATCCTTAGTGTGGAAAAGCAAAGATGTCACCTTGAAGACTAAGGTGCACCTAACCTAAGCCACAGTATTTTTAATAGACTCGTATTCGTGTAAAAGCCGGATGATGAATAAGGAAGACTGAAGAAGAACTGACACCTTTGGATTGTGGCGTTGGTGCAGAATATTGAATATACCATGGACTGCCAAAAGAAAGAACAAATCTGCCTTGAAAGAAGTACAACCAGAATGCTCCTTAGAAGCAAGGATGGCAAGATTACTTCTCACATACTTCGGCCATGTTATCAGGAGGGATTAGTCCCTGGAGAAAGACATCATGCTTAGTAAAGTAGAGGGTCATGGAAAAAGAGCAAGACCCTCAACAAGATGGACTGACACAGTGGCTGCAACAATGGGCTCAAGCATAATGCCTGTGAGGATGGCCCAGGCCTGGGCAGTGTTTTCGTTCTGTGTACATAGGGTCTGTATGAGTCAGAACCGATTCAGTGGCACCTACTAACAACAGCATCATCAGTAATCATCGATAATTATGACATTGGTTCAAAGGACAGAGTGCTTTATATAGAGAAGAATAACACTTGTCGTGCAGGCAGTCCCTGGATTACTAACAACGTGTATCTAAGTGTCTTTAAGTTGGATTTGTAGGTAATTCGGAACAAGTGCCCACAGTCCCTATTTAGCCTTACTTTAGTGCAAGAGGAAACTCTGGTGACGTAGTGGTTAAGTGCTATGGCTGCTAACCAAAGGGTCTGCAGTTCGAATCCACCAGGTGTTCCTTGGAAACTCTATGGGGCAGTTCTGTTCTGTCCTATAGGGTCGCTATGAGTCGGAATCGACTCGACGGAACTGGGTTTGGCTTTTTGGGTTAGTGCAAGAAAAGGCTCAAAGCCTTTTCAATGATTTAAAAACCGAACGTGCAGCAAGTAAAGGTGATTGTAATGAAGAATTTTTTTTTGCAAGTAGGGGTTAGTTTAATCATTTCGAAGTGAGGCAAATTTCCATAACGTTAAAGGGCAAGCATGAGTTGTCTGTAAGTCAGATGTTCATAACCTACAGAATGCCTACATTCCTTGTGTGTTTGGAACAAATCTCCAGGGCGATTCTGAATTTCAGCCTTTCCCCTTCATTCAAATATTTATTCCACAAACCATTTGAATACATTTATTAAGCATCTATTATGTGTCAGATAGTGTTCTAGTAATGATGAAAAATAAATTCTGTGTTCCCATGAAGCTTACATTCTACCTGTAGGTTCAAATAATGAAATGATAAATGTAATCCATTTCAGGTGGTAAGGATTAGGGTAAGGTATCTACTGAAATAACTTCAGTTTTAAGCTTGAACTTTGTTAGTTTTCATGGAGTTAATTTCAAGTCATAATAAGCCCATGTGTGTCAGAATAGACTATGGTTCTAGGGAGTCTCGAAGTCAACCTCTATTTGTACTTATCACAAGGTGTTTCTTGTAGTTACTTTCTCAACTCTTTTAATTTGACCTCAGATGCAATTGAAATACGAATGCAATAACTTCATATTGAAAACAGTGTAATAGAAAAATGAACTTGCTAAATTAATGCTTGATTACTGCATTGCTTATAGTCTGATTGGAAAGCATTGCAATTTTAATTCTAGTATATTGCAGAAAAACATTAAAAATATACGTCCGCAATGGGATTTTTTTCCTTAATTGATATGGGCAAAACATATTTTACGATATAATATAACCTTCTAAGTTAAATAGTACATAATTGCAGTACAGAGAATTAAAGTGTGGTCTTGATTTAATATTGTACTAGAGAAAGAATAGTTTTCCATTTGCTTTTTAGTAAAATAGTTACCATTCTAATTGCTCAAATGAATGAGCCAATAATAGCACTAAGACAAGACAGAGAACACTGAATATACCTGTATGCTGTTACCATTGTTAGCTGTTACTGAGTTGGCCCCCAACTCTTGGTGACCCCAGGCACACCAGATGGAAAGCTGTTCTATCCTGGCCATCCCCATGATGTGTTGCAGATTGGACAGTTGTAAACCATACGCTTTTCATTAAGTGATTTTCAGAGGCAGATCACCTGGCCATTCTTCCTACTCTATCTAAGTCTGGGAGCTTCCCTGAAACCTGTTCAGCATCATAGAAACATGCAATCTATCACTGACACATGAGTGGTGGCTGTGTAAGAGGTACATTGGCCAGAAATCTAACCCAAGTCTCCAGCATGAGGGGTGATAATTCTACTATATACATATTTATATATATGTTGGAGTCCCTGGGTGGTACAAAATAGTTGACATGATTGCTGCTAACCAAAAATTGAATGTTGGAGTCCACCAGGAAGTACTTTGAAGGAAAGACCTAGTGATTGAATGATCAAAGCCACTGAAAACTCTATGAAGCACAGTTCTACTTTGACACACATAGGCTTGTCATGAGTCCAAATCAACCCAATGTCAAATGATATATATATATCCTACATATGTATGTGTAGATATACATATATAAGTGTCTATCCATTTAATATCTATTTCCAAAAAACAAAAAAAAAAAACAAACCCATTGCCATCCAGCTGATTCTGACTCGTAGAGACCCTATAGAACAGAGTAGAATTCCCCCATAGAGTTTCCAAGGAGTGTCTGGTGGATTCAAACTGCTGACCTTTTGGTTAGCCACTGTAGCACTTAACCACTATACCACCAGCATTTCCTCTATCTACCTACTATCTATTATCTTTCTGTTTCAGTCTACATCAACCACTTCAATCACTAAGACTGTTACCGCCAAGATTAGAACAGCATTTTTGTCTTTTTTTTTTTTAACTGATTTTCTGTTTTAAATTGCTTTATCATAATGTTTTTTTTTTTTTTTATCATAATGTTAGTCAATCAGTTATATAGATTATATTGCCTGTCAGTTTGTTGTACCGTGGTGGCTTTCATGTTGCTGTAATGCTGGAAGGTATGCCAATAGTATTTCAAATACCAGCAGGGTCACCTGTGATGGACAGGTTTCAGTGGAATTTCTAGACTAAGACAACTGGAAAGAAGGACCTGGTGATCTACTTCTAAAAAAATTGACCAATGAAAACCTTATGAATAAGTAGCAGAACATATCGGATATGGTGCCGGAAAGAGCTGTATCCTCAAAGTAGGTTCAAACTTAATGATATGGATGGAGTAGAGCTTTCGGGACCTTGATTTGCTGATGTCACATGACTGAAAATGAGACTGAACAGCTTCTGATATTCGTTAATAATTAGAATGTGGAATGTATGAAGTATGAATCTAGGAAAATTGGAAGCCATCAAAAATGAAATGGAACGCATAAAGATCGATATCATGGGTATTAGTGAGTTGAAATGGACTGGTATTGGGCATTTAGAATCAGAAAATCATATGATCTTCTATGCTGGGAATGTCAAAATGAAGAAGAATGGCATCATATTCATCTTCAAAAAGAATATGTCAAGGTCTATCCTGAAGTACAGCTGTACATGTGATAGGATAATATCATACACCTACAAGGAAGACCAGTTAATAAAAACTATTATTTAAATTTATGTATCAACTACCAAGGCTAAAGATGAAGAAATTGAAGATTTTTATCAACTTCTGCAGGCTGAAATTGATCAAACATGCAATCAAGATGCATTGATAATTACTGGTGATTGGAATGTGCAAGTTAGAAACAAAGAAGGATCAGGAGCTGAAAAACATGGCCTTGGCAACAGAAACAGCAAAGGGGATCTCAACAGAATTCTGCAAGAACAACTACTTATTCATTTCAAATACCTTTTTCCAACAACATAAATGGTGACTGTACACAGGGACCTTGCCAGATGGAATACACAGGAATCAAATTGACAACATCTATGGAAACAAATGATGGAGAAGCTGAATATCACCAGTCAGCCCAGGACTGATTGTGCAACAGGCCATCAATTGCTCATGTGCAAGTTAATGTTGAAGTTGAAGAAAATTAGAACAAGTCTATGGGAGCCAAAGTATGACCTGGAGTATATGCCACTTGAACTTAGTGACCATCTCAAGAATAGATTTCATGCATTGAATACTAATAATTGAAAAACAGATGAGCTGTGGGATGACATGAAGGGCAACATACATGGAGAAAGCAAAAGGTAATTAAAAAGACAACAAAGAAAGAAAAGACCAAAATGGCGTCAGAAGTGACTCTGAAACTAGCTCTTAAATGTAGACTAGCTAAAGTGAAAGGAAGAAATGATGAAGTAAAAAAACTGAAGATTTCAAACAGTAGCTCAAGAAGACAAAGTAAAGTATTATAATGAAAGACCGGGAGTTAGAAAATGAAATGGGAAGAACGAGCTCAGAATTTCCCAAGCTGAAAGAACTGAAGAAAAAAATTCAAGCCTCGAGTTGCAATATTGAAGAATTTCATTGGCAAAAAACTGAATGATGAAGGAAGTATCAAAAGAAAATGGAAACGATACACAAAGTCATTTTACCAAAAATAACTGGTCGACATTCAACCATTTCAGGAGGTAGCATATGATCATGAATCAGTGGAAATGAAGGAAGACCAAACTGCAACGAAGGCATTGGCGAAAAAAAGTTCCAGGAATTGACGGAATACCAGTTGAGATGTTTCAACAAACAGATGCAATACTAGAAGTGCTTACTCATCGTTGCCCAGAAATTTGGAAGATGATTATCTGATCAACTGACTGAAAACGATCCATATTTATGCTTATTTCCAAGACAGGCGATCCAACCAAATGGGGCAATATCATTAATATCACTTGCAAGGAAAATTTCCCCAAAGATCATTCAAAAGTGGTTGCAGCAGTACATACATCCACAGGGAAGTGCCAGAAGTTCAAGCTGTGTGATGGTTAAGATTGTGTGTCAACTTGGCTGGGCCATGATTCTCAGTATTTTGGCAGTTGTACAATGTTTCGATCACTTCCTTGTTGAAATCTGATATATGATCACTCCCATGATGGAATCTGCTGAGTAGTACCAGTGGGGATGAGGTCTGTGGTCGCTCTCCATCTTCTCAGCCTTCATTTCTCTGTCCTCTGCCACCTATTTCCTTCCTGCTCGCCTTGCCAAGGCTTTCGGCTGGTTCTGGATTTTGCAGCTACCTCTTGTTCATCTGACCTCCGGATGGGACTTGAGCTGGTAACTTACCTGCTGATCTTGGGAATCATCAACCTTCACAGCCTGTGAGCAAGAGCCTGGATCTCCAATCTGCCAGTCTTGGGTTCATCAGCCCCTGTGGCTGTATGTAAACCAGGAGAAACTTCTATCCTGAACCACAGACTTGGGATGTTCCAGCCTCTACAATCCCGTGAGCTGTTTCCTTGATAGAAATCTCTCTCTCTCTCTCTCTCTCTCTATTTATACACTTTACTCTTTTTGCTTCTTTAGAGAGTCCAGCCTAAGGCAAGCTGTGTTCAGAAGAGGACACGGAACAAGGGATATAATTGCTGATGTCAGAAGACTATTGGCTGAAAGCAAAGAATACCAGAAACATGTTTAGCTGTGTTTTATTGATTATGCAAAGGCATTCAACTGTGTGAATCACAATAAATTATGGGTTACATTTCAAAGGATGGGAAATTCAGAACACTTCATTGTGCTCATGAAGAACCTGTACACAGATCAAGAGGTAATTATTTGAGCAGAATAAGATGATATTTTGTTGTTTAAAATTAGGAAAGGCGTGAATCAGGGCCATATCCTTTCACTACTCTTATTCAATCTGTATGCTGAGCAAATAATTCTAGGAGCTGGATTACATGAAGTAGAGCATGGCATCAAGATTGGAGGAAGACTCATTAATAACATGCAATATGCAAATGATACAACTTTGATTCCTGAAAGCCAAGAGGACTTGAAGCACTTACTGATGAAGATCAAAGAGTATAGCGTTCAGTATGGTTACACCTCAACATAAAGAAAACAAAAAACATTCACAACTGGACCAACAAGGAACATTTTGAAAAATGGAGAAAAGATTGAAGCTGTCAGTGTTTTCATTTTACTTAAATCCACAGTCAATGCCCATGAAAGCAGCAGTCAAGAAATCAAATGATGCAAAAGACAGTGTTAAAAAGCAAAGATGTTACTTTAAGGACTGAGGTGCGCCTGATCCGAGCCATGGTGTTTTCAGTCGCCTCATATACATAGAAAAGCTTGACAATAAACAAGAAAGATAGAAGAAGAACTGATTTCTTTGAATTGAGACTTTGGCAAAGAGTACTGACTATACTATAGATTGCCAGAGGAATGAACAAATCTGTCTCGAAAGAAGTACAGCCAGAATTCTCCTTAGTAGTGAGGATAGTGAGACTTCATCTCATGTACTTTAGACACGTTATTGGGAAGGACTGATTCCTGAAGAAAGACATCAGGCTTGGTAGAGAGTCAGAGAAAAAGAAAACCCTCAATGAGATGAATTGATGCAGTGGCTGCAACAATGGGCTCAAACATAGCAACCATTGTGAGGATGGCATACGATCAGGTAGTGTTTCTTTCTGTTGTACATGAAGTCACTATGATTTAAAACCGATTCAGTGGCACCTAAGAACAACAACACTTAGGTTACATTATGTGCTATATATGTTATTCACAGACTGCATTCCATCTGCTTCTTCAGCATCCTGTAGAGCTATTCATTCACCTAGCAGACAGGAGAGAGAGTGGGGCATCTGGGGAATTGTGTAGGAACTTTCAGATTCTAGGGACCAGTCCTGCCTCTCTTCCCCATATTTCGTTGTGAGTGTATGTATGTTTATATGTCAATTCACTATGTAGATAGATAGGTGATCAGGTAGATGGATAATTTATATATATATATATATTGCCATTTTTATTGTTAAGTTATTATAAAAAACAAAAATCCTAAGATCAGTTTTTAAAAATATATAAAAACAACATTTTCCTTTTAGAGGTGCCTATCTTAGCCACGGAAACCCTGGTGGCTAGTGGTTAAGTGCTATGGCTCCTAACCAAAGAGCCGGCAGTTCAAATCTGCCAGGCATTCCTTGGAAACTCCATGGGGGAGTTCTACTCTGTCCTGTAGGGTCGCTATGAGTCGGAATCAATTTCATGGCACTGGGTTTGGTTTGGTTTGGATCTTAGCGACTGAAGTGATGGACCTAGGCAAAATTCTTCAGTATTTCTAAAGTATTTATCCCACTTAAACTCTCATTTTGGGTCATGTGAATGGGACATTCATTCTTTTGGCAATTTATTGTTGTTTGTTATTGTTAGGTGCCATCAAGTGGGTTCCAACTCATAGCGACCCCGTGCACAACAGAAGGATGGTCCTGTGCCATCCTTACAATTGTTGTTATGCTTGAGCCCACTGTTGGCAATTTGGGAATGTTTATTTCATAACAGTGACTAGTTCTAGGCACTGGGGATATATAAAACTAAAACCGAACCCAGTGCCATCGAGTGGATTCTGACTCATAGTGACTCTATAGGACAGAGTAGAACTGTCTCATAGAATTTCCAAGGAGTGCCTGGTGGATTCAAACTGCCAACCCTTTGGTTAGCTGCCATAGCACTTAACCACTATGCCACCAGGGTTTCCAGGGATACATAGTGGAACGATATAAAATACTTGGACTCAAGAAAATAAAATCCACAGGTATGTACAATCTATCCAGCGTATAGTAGGGAGAGGAAGAAGCTGGACATCATATCAATGTCTTGGATTTTGTTAGGTTGCAGCTGCAGTCACTAACAAACAGTGTGACATTGAGTGAGCGATGTGACCTTTCTAGTTCACAGTTTCTTCATTGGGAAAATGGTAAATTATACTAGAGTTTATCTATCTGGAAGATCCTGTCTATATGTAAAATTCAGTTTTATCCTTGAATAAAGATATACAAAACTGTCTCAGTTTATGCAATGGTTTTAATGAAGGTTGTTCATTCTGACTTTTTTTTTTTACCTCTAAATGAATCATATAGATTAATAAGTGTTTTTCATTTTTCTAAGATAAATAATATACTTTTATGAGTCACTAAAGGCTTATCAAATTTCCGGTCTGATAGTTTCAATATCTGTGCACGCTCCTGTTAATTGCTTTGTGTCTCTGTAGTGTTTTGTTCTGCTTGGCTTCTTGTGTGCTTTGTAAGTTTGTTGAAAGCTGAGTATCTTTAGTAGGACGGTCAAGGCTGCAGTAAGTAGTATTTTACTTGGGAATGGGCATACATTGTCACTTGATAAGCCTTTAGTGAGGAAGAGTGGTTTGAGTCATCTAGTTAGTTGTTGAGCTGATCTGAAATTTCTTTTTGCTATGGTTGCTTTCCGTGCACCACAGATTTCAAATTTCTTTAGAGTTACCTTATATTTGGAGTGGGGCTGGTATACCAGTGAGTTAGTTTTCTCAACATTTTCTTGTCTCCCACTTTTAGATCTTTCCTTGTACTGTACCTCAGAGAGAATTTTTCATGCTCTTGCCTGTTTCCCCACAGTAGACTACTGTTTCTTGTCACTTAATACTTCTTAGCCTGGTAATGGATGACAAAGGGGTATCCTCTGTTGCCTGATTAAATTTCAGTCTTAGGCAGGTATTGTGCCCCTAAATCTTGGTGGTGGGACCTCCATTGACCCTGGCCCTCCACTAGCTGGGATGGAAACTTCCTTGGTAGGTAATTCAATGGTTCAAAGCCTGATTCTAAAGCTATATGAGTACAAATGCTATAGAATGAAATTATGTATTCTGTTTTGGCACCTATCCCTACCACCTATGATTAAAGGAATTGAATGAGATGCAAATTTTGTGTATATATTATATTTTGCTTTAGTGTATTTAAAAGAGGTCCATGACCTCCCACTGTCAGTAGGTTCCAAGTAGCACAATTAGAACATATATACAGATAAAACAAAAATACGACATCACTATTCAGTTTCCAATCACCATCACTGAAAAGATCTTAGCTGGCCAAGGGCACATATGAACAACTACAGAAAAGAAAAATGAACACACATTCTTAAAACCTTTCCATTACTGTAAAAAAGTGGCTACACAGCTGTTCATTAAAAGTCATATATAGCATATGGCTAACTTCAGATTTTGTACATAAGGACTGAAATAATTATTAGTCATTTGGTAATGTTTTATATATGGAGATGTTTTTGATGAATGATTGTGATTAGTGGCACCTACTTTGGAATTTATTTGAATGTAAAGACAGATGACACATCAAACATACTCACCAATGAATATTAATATAAGATTTTTAGCACTCACAACAAGGGGCAGGGCAATGGCTTTGGGCTTTTACTGTGGTTAGAAGTAGAAATTGAGAGCAGTTCCTATGTGGGCTAGATGAGGTGATATTTGAAATTCCCGCCAGCATGCAGAGGCTGGGGCCATGTGGGAGGTTTTTCTGAGTCACAAAGGTAGTGGGGTGAAAGTATTTAAACTGTGTTCACATGAGTGTACATGTACATACACACACACACTGTATCTCTAAAGCCCAAGCAATTATGAGACTGCTAAGATGAGAACTCTACTATGCCATCCAGTTGGGTTGCACACACAAAGGCACTTTCCAAAATGTTGGCAATCGAAAGCCACTATTATTTTTATACAGAGCCCTGATGGGGCAATGGTTAAGAATTGGGCTGCTAACAAAAGTGCCAGAAGTTCAAACCCACTAGCTGCTCCTTGGAAACCTTACAGGGCAGTTCTACTCTGTCCTATAGGGTCGCTAAGAGTTGGAATGGGCTCAACAGTAACAGGTTTGATTTTTTTGGTTTTATTATTATTTACAGAAGGTAAACAGTAAATGACAGAAGCAGAGTTGAGGTGAACCGGTCTTTTCTACCCCCATGAGTACCCCATTTTGTATTGTAGAAAAAAATTTCACTTTAATTGAAAAGGGTACCTGCTCACTGTTCCCAAATTACCCATGACCATTTCTGTGTCACTGGGTGGGCAGGTAGTGGATCAGGGGTCATCAGGTGCCTCTCTCTGTCTCAATAAGTGCATTGTCAGCTCAGATCAGGTGCACTGTGGCTGTATTCTCTCCCTCTCTCTCTCTCTCTGTCTTTTCTTGCTGGGTCTTCCCTCCAGTGCATACTGGTCTAGCTCTCAACCAGCAACTGTGAGACAACCCTGGGCCAGTGCCAGGGTTAGGCTAGCATTACAACAGCTCTCAAGGCAAAACAGTTTTAGGGGCAACCCCTGTACAGTGTATGTCCAAGCCTTTGTGTGCAACTTCTCAACACTCAGAACAGGCCTCCTCTTGGCTGCCTTAGGTTACAGCTCTCAGCATAGCCAGGCCATCTGCCTCTGCCAAAGGCAGGCCAGCTTGGCCCCCATGCTGCCATTAGCTCTGCTTAGACATCTGCCTTCACGGGCCTGGGCTGTGGTTGCTTCCCCTTTATAGGGTGCCCAGCTCCATTGGCAACCTCTGTTCAGAGGTGCCCAGTTCCCCACTGTGTGCCGACTAGCCCACAGCCGCTGTCTGCTGGTTCATGGTGCCTGAAACTTGTACTGCTGCTGGCATTTCTCTGCTGCTAAGCTCTGCCGTGATTGCCAGTTTGTTTTGGTTATCAGTGATATCAACTCAGTATTATAGCCCTTGACCCGTATTATAGCTCTGTTATTTGGGTCCAGGTGGTTTTCAGCACAGAGACTCCAGGTCTAAGAACATGCTTCTCTCCTGGATCTTATTGATCAGGAAACTCCCCTAAAAAATTCTATAATATTGACCACTTATATAGGAAAACTTCTGATTAGGTGTGGCCTTTCAAGGGTGGCTTTTGTAAGCTGACTGATCTTAGCTGAATCATAAAGCGACAAACCCTATTGCGTGGATTGCAATCCACTTATATGAATAACATCCCCACCAATCCTTGAAAGCTGCTTAGGACGATAGTAAACAGACCAATCCTTTGGCAGATTGCTGGCCCAACCAATCATTTTGGGAGAATTGCAATCACAGGGCCAGAAGGGCACATAAGAGAAAACCACTGCACCACATTTTTATAAGTAAGGATGCAACCAGGGAGCCTGTCAAAGGTCAAACATCAGAGATGGAGTTTTGTTTGTTTTCCATACAGGAAATCAGTCTAATTTTAAAGGAGATATGTAATATTTTATCAATGTAATATGCTGAACAGTGTTGAAACATCAACAATCTATAAGTACTGAGGAATAATGGATGAAAAGAGATTTGTTACATAAAAATATTGCAAATAAAATGTAACGAATACTAATATTTTGAGTTAATGAACTAAAATGCATCATATTTACATGTTTCAAACTATTTTGCATTTTTAAGAATTCAAGACTGGTCAATTTACAAACTGGTTGTTTATTTCTTTCTCTTTATCATTTGAAATTCAATTAGAAATCTCTAAAAAAACACATCTCTCAAATAATGAGAAATAATATGAAAATAAAACAATATATATCTTTACAGATATGTAATTTTTTAATAAAATTTTCTTTAGTATCTGGTGAAGGGTTAGGCAAATTACAGCCTGTGGGCCAAATCTGGCCTACCTCCAATTTTTGTGAATAAAGTTTTATTACAACATAGCAATGCCCATTTTTGAAAAATTGTCCATGGTTGTTTTTACATTAAGATAGCAGAGTTGAATAGTGATGACAGAGAACTTATGGCTTACAAAATTTGAAATATTTGATATCTAGCCCTTTATAGAAATAGTTTGCTGACTCCTGATGTAGTTTTATTAATTTGACCTTTGCCATAAATTCATAATAATAAAGATGTATAAGAATCAGTGAAATCATCATGACACAGAGTATTAGCAAACTCAACATTTTCTAAAGCTGTGAAAGTGTGAAATTTTTTAATATCATCATAGAATGCTATTAGGTATGAGTGGTCTATGTTAGTAAAATATATCTTTACTGTTTAAAAAAGTTTAAAAAAGTCACATCACAGCAGAAACTTATATGAATATATTAAGTACCTCATCATAGTACTTAGCAGACTTGTCTTATATCCACAACAAGAACAAACTGAGTGTATCAGCATCAATATTTATGGGACCATCAAAAGAGTTTCTACCACCAAGAGCAAGTGTTAGAGAGAACCTATATTTTTGATAGTCATGGATGTTTTGGCAGCTATTTTTTCTTTAATTTCATATTTGTCCCAGTGAGCCTGGTCCGCTGTTATCTCTTCTACAGAATGACACGCCTTGGGAAATCAGAGTCAGGAAAACAGTAAGCAGTAGTAGCATCACCTAAGATTAAGCTGGAAAAACCTATATATATCATAACATATAAAACCAAAATACTTGCCATCGAGTCGATTTTGGCTCATGGCCCCAGGTATTTAGAGTAGAACTGCTCCATAGAGTTTTCAAGGCTGTGACCTTTTGGAAGTAGATTTACAGGCCTTTCTTCTGAGATGCCTCTGGGAGGGCTCGAGCCACCAATGTTTCCATTAGTAGTTGAGTACTCAACCATTTTCTCCACCCAGGGACTCTAGGTAATATATAACTTCCTCCATATCAGAGCTTTCATGTCACCTTAACCCTAATTGCTGTCAGTATTTCCCATAAATTCTCTCTCTACATCCTTCATCTCTCTCTCTCCTATGCTGTAATTTCTGTATATTTTCAATTTACAATTGTGTGTCTATATAGTAATTTTTATATTAGCAGGTGCTTTGCCTCTTCAGCTCATCCTTTTATCCTTAGCACTAAATTTGATGGGCTTAATATTTTGTTTGTTTAATAAAAGAGATAATGCATGGTAATGATTCTTAGTATGAAAAGACATTTAAAACATTCCATATGGTTGAATGTGCAGCACCCTATGAAAACGTAAAAATATGAAAACCCAGGTGATGAAATCTAAAAAGGACTACGTCAGAGACACACATATCAGACAGTGAGAGAGACAGGTGTTCATCAGTGTCACCGAATGAAGGAGATAATTTGAGAAGATACCCCATTCTGTTTACCCAGTAGGTGAGAATATTTCTCTTACCACCTTTTGTAAGTTGTTCAAGCATCATAAATGATCTCCCCATCCCTTACTTCAAATAGAGTCTTGCTTAAGATCATAAATCTATTTTTTTTAGTTGTTTGGTTGTTTTAGCTTTTTAAAAGAAATATGAGCTTTTAGTCTTTTAGTCTATTATTCTAAGAAACTTAAATGAAGGCCAGAGGAATCATCTGGGTTGTTCCATCTAGGTAGTTTTTCAAGCTCAATTGTGCAGGTCAAATACAAATGTTTTTCAGTTGTGCAGTTTTTTCCTCCCCGACTTAATTTCCTCACATTCCACTTCACAATTGCCTATGTAAATTAAGCTGCCTTGCTGTAAACCTCAGTTCCCCCTTGTCTATCTCCTCAGTAATAGCGTCAAAGTACTAAAAAGCTAAAACAGCTACAAAAGAACAATTAATTTGTGCAAAATCACAGAGGCACTGTAGGTATTAAAAACACTACAATAAGTCTTTTATCAGTGAGCTAAACTGCACAGCATTAAGCTAAAAACTAATAGGGCTGAATGTGCAGCACAATGATCTGGATGGCAAAGGAACCTCAAGGACATGCTGAGAAATGGGGTGACATCATTTAGAAATGATGCAGTTATTTCCATAAACATCTACATAAGTACATAAGAAAAAATGCTGATCTGTCGGAAAGACAGATTTAAACCAGTAAGTAAATTTGCATCTATTTTTGGAGAAACTTATTTTTTATGGGAAGTATTGTTGAATGCTCTGATAAAACACCCTGAGGTTGCCAAATGCATACTTGTTGATTGGCTGACACTTTGATATTTAAAAACTTAAATCTCTGAACTGTAAGCAAAGAATGCATAATACATCTAAAATTGCCTACAAGAATAGTATTAAAACATAATCAGGAGCCCCACCATCTCTTGTGTTGAAATAACGATGGAAACAATTACTTTGATCATCAATTGTTTATTTAATGGCTGCTCTTAGCCCAAAACTGTGTTAGGCGCTATGAGCTGGAAGGAAGTTAAGCTATTGTTGTAATTTCTAAGTAAACATGTTAGATGCTTCCAGAACTAGATAGAGAAGAATGAATTTCTAATTGTGAAGTAAATACAGCAGATGCACAAGAACCTGGAGCAAGGAAGGGTTTTGTAGTGTAGAAACTGTAGAAAACAGATGGCATTATCTCAGTTGGAACCAGATACACCTAGGTTTAAAACCCAGGCTCTCCATTAACATACTGCATGATTTTCTGCCAACTATTCTAAGTTTTCCCAATTGGAAATGGGAAGAGTAAAACAGACTCATGGAGCTTTGATAAAGAGGAAATGAGGAAAACGTTTTAGCTGCGTAGCACACAGTAGGCTTTCAAGGAATAGGTGCTCAGTTTGTCTTTAATAAAGATGTCCAAATAACAGCAACTATATGCCTACTGTGTTTATCAGAGTTCATAGGATTAAATATATAAGACATAAAAGGTTTTTTTTTTTTTTTAAATAAGGAATCATCTGGTTCAATGTCTTTAATTGACCAATATGAACATGAAGATTCAACTGCAGACTCTGATTTTTCCTCTGAAAATGTGTACCAACTACAGGGTGCCCCATAAAGAACCAGAAAGTGCTGCCATGCTTTTTGTAATATTAAGTCCTAGATTTCATCTAGGCATAAGAGAATATTACCAGGCTGTTATTTCTGTCAGTCCTTCTTATTTCAATGTCATACTTCAAGAAAACCTGATTTATTTATTGCTAGATTTGCATGCTTTTATAATAATATGGTCATAGGTCAAATACTCATCTGCATATACTGTAATTCATAACGTAATATAAATAATAACCCCCCAAGTTTATTTAGGCTGATTTGCTTAAAGCATAGTGGGAATTAGAAAGAGAGATTTCTCTAAGAGAAGTTCTTTGATGTTAATTAAATACAGGGTATTTATACAGAAAGTTTGTAGAAAACCTGCCTCTCATTGCGATACCTGTATTATGCCAAACTGAACCAATTGCCATCAAGTGAATTCCAACCCATAGCAACCCTATAGGACAGAGTAGAACTGCCCCATAGAGTTTCCAAGGAGCAGCAGGTAGATTTGAACTGTTGACCTTCGGAGGAGACTGAGTTCTTAACAACAGTGCCACCGGGGCTCCAACTCAATGTATATCATTAGAAACCTCAGTGGCGCATATTATTAACAAAACCAGAAATAACAGAGCAGTATAAAAAAAAAATGCCTTTATATTGAAGGTAAACGGGATGAGGATCAAAAAGGAGTAGATGTGATGTCTAAATAATTAGTAGGTATTTCCAAACAATTGAATAAAATATATATATAATAGTGGCCTTTATTTCACATATTATTCTAGGTACATAGTTTCATTTTTTCTCTCCAGTTTTCTGTTTTTAATTTCAATCCTACTGAAAAGTTGAAAAAGGGTAAGTGTAGTCTCATCCAGATACACAAATTATTAACATTTTTCTTCTCTTATTTATTTATTGGTGAACCACTTGAAACCATTTTTAACATATTAAGATTTTAATTCCTAATGCTTTAGAATTGAAATGATATTCTTCTTCATATCCATAATATCTTTATCAAACCCTGGAAATTTTTAATTGTTAAAATAATACTATCTAATTAAAAGATCCTCAGAAATGGAATTTATATATATATATATATATTTTTCAAAGCCCATGGCCTAGGGAGGGTCCAAAAAGTGCTAATATTCCTAACAGTCTTTGATTTTCAGATCCTAATTTTTAAGGGAACAATTTCTAATTAAGCATATTATTGGATTACAAATACACTGAAATTAATTTTCTTGTTATCAACAGGCAGATACTTAAAACATAGGTATTATTCATTTATTTAATAGTAACTCTACGTTGTTTTTTTTTAAGGGGAATAAGAGTTCTAACTCATTTTGCCTGCTTCAAGCACAAAACTGCACATATCAGGCCTTGACGTGAAAGAAATGATAAAGATGAAGGGTGGTCCTGAGTTACTACAATAGCGTTTTTGATAAGGTGGTACACAGATATTTTTCCTTTGTAAATGGACGTAAAGAATTAGTTATGAAGGAATAAGGATCAAAATTGATACTGTATTCTCTCTTCTTTGAAAACTCAGATATTCAATGGCAAACAAAGAGGAGACAGTGAATTCTGATGCTGGGGGAAGGGCAGATCATTAAAAACTGCTCGGTTTGAGCAGATGAATTTTCAAAATCCCTTTTACACTGATAACAGTTACATATTAGTTGTATTATATTCTCCTGTGGCTGTCCTAGAATGGCTGGATATTATTACTTTGGTGGGGGCTGATTTTAAATGGCATGATAAGTCTTGTCTTTTCATCCTCAGGCTTTGGCTTGAAGCATTGAAAAGGTGGAGGAAAATTGCATGCTATGATAATTGCTGGAAAAAGTATGAAAAAAGATTGAGTGCAGGGAAAACACATAATAGAGAAGCTACAGGAAATAATGAATGAAACGTGGGAGAAAATAAACTATAAGAGAACTTCTAAAGCCTCTCAATAAAAAATAAAAAAAACAGATATGACTGGGCTAGGGGTGTCTATTTTTCTCCAGTTATATTCTGTCATTTCACAGGTCCTGTTATCATATCCTCTATTTAGTGGGAGTGATCCTGCACTACATGGTGCCGCCAGTACTGAGCATAGAAGGTGGTGAAGGAGAGCCATAGGGGTAATAATAGTGCTTCCCCACTGAATTGAGCAAGGAGAAAATAACAGAGCAGTATAAAAAAAAATGCCTTTATATTGAAGGTAAACGGGATGAGGATCAAAAAGGAGTAGAACACATTTCTTAGATTTTGCAAGCAGAATTACATATTTAGATTATTGGAAAATCCTAGGGGAAAATCTAGATGTTTCTGCATCTTTTTCATGAAGCAAATTTATTTTTGAAGGTGCACTGTATTCATTTTCCTGCTCGTAAGGAAACTAGGGGTGCCTTCTTATTAGGACACTTTGAAATGAGTGATAATGCTACAGAGAGTTTAGTGGACACATTTAACCCAAGGGAAGACACTGGTGATATCCACTCTGGTCAAGACCTTAACATGACAGTTTTAACCTCTTAGGGTTTCGATTGAAGTTGCAATTTTAAATTAAAAAAATCTCAAACCCAGATATCCCTATGGTGTGTAGCTGACCCAAATGCAGAGCTAGAGAAACGCCCACAAAGAAGAGAGACTAAGAAAAAAAAAAAAAAAAAAAGCTTCAAAAAGAACAATTTGATATGAAAAAAGAGGAAATCATTATTTCTTAAAAAAAAAAAAGAGAATTATTTTCATACCATATAAGTGCTCCCATTACTATTATCCCCTTATTTTGGTGTTACTTTGCACTTGCACACAAATAAAGATACACACACACACAAGACAGTCCCAATAGAGGCTCTGCAGTACAAAACGTTGGGTAATATCCTAAAAAAAGGGAGGAAAGAGAGAAAGGAAGGAAAGAAGGAAGGAAGGAAGAAAAAATAAAAGAAATTATCTCCTACGTGCTGTGTCAAGTGTAAGGATCTGTGACGTAATGATCCATCATTCTCATCTCTACTCTCCTTCAGAAGGGAGACGGCAATAGTTGCTCAAAACATACCATAAAATAAAACAGATTTTATGTACTGTGCTATATAAAAGTATTAACATTTTCCCACAGTTGTATTTCGGAGAGACAGTTTTTAACAAATTAAAAATATCTGGGAAATAATATTCATCTCAAATGTTGGGTCCAAATCTCAGCTTATCTATTAGTGGGGTGACCCTGAATAAATCATGTGATCTTTCTTAGTAGTAGTTTTCTTTTTTCTCAGCGTGGGAAAATAACATGATAATACGAATCATAAATGAAGAGCTCAGTTTGTTGCTTGGCAAACTGGAGTTCAATAAATAAACTTGGGGTTTTTCCAAACTGTTAAAAATTACTGTCTGAATAATCCATATTGAAAATTTTAAGACATATATCTAGATAATAAAGAATATGGATTCTAATAAAGGAATGCAAACTCTAGTAAGGAGAGAAAACTAATACACAAATAATTTTAACATAAAACAAGAAATACAAGGTAAAACATTGAATTAATTGTTCTAGTAAGAGAGAACTAAAATGCTTAAACTATTAAAAACAACATAAGGTACTGTGTAACTGAATGGTGAATTAGTGATGTAATTATTAATACAAGGAGCTCAAAAAAAAGTAAACTAATGATAACTGTACTGTTCAAGAAAAACTTCAAGGAGGTGGTCGGTCTTCAAGTCAAAGATGGCCAGGACTTGGATAAAGAGAACAGAGAGAAAAAAACTGTAGCTTCATGAGTAAGAGCTCAGTGTATGTACGCCAACAGAAAAGGTTAGTACATAGACTACCTCCACTATATGGTATAGTGTATTCCTTCAGAAAAAGTTTCACTAGTTCTGTATTAACAAATGATATAACCAATAGCAACTTCAGCTAAAATAATTAAAATTACTATATAAGAAGATATCATACCCCTATTTCTTTAAATAGTATTCTTTTTTAATTTTTACAGCTTCTCATTTCTGTTGGTTTCTTCCATTGTTCTCCTCAATAAATTCTCTTCTAAACTCTACATTATGGTACAATTTGGGAGTCTAATATTAAACTGGGTAATGTTATCTAAGTGTAGCCTCACAGACTTTTACCCAAAGAGGAGTTTCCCGATTTTTTTTTTACATTGTATTTTGTAAATTTTCTAGCATATAGTAGAGAGAATTGTATAATAAACACCCACAACCCAACTTCCACAGTTATCACTGTTTTGACAATCTTCCTTTAAATATTCATTTTTTTAATGTTTTGTTCCTAAAGCAAAGCCCTGATATGATTTATTTTGCCCATAGATATTGCAGCATTAATCTCCAACAAAAATAAAATTTTTAAAACCATAACCTCAACAAAGTTATTACATCAAACATAATAACATTTACTCAATATTATCTAAGATTCTATTTCTCTTTCAAAAAGTCCCCTTTGCTCTTGAGTTATTTGAATCAAGATCTAAACAAGTTCACCTTTGGTTGATGTATTTCTTGTCTGTTTTATTCTGTAACAGAATTCTCCCCCCTGCCTTTTATGTCATTTATTTGTTGAAGAAGTTGGATAATGTTCCCTGTAGAATTTGGATCAGTTTATCTTTTGTGGTGTCTTCTAAAGTATTCTTCTATCCTCTGTATCTCCTATAAACTGGTGGTTCGATGTAGAAAACAAACAACCAACCAAAAAACCCCAAACCAGTTGCCTTCAAGTTGATTCTGACTCATGGCAACCCCATGTGTGTCAAAGCAGAACTGTGCTTCACAGTTTATAAACTCAATGTGTTTATAATGGCTTACTTTTTTTGAGGCCGATTGTCGGACCTTTCTTCTGAGAAATCTCTGGTTGGACTCAAACCTCCAACATTTCGGTTAGCAGCTAAGTGTGTTAACTGTTTGCTTCACTCAGGGACTTTGAGGTAGAGGCCTTATTAATATTATATTCTTTTTGGGGCGGAAAAGTAATTCAGGTACATGATGCTCTGTGTGTTGTTTTGGCACATCAGGTGATACATATCATCTAATTTTCAACATTTTGTCATGTTAAGTCTGATCAGTGGGTTGTGATATTGTCATTCTGATTCATCTTCTGTTTTCTGTCAACATTTCACGTGCAGGTTTCAGCAAATATTGATGTCTAGATTATTGTATTAGGAACTGCAAAATGATGACTTTATAGTTCTATCATTCCTACATTTATTAACTGGAGTCCTTCATTTAAGAACTCTCAGTCATTAGCTATATATACTTACCCACCTGAAACTGAATTTGCACAGGAAACACAGAGTCAGTGCTTGATCACTTTCATCCATTTAATATTTTCAGCATAACCCTTGCATATGTTTCAATGAGTTGTAGTCAGTATTTGTTCTGATGCCCCAATTGTCTCAACATTGGGCAGTGACACCCTTTCAAGTTGGCTTCTGTGTTATTTTGGGAGTATTTATATCTCCCATGCTTTCTGGCAAAAACAGAATGTCCTGAGGTCATCTTGTAAAATTCCTGCACCAGATTTGGAATTAACCATTTCTCTTAAGAACTTTTTTTTTTTTTTTTGGTGAAAAATCATTCTTAGAGAACGCAATATGATGTCTCCATGTGCTCATTGTTGCTGGGTTTTCATAGCTCCACAACTTCTTAACAGACAGAGCAAGAAAACAATTATTATTTAGAAAAAGAGAAAAAAAAAATCATGTGTTTATACATTTTTTAAATTTGTTTTAGTTTAATTTTTTATATTAGTATTTCCTTTTCTTATACTCAAAAATTTACCTGTTAGTGCTTTTATCATTAATCCTTATTTGCTTTATTCTATACTCATATTTTATAGTATCTTTAAAATAATGACACTCTTATTCTTACTAATGTTAGGATTATTGATGAAGCTTAAGATTTTTTGTTGGCTTGTTTGTTTTGTTTTTGGCTATTGCTCTCCGTGTAAATTCCAGTATGAATATGCCATTATTTGAAATTTTTTTTATCTTTGCTGTTACAGCATAAACTTAATTTAAAAGTTAGTCACTGATTTTTATTTATTTATTGACTTTTAGTAAGTGTGGCAAATTGATTCACTTAAACTCCTTTCATCACGGCCAGGGCAGTGATTTCTTTTCCACATAGGATAAGACCCTTATTGCACGTATGCAGTTTTTTGTTGCTTTCAATTCTTCTGCCAGCATCATCACGTGTGGGCTCACAGGCACGCCTCACTCACAGTCATAGAAGCCTGTGCATCTTACCTCTGACTGAAGACACATTTCACAGCAAAGGGAGAGTAGCGATGGAATTCACTGGTTCTACTGCATGCCCAGGAGCCCTGGTGGTGCACTAGTGAAGTGCTTGGTTGCTAACCAAAAGGTTGGTGGTATGAACCCAGCAGCCACTCCACAGGAGAAAGATATGGCAGTCTACTTCAGTAAAGATTTACAGCCTTGGAAACCCTATTGGGGCAATTTTATACTGTCTTACAGGGTCTCTATGAGTTGGAATTGACTGGATGACAACAGGTTTTTTTTGGGGGGAGACAATATGTCTCATTATCCAGAAGCATCTGTATTGACAGACTTGTGAAATGGTCTGTTGAAAGCTTGGTGATGCCACCAGTTAGGAAACAGCACCTTGTGTGGCTGGGGTGTGGACTTAAACCAGTGTCCTGTAATGCTAATTCCCCCACTGCTCAGATGCAGGACTCTCCTGTCTTCCCTTCACAATCCCCTGCTCGACTGAGAATCTTGCAGCTATCCTTGCTCTAAGTGATTGGAAAACCCCTCTTGCATTTCTGAGGTACCTGGACACATTATGTTGCTAGATTTGTTGAAATGTTGTTTTCTGTTGCCATCCTAATTGCTCTATTTTTATGAGGAAATTTAGAGAGATATGTTAACAAAATTGAATGAGTATCTTTACCCAAATGTCCACTTACTTTTTAAGCCATGGTATTATATTCCTCATTCAAAACTAGCTTTTAATCCACAATGTTATTGGGTCTTTTTCTCTTACATTTCTTTAAAAGAGTACTCCTGAGGGATTTGGGTTTGTAGTCAGCAAGGCTTGGGTTTTAATTTCTGGCTCTGTGATTTGTTCTCTGTGAGAATCTGGAAAATTAACTGAATTTTTAGAAATTTCGGTTATTTTTTTTATAAAAAAGTAGCAATCATATTTACCTCAGGGAGGAAGGAATAAATTATGCAATATTTTAAAGTGCTAACCAACATGTGTGGTCATGAACATTTGCTTCTTTCCATTTGTGGTTTAATCTCTTATTCATTCACATTTCAATTTGTTAGTAACATCAGTTAAGAGGTATTTTCTTTTGTAAATGCTACACATCAGAAATAAATGCTTTAAAAGGAAAATTGTCTAGCATCCAGATATATCAAAGGAAGCACATTAGGTCTGACTCCTTTCAATATTATTCAGTGTATTGTCCAATAGCAATGCCACCAAGAAAATTCTGGCAATAAGCCATCAGACAATCTAACCAGATTGGTTTCATTGAGGCTGTTGACCAACCACATCTCCCAAAGTATTTATGCTGAGTTTGTCATATCAGACAAATCAATTTTAAAAATAGACAAAAAGAGTTGAGTTTGTGTATGTAATGTGTATTTCTACCTGATAAGTGTAGTACCTTACTTTAAAACATAAATTCCTAGAAATTGAGGACCATGTTGTATATATTTTCTGTATCTCTCCTAACATATTGTGAGAGATCAATAAATATTATACCAACACATTGTGGTTCCACAAAACTAGACATGAATTCATAAAGTGACAATCCAAGCACCAGGCAAAATATCTCATTTGGAACTAACCATATAAAGAGGCAATAGGGAATAGATTTAAAGGGCACAGCTGTCTCATTCCACAAGTTTAGTTGGAAAATAGCCCAGAGAATATGGGAATATGTGGCTGTATATCTTTCCTATAGAACCACCCCTTCTGGGCTGCACAGGGTTTTATAATGGCACCTTTCCTCTTCACTGCTGATCTGTGATGGTCACATGCTGACAAAACTTAGCTCTTCTACTTATTACACTCAAACTTTAGTGTGGCACTTGTTCCCTTAATGACTAACGAAGAGTCAGAAAAACGTATACCACATGCAGTTAAGTTTCACACAACACTTAGTTGATTATATCTGAGATGATATCATAGAAGTTGGAGTATATGAAAGATATGAGTCTACATCTTTGTTAACAAGCATTTTACATATATTTTCACCTAATAATCACATTGGCTTCAATTGCATTAAGGTGAAACTTATATCTCCTAACTTATCCGTTAACTAACCCCAAAACCAAACCCATTGCCACTGAGTCGATTCTGACTCACAGTGACCCTATAGGACAAAGTAAAACTGCCTTGCAGATTTTTCAAGGCTATAACCTCAGAATCAACTCAACAGCAATTTTTTTTTTCTTTTAATCTTTACAGAAGCAGACGGACACATTTTTCTCCTGCAGAGAAGCTGGTGGGTTTGAACCACCAACCTTTCAGTTAGCAGCTAAACGTTTAATCATCGTGACACCAGGGCTCCTCATTTATCAGTTACCAGTGAGCAAACTGGGCATTTTAGAATTACTATCATATATCTGGAGCTCTGGTGGCTCAGTGGTTAAGAGCTCAGGCTGTGAACCAAATGGTCTGCAATTCGAATGCACCAGCAGCTCCTGGAAAATCCAGTGGGCAGTTCTTCTCCGTCCTACAGGGTCACTATGAGTTGGAATCGACTCGAAGGCAACAGGTTTATCATGGAAGTATGTTTTTATATTACTTTAATTTTAGCAGTTTAGAAACTATAAAAAATATTTTATAACCGTCTTATTTAGTACTTACAACTGCCCCGTGAACCAGGCACCATTGGTAACATTACTTCAAATCTATAAATGAAAAATTATTCAATTTGCCTAAACTCACTAGCTGATAAATGTAAGAAACCAGGCTAGGACTCAGACGTTCTGGGCTCTCTGCTGTGATACAGTTTTTAGAACACTACATTTATGTACTTAATTCATTGGCAAAATATGTATTGAGTACCCACTATGTGTATCAGTGAAAACTATAGAAAAACCCATTGCCTTGCTGAGCTTGTAACCTAATGAAATAAATACATAAATAAACAAGATAATCACAAGCTGTTTGAAGTGCAATAAAAACAATACACGAGGTTGCTATGAGTCGAAATTGACTCCACAGCAATGGGTAATGGGAAGGTTAGGTGAGGGAGGCCAGAGAAGGCTTTGGGAGGAGGGTTGCCAAACTGAGCAAATTAAAATACAGGAAACCCAGTTAAATCTGAATTTCAGACAAGCAACAAAAAACTTAGTATAAGTGTGTTCTATGCAATATTTGTGATCTATTTACGCATGGCGTCAACTTGATGACAACAGGCTTGGTTTTGTATTTACACTTTTTTAAAAAGTGTTGTTTACCTGAAGTCCAAATTTAACTGGACAAAGTATTTTCTCTGGCAACCCGATCTGGAAAGTGACATTTGAACTAATACCCAAACGAAGAAAAGATGTCAACTATGCAAAGGTCCAGGCAAATGATTTCAATAGAAGGAACATCTAAGAGAGAGCTTTAACATTGTGAAGAGATCTTCGAAGCCCTGATAGGTAAATATGTCTTAGTCATAATGAATGACAAGGGTAATTGTTCAAGATTACTTTGGAGAGTTAAGCAGAAGGCAGATTACGTAGAACACTCTAGGTAGTAGGTTTTGACTATATTCTAAGTGTATCACATATCTCTTTGAAGATTGAAAATTAGAGAGATGTATCTGTTTTATGCTTTTAAAAATCCTGTTTTCTGTGTAAAGAAGAAATTGAAGAGTGGAGCAAGAATGGTAACAAGGGTCATGATTAGTAGGCTGTGGCTAGGTCCAAGAGAGATGATCTTGGCTTGGATTAAGTGGTGCTAGTTGGCACACAAGGAGCCCTGGTGGTTCAGTGGTTAAAGTGTTCAGCTGCTAACTGAAAGGTCAGGAGTTCAAACCCACCACCTACTCTGAGAGGAAAGACGTGGTAGTCTGCTTCCGTGAAGATTATAGCCTTGGACACCCTGTGGGACAGTTCTATTCTATCCTGTAGTTTCACTGTCACTTGTCGGCACACGACAAGAACAACACAACAGTTAGCATACAAGGAGCCGTGGTGGCACAAATGGTTAAGAGTTTGGCTGCTAACTGAAAGGCCGGCCACACCAAGTGGCTCCATAGGAGACAGATGTGGCTGTCTGCATCCATAGAGATTACAGGCAAGAAAACTCCATGGGAAGCTCTACTCTGTCACATGTGCTTGCTATTAGTCACAATCAATTCAACGGCACTTAACGACAACAACAATGAAATGGGCATACAGAGAACTGGATCAAGGTGAAATTCACATTTCAGAGGGAAGGTAGAGGACTCACTACTCCAAGAAAGTGGAAAATGAGTGGGCTGGGTAAGGGGAAGGGAGAAATTAAGGATGACTCCTAAGTTTTGGATTCAAGCAACTGGGTGTATAGTGATGTTAATTCCTGAGACTGAGGAAAATATACAAAGAAAAAAATCAAGGATGAAGGTTGGTAATCATATGATCGCTCTTCAGCATGCTAAATTTGAGAGGCCTCTTAGATTTACACATGGAAATGTCAAACCGGGAGTTAATTCTCATCCAAGAAGGCAGGATAAAAGGTGTCAATAAAAATAGTGTTATGAGCCAAGGTCAGGAGTGAGATCACAAAGAAAAAAACATTTACACAAAAAAAATCAGAAGGCTCAAATTCAAGCCCTAGTAAAATTCAGTATTTAAAAGAGGAAGAATCAGCAGCAGATTAAGAAGGAGGAGCTAACGTTGTTAGTCGTCATCGAGTTTCTTCAGACTCATAGCGACCCCATGTGTGCAGAGTAGAACTCCTGCATAGAATTTTCAAGGCTGTGACTTTTCAGAAGTAGATCATCAAGCCTGTCTCTTTAGGACCAACTGAGTGGGTTCAAACTGCCAACTTCTCAGTTACTAGTCGACTCTAGAACCTAATTTATTAGGGGGAAAATCAGAAAGATAGTATTAAGGAAGTCAAGAAGAAAAATGTTTCACGAATGATGGGGTGAACAGATATCTTTGTATGGGCTTTTGAAACTTAGAATAAGTTTAGGACAGAAATACACCCATTTGCTATGTCAAAATGGGATCTTTATTCACCTTGGAGGGAGAGCTCTTCAAAGGTATTAAATGAAAATCCCAAATACAATCATCCGATATTTTGTAATTGAAATCCAGGTTGTTTAATGTTTATGTCACTACTTGTTGAGGATTCAAACAGTAGAAATTTTCTAATATGTTATAAGTATTTGAATGACTCATCTTCTAAAACATCCTTAGCTATTAATATCTTTCATCTTTTACTAAGCATTTACTTAGCACTTATTACATACTATCACTGATCTCATTTTATTGATAAAAAAGATATTTAAAATACATTTCTTAATCTCAAAGAATAAGCTAAATGGGAAAAACTGATAAGTCTATAACAACCTATACAATGGGTGGTGGTACAATACTATTTCGTAAATGCCAAAATAGGAATACTAACGTTAAACAAAATTTGGTCTGGGAACCAGAACCCTAAGTAATGCGACAACCCATGAATTCTAATTTAAAAATATATGTATTTTTAAGTCATTGTTCTCCTTCCTCGTCCCTCAAACTAGATCTGATTAGTTAATCCCTTCGCAATAAAAAGCAATATCCTTATTATATTTTCTTTAATGCTTATTCTATTTTCTGTCTTTTGTCATTCCCAATAAAAAATTAGAGCCATTTATTAAAATAGCTGATATTAACTTCACTTCAAAACTTAATTACTTATTTTAGTGAAGAGTGAAGAATATTATGAGAGGAGTTTCAAAATACATTAAATATCATAGTTTCAATGCTCACTGCAATATACACAAATTTTGATCTAATGATTCAAGTAAGATCTCTAAAATTTGTCACATAAGTCTCCCTATATCCACTGAATATCAAAATCACACGTTTTATTTTTACTTCTAGAAGTGACTTCATCAGATTGCCTTTTTGTGCATTAATTTGTATTTGTTCTTTCCCTAGAGGCAAAAGTAGCCCATCTTCATGATCCCAATGCATATTTATGTTTCATTGTTTTGTAGCCAATTAAAATGTGTTATAGATTTCACAGGGAGATGATTTGTTTTGTGAGTATAGTTGCAAAATACATATTTATTATTTTCACAGTGCTTAATTGGAAGAAGTTCCTTAGAAGAAGTAGCCTTAAAAGAGGAGTTTAACTGGGTGAAACTTCATTACTATGGTTCCGCATGGGATGAAATGCCGTGTGGAATAATACCAAGAAAAACAAATCCCAATTTTAAAAGCATTAGTGAGATCATTCTCCCAAGAATTGACCTAAACTCATTTTACAAAAAAAATGTCTATCCACCAGAGCCCGTAAACAGATTATCGATTAAGCTTTTATGAATTATTATAAATAGCATAACGGGTGACTGTACTGAAAAACTGGTGGTATTGCTGACAAAAAACAAAAGAGAGCAATCATAGTAATATGATTAGTTTCCATATTTTTTCCATAATAATTTGTACAAAACAATGAAAACATTTGATTGTATGATCATACTTGTGGCTATCCATGCAAATAAGGAATGGCAATATAATTCTACCGATGTAATATATCTTCATATGACTACCTTTGTCACTGGAGTCAATTTCAGATGACAGGCCTAATATTAAAAAGAAAAAAGAAAGAGTACTCTTTCTGGTAAAAAAAAAAAAAAAAAATGAAATACTACTACTATTAATTCTACAACTACAAAAAACTAACATTTACTGAACAGTTTAAATATTTCTGATTATTTACATTGAATTACAACATTTAATCACCACAATATTTATAAATGGTAGGTAAGTTATTATCCTCGTTTTATATTAGAAAATTTAGACTCAGGAAGTTTAGTGAAACTGATCAAGGTTGTGATTGAATGGTGGTAGAATGAGAATTCAACACAGGTCCATGTACCTTCAGACATACGCTATTAACCCACCACACCAACAGAGTACTTCATCCAAGGGGGAAAATCAAACTAAAACTGTAAAAAATGGATCAGACTAAACTCTGACATTTATTACAATCTTATAATTTTTAAGACATATTTCTTCTTATATTCTATTTCAACAATTATGTTTTGATTATTTTACAAAAACAAATATATGATCACTTAAAAATAAAATCATATTAATAAACATTCTTCAGTCTCATATAACCCTACTCTTGACTTTCACTCCTGGAAGAAAAGGCTTTCAATAGTTTTAGCTATTTCTTTTGGTTTTTTCCTTCATATTGGTAGGTAACATACTTCAAGATTGTTTTATCACATCATCTCCCCAATATAGATATGTCATATTACTCAGTTATGTCGATATTCTCATTTTAACATAATTATGGCTGGGAGATATTTTTCAGTGTTGTGCCAAGAGGTGTACAATGATAACATTTTCTTTCTGTACTTAAAAAAATATCCTAGAAGTTTTGCTTCAGATTTTTATTTCCCTAGTGTTTTATATTCTTATTGATAATTCTTACAAATTTTCTATCAAAATACAATTTCCCACATAATAAAGCACATCAGATGATGTATTGGTTCCAAATAATTTTCTTTCCTGGAGTCATTCCTTTTGGCACCTTCTATTTTTTGTCTTCATTTACGCCATAGTTTGCTAGGCCAACTGACTCTTCTTTCTGATCTTCTGCTTTGAAAAGATTTCTCCCCCATTTTGCTAGAATGCAGTTTCCAGAAAAATATTGATGATAATTTATCTGTATTTTACATTTTTGAGATATTATAAGTTTGAAAATATTCTTATTTTAGCCTCAATTTTTATTAAGATTTGGTTGTATAAATAATTTTAGTTGAAAATTATTTTTTCTTAGAATTGTGAAGGCATTAGCTTACTGAGTTCTAGCTTCTGCCATTGATATTGGCAATTCCAATGCTATATAAATATTTTTTTGAATATATATTTGGCTTTTTTTCCCTTCCTTGTCTTCACTCTTCAGACATTTTATAAAAACTTGTTTTTTGGAAAAAATGCTCCATGAATATTTTCGTATTTCTACATACTTAATGCTTACTAAGCAAAGATTACTGATGACCTAAGCTAAAGAGTAATTAAATGGCAAACATGTATTGGACATTATAAAAAAAAAAAAAGTTTTTTTTTTTTTTTTGGCTGTGTACAGTTCTGAAAGATTAGGCAAATCTGCTGCAAAAGACCCCTTTAAAGTGTGAAGAAGCAAAGATGTCACCTTGAAAACTAAGGTGTGCATGACCCAAGCCAGGGTATTTTCAGATGTCTCATGTGCATGTGAAAGCTGGACAATGGACAAGAAAGCCTGAAGAAGAATTGACACCTTTTGAACCATGGTGATGGCAAAAAATAGTGAATGTACCATCGACTGCCAGAAAAATGTCAAATATGTCTAAGAAGAAGCCAAAAATGCTCCTCAGAAGCAAGGATGGCGAGACTTTGTCTCATGTAGTTTGGACATGTTGTCAGGAGGGACCAGTCCCTGGCGAGGATATCATGCGTGATAAAATAGAGGGCCAGCGAAAAAGAGGAAGACCCTCATGGAGATGGATTGACACTGTGGCTGCAACAATGGGCTAAAACATAACAACGATTGTGAGGATGGTGCAGGACCAGACAGTGTTTCTGTTGTATATAGGGATGTTACGATTAAGAAGGAGACACTGGTGGCACATTGGTTAAGTGCTACAGCTGCTAACCAAAAGGTTGGCAGTTCGAATCTACCAGGCACTCCTTGGAAACTCTATGGGGCAGTTCTACTGTCCTATAGGATTGCTATGAGTCAGAATTGACTTGACAGCAATGGGGCAATGGGTATGATTAAGAACCACCTCAAGAGCACCTAACAACATGGATCTGAAAACCCTTAACGTTTTCTCTCCCCTGGAGGCATTTCTTTACATACCACAATGGTACAGGAAAGTTAGAAATTTTTTCCTTTCCCTAGGTAGGAATTGTGCATATTCTAGAACAAATCTCTCTGTTTCAGGGGCAAATGTGCCAGTTTCCCAATCTAAGTCCCAAGTTTCATAATTTGGTGATCCTTTGCCTGTGGTGTAAGCTGTAATGCATGCACAGGTCAGGCACACCCTGTCCATTGAATCATTGTATGGAAAATGCGGGCATGAGGAACTGGCACTGTGACGCTCCTCTGGCTGCGGTTATTGCTCTGAGAAGTAAAAGGACTGATCTCTGATCTAGAAGTCTAGAGGTAGACTAACATGTACACAGGATAAAATCTCAGACGTTTCTTAATTTTAGATGCAGCAACATGCTCGGTGTGAGTCATCTTTGCATTATTTGCTCTGGATACCATCAATGTGGAAATACATTCCATACAGCCTGTGATATTCCCTTGTATTAGTTGTTGATAATTATGTTCCCTCCATTTTCTCTGTTCTCTCCATCTTGGATTTCTATTAATTGTATATTGCACCAGTCTCTACTTTTCTTTTTTTTTTTTAATTTTGAGTTTAATGATTCTATCTGTTCCTATTTAGGTTGCTGCTGTTGTTGCCATAATTTCTGCATATACAAAAAATTCACAATTTTATATTTTGACTTTCATATTTTTAATTTCCAAGAGCTATACACTTGATACACTTGATGTCCATCTTTTTTTATAGGTAATTGTTGTTTTATAGATAAAACTATCTCATCCTTACAAACATATTATATCTTCAGAGACTACGTAAATTTTCTTATTCAATGGTAATTTTTTTCTTCTTTTGATCATTTTCTTTCATTTATGTTTTCTGGAATATCCACTGATTTTGAATTGCTTGTTGACATATAATTCTGGGTAATACATAGCCAATTACAAGCTTTCTCTGAATGTGAGGGTGGAGTGAGGACTTCCCTATTGTTAGGATTGGTGGGAAGGGAATCTCCAAATGTTAGTCTGCATTTGTCTTTTCTCTGGAGCCATGCAGTTCTGACTGGGCCTGGAATAAAGGAAGAGAGTGGATGCTTACGTGTAGCTGCCATTATTCTGAATCCGAACAATCCCAGGAGGTTGGAGATTTTTTCTCATTCAGTATAAAGGCTTTCATTTAAACCTCATCTGTCATTACTGTCTTTTTCCTGTGCTTCAGAAACTCTGGTTTCCGAAGTGGTTAAGAACTACAGTTGCTAACCAAAAGGTTGGCAGGTTCAAATCCACCAGGCTCTCATTGCAAATTCTACAGGGCAGTTCTACTCTGTCCTGTAGGGTCAGAATTGGAATTGACTCAACGGCAGTGGGTTTGGTTCAGATTGGTTTTCATTGTGACTGAGGTCCCTGAGTCTGGATCTCTCTGGTAATATTTCTTCATGGAACAAACCAGCATCTTATGTAATGAGGGTAAGTAATCAATTGTCTCTGTAATTAGGAAAATATATGGGAGTACAATTGTGCCTTTTCAACAATTTCTCTGGTTCAGTCATTCCTACCAACTTCTTCCTAGTTACCAGCCACCTCCAAAGTCTGAAGCTATCAGGACTTCTGTATACATAATCAGGTTACTTCTATTAGCATTCACCTTTTCTCATTTGATGAGAAGGTTTTTTGCCAACTTCATCATATTATTACCATCATGAAAAATACAGCTCATCTACTTTATGCTCTTACATTTTTTTTGTATTTTTTCCCCAGAGTCACTTGGGTACCATAAAGAAGCAGATATAAAATATGTGTTTAACTCACCATGTTAAATTGGAAATTCAATTTTATTTTTTGGTTGAAATTAAATTAACAGGTTTTCTATGTATCTTTATTCTGTTTCTGTGGAATAAAAAACCAACCAAACCTGTTGACATTGAGTCAATACTGACTCATAGCCACCCTACAGGGCAGAGTAGAACTGCCCCATAGGGTTTCCAAAGAGTAAGTGGTGGATTCAAACTGCCTACCTTTCGGAGAGTAGCCAAGTTCTTAACTACTGTCCACCAAGACTTCTTCTATAGTATACTTTCTTTTTAATCTCAATTTTTATTCTTGCCATCTGTTAGATCCTAAACAATAAGGATAAGTTGATTGTAAATATGCTTACTTATCCAAAATTTAATGCCTAATTAAGGAGTTGAGGTTATTTTCTGAATAGTGCATTCATTCATTTATTCAACAAATATTTATTGAATGTCTGTTATGTACCAAGCATTCTTCTACTTTCTTGGGATACATTAGTTAACAAAAAGGTAAATATTCCTGCCCTCGAAGGGCTTACATTGCATTGAGAAAATAAATATTAAACAATGCACATTATTATTTTTTTAAATGAAACAAATATTTTACATAACATATACCCTGGTGGCATAGTGGTTCAGAGCTATGGCTGCTAACCACAAGGTCAGCAGTTTGAATCCACCAGACTCCCGTAGGAAGCTCTATGGAACAGTTGTACTCTGTTCTATAGGGTCCCTATGAGTCAGAATTGACTCAATGGCAATGGCTTTGGTTTTTTTGGTTTATAAAATAATTTGGAGCCCTGGAGGCACAGTGGTTAAGAGTTCAGCTGCTAGCCAAAAGGTTGGCAGTTCAAATCCACCAGCTGCTCCTTGGAAACCCTATGGGGCAGTTCTATTCTGTCTTATAGGGTTACTATGAGTCAGAATCAACTCCACCACAATTTTTTTTTTTTTAATAATTTTTATTGTGCTTTAGGTGAAAGTTTACAAATCAAGTCAGCCTCTCACACAAAAACCCATATACACCTTGCTACACAGTCCCAATTACTTTCCCCCTTATGAGACAGTCCGCTCCCTCCCTCCATTCTCTCTTTTCATGTCCATTTCGCCAGCTTCTAACCCCCTCCACCCTCTCATCTCCCCTCCAGGCAGGAGATGCCAACATAGTCTCAAGTGTCTACCTGATCCAAGAAGCTCACTCCTCACCAGCATCCCTCTCCAACCCATTGTCCAGTCCAATCCATGTCTGAAGAGTTGGCTTCAGGAATAGTTCCTGTTCTGGGGCAACAGAAGGTCTGGGGGCCATGACCACTGGGGTCCTTCCAGCCTCAGTCAGACCATTAAGTCGGGTCTGATGAGAATTTGGGGTCTGCATCCCAATGGGTTTGTTTTTGTTTTTCGATTGTTTTATGCTATAATTTAAGAAGCCCTGGTGGTGCAGTGATTAAAGTGCTCAGCTGCTAACCTGAAGATCAGTGGCTTAAACCCACTAGCTGCTCTGTGGAAGAAAGATGTGGTGGTCTGCTCCTAAGATTACTTTGTCCTGTCAGGTTGCTATGAGTTGGAATCAACTTGACGGCAGTGAGTTTGGTGGTTTGATGTACTATAATTTAGGAACCCTGGTGGTGCAGTAAAGGAGCCCTGGTGGTTCAGTGGTTAAAGAGCTGACTGCCAACCAAAAATTCTGTGGTTAGAACCCAGCAGTCACTCTGTGGGAGAAAGATGTGGCAGTTTGTTTTGGTAAAGATTTATAGCCTTGAAAACCCTATGGGGGCAGCTCTATTCTGTTTTATAGGGTCACTATGTGTCAGAATTGACTCCGTGGCAATGGGTTTGATTTTGGTTTTGGGATGACACGGTGGTTAAGTGTTCAGCTGCTAACAGAAAGTCTGGCGATTTAAACCCACCAGCAGTTCCACTGGAGAAAGATGTGTCAGTCTGCTTCCACAAAGATTTAAGGCTTTGGGAACCCTATGGGCAGTTCTAATCTGCTCTATAGGGTTGCTATGAGTCAGAATCAGAGTGAATGGCAGCATTTTTGTTTGTTTGTTTGTTTGTTTATATGCTATACCCGTTGCCATGGAGTTGATTCTGACTCATACAAACTACAGGACAGAGTAGAAACTGCCCCATAGGGTTTCCAAGGAGTGGCTGGTGTATTCAAACTGCCAACCTTTTGGTTAACAGCTGTAGCTCTTAACCACTGCAACACCAGAGCTCTTATATGCTATAATTTATATGATATGTTAGAACGTGATACATTCTACTGAAAAATAAATTGTAAAACAGAAAAAAACAGGTCCAGGAATGCCAGACAGGGTAAAAGTGGGCAAGTTTAAGTATTAATCAATGGAGTTGGAACCACTAAAATTAGAACTATAATTGTGTTCGTGGACACTTTTCCAAAGAAATGTTTTGACATAGTTTCTTGTAAAGAAATTATGATTTCATTCTTTGAAATATACCAACACTATTATTTCCTCTTTTGGCTTTTGGTGTAAAAGAAGAAAACTACTTTCAGAAAGAGAAAATTGAAACTGATTAGAGGCCAGGAATATAACATTACACGAGAAACCTTACTGTAGAAATGAAGCAGATACTCAATTCTAAAAGTCTCAGAATTCGACTAGCATTTTTGCTGAAACCAACAAGTTATGTATGCAAATACCAAGAAAGAAATAAAATAAACTATGTTTTTTAGCTGGCTATGTAAGTGATAATTTTTGACTTAATAATGAATCTCATTGTAATCAATTCAGTCTAAAAACTTGGAAAGTTAAGTTAAAAATTTTGATCACATGTTTGGGATCAAGAAGTATTCTGGCACTCTCAGCTTAGAATTCAGGTTTGGCTCCAACATTACCAGATAGGTAATCTCACATTACTATACCTTTCTACAATTCAGATTATCAAGTCTAAAAGTGGGGATTCTGCCTACCTCATAGGTTTGTCCTGAAGATTTAAAAAAAAAAAAAAAAAAGTTGTTAAGAGAAAAGAAGTCCTTAGAACAGTGTCTGGAAAATGTTACTGGTATATAATTTTTTTTTCCTATTATTATGACTCTATTATTATGCATTTATTAAAGAAAGGTTTAAACACCATAGAAAAACTGTTGTCACTGAAGATGTATTTTTAATAAAATAATGAATTTTGACAAGAGCTTAGATTTACAAATATATACTCTTTGTGATTATGTAATAATAATCCTTGTGAATATTACATAACCAATTTCTATAAATCACTTTTCTTTTATTTAAATTGCCCCTTGAAATTCTTACTTAGATTTCCTTTGATGGTGATAATTGAAAGGATATTGCAAATACTGCTAAGACTGTCAATATGTATCTGTGGTGAGCTGGAACACTTTTATATGGCCTTTCTCATCATAGTCTTATAACTTCCACCAAATGTTTGGGTGGGACTATGCAAATAAGGTACTTGAAACCTACCAAGAAGACTAGAGAGCTTGCTAATAATGCAAATAAGATACATGGAAACTTTGTGGGGTGGGAGCATGCAAATAAGATCTCTGGAACCCTAACAAGAGGACTGGTCAATTTTGCTCTCCCACTAGGTTTAAAAAAGAGCGAATCCTAGAGCTTACTGGGGACTTAACTACCCCCTAGAAAGAAGAGCTGGGTGTAGAGTGAATTCTTTGGACTGAGGATCCCTGCGCTGAGAACCTCTTAGGTCCAGGAGACAGAAACAGAGAGCTGAAACACCAGAGACAGCATGAGATGGTGAGAAGTGCTGGCAGAGAATGACAGCAGAAGAATAAGGAGATAGGTGTGAGATAGGCACAAGATAGCATGTTGGGCTTCTCAGCCCATGGTCTATGGAGTGAGGTGGCTATAGACAGTATGCCAACCCACGGAGCAATAGAGCTGAATGCTTTCAGGCAGGAGGCTTACTGGCAGAGTGAGGTGCCTCTAGGCACTTATTGGAGGAGATAAAAAGCTTTATAACACTTGCTCAAGAAGGGGAGAGGCAAGAAGTCAAGAGGCTGAGAACCAGAGAGAGGCATACCTGTTGTAGTGGCTGAGAAAAGCTGTCTTGACCCAAAAAACTGTATCTTGAATTGTTCTTGATCCTGAATTGTAACCCCATAATCATGAGTATTGTCTGTGAGTTCTACATGGCCATTACAGTGAATTATTAAACCCAGTCATAAAGTAGAGAGTGCCATGGGAGGGATGGCTGGTAAGAGAATTGATAAAAGTATTGGAGAAAGGAAAGAGGTATATCTGACCCTCCACCTCACAGGAATCTGGCTTGAGCTGATATTCACTTTGATTCTTTCCTCCTCCCTTATGAAGTCAGACAAGGAGGTCTGACAATGAAACACCACACCATTTTTATAGTACCCGAGATATTGTGTACATACAAATGACTTCCCAATTTTATAAACTGAAGGCTTCAATATTTTCTTGTATTGGGGAAATTGATTTTTTATTAATTCTCTTATTAAGTGGCAATTGTTACCAAATGTTTATTCCTATAAATATCAAAGTTGTATTTGTTTGAATTTTTTTAGAATTTTTTTCTCAAATAGATATCATTTCCTCTCAAGTCTGCTTAACATAATCTCACCTTATTCTTGACGACCTTGGGTAATCAATACTTTTAGGTTTTATTGTATTTTATGCTATAAATGTGCAAGTATTTCTCACTTTTAGAATTTAATTTGCTCCTGAAATCTCTACCAAAAATCTAAAAAGTTAATCAATGAATAAAAGGTATTTATATAAATTTTAGTGGAAGAAATTATTATTCCAACCCAGGATAGTCATACAATTTTCAGAGAAAAAAAAATTCAACTGAATAATGTAAACACATTTTAAATAATAAATAAGTTGAAAGTAAATTCACTGTAAAAAATGTTATGCAATAATGTTTTATGGTACTTGCCAACCAAGGAAGAAAAACTTTTGAAGCCATTTGGTGAAGGAGAAATACAAAGGAGACACTTTTTGGGAGCTGGTGAAAAACAAGATGATCAATTTTCAGCCAGCCCAACTTTATGACTTGAGGCTTATGGATATCTTGAACTCGAAAGTTACTTAAAAATAAAGTTATAATACCCAAAATAACTTTGGGGAAAAATTAAAGAGTAAATGTGAGAGAACTTCAAATGTGTGGCCGTAAGAGCGAAGCAGATTGAAGTGCCGTAAAAGATGCTATCTCTTCATCTGGTTACCAGGTTTAAGTACATGAAGCAAATCATTTTGGGTTCATCTACACATGGAACATAGTTCAATCTGTTCTTTATGACAGTCTCTGACTAGAAGCTCTTGTGTCAAGTAAATTTCTGGTTCTGTATCTTTTCCTGAAACTGGAAGATCAAAATATAACAATTCTTTAGTGCAGTTTAGGTTAATGTAAAAAGAAAACAAAACAAAACAAAATATTTGCAGCCTAAAAAATGGTATAACATTTGTAGAGCCATTTTCGCAAAAATTCCTGAATGAATCATCCTTAAGTGAGTTAAATGGTTTAAGACACTGAACTGACTCTGCAGGGACTCCAAGGTAGACACTGAAACTTGTCCTCTATCTCCTACACAAAAGTCAAGTAAGAATCCAGTGAGTTCACATGGGCCTTTAAAAAAGGCCCCAAGATAAATTATCGAGTCAAAGGCCAAAGCAATATTCTCCTAAACTGTTCTTATTCTCATAATTATTATCATCCTCAAAGACTTTATCAGTCTTTTTTACCTGCCTAGTTACTGATTAGAAAACAGAATCTTGTTTATTGTGTATTTGTTTGTTTATTTATTTATTTTTGGTTTTGGATGGTAGCAATATAAGAAATTTTAAAGGCACATGTTTAAGAACAAACTATATCCCACATGTTACTTCTTCCGTCTTTTTTTTTTTTTTTTCTGGGATAAGAGCTCCATGGATGATAAAGAGGCATCAATTAAAATGACTTTACCAACTGGACTTGGTACAGGGCTTTGCTTTTCTATTTCTTTTATTCTAGGTAATAGAGGTAGTCATTAGTTTCTGATGATCCTGGCACCTTGACAAAGCCTTCTGCAGAGAGAGAGAAAACGGGCAACTATAGGAGACTTGTCCAACATTCCATATAAGAAATTCTCTGCCCTTCATATTTCCCAGGGTAAGATCTTGTAATTGTCCTCTTTCAATCATAATCTTGTGGCACTTGGCATTTCAAGGGGTAATTTTATTATCACATGATGCTTTATGACTACTATCCAATATATCTTCATATTAAAACTTCTTAAGATTCCAGTTAAAGGCAAAAGAAGATAGAGAATAGAGGGCATTCTAGGAACTTGTGCTAATTTGCTTCTTAAGATGATTTTAGCATTTTAAATACCTTTAATGGTTTGCTTCTGGTGAAAACGTAATGTCTTGTTCTCAAATAGGTTTACATTTCGGCACCAATTGTTATATAATTGTTCAATAACATAAGTTGAAATTACTCTTTCCCTAGTAAAGAAAATGACATTCTAACACCTAGAAATGCCCTATACATAAAGAATGAGGGAAAACCAAGATATCCATGTTCTAGCTCCACAACAAACTAAAAAGTTAGTGTTTACACTGGAGTTATTAATATCAATACTTATCTCAGAAGATATGTCCATAGTTTTATGGAACATCTCATTATGCCTGAATCTTCATTTAGGAGTCTGATTGCCCAGGTTCAAATCCCGGTTCTATCATTTGCTAGCTGGGCAAGTTTGAAAGAGTTCCTTGAGTTTTTCAAGATTCAATTTTCTCCTCTGTAAAATAAATGAAATAACGGTGCTTACTTCAGAGTGTCTTTTGATAATTAAATTGTATAATAACTATAAGGTGTTCAAAATGACAGGGTCGTGGAACAATTGTTAGTTATTGTCATTTTTGCTACTGCTGCTGCTGTGTTATTATTATTATCTTATTTATTATCCTGGTGTAAGTCACTCTTCTTTATAAATCTTTAGTTATTTGGAAGAATTTTGCTTACATTGAGACAAAAACTTTCATTCTGTAAATCCCTCTTCTTCTTCCAATATATCCTGCCAAGGCATTGGTTTTACTTGATGAAGCTATACTGGTTGAAGCTAGATATGTTTTAGATGATACTTTTCATGTGGCATAAGACATGTTTGAAGGTACCAGAAATATTAAGAATCAATTGGGCAAGAAGGTAACCGCAAAATTTATTGTCCTATCTGAGATCCCCTTGAAACTGAAATGGGTTTCTATTAAGCTGGTAGAACAGCCAGAAGGTATTACTGAAGTCACTGTATGGAAAAACATATGTTAATATATTCTTCTTCTTCTTTTCTTTTTAAGATGATACATCGGTGGGAAACATTTTGGGTCTCACCTTCAATGAAGCTGCTATTCTGTTACCTGTAAAAGGGCAGGCAAAAATAAAGGCTGTGTTATTGGGTATAAATCTATTCCATTACAAAAACAAGATTTGGGAAGGAATTTTAACTACAGTACTATAAAATTCTATTGAAATTTCCATGGTATTAAGGGTGAAAAAAAAATCCTGTATTAGAATATTATAACTGGAAGAAATTTTTTTTTAATTATTGCATTGTTTAATTTTATAGATGAGAAAGATGTAGCTGAAATGAAAAACAACAACAACAAAAAAAAAAAAAAAAACACAAAAAACTCACCCAAATTCATAATAGCGTTGCAGCCCAGATCCCAGTTAAGGTCTTTTTCAGGTACATCATGTGTCAAGAAGGTTGACAGGAACAAAATGCAGACCAAATAAATGAAGTAAGGATTCTATACTTCATATCAAATCATTTGTAATTGAGTGAGGGGACAGACAAATAACATAAGGCAAGCGTTAAACCAAAACTCTGCCTCTCTTTTTCAGTTCTTTCTTTCTTTTTTTTTTTTTTGTGACAGCAAGTCAAAGAGTTCTTTAAAAACCAAATAATCAAGTAAATTAATAGGTGACTACCAGCTCAAAAAGAAAGCCCAAAGAAATACTATGGTTTCTGTGGGAGCAGTTGTGTTTAATATGCAGAAATCACTTAATTTATATTTAATTTCTTATATATAAATTCATATGAGATAAGTTTATTCTGTTTCAACATTCTATTTAGACCTTGAAAATATTTTTTGCTAGGTTAATAATATTTATATTTTAGACACCTTGTTACATTTTGATTATTGAAAGACATAAAAGAAATATCCAGATGAAATAGATTTCCTTTGGAGATTTAAATCTCCTAATAGAACATTAGGATGATCATTTCAGATTTTCTGAAGTCTTCTAGAATAGTATCATTCCAGGTCCTCAGATTTGACAAGGTGAGGAGATAGAATTTAGACATTCTACAGATTATACACAAGACTCACCTTCTCTTCACACAGAAAACAATTTTAAACACAATTTAAGTTTGGAATTTTTATAATTAAATAGGCTCCTCTAAGTTGTATTTAACCAATACCCACTGTGCAATATGCACAGATCTTCAATTTAGACATTACAGTGGATAACAATAATTTATGCCTTTAAATATGAAATAATAAGAAATGAATTACCTATAGAAATGGTTGATAAGTATTTTTTGAAACAAGATAGAAAAAGAAGCATTTCATATACAGAAAAGTACCCCCGAAATATTTTTACTTCTTCATCTCCTGATGCTTATTATGGTAGAAAAGATTTCCCTGAATATATATGACTTATGGCAATGTTAAAATAAATGGCAATGTTAAAAAGAAAAAAAAAAGTAGTTTTTATTAAACTCTGTTGAAGTTAAAAAAAAAAGTAGTTTTTATTAAACTCTGTTGAAGTAGATGGATGTTTTATCAAGAGTATATTGATATTTATATTTTGAGAAAAATAAAAAAAATCAATGAACAATCTAAAAGTGGGAGAAAATTAGGCATCCAACATGGACTTTGTTCCCTGTTTTCCATAGCTAGATTAGAGCTCTGTAACGATGCTTAGTAAAATGTTTCTCCGCGAGTTATTTATTCTCACCACTCATTAGCTACACAAGTGTCCTGCTTTCTTTGGGAGTTTTCTCCAAAGGAAGCAAGGATAAGCATAAAGACACAATATGTAGGCTGAAAAACTATTTGACAAAGTCCAGAAAAAAAAAAAACAAAAAACTCTGTAAATAGTAACTCATGGCAATTTAGAATATTGCAAGTGTCTACTTTCTCTAATTAATCAGACAACCACCATTTTCAAGAGATGGAGTCAAATATTCTTAACTCAAGACATGTTAATTGTTCTAGGTTGTAACGTTACTAGACGTTATTTATATTATAAATGATTAAGTGATAGTAAATACACTAAAATTCACACATTTGTGTAAGCTTTGTTGCCTTATGAGTAATTGCTAAAAGTACTTTCATGACTCTAGCTTTGCTCAACTATTTTCAAAACTGATTTTGGAATTTTTACCAGAGCCTATAAGAATGTTCTTTTTGTTACCACCACCTCTGTGTATTTAAAAGATGATTCTCTTTCTGAAATAGCTAAGCATCATTACCAACATTTACAGCATTTTTCTGAATCAAAAACAGTCTCTGAGGTTACATGAATGATTACTCGTGTGGGTTAGAAATTGTTTTTACTGGCAGTTGTTAAAATAGTGACATTACCCCTGTAATAAAGGTGACCTAAGACACAAAAGGCAAGTAATTCATTAATGATAAAGATTTTTTTTGTGTAAAAGATTCATTTACATTAATTTAAAAATAGCTTTTTCTTTAAAAATATATAGGCAAACATATGTAATCACAAAGCATAAAAATTCTTGAAAATTGATGAATGATAAAAGTGGGATTACCTCAGAAATTGTACCAGAGCCTAATTTATGAACACCAAGAACAAATTTTTTTACTAAGAAATGGAGGAATAAACAAAGATTTATAAGTTATCACAGCATTATGAATAACAGTGAAAATGAAATCAATGTCTAAGTCCAGCAATAAATACATATGGTAGACAATTATTCAGTTATTAAAATACTTATGAAACATATACATGCTTCCAGAAATTCTTACAGTAATTGGAAAAAAAACAGTATGAACTGTACTTATGAGGGAGTAAAGGTACATGATACTAATAATAGCTATTTTTGTTGTGGCAAAGGGAAAAGATGATGTATGGTTTTAATTTTTTTATTATTTTTATATTTCTTTCTATGATATTTTATTAACTATAAGTTTCTTCCTTTCATAATTGGAGGGAGGAAATTATAGCTGCTATTCATTAAATTTGCAAAATGATATAATAAGAGGGACAGGATTCAGATACTGAGTTCAAAATCCTACTCTAGCAAATGGCTTGTGTATAGTGTTCTGGATCATTTGACAAATATAATTCAGAAGATAATTTCTTACTGTTGAAGACCCTGGAAAAATTGCAGGCATTAAAATAGACTTTTACCCCCTTTAGTATATCTCTCTCCTACTTCTCTCATTTTTTTCCCTTTGCCTCCCCATAGCCCCCCACCTTAGCTGCTTGCAAAACAAAAGAACAGTGAGAAATTTAACTTGCTGTCTTTGAAGACGCAGAAGGGTGGCCAGAAGCCAAGGAATACAGATGGCTTCTGGAAGTTGAAAAAGAAATAAATTCTCTCCTAGAGCCCCCAGAAAAAAATGCAACCCTGTTGACACCCTGAGTTTAGAGAGTCATGTAGAACTTCTAAAAAGAAGCAAACAAAAACCTGGTATTGCTTAAGCTACTAAGTCTGCGATAATTTGTTATAGCAGCAATAAAAAACTAATACAGCATTGGATTCTGGGCCCAGCCTTATTTTACGTCCTTGATGAGTTATGGAGATACAGAGTTTTTTGTTTGGTGTGTTTTGGTTTATTTTTACTCTTCTCTCTACAACAATAGGTATTCTACTGTATCCTAAAAAAAAAAAAAAAAACAGTGACTTCGAATCGATTCCGACTGTATCCTTGGGTAAAAAACGTGTGCTACCTCTCCATCTTAAGGTTTTCGCTCCTTAGGAGAGAATGGTCAAGGTGGGAATGCGTGACTTTTCTGCAGCAGCAGCTGCTCTCCTTCCTGAGGTCTGCACCACCAGGGGAAGCTCTCCAGTTTCTTCCTCTTCCTGGAATCTTTTTCATGGAGACTCAGTAGAAGTCTCTGGAAAAAAGCCTGCAAGTGGATGTGAACTCTCTTTCTATCTGTGGCTCCCTAGGCTTTTATATTCTCACACTTAATCCACTCTCAGCATTTAACCACCTGTTTAAAAATTTTAGCCAAATTCTTCTTACCTGCCTATATGGTGCCCAGCAGTTGTTCCTCACGCTTTTTCACAAGTGGGTCACTGCTTATGTTTTATTCCTTGAATTAATATACTTGATTAAAAAAAAAAAAAAAAAGTCATGCTTTTGTAATCCATCTGGCATTTTCTTATAGATAAGGTGGAAGAAATGTTCTTTCCAGTTTTCTAGTTCTCTGTATCCTAAACAGAAGCAAAATTCCCCTTCTATTTTTAATCCATGCCTTATCCAATTATTTTCCTTCATAAATATAAAAAGATATGACTAAATACATGCCCTAAAAATGACCATGATTTTCAAATACTTTTTTTAAAAAATTATATTTTTCTAGCATTAGCAGTCCTGTCCATAGCTATGCTTATCAAATCTCTTTATTAATAGAAATTAATTATCTATTCTTCCCTTCTATGGATTTTCATATATCTTGCATCTATCTTGGAATATGAAAATCAATATTAGAGCTAATAATCTATAAGAATAGTATCAGAGTCCATGGACGGTGCAAGCAGTTAACACACTTGGCAGTTAAATGAAAGGTTGGAGGTTCAAATCCACTCAGAATCTCTTTGAGGAAAAGCACAAGGTATCTGGTTCCAAACAACCAGCCATTGAAAATCCTATGGAGCACACTCTACTCTGACACACATGGATCATCATGAGTCAAAGCTGACTCTGGGACAACTGGTATATGGATAGATAGGTAGATGATAGATAGATAGATAGACAGACAGACAGATAGATAGATGATAGACAGATAGATAGATAGATGATAGATAGATGATAGATAGATGATAGATAGATAGATGATAGATAGATAGATAGATGATAGATAGATAGATAGATAGATAGATAGATAGATAGATAGATAGATAGATGATAGATGATAGGTAGATGATAGACAGATGATAGATAGATAGACAGACAGATAGACAGAGAGATAGATGATGGATAGATGATGGATGGATGGATGGATGGATGGATGGATGGATGGATGGATGGATAGATGGACGGATAGATGATAGATAGATAGATACTGATACAGAGATAGAGAGAGATAGAGATAGATAGAGATGATAGAGATAGAGCTGATAGAGAGAGACAGAGGCAGAGACAGAGACAGAGATAGATATATCCAACAGGCTGGGCAAAATACCAAGTACCTACACAAATTTAAACTCATGTTATTAGTCTAGCTCCTGGTAACCACTTTTATAGTTCAATGCTAAGGCTCATTACTAGTTTACCCATTAAAGTCCTTATACTTTGGAAACTAATAAGAGATAAAGATTGAGGACCAGAATACCACCAAGAGTCAAAGCCAGCCCATATTGGAATAGGGCACCAAATCAACATATTGAGCTCACTGTGATTAGCAATGCAGAAATCCTAGTAATCATTACAAAACCGAACCAAACCAAACCCTTTGCCATCGAGTTAATTCTGACTCTTAGTGACCCAGTAGGACATCATAGAACTGCTACATGGGGTTTCCAAGGCTGTCAGTCTTTATGGACGCGGACTGCTACGTCTTTCTCCCACGGAGCTGCTGGTGCTTTCCAACGGCCCACCTCTCAACAGCCAAGCACTTAACAAGTGTGCCACCATGGCCCCTTAGTCATTACAGATAAGGGAGTAAGAGAATGGAGGGATACCGATGAATCTAACAGAGTCTGAGATTCTAAATGTGGGATTGAAGGTAATGGGAGTAGTCTCGTTTAGGAGTAACAAACAGCAATCTGAGTGGCAAGATTGCATCATAATTCCTTCAACAAATATTCCCGTATTCTTGTTGAGCCGATTAAGAGACCAGGACAAGATCAACAACTAGAAACAAAACTCGATATGTATGTTACTAAGGGCATTAAAATAAACGTGTTCTCTTCAAACACATGGAAACCCTGGTGGCGTAGTGGTTAAGCGCTACGGCTGCTAACCAGAGTCGGCAGCTCGAATCTGCCAGGCGCTTCTTGGAAGCTCTATGGGGCAGTTCTACTCTGTCCTGTAGGGTCGCTATGAGTCGGAATCGACTCAACGGCCCTGGGTTTGGTTTTGGTTTTTTGGATTCGAATACCTAGAAATCAATAGAGTTGATTATTTTGCTCTTGTCTATGTTATCTGGTACTTAGCATAAAGGGAAATTAATAATAATGAAAATATCACCATTTATTGAGTTGCTACTATGTTCAGTACAATCTCCAGGGCTTTTATATACTTTATTCTATTTGATGATGAAAATAAAGATTACAATAAATGATTTTCTAAACATAAAAAGTTAAGACATCAGTAGTTTTGTTAGCCGATTCCATTAAAAATAGTATATAAACATAATCAAGTTGTCTTTTAGATTCTCTTTGACTTCTATATCTATTTTAAAGAAAGATTCATTTTATATTATTTGAACTTCTCAAAGTAATGTTAATTTTGCTGCTCTGTCTTTATTGCATATATAGATATTACCAGCTTATATTACCATCCCTTGTAGGTATATATGCACACACATACAGGAAGATGTACTGTAAGGGCTTCACAGATCATAACTCACCTTAATTATCTGTATGGAAATTATTTATTTACTTTTATCGACTCATAAAATTATTTTAGTTGTTTCTGCAGTTACTTTAAAGCACGTTTCTTAGTTTATTTGTATTTTCTTATTATTTGGGGGTGGTTTTTAGTTATTGTAATTTTGACTAAAATATCTGTTATTTATACTTTTTTTTAATAATTTTTATTGAGCTTTAAGTGAACTTTTACAAATCAAGTCAGTCTGTCACATATAAGCTTATATACACCTTATTCCATACATGTTTTTAAAATGTTTTACATGAGATAAGAGTTGTCTACGTATTAGTCAATTTACAAAACCTTTTAATGTATTATATATATTGGATTTAAAATTTTAAACAAGTTGTTTTAAAACTTAACTTTAAAAACTTTTACAAATCATGTTCTCACAGAAAAATAAATAATATGATTCCTTTTTTGCTTTTTTTTCCTCAGCATTCATCTGAAACATATGTAGTTTTCTAGGAAGACTTAACTCTGACTTTGGAATTACTGATTTATTCTAGAATGGATTTTCAGCTGACCAGTATATAACAAGGTCATTAAAGAAAAATACGGATGGACACAACATTTTCCTTTCTCTGGTCCTCAGGGACACCGTGTCCTGCATGATTTCCTCAAGATAATGGCAAATTGTTCATCAAGGACATCTGACATTTCCTTAATTACCCTGAGGGCACATAACACAAGGCTGTCCTGATTTGAATTCTCCCAATTTTTCCAGGAGATATTTTCTCATTTCAGCCTGGTTTTCATTCCATGCTCCAGGTAACAGGTTTCTTCCAACATTAAAAGCTTTATTGCTGTCTATTATTATTAGTGTTTCTCCTTCCCTGTTAAAGTAAGGCAATTTTCTCTGATTCTTCCTTTTTGCTTAATACATTTAAATACTCCCTTTTTCTGTTGGTAATTTTTTTTTTTTTTTTTTTTTTATGCACTGTGTTGGGGGCATCTTCTCCCTATTTCTTGAACTTCTATTCTTAAATGTGGATAATTAGGCATTTCCATTTTCTCAACTGACTTTTAATTCCTTACGGTTTATGCATAGTTTTCTCAATCACTGATTAATTATTGAGTTTCTAGGCATGTTTTTACCTTCAGTTTAGGGATACATTGGCATTGCTCAAAGTTCCTGCTCTCGTAGCTTTATACTGTAAAAATGGGTATAGGCAGTCCCCGGTTTACCACCGTTAGACTGATGAACAACTTGTACTTAAGAAAAGGCTACCACAAAGACTATTATATTAAAAGTTTGAGTTAAATACGTACAGTGGTTCATAATAATGAATGCAGGCACTACTACGTGATGCTCATGAAACACTGCGTGGTTTGGAAGAGCTTCTTAAGGGTTTTATATGCATCACCACCACCCTGTTGCCGACGCATAGCGACCCTATAATAATAAATTGTTATATTTATGCTCTTTGACGGAAGAGCCCAATAACCTACATTTTGGTCTGCAGGTTACATATATATATATATACACACACACATATACATGTATATACATATACTGTAGATCTTTGTGATGGTGCACTATATACTAAATTACAATATATTTAATGTATCTTGCCCCAAGGAGTTTCCAAGGTTTCAAACTGCCAACCTTTTGATTATCAGCTGTAGCTCTTAACCACTACTTCACCAGGGTTTCTTAATATGCATAGAAAGGTAAAATATATACTACAGTAAGTCCTCAGATTAAGAAAGTTTGACTTACAGACAATTCATACTTAAGAACGGAGTGCCATAAAGCCTGCTGTATTAAAAATTTGAGTTAAATACAGTGGTTCATAATAATAAATGCATGTGATATGTTGTGACTCTCATGAAGTGTTCTCTGTCGAGTCAATTCCAACTCATAGTGTCCCTATAGGATGGAGTAGAAATGTCCCATAGGGTGTCCAATTAGTGGTTGATGAATTCGAAATGCCAACCTTTTGGTTAACGGCCAAGCCCTTAACCACTGCACCACCAGGGCTCCTTTATATGCATTAAAAAAAAAAAAGCTGTTGCAGTCGAGTTGATTCTGACTCACAGCAACCCTATAGGGCAGAATAGAACTGACCCTCAGTGCTTCCAAGGAGCAACTGGTGGATTCAAACTGCCGATCATTTGGTTAGCAGCCAAATGCTTAACCACTGTGCCACCAGGACTCGTTTATACAATAGGAAGGTAAAATATGTACTATATACTAAGGCAAACATTTGACTAACTGATGCTAAGTAAAAACTGTATGGACCTGTTCTGACTTAACTACAAATCTGACTTAAAGATAGATCTAGAAATGGTTCTGGTTTGTAACCCGGGGACTGCCTGTAATCCTTATGGCATTCCCTAAGGGAGCAGGAAGCTATCAAAAACTCTTCCCACACAACGCTCTCCAGCTGAGTTGATACACCTACCTTTCAGTTCAATGTCAAGCTCCCATTGAACTATGTGTCAGCTGAACAGCTCCTCAAATTTTCTTAGAAATTTTATTTCCAGTTGCTCGCTGATACTGAGATGTTGCCACTTCGGTGTATCCTCACTTCCTATGCCCATGGCTAACATTCCAGCACAAATATCACACACTCGGAAAACATGAAATATTCAAGTCTTCCCGGGAGGCTTGCCTTTCTTTAATATTTCATGCCTGTCATTCCATTTTACTGGGGCAGGCATGGTAGAAAACAAAGAGAAAACGGGGCTTCAAAGTTTGCTTTAGGGCAGAGGATGGAGAGGAAAGAGGGTAATATGTTTTAGATTTGATATAGCTGAATTTTTATAAAGCTAATTCTGTATGATTAAAGTGCCTAAAATGAAGGCCTAAGTATAATCAATCACAGGCTTTTTTTTTTTTTTTTTTCCCCAGGGGACACAATAATCTTTACCCTCAATATAATTATTTGGAATTTAATTATTTCTTATTTAATTACAAACTCATGGCTTTGAGTAATTCGCTCAACCTTTTTTCAGATTCTATCTTCTTAGCTATATACAATTATAGGATTAGTAATACTTACCCAACTCAAATTCTGTGAACAGTAACAGAGAAAAAAACACAAGGAAACATTAAATATATTGTAATTAATATGTGTTGTACCATCAGAAAGATATACAGGTTATATACATATAAAAAATATATATATACATACATGTATATATATAAAACCTGCAGACCAAAATGTAGGGTGTCAGGCTCTTTTATCAAAGAGGATAAATATAATTGTTTATCCAAGAGCCACTTACACCAGACAATCACAAAATGCATAGAAATAAATTTGCTACATTTTTTGGCTCAAATCTCATAACTAGGTGTTCCTGTGGGTTACAATCAATAAGAGCTTAAGTAGTAAGAAGGATTTCATAAAGAGCTTCTGAGAGGCTTGAGAGTGTATAGAATTTGAGTAGCCAGATGGTTGGATGGAGAGACTTACAAATAAATGGAGTCACATTCAAGAATGCATACCTGTGAGATGTGAGAGTATATGGAGTGCAACAAGGATATTGAAATAATATGAAGAAAAAATGTTTGAAGGTAGAATTAAACAGACCTGGAAGCTAAGATGAGGTCAGTTTAGAAAATATTTTGAAAGGAAAGTTGTTTTAAATTTAGTGGGATGGGAAATGTAAAATAATTGAAAGCTTTTGAGCTATGGAATTCCTTTAAAAAGTTTTTAGATCTTCCTGGCCTTTTTTTTTTTTCTTAAGGAATAGTCTAAAAAATGATGAGAAGAGAGGTTAGTGTTGGGAAGGCAGCCATGAATCTACTTATGTTAGGTTGATGCCTTTATGTACAAAAGTACTGTCAGTAGGAATAAAGAGAAAGAAAATGCTTAACTCATGTAAAAATAATACAGCTAAGACTGAGGACCAGAGTTAAAACTGATGGAAACTGGAGCAAATCGGACTGCATTCTTTCCTTAGAATTCCTCTCTCCCTACTGTTTTAATATGAGTAAAAACTAGTTAAAATTAATGACTGTAGCAGCTATAAGAAATAAAATAACTCACCAAAAAGGAAATCTGACATCTATGTGCTGAAAAAAGAGAGTCTTTCTTTGTTCTGGCAATGATAGTAGAATTTCTGGACTGATTTTCAAAATGCTCAAACATTATGTAGCTGATTTTTTAGCTTTAGCTTCCAAAGCCTTCATAGTCTGCCTCCCTGAGTGACTAAACAGGCTTCAACAACACAGAACCCTCAAACGTCTGGGGTCTGTGCTGATTTTGCAAAATTGCTCTCTGCTGGATACAGTTCTGAAAGCAGTTGTCAAATCAAATGGGGCTGCATTGGCTGCAAGCTATTGAAAGCAAAAAGACAAACATAAAATAAATGGTTGACCTAGCTCAGCATTGCAGTCAAAGAAAACTACACTTGTCAGTCAGAGCACTGTGCAATTCTTCCTGGAAGAGATAAAACACATAGGAAGAGAGAAAAAAAAAAGAGCTGGAAAAACATGTAAAGAGCCAGGGAAGGAATAAAACCCAGTTGAAAACAAAACATAGACACAGCACACTATAAAAGACCGGACTCATTTTTATTTAGTAGAAAATTCAAGCATTCATTTCCTCTTCCTTTCAACTTGGTCACCTTAAGGCCATAGTGGTTCACAGAAACAACCTAAAAGGCACAGGAGAGCAACATGACCATCGGATGGAGAAGGAAATCAATGAAGACAAGCTGGTTTAACTTCAAAGAATTATTAACCACCAAGAAAGTCAAAACACTTAAGAAACAAGAAGATGTAAGTCAGAGAACAGAGTGTGGAAGATTTACTTTTAAACCTAGTTGACATGCCAGTTTACCCAGTCAAGAACTAAGGTAATAGTTTAAAGCATCTTGGAAAATTTCTATGAAGTATGGTAAAACAAGAATAGAAAGGGCTTGCCAGCTCTGTAGATATTCACATACTTTTTGAATTCCTAATTATTGACTTTTTTTAAATTATTTTTTTAGTCTGATAATCTTTGTCCACTGCTGCTAAAAAAATTTTATATCACTTTAAAAGTCATATTGAATCTATGATGGGTAAGCCATCTTTTCTGATGAGGGACCTCTGGATTTGCTTTCAATGACATCCTTTATACAACTGGGCAATTGGCACACCCAACTTAGAAACAAAGCCTACAGCCATTTTCAACTTATTTAAAAAGAGTTTTGAAAATAATTCAATTACAATATAAACCAAAGAAAATTATAGCTTCGGTTTAATTTATGTAGTGTGCCAGAAACAGCCATGTACATATCTGGCTCTATGAAAGAAGACAACATGCTAATGATAGACACAAATATAATGTTTCTCCAAGTTCCCTATTATCTTAGGTATATTAAGTACCTAGAACTTCAAAAAGTACAAGTATTTACATACAATTAAATTTAATATTTTTGAAGTATAGATAGGTAATAGATACATTGATAGAAGATAGGACCCCCACAAACACGTACGCAGACATACACAAATACACACATTGTGCCCCTCTCACATCCACAAAGTATTCTCTCTATCTCCCTGGGTTCTCCTGTGAGCCATCATCTCCCCTGCAGTGATAAAGGCTGTGCATTCTCCAAAATTCTATGTCTCTTAAGTTGGAAGGTCATTTTACCAATCTTCTAATTTTCTCCTTGAGCCCTGGTGGTGCAGTGTTTAGGAGCTCGGCTGCTAACCAAAAAATCGGCAGTTCAAATCCACCAGCTGCTCCTTGGAAGCCCTATGGGGGCAGTTCTACTCTGTCCTGTAGGGTTGCTATGAGTTAGAATCAACTCAACAGCAAAGAGTTTCATTTTCTCCTGACGCTTCTAGACATTATTCCATCATCCTCCTATAAAATTGTATATCATCTAAGGCACATGCCCTGTTCCACCTCCGCCTACCTTCTTTCTCTTACTCACTGTTGCCTACTAATCTCCTAGTCACTCTTCCTTAGAGATACATCACTTGTGGCCTCTTCTATCTCAACACCTGTATCATCTTGGGTGACATTATTTTCCACCGTGATGACTCATGGAACACCTGTAGTCATTCACTTGACTAGAAATCTTCTTCTCCAGCCCACTCAACCACCTCCTTCTATTTACTTGACTAGGACTTTGTGATTACTGCAAACTCTGAAACAAGAAATGTAGCCATTCCACTCTAGCTAATAGTCCACATCACTTTGGCTCCTTTAACTCATTTACGTACTCCCTCTTCACCTTTCCTTCTACCTAATAATCTTCTACAGTCTCTTGATAGCACTGCTTTCTTATTAAATAATTTTTCATGTTTTTAAACTCCTGACCCTACCATATTCTTTTTGATTTTCAGCAGATGATTTGTATTCTTAATTTAGAGAGAATAAAGAAGCAATCAAACAAAAAACCTTCAACTTTCTTTCATCAAACTAACTGTTGAATCACCTTCATCTTTTATCTTTCTAACTTGTTCCCATGTTTTTCTGTCTGGTAAACTTCTGCTCAGACTATGATAAGGCTTGATCTTTAATATACTGACCCTTTTTTTTATCCCACTATCCAATTGAAACCAACCACCCTTTCCATTTGCTCTGGAACTACCCTATACGTACTTCTTCAATAAAACTTCTAACGAACTGCAGTGACATATTAAGTTAGCTAACCCTTTTCTCTACTAAGCAGAACCTAGAATGTTCACTAGCATGTATTTTTATCGTCTTTGTAGACATATACATTTACATCTAAAAATATAAAAAATATATATATATGTACATGCATATACATGTATATATAAGTACAAGTAGTCCCCCACTTACAACTTATTCAAGTTATGGTTAGACATACTTATGACTTTCTTTTATACATCTTATCATTAGTAATATGTACTATATAAAATGTTGCAGCACATAATTTGCTGATGTTATCATTCTCAGATGTTCACTGGCAAATGTATGTCAAAAATTTTATAATGAAAGGATTAGCTGAAGTTTTTTCTAAACTAAATCAGTGCTTCCGTTACTTGAAAATAGGGATTCAAATGCTGATCATCTTCCTAAAGTCAACAGGCAGATTCAGGAAGCAGTGAGATATTACCCTGATACCACCAGGCTTCCTCAAGTGTGTGCCATAGGGTGGACAATTAGCCCAACAAAAATTAGGTTCCTTTTTACCTCGGTGAAATTTCTAGGGTTGTAGGGGTGTGGGGTATGTCAATATATTCCTTCTAAAGTGAAGGATAAATTATCGCATCTGGCTCCTCCTACAACTAAAAGTAGGTACAACACTTGCTGGGCCTCTGGATTTTGGAGGCAATATATCCCTCAATTTAAAGTGCTGCTTCAGCCTATTTATCAAGCGACTTGAAAAGCTGTTAGTTTTGAGTGGAGTCCAGAACAAGAGAAGGGTGTGCAACAGGTTCAGGCTGCCATGCAAGCCACTCTGCCGCTTGACCCATGTGATCTGGTTGATGCAGCTGTGCTTGAAGTGTCAGTGGCAGATCGAGATGTTACTTGGAATCTTTGGCAGGCCCTTATTGGTGAATCAGTGCATAACCTTGGGATCTTAGCACAAAGCTTTGCCATCCTCTGCAGGAAACTATTCTCATTTTGAGAAACAGCTTTTGGCTTATTACTGGGCCTTAGTAAAGATTGAATGCTTAACTGCGGGCCACCAAGTTACAATGTGGCCTGTGTTGACCATTAGGAACTGGGTGTTGGCTGACCCACATGCTCATAAAGTTGGGCATGCACAGTAGTGCTCCGTCATTAACTGGAATTGTTATACGATGCTGGAATTGAGCAGGGCCTGAAGGCACAAGTAACTTACATGAGGAAGTGGCCCAAATGCCCATGATCCCCACTTCTGTTACATTACCTTCTCGAAGTCTTCACCTATGGCCTCATAGGGACTTTTTTTTTTTTTATGATCAGTTGACTGAAGAAGAGAAAACTCATGCCTAGTTTACAGGTGGTTTGGAACAAAAGGTAGGAGCCACTTAAAAGTAGACAATGGCAACACTGCAGCCCCTTTAGGGGGCTTTCATGAAGGATAGTGGTAAAGAAATATCCTTGCAGTGGATAGAAGTTCAAGCAGTGCACCTAGTTACTGATTTTGCTTGGAAGGAGACATGGCCAGGTCTGCACTGTATACCGACTAACGGGCTCTGGCTAGTGGTTTGGCTGGATGGTCAGGATTTGGAAGGAACATGATTAGTAAATTTATGACAAGTAGTTATGGGGAAAAAAATGCATGGATAGACCTCTCTGAATGGGCCGAAGAAGTGAAGACATTTATGTCTCATGTGAATGCTCACCAAAGGGTGACCTCACAGAGAAGGACTTTAAGAATCAACTTAATAGATGATGCATTCTGTGGATACCAGTCATCCTCTTTCTCCAGACACTCCTGTCATTGCCCAACGAGCTTATAAACAATGTGGCCATGGTGGCAGGGATGAAGGATATACATGGGATCAACAACATGGACTTTCACTCACCAAGGCTGACTTGGCTATAGCCACTGCTGAAAGCCCAATCTCCCAGCAGCAGAGACCAACACTGAATCCCAGATATGCCACCATTCCTAGCAGTGACATGCCAGTGACCTGGTGGCAGGTTGATTACAGTGGGCCACTTCCGTCATGGAAAGAACAACATTTTGTTCTTACTGGTATAGACATTTACTCTGGGTATGAATTTGCCTTCCCTGCATACAAAGTTTCTGCCACCTGTGGACTTACAGAATACCTCATCCACCATCAAGATATCTCATATGGCATTGCTTTAGATCAAGAAACTCAGTTTACAGCAAATAAAGTGCAGCAAAGTGTCCAAGCTCAGTGAATTCACTGGTATCACCATTTTCCCATCATCCTGAAGCAGCTGAATTGATAGAAAGGTGGAATTATGTTTTAAAGACACAATTACGACATCAGCTGGGTGGTAATACCTTGCAGGGCTGGGGAAATGTTCTCTAGGAGGCTGTATAATCTCTAAAACCAGTGTCCTATAGTCACTCCTCACTTAATGATATGGTTAGGTTCCAAAGACCAGGTCCTTATACAAAAATCAATATAATGGGAAAATGGAGATTGACTGGGTCAGATCACAAAATATAGGATGACTACAGCATTATATAACTGCCAAATACATCATTACATAACTGCCAACTTTCATCATTAAATAACTTCCAAATCAGTGAGAAACACAGTCCAGCCAATTTGACACATAACTTTAACCATCACAGCCAGTGTTACTCTCGCCTCACAACTTGGCAGTTGTTACTGCCAGATGTACTTAGCTAATGCACAAAATATTCAAATAGTAGATTTTTTCTATTGTCATAAATGCAAAATGTCAGATAATGAGATAGTCAATAAGTGAGGAATTGGTGTATATGGCCCTGTTTCTCTCATAGCCAGGGCTCACAGACCCAGGAAACAAAGAGTGGAAATAGCAGTGGCACCACTCACTATGTGGGTCTAGGGGTCTTAGTTCCAAAGGGAAAAATGTTCCCACCAAGAGACACAGCACTGATTCCACTGAACTGGAAGTTAAGATAACACCCAGAAACTTTGGGTTCTTCATGTTTCTGGATCAACAGGCAAAGAAGAGGGTTACTATATTGGCTGGTGTGATTAATTCTGATTACCAAGGGGGAACCGGATTGATACTATATAATGGAGGTAAAGAAAAGTGTATCTGGAATACAGGGCCCCTTAGCACGTCTCTTAGCTCTACTATGCTCTGTGATTAAAGTCAATGGAAAACTACAGCAAACCAATTCCAATACTGTCCGGACCCTTCAGAAATGGAGTTTTGGGTGACACCATCAGTCAAAGAACCTTTACCAGGTGAGTTGCTTTCTGAGGGCAAAGGGAATACGAACTGGGTAGTGGAAGAAGGTAGTTTTAAATGCCAGGTAGGACCACGTAACCAGCTGTAGAAATGAGGATTGTAATTGTTATGAATATTTTTTCTTTGTTTTGTTATATGTTTGCGTGCACACACACACACATTTTTGTTTTCTTCCCTCCCTTGTTCTATTACTTATTTATAAAATACAAGATGTAAATGGGGCTAGTATATTCTTGGTTGTATGCCTGTAATTGTATTATGTTAGGTGCAAGTATAACTTTAAAATTATCTTTATTTAGAGATTATGTATGGCTTAAGGAGATGCGTGTAAGTGCCAGGTTGACAAGGGGTAGACTGTTATGGTTAATGTTATGTGACAACATGGCCAGGTTATGATTCTCAGTGGTTTGAGAGACACAGTATAATCACCTTCTATTTTGTGACCTGATGTAAGCAGCCAATCAGTTGAAGAAGGAGTTTCCTTGTGGGTGTCACTGGCCTCCAGTATGTAAATGGATGTTCTGGAAAAGCAGGTTCTTCTTCTCAACTCTGCACTCTTCTAGTTGCCTGGCATCTGGTTCTTGGAACTTAAGCCTGAAGAAGTCTCTGGCCTTCTGCCTGACTTGCAGATTTGGGTTCATCAGCTCCCGAGACCATGTGAGCCAGTAGAGGTCTTTGGCCTGTCACCAGACCCATGAATTTGGAACTTATCACCCTCCACAATTGCTTGAGCTATTTCCTCACAATTTCTTGGGATGTTTCATTGGAGTAAATTCCTCTCTATATATGCTTCACTTTTCAAACTGGTGCAGTGGTTAAGCATTCTGCTGCTTACTGAAGGACTGGCACTTCAAACCTACCTGAAGCATTGGCAGTTCAAACCCACTAGCTGCTCCATGGGAGAAAAGTGTGACGGTCTGCTTCTGTAAAGATCACAGACTTGGAAACTCTATGGGGCAGTTCTACTCTGTCATACAGGGTCACTATGAGTTGGGTTAATCCTCATGATACCCTATGCAGAAAGCCCTATTAACATTCTATTTTAAAGATGAAAAACTAAAACCATGGGCTAACCAATATCCCTAAGATCATTGAACTAGTAAGTGTTAGAGTTGGGTTTTGAACACAGCACCCTGCCCCCAGAGCCAGGGTTTTTATTTTTTTAATTGTAAAACCAAAAAAATATGATTTTCAAGTGATTTACATTTCAGAATTGAAACTATAAGTACTTCATATATTTTTAAGATTACGTCTTGGCCACATAGACTCTGCTGTCTAATCTAGGTAAACTGCATTCATTGAAAAAAGCTGTCTGAAGAATGTTATGCATATAGTCAATTATCATGTAAAAAAAAAAGTAGACTTTATTAATCCATCATATCTAGGCCCAAAATTGGTCACAGTTTATTCATTTTACATAGAGAAATAGCACTATACTAACTGAAAGGAATGGAGAAGACAGGGAAAATATAAAAAATATATAATGTAAACAGCAAAAGTCACGCCAGTTTGCCAATTTTTACTGAAAGGACTCACGGTCTTACATATCAATTATGTAGCAACTGGAGTGATTTATATCTTTCTATAAGGTATAAATAATATGATTTATAATTTTGAGTTCAAATTACGAAGATGCAAAAGGTCAACCATTACCATATGCATTAAATTTAATAAAGAAGGGGATTGTATAATATAATTTGTAGCAACCCCTGACACAATACACTTAATGCTTACAGACAAATCGGGATTTCAGTCACTCAGTTTCTGTTGCCTAGAAAACCGTTATAGAACACATTGGTTCTCAAGGGTTCTGCATATTGCACCTAAGTACTATCTGGTACAATATCTAATTGTAGCAGGAAACAGTCATATTAAAAGGAAATGTTTCCTTACTCAGGAAATGTGGTTATAGATAAATGCCCATCAAAATAACTTGACTATAAATACCAAATTGAAATTGGTTAAAAGTCTTAATTCTTCTCATTGGGAGTGAAAACGGAAGACTGAAATTTCCCCTAATGATAGATTTTCTTTTAGGTACATCAACAGCAATTTTATTGTTAGAGACAAAATCATTCCTTACCATCCATGAGAGTGGCCAGAACAACAAATGCTTGTACTCTGACTGTATCTTTTAGATATTTGTTTAAAAACAATTTGGAATGGGTAATTCACTCTTTCTTTGTGAAAATACCTCCAGTAGGTAGTAGTAGTGCTTTATGAAGTTAATTAGAGATTCTCACTGAAAGGGATGCATGGCTGACTAATGGCTCCTGGTGTCCAGTGACTGATCAAAAGTTCCTTCCAAAATGTGTAACAACAAAGGTATTTTAGTACAGGGCTTATCATAGTTCAAAGTCATGCTCTTTTGCCTCAAAGTCTGGCCTGATCCACTTCAAGGTCTGAGAAAAAGAATGACATTATCAAAATGATACTTTCCAGGAGATGATTCTTGGTGCTACTGGGTATGATAGGTAGAGTAGCAGAAGCTGGTGCTGGAGAGGTTAGAAAGAAAGAACTTTACAGGAATTTAGATTCAGGATGGGTTTGGCTCATGTCTTAGTTATGTAGTGCTGTTATAACAGAAATACCACAAGAGGGGGAGTTAAAAAACAGAAATTTATTTTCTCACAGTTTAGGAAGTTATAAGTCCAAATTCAGGGTGCCAGCTCTAGGGGAAGGCTTTCTCTCTCCTTTGGCTCTGGAGGAAAGTACTTGTCTCTTTGAGCTTCTGCTCCTGGGTGATCTTCATGTCGATTGTTATCTCCTTCCCCCATCTCTGCTTCTTAGCTTGCTCGTTTAATCTCTTTTATCTCAAAAGAGTTTGACTCAAAATACACCAATACACTAATACTGCTTCATTAACATAACAAAGACAGTCCATTTCCAAATGGGATTATAACCACAGACAGAGAGGTTAGGAATTACAGCACATATTTTTGGAGGACACAATTCAATCCATAACAGCTGGATAAAAGCACTAGTTTGTTGTAAAATAATATGGCATAATGGTAGTAATGAAACAAATTAAGGAGAACGTTTTAGCAAAGTTGCAGGCAGGCTAAAAAGCTAAGGAAAGAAATTAATAAATTATGTACCTTCTAACTGAATAGATATATCCTTGATTATGAGATTGGGTTAAGTTTTATACAAGAAATGTGAGTTTATTTGTGGTGTGTCTAGATTAGGGAATGGGGGTATTTTCTAAAATAATGAATGTTTCATCATAAATTAGCCATGTTCATATAATAGGACTTACAGTGGAATATGTGAATGTGTTGTTCAATAATTGCAATGAAGGCCCAATACTTAGGACAAAGTCTTAAAGAGCTCTCATTCCAAAGGAGCCACCTGCAGTTGAAGTTAGGTCACCTCTTAGAGATCTCATTGAAAGGTGACAGAAATGACCTTATTATTAGCTGCATTCTTCAGTCTTTTCCCAGGAGACGAGGAGTGACAGCGAACAGTATATTTGGCATTTCAGAGTGCTGTTCTCACAAAAAAACATGTGATTATTTCTCCCTCATATTCCCCCCCGCCAACCCAGGGTCAAATGGAGGAAGATTCAAGTAAATCAGTTATAGATTATAGAAAGGACTTTTTGTCTTAGTCAGGAGTGCTGGTGGCACAGCTGTTAAGAGCTCAGCTCCTAACCAAAAGGTTGGCAGATCGAATCCACCACCCACTCCTTGGAAACCCTATGGGGCAGTTGTACTCTGTCCTACAGGGTCATCGTAAGTCAGAATCAACTTGATGAAACAGGTTTGGTTTTTAGTTTTTGACTTAGCGTTCTCTAGAGAAATAAAACTGGTAAGACAGACAGATAGATAGATAAGATAGAGAGAGATGATAGATAGATGTATGGATGGATGGATGGATGGATGGATGGATGGATGGATGGATGGATGGATGGATAGATGGATGGATGGATAGATAGATAGGTGGGTAGGTGGATATGTGGGTAGGTGGGTAGACGGGTAGGTGGTTAGGTGGGTAGGTAGGAAGGAAGGTAGGTAGGTAGGTAGACAGGTAGACAGACAGACAGATAGATGATAGATAGATAGATAGGCAGATAGACAGGTAGGTAGGTAACCAATTGCAAATCTCTTGGACTGAGGCCAAATGATTTAATGACATTTAAATACTTCAGAATAGCATCTAGACTAGTGTTTGCCCAAACAATTGGGCACTATAGATTAGCAAAGTTGACACATAAATTTAACCATCACAGGCCTGCAGAAAAAGTGGTAGTAGGTTTTCATAAAATACAGGAAATACAGCTAAATTTGCATATCAGATAAACAACACATTTTTACAAGCACATCTCATATAACATTTGGAGGATGTTAATAATAAATAATATTTACCCATTATTTATTGATATCAATTGAAATATTTCAAGAAATGGATGCAATGCTGGAAGCACTTACTTGTCTATGCCAAGAAATTTGGAAGACAGATACCTGGTCAGCTGGAATAGATTCATATACCTGCCTATTCCAAAGAAAGGTGATCCAACGGAAAGGGAAAATTATTGAACAATACCATTAAATCACACGCAAATAAAATTATGCTGAAGATAAATCAAAAACAGTTGCAGCAGTACATAAAAAGGGAGCTATCAAAATTTCAGATTGGATTCAGAAAAGGACATGGAACAAGGGGTATCATTGTTGATGTCAGATGGATCTTGGCAGAAAGTAGAGACTACCAGAAAAATGTTTACCTGTGTTTTATTGACTATGCAAAGACATTTGACTGTGTGGATCATTCAAATCATGAACAATATTGTTGAAGAATGGGAAAGCCAGAACACTTAATTGTCCTCATGAAGAACCTATACATAGACCAAAAAGCAGTTGCAAGTGGATACTGCATGGTTTAAAATCAGGAAAGGTGTGCATCAGGGTTTTATCCTTTCACCATGCTTATTCAATCGGTATGCTGAGCATATAATCTGAGAAGCTGAACTACATGAAGGAGAACACGGCATCAGGTTTGGAGGAAGAATCATTAACAACCTGCCATAAGTAGATAACACAATCTTGCTTGCTGAAAGAAAAAAGGACTTGAAGCACTTACTGATGAAGATCAAAGACTACAACCTTCAACATGAAGTACACCTTAACATAAAGAAAACAAAAATCCTCACAACTAGACTGATAAGCAATATCATGATAAACGGCAAAAACATTGAGGTAGTCAAGCGTTTCATTTTACTTAGCTCTACAATCAACACCCAAGGAAGCAACAGTCAGGAAATCAAATGATGCATGGCATTGGGCAAATCTGGTGCAAAAGATCTCTTTAAAGCTTTAAAAGGCAAAGATCTCAATTTGAGGGCTGAGATGCACCTGACACCAAGCCATAATATTTTCAGCGTCCTCATAGTCATACAAAAGCTGGACAATGAATAAGGAAAACCAAGGAAGAATTGATGCCTTTGGCGAAGAATATTGAAAAGACCATAGACTGCCAGAAAAATGAACAAGTCAGTCCTGGAAGAAATACAGCCAGAATGCTTCTTAGAAGCAAGAATGATAAGACTTTGTCTCACATACTTTGAACATGTTATAAGGAGGGACCAGTCCCTGGAGAAAAAAAAGGTAAAGAAGTGGTCAGTAAAAAAGGAGAAGACCCTCAGTGTGATGCATTGACACAGTGGCTGCAACAATGGGCTCAACCATAGCAAAAATAATGAGGATGGTACTAGCCTGAGCAGTGTTTCCTTCTGCTGTACATAGGGTTGCTATGAGTCGTAATCAACTCAAGGGCATCTAACAACAACAATAATGTTATTTATCTGAAATTTAACTGGAGATGTTTGTGGTGATACAGCTTATTACAAAATCTAAAAAATGTGGAACAGATTCATTGAGATATCTCAATGTTTTGCCACACTGTTAGTCTCCTAGTATGCATATTGTTAACAACTCCATCATCATGCTTGGTCCAAGAGGTGGTAACAGGATAGGCCAAATGTTCTGTCATTCAGCAAGTATCCAATCAGTAAACAAGATGTCTATCAACTACAGTTTCCAGATCTTGCCAATTAAAACGCAGGAAGCAGATTTATTGTTATACCTTTTCAATTAGCCCATATTTAGTAATATATTGAGATACTCTACAAATTTTTAAAAAATCTTGAATTTAAAACATAAGAAAGGGAGTAGTTGAGAAGAAAAATAATACTTCAAAAAAAAAAGGTTGCCTTTGAGTAAAAATTTAAGAAAATAGGAATGTGATAAAGATTTTCTTAAGATGGAAAGAGTGAGGTGAGATTAAAAAGCAATAGCCGTTCAACAGGAATTAATCAAGCACATGCTATATTCAAGATACACGGTTTGCTGTAAATTAATCTGGTTAATAAAATAGAAATGAAACACAAAATCAAAAATACAAAAGTACCACAATATGAAAACAACAAAAAATCCCCCAAAGAGTAAATGTCATTAAAAAGAAATATAATCGAATATTCCCACTTTTCCTCAAATTATTTCATACATTTTTAAATTTAATCTATTTGATAGTCTCTTTTTCTGAATCTCAATAGCATCCTCTTTATTAAGCCTTTAAATTAATCGTTATTTTAGGACCAATTCGACAGTCAGAAATGCATCAGAAAAATAATGCATTTGCAATAACATTAACAAAATGATAAAAAATACTTCATTATTTACTTAAAACTTAAGGTATGCATCAGTGAATACGTCAGTGTTACTTCCAGTGAAAAGTATTGTCTTTTTGATCAAATTTGTGTTATTATTATCTTCCTATCATGACTGTAAAAGTACACTCATCTCTAAAAAAATATTGTGCTTAATAGTTGCCTAATGGATTATAATATAGGCATTTTATCTTATATTTCAAGATTTGAAATTTAAATAAGGTCATGCATTAGAAATTCAATCTTCTCTTCCCTCTATCAAATTTTTTAAAAGGCAAAAGTCGGTATCAATCTGTATTCAGTTATACCAAAGTGAATTAATATTTATGCAATATAATAAGTAAATTAAAGGCCCCTGATAATATTCAAAAGAACTGATGACTACCTTTTTAGTATAAATGTCAAAGCATTGCCTCCTGGCTTTGCCATACTCCAATTTGGGAAAAACTCTCAATCCACAACTACTGCTTCTACTACAGCATGTTTTGTACCATAAGATCATCAATTGCCACCTCTTCACTCCCTGTCACAACCAATTGGACAAGACAGAAAAACCTCACCTATGAGCTAGCCATCTTATGACCTGGCAACTAAAGATAAATTGAGCCAATCAGTTCCTTTAATTAAGGAATTTAAATTCAAAATATAAGAATCATCTAGTTAGAATCAAGAGGAGAAAATAAATCATATGGAGATAGATTGAGGAGACAATGATATGTCATGTGCAAGTCAAGTTCATGGCAAAGCAGAGCCTGTGAGCAACAGAGAAAGTAAATTAATGACGTGGCATTGCAGACATATGTATTGCCAGCAGAATCATATTATCGGGGCGTACTAGAACAAAGACTGGTGAGTGTGTCTTTCTGGCATGCCTTGAGCCAATGTGAACTTAGAGCACACTATTGTTTCCAACTGTTTTTTACCAGCCCTATTATTTTTTTTTATTATTATTTATCCTATTTTCATAAAGCTGCATGCAAGTCCCCTTATGGCTTTACAGGTATCATTTCAGTAATTTTCCCCTACTTGAGTTTTTTTTTTTTTTTTAAGTTAGTTTAACTATGTCTCAGGTCTTTGCAACCAAAAGATTTCACTTAAACTATACCTCTAAATACTAAGGATTTCTTTGTTGTTGCTTTTGTTGGAGAGAAGGGTCAGGCGGTTTGCATTAAACATTTTAAACATATAAAATTTGTATCTATTTTCTTGAATAAAATATTGTGAATATAATTTAGAATATTTGTTAGTTCTAGATAACCATTATAAATGTTTAATTTTATGTTTTGCAATGGCAATGATTTTGTGATGGACAGTAAATGTATTTATACCATTTTGTCCCTACACAACATGGCTTTAAGTTTCTAGTACTTTTTAAATTATCCTTTCTCCTTTATGGCAATACTTTATTATTATTATCATTATCATTATCATTATTTTTGAGTCTGTTAGTTTGCTCTTCTGCTAAAACATTTTATTTTTCACTTGTGAAACAGTATTCTAACATATAACTCTTAATGTTGGGGTTTATTTATTACGCATATTAATGTGGATATTTTGTAAAAATGCGGTACAATCAAGAGATATTATGGGTAACAGAAGGGATTTTTTGGGTTTGCTCATGTGTTTTAGCCCTTTTTTGGATTCGTTTTGTTTTGGAAGAGGGCAGTATGGAGTGATGGTAAAGACATGTCTTAGCCCAAAGATTTCGGGCAAGTTATTTAGCATTTCTTTACCTCATTTTCCCTGTTTGTAAAATGGGAATAAGATTAAGCTGTTGCTAGAGCTGTTGTGAGAATTAAATGAATTAATACATATAAACACTTAGATCAGTACAGTTTTACATTAAGCAATAAATACTGACTGGAATTATTACTGTTTAACCAGTTGAACTCACTGTCGTCTCATTCCCATCTCCTAACATAATGTAATTGCTTTTGATCTATGCACTGAAAACAAGATAATTGAGTTTCTCACAGCTGTATTTAAAGGTGAATATATAGTCTCAGATTAATGACAAAATAAGGAAGAAAATTTCTTCTAGTTGTCTAAATTTGAGTGCTTTTTCTTACAGGTACAGGTTTTTATTTCTAAGACTTATTTTTCATAAAACCTATTCAAAATTAAATTTGTTATTCCCGCATCATCCTTCCTTTGATACATGACCTTAGCCAAAGGCATCGCTGGATTCATTCTTTCTCTAATTCAAATCACAGAATTTAGCTTTAGTTTCTTTCCTTTCCTCCAAATATCCAAATCTGTCAGAAATCCCTTCAGTTTTGATACCAAACTCTATTCTTTTATACCCAGTCCTGCTTCCATCGCCATAACTAAACCAAACCCATTGCAGTCGAGTCAATTCCAACTTTTAGTGACCCTAAAGCACAGAGTAGAACTGCCCCATAGGGTCTCCATGGAACACCTGGTGGATTTGAACTGCTGACATTTGGTTAGCAGCCGTAGCTCTTAACCACTACACCACGCTGTATGGAGTAATGGTAAACAAATGTCTCAGCCAAAAGATTTTGGGCAAGTTATTTAACATCTCTACCTCAGCTTCCCTGTTTGTAAAATGGAGATAAGATTAAGCACTTCATAGAGTTGTTGTGAGAATTTAATAAATTAATACATATAAACATAAAGATCAGTACACGATTTTCTCCACTGCCATAGCCCAGGCCTTATATTATGAGCCTGGGGTATGAGAATAGCCATCTAACAGGTTATTGCAAGTTTGTCTTCTCCAAAATGTGTGTGTGTATGTGTGTGATTAAAGAGAAACGTACATAGCTATGCATGAGTCATTTATAAAGACAGTGGGTTTGCTGTCTCCCACCTCTAATGTTCCATAGTCACTTTCCTTCCTGGAGTCTCAAAAACCTAAATGTAAGAGACTATTCCCAAAGTAACTATTACAACATGATAACGATTATACGAATCAGGCCCTACCCACTTCAACTTTGCTTTCAAATAATATCCCAGCCACCGAAATCAGTCAAATTCCTGCTACATGTCCTGAATCAAGTGTCTTTGCTTTCTGCTCTGAAGCTTCTCTTTATGGGACACTTGCAGATATCAGCCTCCAGACTCATTCACAAGTCTATTAGTTCAAGGAAGTCGGAAATTAGCACCAAAACTGCAAATATGGACCAAGTGAGTGGAAAAGCCAGTGGACAAATACTACTCATTCGTGTTTCCTTTTGAACAGAGTTGCCAGATTTAATAAACAAAAATGCAGAATACCCAGTTAAATTTGAATTTCATGTAAAAAATGAATCCTTTTCATCTTCAGTATATCCCATGAAAAATTTGGGACATACTTATATGAAAAAAAGTTACTTATCTGAATTTCAAATGTAATAGTGTGTGCTGTATTTTATTTGTCTGCTTTACTTTAGAGAATGTTTTAGCTTCTAAGGGCTACCGTAACAGAATATCAAAAAGTGGGTGACTTTAAACAACAGAAATGTATTGTCTCATAGTTCTTTAGGCTCGTAGTTCAAATTCAGGACATTGGCAGAGCCATGACCTTTCTGAAGGCTCTGGGAAGATCCTTTCTTGTCTCTTTCAGCTTCTGATAGCCCCATGTGTTACTTGGTATGTAAACGTGTCTTCACATAGCAGTTTTTTCTCCATTTTTCTCTCTATGTGTCTTCTCCTCCTTTAATAAGGACAGTACTTAGAGTGGATTGGGACCCATTCTATCTGGTATGACCTCACTTAACTGATAACATCTACAAAGACCTTATTTCCAAATAATGTCACTTTCACAGTTACTAGGGGTTAGGACTTCAACATATATTTTGGAGAGACACAATTCAATCCATGACAGAGGCAATTCTAAGACACATTCTGACCAATGGGGTAGATCTACAGCTGCCCATAGCAGTGACCAACTTGATAACACACCTTTGAATTGGCTTTGCTTCTTACCTGTTTCACACTAGCCAGTTCCTTACTCTTGTTCCTTGGGATCAGTTCTCAGAATAAATCAACCTCACACAAACTTTGTTTTCTTTAAGAGAAACTATAAAAGGTAAATACAGAAAGCTAGCACTCAGAGCGGAATTCTGGAACTGGATCACTCAATGGTCAGATCACAATTTGGACCTCATTGCTGTTGGGAAGTGAAATGCTGATAATCTCCGGCATGCGATGAGATAGTAGTAGAGTTGTTAAAACTCTCATCCATGATGGGCTGGGATGAGGCACTGGTGAAACGTGAGGCAATGAGTTATGAAGTAGCTCTTCAAAGACTGCATAGTAAGCTGACTTATCAACAAGTTTGTAACCTTTGAAGAAAGAAAAAACTTATAGGGTGACTCATAATTTAAGGAATGCTTTAACAGATATCTGAGCCTTTAACCCATTCTTAAAGTTATTTTGTGTTGTTCCTGTTGCTGTTGTTTACAATGCAAAGTGGTGGTCAAGTCTTATAATATTTCATAGGGAGTACCATTTCCATCATACCATTTATTGAAAACATTTGTCATTTCTACACTCGTTTACAGTGTCAATTTACACATAAAATTTACATATACATGTACATATATATCTATATATGCATACACATGCACATATACCACATATAACTATGGTCTCTATTTGGGTTTTTTAATCTATCATGTAGTTCCATTTGTTTTTCCGTGCATCATTGCCATATTTTAACTAATACAATTTAATAATACATTTTAATATCTGGTAAAGAAAGTACGTCTGTGTTGTTCTTCAGGGGAGAATATTGGATACACTTGATAAGAAAAAAGTAAACTGGACTTTGTTGTGATTGCATTGAATTTATAAATCAATTTTTGAGAAAAATCACCTTTATGACATTACAGTTCTAATCCATAAATGTGTTGCATTTGTCTATTTAACTAGATACTTTTTAAAGTACTCAATACACTCTTATAATAGTTCCCAGAGAGGACAAACACATATATTTTTAGATTTCTTTCCAGACACTTCCTATTTTTGGTGGTATTATAACTAGGATCTTTCAAATTTTCATTAGATAACTGCTTATTGCTGGTAGGTAGAAAATCAATAGATATCTCTATATTGATTTTGTATCCAGTACCCTTGAAAAACTCTTTTATTATTTGAATAATTTACCTGCAGGTCCTTGCACTTTCTCTGTACACAATCATATAACCCAAAAATAGTTTTATGTATTCCTTGTCATTTCTTATACTTCTAATTTATTTTTCTTGCCTTACTATATTGCCTAGGACCTCCAGAGGAGTGCTGAATAAAAGAAGGCACCCTTGTCATATTACTGCCTCTTTCAATGATTCAACTATAGTATGATGCCAGCTGTAACTTTTCTGTAGATACTTTTTAGCAGATAACTTACTCTTCTAAGTTTTCTATAGAATTTTATTTTAAATATGTTGAATTTTGGTAACCTTTTTTCTGACTATCAATACAGAGTCAACTATAATATAGTTTGATTATTTTAGTTTGCTAATTTATTGAGCTACAGAGCTTAAATTTCTAATTTAAATGACCTTGTACTCAATATTGTTAAAATGACAAATCTCTCCAAATTGAATTATAAGTAAAAAGCAACTCTAATCAAAATTTCAGTGCTAATATTGGATAAATCATCAAGATTATAATAAAAGGAATATAGAGATGCAAATGACATATCTAGCCAAGGCTTGATGTTTGAGTAGACTATCTTGGTGTATTAGGGGATTTTTGTTTGTTCATCTGTATGTTAAGGAGGGAGTCAATAAAAGACACAAAAGACCCTGAGCACATGTGTTGGCCATATTCGGTCAGACAAATGTTTCTTCTGTTTCTTGAAAAGCGAAACAAGGGCTGTGCTCCTGGTTCCCCAAATGAACCACAAACCCTTTCTTTGCAGCAAGACCAGTTGAACATTGGAGAGGTAGGACATCATAGCTGTGTTCTACTAAGATCAGTACAGCAGGGCTTTGCTCAGATTTTTTTTTTTTTTTTAAGAAATAAAGACCCTGGAGAAAGCCCCATAACCTTTCAGGATCTGAATCAAAGCCAGGCTCATTTCCTCATCCCCAAATGGAGCTCTGTGCCCATTAGCAGTCACTAAGTCGTTATCCATTATCCTGTCATTTCTTACATACTCTTGAAGATTTAGGAAAATATATATGTATCTAGCATTTTCAGTTCTTTTTAGCAGAAAAGTTGGTTCAAATAATCTTCCTTTTTTAAAAATTGTAATAAAGCCCTTCCTCCATTCCTCCATTATTTTTAATACTGGAATGGAATCCTGGGCTGCTCACCAATCTTTTTTTTAGAGTTAGTATTAAGGTTGTACACTTGAAGAGCCTCACATTACATACGGTTAAATGAAGAATGATCTTTATTGGTTGATGGCTACGTGAGTTTAGCACAGCAACACAGAGAACGAAAGACTGTGATATAAGCTAGCTTGACATAAGAGGTATCCTTGAGGCCTCCTCTTGTTCTAGATAACAGATAGATATGTTACTATGCTGTTAGAAGTAGGCAATATATCTGATCATGAACAATTGTCAATATATAAAGTCCAGCTTCACATAATGAATTGCAACAACCATTCTCTTGAAGAATGAAAAAGGAAAAGAGAAACTACCTTATCATTGGACAGCAGTAGCATTAGTAAGGAAACCCTGGTGGTGTAGTGGTTAAGAATCGACTCAATTGCACTGGGTTCACTGGGTTAGCATTAGTAAACCATGCTTGTTGAGGAGGGTAAGGTGGAAAAGGAATGAACATGAAGACCATCTTCTCTAAATTTTGGGGACTTGGGTCACATGTGCTGTTGTACTGGCATGGGATGGCAGTAATTCCCTGTTATGGATTGAATTGTGTTTCCCCCAAAAAATGTATGTCAACTTGGAGAGTCCATGATTACCAGTATTGTGATTGTCCAGCATTTTGTCATCTGATGTGATTTTCCTATGTGTTGTAAATTGTACCTCTATGATGTTAATGAGGTAGGATTAGTGGCAGTTATATTAATGAAGCAGGATTCAATCTACAAGATTAGGTTGTGTCTTAAACAAATCTCTTTTGAGTTACAAAAGAGAAGACGGAGCAGAGAGACAAGGGGACCTCATACCAAAAATACACAAGAACCAGGAGAATAGCTTCTCCTTTGGATTTGGAGTCCTTGTACTGAGAAGCTCTTTGACCAGGGAGGATAGATGACAAGGACCTTCCCCCAGAGCTGAGAGAAAGAGTAAGCCTTCTCCTGGAGCTGACACCCTGAATTCTCACTTTTAGCCTACTAGACTGTGAGAGAGTAAATTTCACTTTGTTAAAGCCATCCACTTGTGGTATTTCTGTTATAGCAGCACTAGACATCTAAGACAGAATTTGGTACCAAGAGTGGGGTATTCCTCTAACCACAAAAAGCCATTGCTGTCGATGCGATTCCAACTGTCTAAAATGTAGAATTGGTTTGAAACTGTAAATGGGAACAGGCTGGAAGAGTTTTAAAGTGCCTAATAGTAAAGTCTGTTAAGCTGCCTTCTCAAAGTAGAGTTGACTTTAATGACGTGGATGGAGTAAGTAAAGCTTTCGGGACTTTCATTTGCTGATGTGGCATGGCTCAAAATGAGAAGAAACAGCTACAAACATCCATTGATAATCAGAACCTGCAATGTATGAAGTATAAACCTAGGAAAATTGGAAATCCTCAAAAATGAAATGGAATGGATAAACATTGATATCCTAGGCATTAGTGACCTGAAATGGACTGGTATTGGCCATTTTGAATCAGACAGTCATATAGTCTACTATGCTGGGAATGACAACTTGAAGAGGAATGGTGCTGCATTCATTGTCGAAAAGAACGTTTCAAGATCTATCCTGACGTACAATGCCGTCAGTGATAGGATAATATCCATTTGCCTACAAGGAAGACCAGTTAATATGACTATTATTCAAATTCACCCACCAACCACCAGGACCAATGATGAAGAAATAGAAGGTTTTTATCAGCTGCTGAAGTCTGAAATTGATTGAACATGCAATCAAGATGCATTGATAGTTACTGGCGGTTGGAATGCCAAAGTTGGAAACAAAGAAGAAGGATCAGTAGTTGGAAAATATGGCCTTGGTGATAGAAACAATGCAGGAGATCGAATGATAGAATTTTGCAAGACCAAAGACTTCTTCATTGCAAATACCTTCTTTCACCTACATAAACAGCAACTATACACATGGACCTCACCAGATAGAACACACAGAAATCAAATTGACTACATCTGTGGAAAGAGATGATGCAAAAGCTCAATATCATCAGT